>NC_090933.1:857611713-858236713 GCF_040938575.1 Ambystoma mexicanum | reverse complement strand
GTGGTCCGGGAATTGCACGTGCCACATCCGAGGCTTTTGAGGATGGCAGGCATGGAAATGGGACTCTGGAGGCCAGGGAATTGTTAATCAGGTTTTCTGCTTGTGGTGTGCTAGGCGAGACTGTGGCAGAAGGTCTGTTTGCTGAGAGGAGCGCAGATGGCTATGGCTAAGGCTGTGTCTATCAGGAAGCGGAGTTCTGGATTTTGGGAGACTCTTGTATACATTGGTTGCAGGTGTATGAAAAGCATTGTGGAGTGGATGCACATTTTGGATTCCATCATGTGGATGTGCACTGGTATGGATTGCGTGGAATGAGGTGGCTGGATTTGGTTCCTCTTTGTGCCACATTGGTGACGCACCATCATCCAGACATTATTATTATTAATCATTATGGAGGGAAAAGTTTAGGACATGTTACCGGAATCTCACTGCAGTTTGCGATGAAGGAGGCACTTGAGAAAGTCCTGGGCATTTTACCAAACTTTAACAACGTTTTTTTCACCTGTAAAACATATCCAAACTGTTCCTTGTTGGATACGCTGAGTGGCTGACCACAGACAGTTAAATAACCATTATGGTTGTGTCGCTCAGTTATAAATGGTATGAACGGTTACATGTGTAAAACATAGGCAGTTTATAAATATTGGTATTAAGTGGACAAAAGGCACTTGCACTTTAATCAATGACAGAGATATTACGATCCAGTCAATAAACCATGCTGCTTTTCTTTTGCACTATGCACTACCACTTTATCAATTTTTATCAACTTTATACTACATAATACCTTGCCACCATATAGAATCTTTTGGTCCATGATTGCAGGTCCCAGATATGGGCAACGCTATTGTTAAGTGTCGACATACACTAATATGACAATATGTGAGTATGGTCTTGATATACAAGGCTTAATTAAACTTGAAATTGGTGCTGGTAGAACTTTGTACTAACTGAGACATGTACACAATTGGCGTGCATTTATATTAACATAGTGTTGTGTAAATAACGGAATGACAGCGTCTGACATTCTACGACTCTTGCATTGTTAATTGAAGTTAATGGTGGCAATGTTAAACTCTGTGTTGTAAAATGGAGCACTCTCATATTGTGAGCACTCAGATTTTATATATTAAACACATATTTGTTTTATTCAAAAATACCGGAACAAATCTCACCTTTGAGGATATTGTAACATACTTGCACTTTGTGAGAGAGGTTTTTCCATTCTTAAGATGGCCGACAGCAATAGCAGCAGTCTTGTAAGTCACCTTCTCACTGTTTGTTGTTGTATGCATGTGTTAATTGAGCTCCCATTACAGGGCGGAGTTACTGTGAGCAAGCCACAGGAGTGTGGCGAAACGCGTCAGTTAGCCTATCATGTTACTGGGAAGCCCCTCTTTTTAAACTGCTATTTACTTAATAAAGTTTTTCATCATGTGCAATTTTTGTGGTGCAGTTTTGTTGTTGGTTCCCAACAATCAAAGATTTTTTGGGCAATTCATGCCACATCTGAGTGGATTCCAAACCAGATGGGAGTGCAGCTTCAAAGAAATGAAGGCTTTGCAGTCTTTTTTTCCTCTGTTTAGATATATCTATATTTATATATAGTCAATGAAAAACGTTGTTATGGGGAAATTATGGTTAAGATGCGCTACTACAAACCTATGAAATTCAGTGGAAAAAACTTTGCTAATGGGACATTATGGCTCCACATAAAACCGAAAAACCCTTGAAATTCGCCAGTTATGGTACGCTAAGCAACCATAACTCACGCCACCACCGTGCACTGCTAAGACTCTACTCTTTCCTACTGGAAAAGGAGGAAGGTACGATGATAGACCCACACAAATAACAGCATCAGAATATCGCTCTTTACGAATGCATTCTGATGATTCCAGATTCAGACAAAACATGGAATACATATTCCACCTTCTCTTTGAAAGTGAACTAGCAACTCGGAGTTGCACACACCACACATTAAAATCAGGTACCCATTTTCAAAGCTACACAATTATTACAAAAAGTGCAAGAAAAAGGTGATGGTTTACAGTCAAGTATTACAAATGTTTTATCAAACATGCGTGGTACAAAAGAATACTGGTTCCGACATCACGGTGCTGTATGATGTATGATAAGAAACCTTGGCCCATCCACTGCTTATAAGGGATATTCATTACAATCAATCCTCTACTAACAACCCAAAACCAACATCATACTAAAGTAAAATAGCTAGTAGTGAATTTATTATGTCCGTGGACAGCTGTGAAGACCGTGGACATGTCAAACACATCAGGGGTACCTGCCACCTAAACAAATACAGTATTTGATCCATCTCTTACTCCCCAATCCTCCCCAAGCACTTCTGCACACCAACACACCACCCAAAAAATTGCATTTTGCCTCTGTTCGCCGCTGCGTTGTTGCCAGATCCAAGATGGCGGGCGCATCAAAATAATGTGACGCACCTCATGCCTCACTCCAGCCCATCGCCGGACACATTGCGTGTCCGTGGATATGATGCAAGCCGATTAGCCAATCGCTGTCCTGTCCACAGAGCGAACAGGGAAGTGTGTCCGCGGAGCGGACAAAGATATCACTAATTTTTTTGCTTTACATTTTGGTCATTTAAAAAAAAAAAAGACTGGACGGATTTACACCAAATTAACAAAAGCACGCTTTCAGGACTAAGCCGCCGCTCCAGAAAAAAAATGGTGAAAATCCGTCCAGCGGTTTGAGCTGTAGGGGTGTGGAAAGTTTTTTCCCATTATGTCTATGGGAAAAAAAGAAATTTTGTGACCCCCCTATAACTTTGCCCCCCCCGGACCAAACCAGAGTGGGCCATATACTTTTTTTGGAAAGTTTGGTGAGGATTCGTCCAGGGGGAGGGAAGTTATAAGCCGCCCAAAAAGTGCTCTTCCTATGGGATTAGCAACAACCGTGGGCTGTGTAATGAAGAAAACACAAGTTGTGTAAAGCACGTTGCAAATGCACTCCTAGTGCACAAAATCACAGGAATCCAATCCGTTAGCAGCATGCAGTCTATTATTGTGGATCTCTCAGCAGGGACATAAAAAAGCCAATATTACACATTTTGCAACAGCTTGTTGCTTGATCACATATAATTAAAAAACAATGTGGAACAAGTCTTTATGCATGCAAATGGTCTCTATGGTCATACTGGCTAGAAGGACATGAGCCTTTCTCTATGTTGGTTACACATGTGATTACCCTTGTAAGCATGCAAAAACTGTCGGCCCTATTGGTGTGTCCAAGAAGATGTTATGGTTAAAAGGCCTGCACCCGGGAAAAAGTGCTTAGCGCGTTACCTGTCACATGAGAAATGAAAAAATGAAAATTGAATTTACCATTTACCATTGATGAAAATTGTACAAATATATGGAATTCCACAAAACCCGACTCATAGGCCAATTACGATTCTTCATGAAAAAGACAAAACTGTATAATAATGTTTCACATTAATCAGTATTCCTAAATTTAAAAACTGAAAAATTCAACAATGTCACTACGTACCAAGTAGATTTCTGACACAAGCTATTGCCGGAATCTGAATTTCTAGGGAATGTAAAGTGCATAGTGCTTAGCCTCCCAGTCATGGCCCAATTTAAAGTGCATAGTGCTCTCTAAAGAGCATCTCATAAAGTGCAATCAGTATTGCCAGAATGAGATATAAAAGTGCATAGTGTATTAAAGTGATATGTGCATCCGGGAGGCCGGACAGTACAAGGTGCAAGTACGCAAAATCAAATAAGCACTGATTAATTAATAATAATTCCTCGTTAAAATATCCCTGAGTTGATTGCCTGGTCAGAAAATTTAAAAATGTGAAAAATAGATATTCATGGTCAGTACCTTCTCATATTCCTTAAAAATTGGACAAATGTAGTCATGAACTAGCACCAGCGTTTGTGAACACCATATTATAACATTTAGCAGACACACTGCTCTCTCACACAGCCAAGACTCTCACCATTTGATGCCAGTGTCAGTGACCTGGAAAAGTAAAAAACACCAGAAGAAGAATTCCAGACAAAAGCCCTCAATCAAATCAACTCTTGTCAAAGTTCATCTTACAGGAAGGTGTACTACCCTCCGTCTCTATTATGATCGGATGTAAATTGTGTTTCAAAGTTCAGTATGGTCTTGGTGTATAACTGGTGCAAAGTCCATTCTCGATTCCCCCCACTGGAAGGTACCAGTATATTTGCAATACCGAAAAACTTGAAGCCGGTAAAATCATTTTGGTGTGTGTCTTTCAAATGTTTCGCCATGGGGTATGATGGATCATTGTTTTTAATGGTTTGCACATGTTGTAATATGCCCAATTTCAATTTGCAGACCGTGCTTCCCACATACCACTTATTACATGGGCACATTAGTACAGAGACAACAAAATCGGTTTGATAAGAAATGTTGTCCTTAATTTGGACAGGCTGTTTTAATATCGGATATGCAAAAGAGGTGCAGTTATGTTCAAACTTGCATGCCTTGCAGTTGGTGCATTTACGAAAGCCATTGGCATTTCCAGTGAGCCATTTCCCCTTGTGTTCGATGGTCTCCTTTTTCATAAAACCTTGCACTAAAAGATCTTTGACTGAGGTGGAACGTCTAAAAGTAGTTATAGGCTTAATAGCCAAAGTGGGCTCCAGATTCTTGTCAAGCCTCAGCACATGCCAATGACGGTTGATGATATCCCTGATGTTCATTGATGCTCTGTCATAAGTGATGATCCGTCTAGAATCATCCAGATCTTTTCCTTTTCTAGATGGAGATCCAATGTTAGTCAATAAATTCTCTCTAAGCAAGTCTCGAACTTTGGCAAATGCACGTTCAATCATCCATTTGGGATAACCCTGATTTCTAAAGCCTTGTGCAGTGACTCTACTTTGCTCATCGAAATAAGCCAATAAGGATAAATTCCTCCTCAATCTGAGGAATTCCCCATAGGGAATGCTCCATATTAGGCACTTTGGATGATTGCTGGTGGCAAGCAAGGGAGTGTTAGAACTAGTGGGTATCCTGTACAAATTGGTTTTTAAGTTTACTCAATTTCTGTTCAAAAAGCACATCCAAAAATATTTCTTCTTGACAATTGTGGGATTAAGTAAATCTTAGATCCAGTGTATTTTGATTCATAACCTTCACAAAGCACAACCATCCCAAATAATGAATAAATCATCTATGAACCTGAGCCACAACATTATCTTGTCAGTGAATTGCACATTGGCCTCGGACCACACAGTGAACTTGTCAAACCATTCCATTGTCAGATTGGCATAGCCGGGCACAAATGTTGAACCCATGGCGGTTCCCTGTACTTGTCTGTAGAACTGACTATCAAATCAAAAAACATTATTTGTGAGGCATAATTTGATCATACCTAAGATCATCTCTGTGTGCTTGTGATAATTAAGTGACCTCATATTTAAATAACACTGACAGGCGTTGAGGCCTATACCATGCTGTATCAAGGTATAAAGTGAAACAACATCCATGGTGGCAAACAAATATTCACTCTCCCATGGAATTTCATTGATTCTCCCCAGAAAATCTTTAGTGCCTCTCAAGAAATGAGGGAATGGTGGGAAAAACAGGAGTAGCACCTCATTGATCAGTTTGGACATATTTTCATACAAAGAATACACTAAGACGACAATTGTACTCCCTGGTGTGTTTTTTTGGGAGAAAATAAATGGTGGATATGACTGAATGTTTCATGAATAGAAACTTGCATGAATCTTCATCTAGCAGGCCTGCTGTCTTCCATTGATTCAGGAAAGTCAATACTAATTACATTGTATATAACAGATTACATCAATAATGGCATTAGACATAACACGATTAATATGTTAGCTCATAAAAACATTTATTTTCTTAGTAACAATTTAGAGCAAGGACTTGGCCATGACGAAGGCTGTGGTCACTGGCCATCACCAAACACCGTAGCTATTGGTCAGTTAGTGTTGCAAAATGCTAATGTGAATGGTTACAAACAATGCATTGTGGCCCCTTACTGTTTTAAAAAATACAATGTGCAACATTGAAAATTGTAGTCAATGGCCATAGCGAAAGGTCATAGCTAAGGCCCATTAATATGTTAAAATATACAGTGCACATGGCCAAAGATGTACAAACCGCCTATGGTCAAAGGCCATGGCTAGTGAGTCCCATCTATATATAAGAATATATAATGGTCACAGACAAAGATTGTGGCCACTGGCCAGTGTTGTGCTAATGCCCATGGCTAGAGGCTGATTAGTGTATATAATACACACTGGACACAGCTGAAAGCTGTAGCCACTGGTGAAGGTCAAAGTCTTGGGTTGGTGGCCTGTTAGTATTTTAAAATATACAGTGCACGTGGGTGAAGACTGTGGCCAGTGTACATGACTGAAGACCATGATTAGTACCCATTAATGTGTTAAAATATATTGGCCATGCACCCTGGCCATGGCTGAAGGCCTTCCTTAATGCCGGTTACTGTTGCAATGTAATTAGTGATGTGATCAGTGATGTGATCTGTGATATCATCATTGTGGTCTTAGGCAGCACAAACGGGGTCGCAAAGTTAAGGTGGCTTTAGCTGAATTTCAGTGGTTGTGTTGCGTTAAGGTCTCACCTTAACGTCCATGCAATTTAAGATATTTCCTTGAATAACACGTTTTTTTTTAACAATGTATTGCTCACCTTAACATCCATGCAACTAAAGTTTTGTCTTTGAATTTTAAGGCTCGTGTTATTCCATACATAATTGACATTAATAATATAGACAACTGGGCTAATTAAAATTATGTATCATGTGTTGAAAGTAAAATAAAATGAAATGATGCAACCAGATTCCCCCCAAATAAACCTGTTCTTAAAAAACTTTGTTTGCATATTTACTTAACTTTTTTAACTGTTTACATGTATATGTACTGTTGATGAAGAGAAAGTTATTAAAGTGTGCAAGGCTGGGCCACTCGGGTCCCGAGGAGATGGTCGGCCATTCCCATTCAGAACAGGAAAACAACAAGCAAACTCAGACCAGGGGGAGCGATTAGCTGCCATGTCTAGAGATCCGGGGTTTCCAGGCTACGGTGATTGCGGGCAAAGAGAAAATGGAGCAGTGAAACCATCTAAAAACATAGGGATGTCCGAGCCACATGAGACAGACATGCACCCCAGACGGGATAAAACATCGCCGTTGGGAGTTGCAGGAAGTTACCCAACTGTTAAAAACGGACCACTGAATACCACTTCCAAAATACCTCTACCTAGTTGCGAGCATACTTCACTAAAACTAAAAACCAAAAATAAAAGGTTTTCTAAAATCAACCAGAGGTTTACCTTACCTTATAACCGTAGCAGAAATAGCATCGGGGGAGTAGAGCATGAGGTTGGGGCTTACACAGAGCAGCAGCAAAACCAAAGAGACTGAAAAGGGAACAACTCGGGAGGCAGAGAGGGGAAGGGAGGCGCTGCCTGAGGGGAGGTGGAAGGAATTGGGCACGCCTGGAGATGGAAGGGAAGGAGAGGAGTTTCTGTTAAAAACGGCAACCTGGGCCTCATTGGTTGTTTCATTTTTTTAATCTAGGAGCCGAGTACGAGTTCGGAGGTGTGGACCAGGGATGTCCCTTGCTTAGAGTGGGCTTACTAGGTTGGTTGGGTTAAGGGACCGAGGAAGCAATTGCACCCGACCACAGAAACCAGGGAACAGGTCCACAGCATAGGACACAAAGACGGCAAAGGAATACAATGTTGGTTCCCACTTTATCACGTCCACAGAACAGACACCGAGACAACACTGCAATCCTGAGAGAAATATTGGTTTTGTTCTACTTCATTTAGAATACGGCTCAATAAGAAAGGGAGCCGACAATGCGGAGGGGCGGCTCATAAGAATATTGTGAGCGCAAAAGCACGCAGGGTAAAGAGCTGAGCCGTCTCAGAAAAGAAACACTGGGAGTTTTCTTTTGGTTACTTCTATAGTATATAGAAAAAAACCTCCAGTTCCTAAAAAGGGGTGCATGAACATTTGAACTCTGATATTGAGGTAACAGACACCCCGAGGAGGGTATTTTGATTTCTGAAGCACAGTGAACTTGGAGAGAGGTGATCCTCGACATGAACATTGTTGTTTTCTTTTTCTGGATTACTAAAGCTGCATTTATGTTTGAATAGCATGAATAAAGACACATTCTGTTGAACCTGAATTATTGACTGCCGCCTGCTATATAACAGTGGTGGCAGCGGTGGGATTAGGTAACGCTGAAAGACTCCCTCCATTCTGGAAGCCATAATAAAGACATTGGCGGAGGGGCAACAACAATTACAGCAGCTACTTCAAGTGCAAGGCCACCAGGCGCAAGCGGACCGACAGACATTGAAGCAAGCCATCCAGGTGCAGAGCACCGCCCAGGAACAAGGGAGGGAGGCCCTGAGGATACTGGGGGAGGCTGTAGCCATGACCAGGATACAACCGGCTAAACCACCTACTGTTCTACAAAAATACCAGACCGGAGACGACCCAAGTTTTTTCTTTGTTAACTTTGAGCGTATAGCAAGAGCAGCACAATGGCCTCAAGAGAGATGGATTTTCTTTCTAGCCCCTTTACTAACGGGATTCATGCAAGGGGCCTACTAAGCCGCCAACCCCCTGGACGATACCCCGTATGCGAGTTGAGAAAAACAATCCTGAAAAGGCTTGGTATGGACGAAGAATCCTACAGGATTAAATACACTGATACCCGATTAAAGCCCAGAGAAAGCCCAATACAGCTGTTCTACAGGATACAAGACTTAGCTGAGAAATGGTTGCAGCCCAGCACCGCTACAGTAGGACAAATTAAAGACAAAATCATGTTGGAACAGTTTGTGGAGGCCTTGCCTAGTCCAATCCAAAGATGGGTCAGGCAGCATCACCACTTAACCATGCCTGAGACCATAGATGTGGCTACCACCTACCATAAAACAGGGGTGCCAAGATCCTTTACGATACCTCCAGTGAAACCAAGTGGTGAGTCAGCAACCCTGCGCCATGGGCCGTACTGGTCACTCCATGCAGAACATAGAACAAGACCAGAACCCAGGCCAGTAATAGGTAGCGGCATCCAAAGAAATACAGGCCTGCAGTGCTTCGAGTGTGGGGAGTGGGGACAAATAGCGAGGTTCTGCTCCAAGAAGTCAAAAACAGAACCCATGGAAATCGGAACCCTTCAGCCGCAGGAATTCAGAAGGAGGAGATTACCCTACGTGATAGAAGTCACGGTTGATGGACACCCTGCGCAGGCCATGCTGGACAGCGGAAGCAGGCAGACAGCAATCCAGCCACATGTGAGCGGTCCAGAGAAACCCCAGGTGAGAAACAGCGGTGAAATGTGTGCATAGGGATGTTAAGGAGTATCCAACTCGGGATATAATCCTGGGTAAAAAAAAGTGACAGGTTACCCATAAAAAGCAGCAGTAATACCCTCTCTTCCCGCAGCAGTCCTAACAGGCACTGATTTTTCAAGATTCGAATAGTGGTTAAAAGAAGCCACTTTTTCCGAGACAGAACTAAAAGAATATCCACAAAGGGAACAGTTGTCCCAGGCACAGGAGAGGAAAAACAAGGCAGAGTGGAGGACAGGGACCCAGGACATAGCCCTGATAGACTGGAGAGTGGAAGATCAGATTCCCTCCTTCCGCACAGAAACAGAGAATGATGACTCACTGAAAAGAGCCAGAGAGCAAGCCCAGGAGGGGAAACCCAATAGGGGTTCCATGCCGTATTTCAAGGAAAACCAAGACCTTTACTATCGGGTGACCAAAGGTTTAGACAACACATAACAAGAGCAGTTATTGGTACCCCAATCTTATTGTTTGAATTTGGTGCAACTAGCCCATGATCACAACACGGGAGGTCATTTGGCGGAAAATATGACTCTTAAGAGGCTACTCCAAAATTACTATTGGCCTGGGATATATGCTGAGGTAGCTAAATATTGCCAGGAATGTTCTACCTGTCAAAAGTACCAATATTCCGCCTATGGCCCCACTGCAGAGAATGCCAATCATCAGAGAGCCATTCCAAAGAATAGGTATTGATATTGTAGGACCTCTTGAACCAAGCAGTCGTGGATATAAATACCTACTGGTGGTTGTGGACTATGCCACCAGGTATCCAGAAGCCTTTCCTTTAAGGGGTACATTATCCAAACAAGTATACAATGTCTTGCTTCCATATTTCGCACGAGTGGGAATTCCCCAGGAAATAGTGACAGATCAAGGGAGTAACTTCATGTCGGTTGTAATGAAAGAGGTATGCAAGACCTTGGGGATAACCCACCTAAAAACCTCAGTGTATCACCCATAAACAGATGGTCTCGTGGAGAGATATAATCAGACTATAAAACAGATGCTACGCAGAGCCACCAGCCCTACCAGGTTGGGCTGGGACAGGACACCTACCTTGGGTCTTGATGATCTAGCGCGACACCCCACAATCCTCTACCGGGTTTCCACCATTTGAACTGTTAGTTGGGAGGCAACCAAGGCCCATCTTAAATGTGTTAAGGAAAACCTGGGAATCCAAAGAAGAGACCAATTTGTCGGATTATGTTAATAATCTTCAAGAACATCTTGGACGCCAATGGGACTTTGCCCAGGAAAGGTCAGGCAGAGCACAACTACAGCAAGAGAAGTATTATGATCAAGGGACCAGACTACGCACCTTCAAAACCGGAGAAAAAGTATTGGTACTGTTACCAACCAGCTCCAATAAAATGTTGACCCAATGGAAGAGTCCAAATAAGATCACGAAGGTTTTAGGACAAGTGAAGCAAAAGAACTAGCATGTGAACCTGCTTAAATTATGGAAGGAACAGTCCCCTCAGGTATTATGTAACACCATGTCAGAATGGTGTAACCATGTTACTATCGGAAACAGAACAAATGGTACCCATAGTTAACAGTGGTTTACCCGATGTACTGCTAGGAGAAAAGCTGCGTAAAGAACAAACCACCGAATTGTTTAACCAGCTGGAACCTGTTTCTGGCGTCTTCTCAGGACTTCCACGGTGAACTAAGATGGTGTCACACCACATTAATACTGAACCAGGAAAATGAGTTCAACTCCATCCATATCGTATAGCTGAGGCAAAAAGGGAAGACATGAATAAAGTGATAAATTAAATGCTGAGACTAGGGCTCATAATACCATAAAAAATGACTGGTGTTCCTCAATGTATTAGTTCGCAAACCCGATGGAACCACATGATTTTGCATGGATTTTAGGCAATTGAATGCCATTTCTCACTATGAGGCATATCCCATGCCTAGAAGAGATGAGTTATTGGAAAGATTAGGGGCAGCAGTGTATCTAAGTACATTGGACTTAACCAAAGGTTATTGGCAGATTCCATTACATCCAAAGGACCAGGAAAAAACAGCATTCACCACTCCTCAAGGCCTCTTCCATTTCACAGTGTTCCCCTTTGGGCTACAGGAGGCGCCAGCTACCTTCCAAGCTCTAATGGACCAGTTACTCAAACCCCATGAAGCCTATGCCACAGCCTATTTGGACGATATAGTCATTTTCAGCACGTCCTGGAATGAACACCTATCACATCTGGAAAAAGTGGTAAAAACTATAGAGAAAGCGGGCCTTCACATCAATCCAAAAAAATCCAAACTGGCAGCTGAAACCACCAAATACTTGGGATACTCAGTAAGCGGTGATATGATAACACCCTTAGTAGATAAGGTTCAAGCATTACAACAGCTCCCCCAACCACCTGTAAAGGAATAAGGGCATTTTTAGGGTTTGTGGGATATTACCGGTGGTTCATGCCACATTTCTCCACAATGGCTGCGCCCCTGAAAGACGCCCTAAAAACCAACAAACTGCTGGTAATCACAGCAGATGTTGTCAAAGCCTTTGATGCACTTGTGGCATTATTGCTAACAGAACAGTTCTTCACTGCCCAGATTTTTTCCAACACTTTTATTTGCAAGCAGATGCTTCAGGTTGCGGGTTGGGAGCTGTTTTGTCACAGGCACAGATAATGATCTGTGTCCCATCGCCTTTATTAGCAGGAAACTGCTACCTCATGAACTTCCCTATTCAACCCTGGAAAAAGAACGCCTAGCTATTAAATGGGTGGTGGAGTCTTTACAGTACTACCTGCTAGGAAGAAAGTTTGCCATATTCACGGATCATGCCCCATTGCATTGGCTGGCAACTCCAAAGGATTCAAATCATAGGCTTTTGCAGTGGTTCTTCACATTGCAGCCCTACAACTTTGTGACGGTACACAAACCTGGAAAGTTGGTGGCAGACTACCTCTCTCGCTCTTTGGATCTGCCCGATCGGCGTGATCCTTTGAGGGGAGTATGTGAGGCTGGGCCACTGGGGTCCTGAGTAGATGGCCAACCATTGCCATTCAAATGGGAAAACAACAAGTAAACTCAGACCAGGAGGAGCGAATAGCTGCCATGTCTAGAGATGCAGCTTTTCCAGGCTACGGTGATTGCGGGCAAAGAGAAAACAGAGCAGTGAAACCATCTAATAGCATAGGGACACCCAAACCACATGAGATAGACATGCACCCCAGAAAGGATAAAACATCGCTGTTGGGAGTTGCAGGAAGTTACCCAACCGTTAAAAGTGGACCACAAACTACCACTTACATAATGCCTCTGCATAGTCTTGAGTATGTGCAACCCAGAAAGGACAGTATATTGCTGTTGGGAATGCAGGAAGTTACCCATCCATTGAAAGTGGACCAATGACTACCACTGCCATAATGCCTCTACCTAGTCCCGAGCATACTTCACTAAAACTAAAAACCAAAAATAAAAGGTTTTCTAAAATCAACCGGAGGTTTCCCTTACATTATGACTGTAGCAGAATAGCATCGGGGGGGGGGGGGGGGTAAAGCACGAGGTTAGGGGCTTGCACAGAACAGCAGCAAAACCAAAGAGACCGAAAAGGGAACAACTTGTGAGATACAGAGGGGAAGGGAGGGGCTGCCTGAGGGGAGGTGGAAGGAATTGGGCACACCTGGAGATGGAAGGGAGGGGGGGAGTTACCATTAAAAATGGCAACCTGGGACTCATTGGTTGTTCTGTTTTTTTTCATCCTGGAGCCGAGTATGAGTGCGGAGAAGTGGACCACGGACATCTCTGGCTTTGAGTGGGCTTACTAGGTCAGTTGGGTTAGGGGACTGAGGAAACCCCTACACCCGACCACAGAAACCAGGGATCAGGTCCACAGCATAGGACACGAAGACGGCAAGGGAATAGAGTGTTGGTTCCCAATTTAGCACGTCCACAGAACAGACACTGAGACGACACCGCCAATCCTCAGAGAAATATTGGTTTTGTTCTACTTCATTTAGAATACGGCTCAATAAGAAAAGGAGCCGACAACGAGCAGGGGCGGCTCATAAGAATATTGTGAGCCCAAAAGGACGCAGGTTAAAGGGCAGAGCCGTCTCTGAAAAGAAACACTGGGAGTTTTCTTTAGGTTACTTCTATACTATATGGAAAAAACTCCAGTTCCTAAAAAAGGGTGCATGAACATTTGAACTCTGATATTCAGGTAAAAGACACCCCGGGGAGGCTATTTTGATTTCTGAAGCACAGTGAACTCAGAGAGAGGTGATCCTCGACAGGAACATTGTTGTTTTCTTTTTCTGAATTACTAAAGCTGTGTTTTAGTTTGAATTGCCTGAATAAAAACATATTTGGTTGAACTTGAATTACTGACTCCCGCCCGCTATATAAAAAAGTGTTACAGTAACTGTGCACATAGACTACAC
This sequence comes from Ambystoma mexicanum, assembly GCF_040938575.1. NCBI lineage: Eukaryota > Metazoa > Chordata > Amphibia > Caudata > Ambystomatidae > Ambystoma > Ambystoma mexicanum. Next base: position 858,222,914 of record NC_090933.1, on the reverse strand, counting down.
TCAATGTATCCTAAAATAAATCATTACAAAACTACTGCCCACATATATATGTACATATGTTTTATTGTTCAAATGGTTGTGTAGCCATGGCTACCAAGGATGCATGCGTGGCTAAATTTGACTACGACTGGGGAGGTTTTACCCACAGCTTACACAGGGGATAATGGCAGCTATAATGAAATACATAAGATTATGTCATTTTTTTAAACACACACTGTATTGAAAGGATCAATTAAAAGTCTTTGATTGATATATACATTTATGTTCTGAAAGAGCCATGCTCAAAGCGTCTAGGGTTCCACCTCCCACCTCGATCAAGCTGTGACAGGTTTTGCACATCACAATAAAGCTTCAAAGATCAGGTGAAGGCAGGATGGACTGAGGTTGGCTGTTAGTTGTTGGAAAATAGCTAGTAATCATGTTGGAAGTTGGCAGCGCATATGATGAATACTGTTGTGCTGATCTTGCTCCATGTGCCTTGCCTTATGTTTCACATGAACCTTCCTATATGAATCATCCACTCCTTCCTAATGAACGAAGACCAGCTGTTGATTTAACACAGACGTTTCTAAGCTTTGCAACAGCGTGTGTGAAGGTCCATTCTGCAAAACCTTGCCACATAAATTGCACAGGACCTCCTCAATCTGCTTCTTGCTTTGTTGGTTCTTTACGCAGAATATTGCCAACTATCAGAAATGTTTTTTGGTTACATTGCTTCTTCCATAGTGGTAAAGCTGAAACCACCCACACCACCTCATCATCACTGCTGGTCTTTGTCATTTTGAAATGCAGGACAGTGGAGGATAAATAAATACTGTAAAAATACACAATGCAAAAAAGACTCTGCCACTTAATATCAAAAAACTTAAAAAATAAAAAATAACAATCTAAAATAAAACAAATGACACACCACAGAGCACAAGACAAAGGACAAATGTATAGGAAGAAGAAAGGTAAAAATGGAATGGTAAAATCAAGGTACTGCTTTTTTTTTAAAAAAAATCTTTTTTTTAATTTGTGTTTAACAAAATTAATTGTTTTTACAAAACGTAGATTTCTTTGTCGTTTGCTTAGTTAGATCGAATGAGCTTTTTCGTTTACATTTCATACCGCTTCCAGTTCTTGTGGTATTTTTGCATTTTGGGTTTCCATTTCGATTTTCCCTTGGGCGATCTGTAAAATTTTTGCGGTTGCAATTGCCCATGCAGTTTTCTGACCATTGATCATGCGTGGCCACCAGGTCGATTCTTCACAGTCCCCGTACGGCTCCAGGACCGGGTTTAGATAGCTTTTTCTGGTTGTTAGTATTGCCGGACAACTGGTTGCAAGGTGACAAATAGTTTCTGTTTCATCCTTTTTTATACAGAGTCTGCAAAAGTTTGAGTTCGACAGACCTCTGATGAAGTGAATCTCGTTGGTCGGAAGAAGATTCAATCGGGCTCTGAGAAAAAGATTTCGGAGCGGTCTACTGGGGAATTTTTTGTAAATTTCGGCTGGGTCATTTACTTTCCTGGAGAACGGTGGCAGATGGTTTAAAAGCTTGTTTTTGTCAGCCGTCTTTTGAGTGTTGACCCATTCTAGTTCCTCTAACTTTTTTCTTTATTCTTAATGGGTTCTGTAGCAATTCCTCTTCTGAGCACTCGATGGTCGCCAGTTTCGCCCTTTTGTTTGTGACCCAGGCTACCAACATGTTTGTTCTGTCTGACTTGATTTCTTTCTGAAGCAGATTATATAGAGGTAATGCTTGCGGAAGTAAGATATTTCCGTAGAGGTTCATGCTGCTATTCTCTTCTAGGGCTTCGAGGGAAATAAGTCCTAGCTCCCTTCTAATAGCTGGCATTGATGTTGAGTTCGGGAGTAACAGGACAGACCTCCAAAAGAAGCCTTTGATTTTTGCCCAGATTTCCTCTGGGAGTGCTGGCATAGCTTCGGCTCCATATAGCAAAGATGGGACCACTTTTGCTCTAGTAGTAATTTAGCAGAGGGAGCAGCGAGAAGCGGCCAAATTTGTTATCTAGCATGTGTGCTTGAGTTACTAGAGATCTTACTTTTGTCCAGATGAAGCGTTGCATGCATGTTTCGGAGCGGGAGTTGTCCAACATTGCCCCCAAATATTTGAATTCCGTCACCAATTCAATTGGGTTGTTTTCAAGTTGCCATGAGATTTTCTTCAGCCGACTGATGTTTTTTTGGCTTTTCCCTAGAACCAAGGTCTTGGTTTTCTTGATGTTGATTTGTAGTTTATTTGTTTTGATGTATCTTGTGAGATTGGTTAACTGTCTTTGTAAACCAATTGGTGTTTGGTCCATCAGAGTGATGTCGTCAGCCTAAAGTAATCTTGCAATCGCTGTTTCTCCTAGTTTCGTTGGAAAACTGATCACCGATGTAGTGGAATCTCTGTAATCCCCTAAAAATGTTCTAAACAGGGCCAGAGCAAGTGGGCAGCCTTGCTTTACCCCTCTAAATGTCGTTATTTCGTCTGATAATAGGCCTTTCATGTTTAGTTTGACTCGCATCAATGTATTCGTGTGCAGGGCCTTAATTGGGTTCAGTATCTTTTTCGGGCAGTTTGCGGCTAAGAGTTTTTTCCACAGGAGTGTTCTATCTACCATATCGAAAGCCTGTGAAAGGTCGATGAAAACGAGAAACAGTTTAAATGATCTCTCTTGTGATTTACTTTTGAGAGTGCTTAGAAGCATGATGTTTACAATGGTTCCGGAATATTTTCCGGAATCCCGCTTGAAACGGGTCGTTCAAAGTTGATGTTTTGAACCAGACTTGAAATTCCCTTAGCAATGATGGGGCGAAGACTTTTCCGATCGTATCCAGAAGAGCAACAGGCCTATAGTTTTGAGGATTAGTTCTGTCTTCCTTTTTAAAGATTAGAACGATCACAGCTGTGGACCAAGATCTCGGCAGTGTTCTGCTGGTAGTGCATGTTTTAAAAACCATGCTTATAAAAGTTGACCATTGTTCAGGGAAGTTTTTCAAATCAACGTTGGTCACCCCGTCAGGACCTGGGGCCCGTGAGTTTTTAAGTTTGCAAATTGCGGTTTGGATGGCCTCTCGGTCTGCTACGTCCACCCATTCTTCACATCGCAGATACTGTCACAGATACATCTTGAGTTTCTGGGGGACTTTTAAAGACTTTGTTGAAATGTGCGATCCAGTTTGTCTCGTCCGCATTATTAGACTGGCCAGGTTCAGTGTGCGCTCCAGAAGATTTAATCAATGTTCAAAATGCTCCAGCATTATTCCCCTCAATTTTGGCAAGCATCGCTTCTGAGTCTTTTTGATATAAGCTCAGTCGTTGGTTTCTTAGCCATGCTTTGAAGCGGGCTGTTTCTGAACGCCAGTCCAGTCGTGCTTCTTCCATATTTTCTGTTCCGGCCTTTCTCTTGAGACATCTTATTACTGCTCATTTGGCCACTAGTTCTTTGTTGTATTGATGCGTCGCGTTATCTTTAAAATCTGTTTGTTCAATGTTCTTGCTTTATATGGGCTCAATAGGGGCTGATAATCCGGGGCCTTGTCTTCTTGGGTTGTTTTGTTTTTCAGAATGGTCTGGCTCCTGGCTGTTAGCTCTTTTACTCTTTGCTCGGTTAGTTTTAGTTGTGATCCTTGTGAGTTACTCTCCGTTTGAGTTTCAGTCCATTTGGTCTCTCTTGAGGACAGGCTCCAGGTTGCTCTGAGCAAGTTGTGATCACTGGCTGCCGTTTTTATAACTTCAAACGAGGTTGCTATTTTCAGCAAAGGGTCACTCACAAAGATGTAATCAATAGTGCTACTGGAGCTGTCGCTCTCCCAGGTTGGCCAGCGATTTTGATTTGGGAATATTGGTTTGAGGTTTGAGAATCCTCGCGACTCCAACATCTCCAACCATTTCCTTCCTCTTTTTTCTGCTGGTGTTATACTGTGTTTTGTCTCTCTAAGAGATTCGGGACATCTTGCGTTAAGGTCTCCACAAATTATGATTGAAGTCACTCCCTGTTCAGTATACAATTTGTCGATGATAATTTCAATGGGATGTAAAATCTCGTCATCCGTTGTAGTTTGAGGGTTCCAATAGACTACGATGATTGCAACCAATAGGTTCTTGCCTGAGTCAAGATTTTTGGGGACTGGCGTAGTCCAACTTGTAAGTACCGCAAAATGAGACCGGGCAACTCACAACGTCTGTTCTATAGTGATTCCTCTTCCTGATTAGACCGCAAGGAGGATCCCAGCCGATGGCCGGCCCAATTAGTTTTTTTTTCTGGGGAATCCACTATAGTGAACCCATCGAGGTGTGGAGTTTCAGCAAGCCAAGTTTCTTGAAGCGCAATGATGTCGTAGTCGCTTAGGTTTAGGCCGCCTCTTTGCATCAGTTGTCGGTACCCGTGCGTGTTCCAGGATCCAAAAGTTAGTGTCGATGTTGAGTATGTTGGTTCTTCAGGCTTCCCAGACGGATGAGCCACTATTCCGTCGGTAGCAAATTGCTATTTGTTGCTCCTGGTAGATATTTTTTTTGGTAGCCTAGCCCATATTTGTTTTAGAGGCGAAGGCAGCAGGTTCTTTCCTTCCACATTCGGCGGATTGTTTCCCGACCTTGCTGCCGTCTTGCGGGTATCTGCAGGCAGTGGGGCACTTGTGGTACTTGGCATTCGTTTTGGTTGAATATGCTGAGATTCTAAACTATGATACTCACTACCTGACTCTTTTTTTGAAGTCCTGGAAGTCCTGTCCCCTTTTGGGACTAACTTCGTACTGCTTTTAAAAGTTCCTGAAGGCTTACAAAGAAGTTCACCTACTAAGAGACAAAAAGCAATGACAGAAAACAGGAAAGAGGTGCTTGGGGGAAGGCTATAACCACGGTTGCGTTGTTAAACGGGATCATATCTGCGAAGAAATCCGCGTTGCAAAGTTCCGACCTTAGATCGACCTAGCTGCCATTTTGGGAACATCCACCATTTTGATTTCCGTTTCAAAGTCACTCTGTATTCTAAAATGGTGGACAGTGTTCTTCTGCTCGTAACCTTAGCTGTTCTGACCTTTACATAAGTTAATGCCTGAACTGCCCGTAGGCTAATTGTTAGGACCGTGTAATGAGACCTTGCCCTATGTTTGACATGTAGATTAAAGGATTACTCGCGCCAACAAGTCCGATCCACGGACATACATTGAATGCAATGTTGTTTAAATACTGAATGTGAACACTTGTTGAACTACATTGTATAAAACATGCACTAAGACTTAATGTCACATTCGAATATACACTGTTGCCATTGTGACTTATTGTTGTACAAACTAGAAGTAATCCAAATGCATATAGTTGGACTAACTAGAGGTAAACTCGGCACGAACCCTAGACCGAGAATAATTAACCTGCAGAGGGGCTGGACATTGCGATTGAAAATTGTATAAAAGATGTGAATATTTAGACGTCCAGTACCTCTCACTTCTCACACCGAAAGGGCTGGTATTTGTTGTGATGTACTGACGGCCAGATAGCTATCTGATACTTTGTTTCTTTGTAAACTGTACAGTTATAGAATAAAGTTCTGTAAATCTTTATGAGCCCGTGTTTGGTGTATTTCCTTTTGTGGTACTCAGCCTCGATATTTCTTTTTGCTTTTACAACGCGATATAGCTAACCAAAATGTGTTTTCCGTATGTGTGGGTACGCCCAAGCTCAAAGATGTGTGCATGCCTAAATTATTGACCTATCACCAAAATCAATGAGAAGACATGCCTGCATGTGGCAGTAGCCACATCGAGGAAAGGCCCAATAACTATGAGAGCTGTGATGATGCAGCTACACTGCTTCGCACCTGTTACAGGTAATCAGATCATGTAACAATTTTGCTTTTCTACCATATCTTGAATGTGTTCATTTTTCTAATGTTATCCAAGTAGACAGTTTAAAGTACAATTAGTTCCCAACAAGGTATAATCTGATTGTTACAAACTGATTGGCCTGCACCGGGTCATTAGCAGCTTGACAAGGCACTCATCACCACTACGTCCCTTTGTGTTCATGCTGTGAGTGGCTGCTATATCCCATTCCATGACAGATATATTTTGTTTTCTTTTTTCAGTTGCAAAATGCCGGAGTGTTTTGCAACCGAATAAAGACACTGTTAGTATCCCAGGATGAAGTGGATTAAGACTTCCGGCAGATGCACTGCATCAGAAAAGAAAGATCCTGGGAAGGCCTTTCACTCATCCAAGTGCTACTGCTGGAGATAGTAGCTGCACATCTGTACACACTTCTTCAAAAGCCTCCTCTCTTAACCTCTCTAGCATGTCTGATGAGTCTTTGAATTGAGTGATCCAGTGCTGCAGGTGTTTCAAGACTGTAGGCCTCATTATGTAATTGCCGGCAAAACACATGGGTTACTGGCAACCCCGTAACACTGTTTCCGACGCATGACTTCCTGGTGCCACCGGGATATTATGACAGGCGGCAGAAACAGTAAATCCCCCTTCCCGTGGAGTCCCATAACACTCCACAGGAATGGGGTCACTGAAGCACCAGCACCATATCTAATGGTGCTTCAGCTTCAGTGAAAACACTGCCGTTAGCGGTCTGAACTCCCAGTAGGTCAAGCCTGCCCCCACCAGCAAACTCTTAGGTTGGTGGTCCGAAAAGGGTGCGGGTACATTGCTACCGGCGCCCTTAATTCTAGACCACCAAACTAATGAGGCCCTCTGGCTGTTGTTGGCAGCACCTTTAATGGGTCGAGGTTGATTTTGCCCAATCACCAATAAGACCTCCAGTGAAGAGGTAAGACTGTATGTAAGCCAAAAAAGGCTGCATCCCACTATGTGGCAGACTATCCAGAAAGCTTTAGGTGCTACTTTGAGACATAGTTTGCAGCACCTATGCCTCATTTAAAATTTGATAAAATTCTCCCAAAGCATGGACGAGATCAGAAGGACAGGTGAGCCTGGTAGAGAAAAAAAGGGGAATAAAGAAAGTCTGGAGGGCAAATGCTGGCCACACACCTCTGGGTATGCCAGGGAAGGAGCAAGGTGGCAAGGGAAAAGCACTAAGGTCAAAGTTGAAAGAAAACAGATGGCAGAAAATATCCTCACTCAGCTTAGTCAAGGAAAACAACAGCTGCCAGGAGCACTCCAATGAAGAGGAGGTGAAAACGCTATCATCTGCCAGTAAAGATGAAGACTAAAGAGCTCTCAAGAAAGGAAAGACTGGGTAAAAACAGAAGGAGAATGGGGACGACTTTGACCCAAAAATAATGGCGTACCTGATTAGGAGGTTCAGAATACCACTGGCCAAAAAAGCCAGAAACAAACTGCCGACTCTGTGTCCCAGACCACATCTGCCGGAAGGAATTGCTGAAACACCTGAAACACCTGAAATAGGCCAAAAAATGCTGAGCTGCATAGGAAAATATACTAAACACATCAAGAAATGGTTTGATGCATCTTGGACATCATGCCAAGATAGGTTACTGAATGTGTTGGGACCAATTACAAAGATACTCCACTTTGCTGATACAGTGAAAGAGAAAAGGGAGCAGCATAGCCCCTATGGTTCTGATGAGATGGGCCCCAAAAGCCATATGCCTACTGCATAATTCCAACAGTGCAATCAGAATAGAAAGGAAAATGTCCATTATAGTATACATTGATCCTAAACTGAGCAAGCTAGCAACATCGAAGGCAGCAGCAGTCAAGGGCAAATTATTTGTCAAATTATTCATCAACAAAAACCCCACAAATAACCATATTCATTCTTTCAGACGTTGTTCGTCCCCTATTTAAGAAACACCAGTTTGGTGAAAAACAAACGTTTGTCACTTGTTCTGTTTTGTTTGATTTTTATATAAATCACTAGTTTAAAAATCCTCGACTACATATCCTGCTGATATATTTCAACATATGAATAAAATAAACCCCAGGGATATGTCTAAGTTGCATTTGACATCGTCACTTACTTGGGGAATTTGTGAATCACTTGCTCAAACCTTACAGGAAACCTGCTCAGCACAGAGAGGAAAAACAATGAAAGAAAATTATGAAGATGTGCATGGGTATGCTAACTATTCCCCTTAACTCCATGGAAGAATCAGTGTTCCCAGAAAACCTTCACCGACAGCTGCCAGTATTTCTGTATCAAGTAGCATTGAAGTAAGACTTTAAACAAGTTTAGTCTGTTTCCTATTGTAAACTGTTGCATATAGACGCTTCCAATAAACCATCCCAAACTTTTGCAACCTCTAATTTGATTAAGCATCTCATCCAGTTCCAATATGACAATATAAACAACCCTATGGTTGCTAATTTCCATAAAAATATACAAACCCGAGGTCTATAATCTGTGCACAGACATATGCTCTAGAAAAGCATGTCTGCACCACTCTCTTCCACTTCTATTGCTTCCTCTGTTTCAGCCACGCCCACCCAAACTCTTCCTATCCTACATATACCCAATATGCACGACTGCAAAGTAATGTGTTTGAAATATGATAACTACAGCATGGTGTGAGATTGCACCCTACATTGTTACACAAGTGCTATTTTAGAACACCAAATAGATTGCTGCCACTATAAATATATATACATGTTTTCGGTGAAAATGTTTTTAATCCCCTTATTTTAGTTTTCGGTGAAAATGTTTTTAATCCCCTTATTTTACAAAAATAAAAACAGAAAAAACTCATGGAAAAAGTACCTACAACAAACCCATATTTCAAATATTAATTGTGGACTGAAAATGCATTGCTGAAGCCCATTGTCCACTTGTAATGGATAGATAGATAGATAGATAGATAGATAGATAGATAGATAGATAGATAGATAGATAGATAGATAGATAGATAGATAGATAGATAGATAGATAGATAGATAGATAGATAGATCATTTTGGTTCTCATTAGTTACAGAGACAGTAAAAAACAATACAAATGTCATTATTAAAAACAATCATGTTACAATGTACAAAGCAACTGTTGAGAACAAGACTTAATAAAAGGGAAAAAGATATAAACTTAAAATATCCTTGCCATGTGCTTAAAAGAAGTGATAATATACTTAAGTCGTTAACAAATCAAGCATCAACACAGGACAGGACAACATTCAATGTATCTGAAATAAGCCTAATATTGTTAACAATAAAATGTCTTCTCAGCCGATGGCGTCTCAAATCTAAATGTTTTATGCAAATAAAAAGTGGGCTAAATCCTCTACAGCCCCACTGCCACAAATACAAAGCTTAGTATTGAACTGCCACAACATTTCGGCCCTTAATGTTAAAACATTCAGTCGCACCATAGCCATAATACGTCTCTGCGTCGGTGAGCGGTTAAAATACACTGAGAAATTCTTGTGGAAAGTGGGATGTGCCACTATTAGGTGTCCCAGTGAGTGTAGGTTTTTCAATGCTATATATAGCACAATCAAATTCTGTTCTTCTTGCATGCATATTCAGCTATTGTTTGGTCATCAACATTTTCTCTCAGTTCATCAAAATGTATCCCCCACCTTGTGCACAATATGGAACTTTTCTTATGCCAGGGGTATGTGGTGTAGTTCTCGGCTTTTGCTACCTCCTCCATCACGTTTGCGATGCTAGGGTTCATCAAAGGGCATGAGTGTAGTTTATGGAAATACTGGAGGAACCTAAGTTCATCCCAGAGACCAATATTTAAAACCCCGGCTTCAAAAGCAAGAGGAAGTCCCCGGGTGCTAGTAATCAAGCCCATCAGTTTTCTCAGATAAATATGCAAAATGCGATCCAGGGCAGTACAACTCGTGCTGCCCCACATTTCACTACCATGAAAGATGGAAGAATAGACCTTTGCTTCCAGCAACTGAATGCATTTATCAAAACGGAAGCCCATATATTTTTGATAAATTCTTTCTATGCTACCAAGGCTGGTCCGCAAACGTTTTTCTAGTAATGCTAAATGAGCAGACCACAAACAGTTGCTCGAAAATATAGCACTGAGATAACAATATAAATCAACCACATTTATATTCACATTGTCTATGGATCAATTGTGCTTGATTTTTACTAATGCCAAACACCACTATTTTTGTTTCTTTCAAATTTAATTTTAGGCCATTAGCTTTAAAATAGCCAGCTGCATGGCTCAAACTATCGGCAAGTCCCTTTGGCGTCAAATCCAATAAAATGGCATTGTCTCCATATAAAAGGGTAATATACATAGCCCCATTCAGAGGCTGAGACATTGTACCTTTCTGGAATGCACCAGACATGAAATCTAATTAAAAAATGATACACAGCAAGGGAGCCAGAGGGCAGCCCTGGTGCACGCCCTTATTAGTTGAAAACTCACTGAAAGGGCCAGCTCTAGAGTGGCTGCTAACAGAAGCCCTAGTGTGAAGAGTATCGGCAGACAATAGGTTGCAGAAGGGGGATTGGGACGCCCATTCTCTGGAGTTAATTCCAGAGAAGGGGATGATCAATAGAGTCAAAGGCCAAGTCCAAAAACCCTGCGCATACTGCACCCCCTCTTAACCTCAGATATTTGCCTATGATGGTCAAGAACATAAAAACGTGGTCAGATGTACTGAAGACTTTTCTGAAACCTGCCTGATTGGTGGGTAGTATATTATTTTCCCCGACCCATGTCATGAGCCTGACCAATAAACAATAAGTAAAGATTTTTGACATGCTGTCCAGTATTGATATAGGCCAGTAACAGTGAGCACCCGACCCTGAGCACTTTTAAAAAATCGGTTTAATTACGCTCAGTGTTCAGGACCTTGGAATAAACAAGGATGCAGCATTCAAATTAAAAACCCTTAACAAAACTGACGTCCACCATTCAGGAAATCACATATATTGCTAGTCTAATGCCATCTGGGCCTGGTGCCTTGCCTGACTTAGAACCTGCAATAGCCATCAACACGTAGTCTGCTGAGAAAATAAGGTTTATGTTATCGTTAGGAGCATACTTGGGTAAAAAAGTGGATAGGGCACCATCTTCAAACAGAATGAACTTAAAGCCTTTTACATCTCAATCACGTATAGTCTGTCTCTTCTAGCCGTTCCCACTCTGATTCAGTTTTTTTGTAGTCATGCTTAAGCTTTTGCCTAAACCCAGATGTATTATTTGTATTTCTAACAGCAGACCACAAACCAAATGTTGCTCTACGACATTCCACATCTAACCACAGAGCATCATTGTGCGTTCCTGTATAGATACCGGACAAAGTGATACAAGGATGCATACACCTTTCGGAAATGAGACAGATTTATTTCTCACTTGCCCTTAAGGTGGACACTGGGTCTTCAACAAGAGCCTACAACAAAATGTTTGCACTAACAATCTCTGCGCTTGCCAAAATTTCTGCCAACGTATCTTTAGGCAACTTTCTCACACGCTGAGCCCTACGCGATTTATCGCAGTTGGAAAAATGCGCTAAACAAGTATGTGAGAACGCCATATTGCATGAGATGATTGAAGGATTATAATCGCTCTCCGAATGGGGACATACCTCAGAATGTCGCTCCCCTCAAAAGGAATAACAAAAGTCGATCAAGGAATTTATTGCCAGCTGGGCTATATCGATCATCTCCCAAAATTCTCCCATTCAATTCACAAGAGAAGTAACATGCAGAAAGGTATCCAGTAGAACGCCACATGGATCACCAATGGCAAATTTGGATTTCTCGTGGGAATTCCACATGCTGCTTCTAGAAGGAGCCTATTCGATGGCGCTCCAAAGTCTGACAATTTGGCATTAAAGTTGCTCACAACCGCTATACTTGACTAGCTCTCAGACATTAGAAGATACTCCAACCGCTCATTTGGATTTAATAGGTTTTTTTAAATCCTTCTTTGGGGCAGGTAAATATTGCCTATAAGGAGCATGCAATAGACCTTGTTACACTGAGGGATAGAGGTTAATAGGATTTGGTCTGAGAGGACAGGGATATGGATTGAGCTCCAGTCAAAAGTCCTGAGAACCAAAGTTGCAAGACCCTTGCGTGGCCTACCAAAGCCATCCCGAATATCCAGGCAAGTAGTTACCCAATATTCGGGGAATAAATACACCAGCAAAGAGTCGTTGCACAGCCACGTCTCCTTAAAGCACAGTATATCATAGTTTCTTACTCAGTTTAACCAATCCGGATCATCTAGTTTATTACCAACAGCAGCCACATTCCAGCTAAGCAGTTGTACTGAGGTTAAACAGAGCATAGACAAGTATTTGTTCTTGCCTAGAGCTTTACAGTTGTTCATGCTGTTATAAATACTGGACTCTGAGAGGATAAGCACTTCCTTGATGCTACTGCACAGCGCTTATTTGGCCATCGCTGAAGTGACCCAGCAGGCATGCCATGTTATGAAAAGCTGTACACTTTCTCCATGGCTTGATTAGATACATTCATCTTTAGTGAGGATGTATGAGCTAATCTATGCTCCAGTTCTTCCATTGTCAGATCTATAATTAGATCATTATGGCAGTTGGGTTGTGCTGAAGTACATGACCCTAGGGAAGCCGAACAGCCAGCAGGTTTTACAAGTCGCTTAAAGTATGCCAAGCATTGTGGAGGTGGCAGGCTAGGACCTTTGCATCTTTATGGACCGCAATCCCTCTGTCTGCCGAACCCTCATGACAATTTGGATACACGAAAAAAGGTATGTATTTGCAAAGAAGAAATGAAAATTACAATCCTTGCAATACATACAGACAGAAAGAATTTGAGGACAGGGAAACAGTTTGAAGGAAATGGCATTAAGTCCTAAAATATCTGAGAGAACTCTGACTCACATTCTCTGAGTACGAGCTGTGAAGCACAATATTAAATTGTTCTCTCTCCAGCCCTTCGCAGGGTCTTCAACGTGCACCATTCCACTTATGCTCGGTAAACACTTGGACATGGAAGGAAGGGACCGGGTGTGCCTGTGGGCCTCCTCCGGCACTGAGGTTCCTGCCAGCTGAGGGACAGTGTATGTCTGTTTTTTCTGATCATAGTGGTTGGAAGGAGGAAAAGGAACAAATGCTTATGTAATGGTTGATTCAAGTCAAGAGGCTTCGATATAGCAGCCTGGTCGCCAATAGAGCCATCATACCGGCCTTGTACATTGGTGCTGGTTCCCTTAGGCCTGTCACTTTGCCTTCCAATTTTTGTAGGTCTAGCCCTTTGCAACTTTAGGACCTGTTGCAGGCACGGACTGCCCCACAGGGTCAGGTGCTCTATGTTTATGAAAACCCTCTATCATGTGAGTCAAAGACCAATTATTTCAAACCATTTATCCATATATGCATCATCTTCTACTCTCTGTACAACCAGCATTCGTAAAGAAATATTCATCTCAGAGTAGGCATTCATTAAACGATTGACACAGCCTACTAGAAAGTTGGAATTGGCCAAAACTCTTTCCGGGCCACTATAATTTGCAGAGTAAGATGGCTAATTGTGTACATCTTGTATCATCAGCGAAAACAGTCTCCCATAGTTATCAGTGCAACCATCCAGCTGCTGTGGTTGGGCTGGTTGAACCAGGAGAGAACAGTTTGATTCATCACAAGGAGAGGTATTAAACATTAGGGGCCCGGCAGAGTGGAGAGCAGCTGACCCATTTTGAGGCTTATTATGGGTAATCGCAGACAATGGTGCAAAATGATCCTCATTGGCATTGGGTAAAGTCGGGATGGATAGAGAAATTGCAACATGTATAATAGCTACAGCAGGAGGAGGAGGGGAGCAGGAAAATGCAATGTTGCTAGTAGTTGTTGATGTAGATTTTTTGGCTTGAGTCCAAGATTAATCACTCACACCCTACTCTACTTACATTCTTGCTAAAGTCGCTAGACTGCCTGCACACACAATTATCGTAATGGCGGTCAATTGATGCCTCCAATGTCTCAAGAGTGGCCTTATTCGACAGATCTGAGGAAGGGGGATAACAAAGTAATGGAGTATTTGAAACGTTCAAGGCGTTTAAGTGCACCCCAGATAACCTGTCACCCGGACTGCCCACTCTATTACCCACATTTAACTGACCATGATCTTTGTTCATGGCATTACATGGGGCAACGAGTAAGCAGGGGGGCTCTTGGATACAGGCTAGGGGGTATTCAATGACACCAACAGGTATTGGAGGCAGTTTAGCTGATGACACAGAAGGCTGGGATGTGGGTGTCGAAGCAGAGAGTCTTTGATGGTTTGGGGCAGAATTGATGGCCAGCTTGCTCCGTAAGGCTGACTTGATTGTTGACTGCTTTAAAATGACGCTACATTTGCCAATCTGGCTTAGAACACTCTTTCCGTGCCTAGTATATTTTTCACTGCTGGTGGCTGGCTAGGCCTTCTTGCTCGTTCCAGTAGCATTGCTTGTTTTGCCCATCATTGAATATAGATTGCACAAACATACTTTACTGCTTGTCGTTACTAGGCTCAGTGGTAGGCTCTGTGGTAGTATACAGACTCAAAAACCAATGGTGTCAGCGACCTGCAGCGTCAAGTGGCAATCCAGGACACACAGGCACGTTGTTTAGCACTACTCAGGGATATCAAGAAGACCACTGATAGAGTGACTAGAGGGCCACTGGAAGGCTAGATGGAAAGACACAATGCTCACAACAGCATTCGATCCCCAACCCCCTGACCCATGTGCCAGGTGCCATAAGCACTCGCCTCACAGACATGGCGACCATATGGATTTATATGTCAGATTTAAAAGGCTGGATCTAAAAGCTGTGCCATCCGCACTTGCTGCTACAAAGAGGAGGGCATGAGGCACGGTACTATATAAAAATTAGAATCTAATATAATATGCAATATCTAATAGCTAATATATCTAATATATAATAGGCTATAACTGGTGCTATAACTGGTGCAGTGTCTACCGCCACCGGTGCTCCTTACCTAGGTTTACCGCTTACCATATATCGCACCAGAAAGCTGCCTGGAGTAAGTAGTCTCAACCAGAAAAGGGGTTGAGCAGGATAACGCCACTCATCCAAAAAAAAAACCGCAGCAGCCTGTTTCCTGTTACTAGATCAACCACTAAGTCCCAGGAACTCAGGAATCCAACAGGGGATCCAGCCAAGGGTGATCAGGGGGTCGGCAGTCAGTACACAGTCACTCCATAGATCTTCTGATTCCACGAGCTCGGACCCGGCAGGGCTTTTCCTCCTTCAAAACTAGAAGATTAGAGCACCTCGCACCCAGCGGGTAGACATCAAGCTGCACCGTAAGCAGTCATACAGCCGATTCCGATGTCTGATGCCCGATGCACCATCCAATGTGCGTGTATTTATTGGGGAAATTTGCGCCATAAAAAAATTTCTTTCAGAAGGGCTCACACAAATTTAAAATCCAACTGCCGGGCTATGTGGGAAGGAGGTTCTTCCTCACGGCCCGGGGGTTGTATTTCCTTCAGTTTCACGCCAGCATGACGTGAAACTGAAAGTAATTTTTACTGCGGCAGCCATTTCAGAAAACAGAAGGTAAGTTTCCTTCTTTTTCTCCCTAGATCTGCTTCAATAGTGTGCCATTCAGTATGAGGGAGGTGTTGGAAAGGGGAGATTCTCCCCTTTCCAACAACACCTTTTTTGAAGCATTGCTGGGCACGGATCAGGCGCAGAACACTCAATCCGTGCCCAGCAATGCCACTAGACCATCAGGGATCTGGTTTTGAAGTGGGAGGGAGAGGGAGCTGCTTACTATGTATTGGCCCCCCTGGGGGCAGATGGGTGCCCATCTACCCCTAGGGAAGGGGCCAAAAAAATAAAATAATTAAAAAATATATATACATACAATCAGATTTGAGTTGGGGGCCACTAGACCATCAGGATTTTTTTTTATGATGAAAGGGGGATGGCCCTCTCCTCCCACCCTAAGTGGATGGGGGTGTACCTCATGTAGCCCTGCCTGTGGGCAGATTTCTGCCCCTAGGAAGGGGTACATGAGATGCCCCATCCATCTTGGGTGGGGGAAGAGTCTACCAGAAATATTGGCAGAAACCCCCCAAGCCTGGCCCAGTACATTCCCCCCGGGGGGCAGATGGGCACACCCATGTGCCCATCTGCCCCTAGGGAAGGGGCAAAACAAACAAAAAAAAACGTTTGTTCGGTGGGGTGAGGGTGGGCCACTACACCACCAGAGATGGAGGGAATGAAAAGGGGGTGGCCCTCTACTGCCACCCCAAGTAGATGGGGCACCTCATGTAACCCTCGCTGGGGGAAGATTTCTGCCCCTAGGAAGGGGTACATGAGATCCATTTGGGGTAGGTGGGCACCCACAATCTTGCCACAGCCACCCCAAGCCTGGGTCAGTATGTTTTCCCACCCTGGGGGTAGATGGTACATCTTGGGTGGGGGAAGAGTCTACCAGAAATATTGGCAGAGACCCCCAAGCCTGGCCCAGTACATTCCCCCACCCATGTGCCCATCTGCCCCTAGGAAAGGGGCAAAACAAAAACAATAAAAAAAATAATAACTTGTTTTGGGTGGGGTTGGGGGGACACTAAACCAGCAGTGATTATATGGAATGGAAAAGGGGTGGCCCTCTTCCCCCCACCCCAAGGGGATGGGGGCACCTCATGTAGGGACCTTGTTTGTCTATGAAAAAATTAATGGAAGTAGGCCACAACTTTAGAAAGAAATGTGTTTTTGTCTTCTTAATAACGTTTGTTAGGTAAGATTTTCATACTAATGATAAAACCTCGGGGTAATCTTCGACTCTACACTCTCCTTCTCTCCTCACATCTCTGACGTCTCTAAGGAGTCACACTACCAACTGCACCTCCTCAGAGGTATTCGTCCTTTCCTATCCTTCGCCCAGAAGCTTACTGTCTCCAGAGCTCTGGTTCTCTCGAGGCTGGACTATTGCAACAGCCTCTTTCTAAATCTGCCTGCTTCTACTCTCCGCCCTCTGCAACTTATCCAGAACAGGACTGCGAGACTTGTCCTTGGCCTCAGCCCAGGGATCGTATCTCTCCAGGACTGAAATCTCTGCACTGGCTCCCAGTGGCTGCAAGGATTAAGTTCAAAACCCTCTGCATCGTCCACAAGGCCTTCTGGGGCCTAAATACCTTCAACTCCCTCTTCCTAAACACCTTACTTCTCGAGCCCATTGCTCATCTGCCTCAAACTCCCTCAGGGTCAGTCGCTTTTCCCAGCAATGAGTTGGTGGTAGATCTCTTTCTTCGGCTGGGGTCTCCCTCTGGAACAGCCTCCCTGCGTCCCTTAAACTTGAGGAGAATCATCTTCGGTTCTGGAAGCCCCTCAAAACCTTTCTCTTTGCTCCTGCTTTTTCTCCTCCTCTCTCTTGCTGACTTCCTGGCTGACACTGATATTGTACTGGTTGCCTGGCTGCTCTCTGATCTCGGGCCCATGTCCCTTCCCCCACCAGTCGAACTTCTGCACTGCCCTCCTGGAAACCCCGCACTTGGGGACTGTTTCTGTATCCCTACAGTCCCACTACCAGCACTTGACACCTGATGTCTGCATTTACCCTTGCCACCTGCTGGCCGTACCTTTACTTATTTTTATTTATTTTCTTATCCCATGTACTGCACTGTCCTCTCTCCCTTCCCCCCGCACTCTCCTCCCTGCCCTTCCCATGCACTTGCGTGATCTGAATGACACCTGTCCTAGTAGGATCGATGTCTGTCTTCCCTCTGTTCCCCTCCCTTGTCGCGTCGTGCCTTGAAACACTTGTGCATAGGCGCGTTATAAATGCCATATCATATCATAAATCTTCCTGACCTGTGTCAACTCCAGAACTTTTTGCTGTACTGGTGGATTATTTTTCAGTATATACCTCAGTAAGTGGGAACCTTTTTCCACACTCACAGAGTCTTTTACTCTTTTTTGGGTGTCATTTTTTTGGATGGACTCTCCGTAGTGTCCTTTTAATTCTGTCCTCTTTGACAACTTTTGTCACATACTGCCTATTGCTGCTAGGTTGCCCTTTGGGCTCCCCTTTTAACTTTCTCTGGCTAGCCTTGTGAGAACTGCAGTTCCCAAGTGTAGAAAGGATCTTTTGATCCCTTTTACAATTTATTAATGAAACCAGCACACCCCACCTTATGTGGAGTGCTGGGGAGATACCATGTATCCCCTTTCACCCTAAAACTGTAACCCTTATTTTACAGGGACAAGCTTACCCTTAATGGCCAGTGGCAGTGATACCTTTTATTAATTTGTTGCACCTTTACTGGGGGTTGTGTGCACAGCCCTGGTAAAGGCACCCACGGGGGCACATTTTACCAAAATATCCCCTCTGTTCTTTCTTTGCCATTTTAGTTTTTCTCGTCCTTTCTTCTGCTCCCTGCCCAGGCTCCAGTCTGTCTATGAAGGCAGGAAGTGAGGGAGAAGTACAAAACTCCACAGCCCTTTGTCTTCCTCCTTGCCTGAATGGGGACAAATCCCAGTTGGGGGCTGGCGGTCCTGATTGGAAAACCAGACCACCCGTGTTGTAAAATGCACGGAGAGAATGTAGAAATTGTGCCCTGGAAGTTGAAAACAAGTGCGCCCACTTGAACCTAAACCAAAGAGGATGATGAAGGAAAAGCGGCTGAGATGATTTCCAACGACCGGAGAGCCTGCTGTGTAACCGGAATCTGCTGTAGCCCTTCCTTCCAATCGACTGCAGGACTCTGAAAACGACGACCCCAACCCAGAGCCTGGTGAGACCCACTAGTCTCAAGACGATCTGCATTTTGAGCCATCCCACGCCATAATGTAACCTTGCAGGTCTGCAATACCCCAATATCCTGGGACCTCCAGCCATTGTGCAGTGCAGCCTTCCAAATTCTAAATCTCACTGAAACGTTGTAGGAGTCCTGCTACATCTCGAAAGACACAAATTAAGTCTGAGAACTCCCCTCACCAGGGTGCTGGACCTTTGTAACAGTGAGAATCTGACCAGCGATATTCTGTCTTCTGTGATCCTTAAAAAGACACCAAGAGGCCGATTCATGGAATTAATGTGCGCTGAAATTTTCAGCGCAAGCGTGCGAAAGCATGCGAATCACAGTGCCAGTGCGAAAATCACAGCGAAAACCAATGCACAGCGATTCATGGAAGTCCGTGCGCGTGTAAATCCCAGGATGTGCGCCAAAATTCTGCGTGGCGCATGCTGGCGCACACGTCTCCAAACACCGTGCACTAAGCGCACAGCAAAATCGCACATAGTGCGGCGCGCACATCAAAAGTAGGAGCAACAGGGGGTGTGACACACGGAATGGGGAACAACTCGTGAAAATGTGGGCGTCACGGGGAAGTACAGGAGGCAAGTGCGTGGAACGCCCACACGCATGTTCAAAACACGTATTCATGGAATCGAACAGGGCTAAGGCGTGCTCCAAAAAAGACGCACTAATCAGGAAACACGTACGCCAGCAGGAAGCAGCATAAAAGTGCGCGCAAACAACAAACAAACACAGACACCAGGATGAATATACCGTTCCTAGCAGCAGTGGTCGTGGGATATTGCAGGAGGAGGAGGAGGATAGTCAGGGCCAGAATTTTTACACCCAGAACCAGCCTTTTTGGGATGCCTGATGACCAGGTGTATGGGAGGTACAGGTTTCCACCTCACATAATACTCGACCTGGTGAGTGAGTGGGAGGATGACCTCACATCACCCACCCTGTGCTCCCAAGCACTCAGCCCCCTGCATAAGGTCCTCAATGTACTGCACTTCTTGCCCACTGGATCATTTCAGCGGACAACTGCTATAGTGGGGTGGTGTCACAGGCCACGCAGTCACGCTGCCTACACTAGGTCTTGGCCATCATGACTGCACGCCCATCAGTCCGCAGGCACATATACCTGCCCAGAACACCTGCAGAAAGGCTGGCTGTTGTCCAGGATTTTTACGGGGTGGCACACTTCCCCAGAGTGCTAGGTGCCATTGACTGCACCCATGTGGCTCTACGTCCCCCCAAGGCATTAGAGCACATCTATAGAAACCGCAAGCACTGGCATTCCATCAACGTCCAGGTAGTATGTGATTCCAAGGGAATCATCACCTCAGTATATGCCAACTATCCAGGGTCTACCCACGACAGTTTCATTTACAGAATGTCAACCCTAAACCGGGACCTAGAAGCTGGGCGGCATGGCGATACATGGCTGCTCGGTGAGTATAAATGCCACAGCACATGCATGTATGTCAGATACTGAGTAATGTCACAAACCCACTAATGATACCCATCACCACCTCCCCAGGGGACAGTGCCTACCCTCTGAGCACCCACATGATGACACCAATTCGGAACCCCACCACGCCACCCCAGGTAAGATACAACACAGCCCACATTGCAACCCGGGGCAAAGTGGAGCGCACATTCGGAGTGCTCAAGTCACGCTTTCACTCCCTTGACCGTTCTGGCGGGCAGCTGTTATACCCTCCCCCAGTACTGTGCAGGATCATAGTGGCAGCATGTGTCCTGCACAATGTTGCAACACGCCGGGGCCTGCCCGTGGACATGGTGGTGCCCCACATCCCCAACCACATGCACGCCCGCTGCGCATGGGAGGGGAAAGTGCACAGGGTGAGGCAGCCCGTACGCAGCTGGTGGCTAATTACTTCACCTAAAATCACACCCCTGTGGAGTGGACACAGCCCTGGCACATACCATCTGCCAATCAATGATGATGACATAAGGGACAGTCAACTGTCACAACCATACCAGCCTGAGATTGGTCACCTGGAAGTGTTACATTGTGTGCATACCTACCTACACAAACACCACCAATGCTGTGTCATCAAAAGACACACTTCTATGCTGAAAATATCATTACCCCCTTGCAAAATACAACATGACAACAGTGCCATGTCACCCAAACCCTCCCCAGCACCGCCACCCAACACACCATGGCATGTCATGCTATGTGAGAGCAAACAAAGCAATCCACAAAACATGACACAAGTGTCAAAGTACAGTGTCCCTAATGGTAACTGCCCATACACAATATGTTCCCAGTAATGTGGAACTAACAACACACATGACCAAATACTTACCAACAATACAATGCAGCTACACAACCTCAAACATAGCATAAACATGACAGTACTAAGTTAAAGTAGTGGTAGTCTTACAACCTGATCATGCCAGCACATCGGCCACTTCCAACTGTACAGTGCTGCTGCCAAGCAAATGTCCAAGTGCACTGCTTACAACATGTACTCCATCTCCAAAGTAGACGGCCTTGTGAAGACATGAGGAATTAACCTGCAAATTAGGCGAAAGGCATGGATGCACAAGCACATAGCAATACACCATGCAGTGTACAATTCAACAACAATATCCACTAGGAATGTATACACAGTATTGACTACAGACTGCCCACACAGCTCATGGGAGTCCTACGTCACCGTGTAAGTCAATGTCACTTGGGCACACCCTTTGCAAGCCCATGGAAACGGGAAGCAGGTGGGGTGTGTGTCTCACGAACCCAAGCATCTAACCCAAACTCAGGACAAGCCTGCATGTGCCCAGCCGGAATACAGTGGATGCCCACGGGAGCCACACAAGGCAACACACTGTAAAAAAACAACAAAAATAATCAAAAATCAAAAATGCCCATGTGGGGGCCAGGGGTGGGGGGGCACCCAGGAGGTCCGAGGACAAAGTGAGCACCATAACCCACCTGTGTGGATGTTGGGAAAAAAAAACACCTCCATGGGCTCATGGCCTGCACGGCTATGCCAATGTGGGAGAACTGCTGCTGTCGCTCTCATCATCCTCTGCTGCTGCCACAGGAGGTGGTGCTGCCACAGGAGGTGGTGGTGCTATGGGAGGCATCCCACGCAAAGCCCTGGTATGGTCCTCCATGGCAGCAAGCATGCGGGTGTGGAAGGTCTCGTTCTGGAGGAATATAGTGTGGAGATCCACATGCAGCACCTGACGTGATGCCCGGATCTCCTCCCGAGTTGCCTGCATCTCAGCTGAGAGCAAACGTGTGAGCCGCTCCAGCTGCTGTTCTGTCCTCAAGTTAGTGGAAGCCTCAAGGTCAACAAGAGTCTCCCTGAGGTGATGGAGTTCTACCCTCAGGGCTTCCCTGTGGCCCTGGGACTCTATTGATATCGATTGGCATACAGTCTCCAGTGCCGCCCGTCTGTCCCTGTTGGACGCCAACATGTCCTCCCTGTATGATTGGCAAATGGAGTCTGTTGCCTGCTGTAGTTGCTCCATCTGCCTTTCAGGGGGGACAATGGAAGTGGCCACCCTCTCCATTGCTTGAGCCATCATCTCAACTGATGCTGCCTGTTGGGTTGCCATACCGTACATTGATTGTTCCCATGCGGTATTGCCTGGTGGCGTACGGCTACCACGTCAGCGGGCACCACACCTGTTTGGGGCAAGGCGATCGGTGCCTTGGTGTGCCGGCACTGCCTGAGGTTGCAGGACTGCATTCCCCCTCTGATCTGCTGGCCCAGGAACAGGATCAGATGTTGTGGAGTGTGACCCTACATCCGTAACCGCCAAAGGCGGACTTACCAACACTGACATCCCCATAGAGGGTTCTACCCCTGGTACAGGTGGGTTGGACAGAACAGAATCCCTGCCAGAAACACTTACCTGCGACGCCACATAGGTCTCATCATCCGAATCAGCACCTGAATAGAGGTCTGGGGAGGTGCACCCAGAGGCACCCCTCGACACAATGGTCTGCAGCAAGATTGGGTTCTCACCCACCACCACACCACGTCCCCCACTGGTGCCCGGTCGTGCCTGAGATTTCTCCTGGGTCTGCACCATCTCCTCAACCTCAACACCATCAAGTGCGTCATCCCCTGCAAAAACATGAAAAACAAAAAATGGAAACAGGCATTAGCACCATAGCACACAAATAGGCCTGACAAGCTACAGAACCAGTACATGATTTACACATGTCCCACATGACTATAACCCTCCCGTGCATGCACTGTCACTGAGTTGGAAGGGGAGGCAAAAGGCAGGCACTAAGGACACCAACATGGAAGAGCAACACATTTGTTGCATGCTGGGTAGCACTGCCATCATACATTGGCCTGTGAGTGGCATGCCGAATACACATACATGACACATGCCATCACACAGATGGCATGTATCATAGCCATGGTCCATTCCACAAGTACATCCATATGTCAGTGAATGAATACTGTCAGCCATCCATGTGAGATGGACATAATGAGATCAAACATGCTACATAGTGTGACAAAATAGGCATGTGCCACACGCTGCAACACATCCAGTGTACAAAAATACAGTGATTGCAGGCCGATGTACACATCAATGGTTGGTCACTTCAACATGACAGGAAACAACTATCATGTTCCACATTCAAACAGGCCCCAAACATTCCTGTGCTCAGGACAATACTCAATTAGCCTGAATGGTCAAATCATTCATCTAACAAGGTAACACATGTGGGCCAATGTGGGGTTCATCAATGACAGAAGCATGTCACAAATGTGACAATAGGGCTGAGGAATGCATAGCAAAAGTGGGAGAATTGAAACAATCAGCCTGAACGAACGCTGAAAAATACAAACAATGTTGTTGCAAGATGCCACTTCAAGGGCAACTGCCGTAATGTTGAGCCAAATTACTAATGTGGGCAGAAGGGATACTGTCACACCCAAATCCAAGGCCACTGAATGTTTTGGATGAAGCACATGGGTGACCTATACCACTCAGGCACACACACCCTCACCTGGCACTCAATCAGAGCCCGTCACCCAAACAACATACACATGCATTACACACACATGCATGGGCACTCACTGGACAGTGCATCATAATCAGGTAGTCCTCCCACACCTTGGATCTGTTTCTCTGTGACGAAGGCCCCAGCAACAGACTCATGTTCAGTGAGTTTGTTGTCCTCTTGTGGAGACCCACCTCCAGTCACCAGAGTAGCCGCATGCTTTGAGGCCAGCTTGTTCTTTGCTCTGCGTTTCAGGTCATTCCACCGCTTGTAGCAATCATCAGCTGAGCGCCTCACAAATCCAAGGGCGACTTATGCAGTCGGCGATGGTCTGCCAGTGTGCCTTACATTGACCAGGTGTGGTCTTGCACCCTGCAGTCACCAGCATTTCGTGGCTATGTGCCGACACATAGCCCACAAGTGCATCAAGTTCCGGTTCATTAAAGCAAGGCTTCCTTAAGGTACCAGAGTGTGTAGCCGTGTCTGGGGTCTCAGCCTGTCGTGCCAGAGCACCCTTCTTCCTCTTCTTTAAAGGTGGAGCAGAGCCAGAGTGGCTTACGCCGCTCTGGTCAGTAGGGGCAGAATCACCGGTGGACTGGGTAGTAGGAGTGTGGGAATGCACAATGACCATAGGTCTTGATGCAGGCATTGATTGCAGGGTAATGTTGGCAGGGGGAACGTCAGTTTGATGGACCGGGACTGACACTGTCCTGGCTGGGAGAGTGAGAGCTGGGACAGATGGAGCTGCAGCTGCCTGTGCAGCCTCCCCACCCTGCATACTTGGGGCAGCAGATGACAGTCAGCCAGGGAGTCATCCTGTGCCAGGTCAGGTGCTGAAATAGGCTTGTCAAACAGGGGCTGAGCTTGGATGGTGTCAGCCACGTTTCCCTCAACCATGGGGGGGGGCATGGGTGTCCCTGATTGGTCCTCCACACATGGGGTTATAGGGGCACCCTGCAAATCCCGGCCACGTCCCCTACTGTGCCCACCACGCCCACCTTTTGAGGGTCGGCCACCTTTGCCTCCCTTACCGCTTGGTCGCCTCCCAGCCATGGCACTGATGTTGTTGTGCGTATGGCAGTTGCAGTAAACTATTGTCCTGGGCAATTGGGGGTCAAAGGGGTAGGATACTAGATGGAATTCATACCCTAGTGCTCTAACAAGGCTGTCTGTGAACCCTGGGGGAAGATGACGGGTCACGCAACGCAGAGGCAGCCCAATATCAAAAATTAACGTGCACGAAAGCCCCCGTAGACCACGTGCGTGAAAAAATGAACCCGCACTACGCTGTGGCACCCAGAAACACAAAAATAAGCGTACGCGTAATACACGCAGCCTACAATGACCTCTGAAGGGGAACGCGACACACGGGGCAAGAACAGTTGCTAAGTACGTGCGGAACTCACCGTCTGCCTGGAAAAAGAACGTGAAAAATACGCGCGTGTGCGTGTTGGCAACACCCCCACCAAAAGAAGATTTGTACGCTGGCTGAGGAGACAGGACAAAAGGAGAAGTGAACTCTGTTAGAGGAACCAGGCCCAACAAAAATTCAGAAAAGAGCTGTCAGAGGTAACAGGGAGTACGAACTAGAAATGCTGTGAAGTAATCGCGTGTGAACCGACAAGAAGTACAGATTTCACCCACTCGCTCTCCACGAAAAGCACGTACAAGGAAATGGCGTCCTACACGTAGCTTTTAAACCGGCCCACACGTACACGTCAGATATGCGTGTACGCAGGCGCTTTCTTCCAATTACACACGATGGGCCTCATTACGACTCAGGCGGTAAGGGGTTTACGGCGGCGTAAACAGCGCCGACCCTTACCGCCTGAGTACGAGGTCCCTTAGCGCCATGGAGGTTTTAACACCTGCTTTTAGCAGGTGTTAAAATCCATGGCGCTAAGGGACCATGGAGTTAATTACGCCACCGTAATTTACGGTGGCGTAATTAACGCCTTCCCCACTCCCATTATGCCCTATGGGGCAAAATGGGAATGGGGAAGGGTAAATGGGAAAATGGGGATTTACCGCCCCGCCAAGGTTGGAATGGGGCGGTAAATCCGCCAAGCACCATGGCGTAAACATAGTTTACGCCATGGTGGTAAAGTCACGGCCCAGGCGGTAACTTACCGCCTGGGTCGTAATGAGGCCCGATGACACTCCGACGTGCAGTTTTTACACGTGTGCTCTGTCATCACGTGCTATGAGGGAAACGCCCGTGCGCGTAATGTAACTTACGCGCTTACGCGCTAAGGGCCTTTGGTCCAATGGAATCGCGTGCGTGTGCTGACGCACTTACGCGCTAAGGCCCTTTCCTCAAATTACACGCTGACGTGCAATTCTTTCACGTGTCAAATCACTCCGTATCAAGCTGGCCACGTGAAAACACACGGAAGACCACGCTCCTGGCCAGAAGGCTGAATTACTGCCCCCCAGAGCCCCGAGCATGCTCCCACCTGCCATCTGCTGCTGCCTGACTGCCTGCTGCCCACGTGCCCTGGCATTTGCTGCCTACACGTCAGCCAGGGGTGTAGTTGCTGTGACCACCCCTGCTGGAACTGAACACTCCCAACTGGGATTCCATCACTCCACAGCCCAGCCCCAGGACCCAGTTGCCCACCCACACCTGCCTCTGGGGTTGCCATGTCCGGCACAACACCATCTGGCAGCACTGGCAACCCCCAGCCAGAGAGGCAGAGGGCCACCAGCTTCACTGCCACCGAAGTTGGTGTCCTGGTGGAGCAAGTCCTGGGGCAGTATGATGCCCTCTTTAGAAGTTTGCGCGCCGACAATGAAGGACGGACCAGGATCTGGATGGACATCGTGACTGCCATCAACGCGGAGGGGGTGGCAGTCTGCGACTTACATTATGTCAAGAAGCGCTGGGAGGACTTCCGGTCCAGGACCCTCAACAAGGCCCAGTGCCTCGCTAAGGCAGCGGATGCCAAGGGGCGCCGGGGCCAGCTGTCGAACCATCAAATGAGGGTCCTGGAATGCATATGCCCAGCGCTCTATGTCCAGATCCTTGAGAGGCAGACCCGTCTGGAGTCGAGCGGTAAGTGTACATGCATGGTGATAGTACGCTGTGCGTCTCGTGGTGTGCCAGTAGTGTGCAGGTTGCACATGTGTTTATGTAGGGGCATGTAGGGATGTGTATGAACATGGGCGTGAGGCACCCACATGTGAGTCCTCTCAGTTGTGAGACACATTGATGGTGTATGTGTTGGTAAGCATGCTGGGCAAATGCATGTGTGAGAGCACACATGTTTGAATTTCTGTATATGTACATTGGCATGGTTGTGGCATGGATGGTGGTTCATAATGCATGTATCTGCAATGTGTACATGTGCATGTATGTGTATCTGACAAGTGTGCAATTGTGATGCAACAAGGATGCACGTGACACTGATATGTAGAAGGATGAATGGCAGATGTGACATGCATGGCGATCCCATCACTGCAACAGTTGAAGGAGATGTAGACATGCATGTAAGTGTGGTGGCATGTGTGCATGTCTAGTGCACTCCTTGTGTTTCATGTGATGTTAGGCTCACCTTTGCCTGTTCTTGCTGTTGTATGTGTATGGATGGTGCTGCCTGGTGCAATGTTGCTGTTGAAATGTTCATGTGTGTGAGTTGAAATGACATGTGTGTCGTGGAGTGTGATGCCGTGTCTGTAGTTAAACAATGCCAGTCATGTGCAACTGTCATGTGTGTATCAGTCCATTGTACAGTGCCCTGATGCCTGTTTTTTATCTCTCCCTGTCTGCAGCGTCAACTGAAGAAGAGGGCGGAGAGGGTGCTGTGGGGCACAGCGGCAGGGATCATCCCGCCAGCTGGAGACGCAAGGCCCGGCTTCCCTCCCAGGTTGTCATCTTGTCGGGGAGTGAGGAGTCCGGTGCCGCGTCCTAGGCCGCAGCTGCCGAGGAAAGGTCCAAGAGGCAGAGGTCAGAGTTGGACTCCTCGGCAGCAGAAGGGGCAGCTGAGATCCCACAGGGTCCGACGGAGGAAGATTGCACAGAGTCATCCAGGTTGGTGGGGGGTTTGGTGGAGGAGGAGGCTGTGCAAGGGACAGAGACTGGGTCTGGAGGTGGGGATTCCACTGGTGCCAGTGGTGCAGTGCAGGGGCAGGGACAGGAGGCAGCACAGGCCACTGCGGAGGTGCCTGTGTGTAATCCTGTTCCGGATCCTGTGACTGCATCGTCCCGCACCAGCAGGGATGCCTACGTCCAGACCCGTTTTCAGGGAGGGGATCCGCTTACAACAACTGGCCTTCCTCTCCCTGTGGACGTGGCTATCCAGGACCGGGTTGAGCCTGTCCTGGGTGGGGTGGGGTGGCGTTGCGTCAACGGGCCATGCGAGCTGACCTGCAGTCTTTCCATGAGGAGACTGCACGTCTTCTCAGATGGCTCGTTTACTGCGTAGACCTACTGGGACAGCTTACCAGGGCCAGATTCCTCCGTTTTCTGGAGCTTGTCTGACCCCCTCCTCAACTGAACCCCCTATGCCCCAGTCGTCCTCCATGCCATCTTCCCACCCATGTATCACCTGGGTACCCTGTGGAGCTGCCTCTGACCCTGCGGCCAGGCTGGTGGAGGACACATCCCTGCCACAGTCGGGAGTCGGACGTCCAGCAGGGGTGGCCACCTCAACAACTGCACCCCAGCCGGAGGAGGATGTGCAGGCAGCAACTGCCAGGGCACAGGCAGAGGCACAGCAGCAGCAGCAACAAGGTGGGAGCCATCATGGCTCGGGGCCTTCGACATCGGAGGGGCAGGCATCGGCCAGAGGGCAGGAGGACCCAGGACTGGAAGTGTCTTCCATCTGGCAGCGGTTAGGCCATACGATAGATGCGGAGCGGCAGCGGGCAGAAGAGGCACAGCTCACGATGGTCAGGGCGGAGAACTCCATGCGGAAGGCCCTGAGACGGGCCGAGTGCCTCGAGGCAATTTGCAGGGAGTTGGAGGAGAACATGTCGTCGTCCCTGCAAACCCTCGGGGCCATGGAAGAGGACCGCCTCCAGGACATTGAGCAGGGGTTCGATGATGCCCTGGCCTGGGACATCCAAAAGTGAGCCGTCGGACTAGCCTGCTGCCCTTGTAAATAGTTTTTAGAGTTAGGTTTCCTTTTTGTTTTCCTTTTATTTGTGGTCAATGGAAAATGCCACACAAATTTGTATATAGTTATATTTTTAGGTAGTAGGTAGGTAGGTTTCATTTTTTTGGTTGGGATCATGGACCCTTTACATCCTTGGACAATGGATTGTATGTAGTTTCATCATGTATTTCTTTTTATTTTTTTGTTTAGCATTATGGACATGGAGCAATGGATTTTTTGTTTTAATTTCCTTTGGATTTGCGATGTTGGAGGGTGACTTTGGACTGTTTTTCTTTCAATTTTTTTGGTTTGGTTATCATTTTCAGTCAATCATCTTTTTCACATGCTTTTCATTTCATGTTTCATATTTTGGTATGCTTTCATTTCATTTTTGATTCCATGTACATAATACATTTTCATTTTTTAGTTCCATGTGTGGGATTCGCTCATTGGGTTGATGCATGTGAAAATGTGGGTTTACACAAGCAATGCCAACCAGTGTATGTGTGTGACGGACATGTGTTGATGTACATAGTTGAATTTTTGTTTGTGTCATGAGATCAGCATTTCACTGCTGGGGGGTGGGGGTGCAGGGGGGCATGAGTGGGGGCCTGCTGGCAGGTGCCCTGCATTGCTGGGGGTGCAAGGGGACATGGTTGGGGGCCTGCTGGCAGGTGCCCTGCACTGCTGGTGGGTGGGGTTGCAGGGGGACATGAGTGGGACATGAGTGGGGGCCTGCTGGCAGGTGCCCTGCACTGCTGGGGTGTGCAAGTCCTCCCAGCGCTTCTTGACGTGCTTGATGTCGCGGTTGCCACCCCCTCTGCATTGACGGCAACCACTACGTCGTCCCAGATCCTCTCCCGTCCTTCCTTGTTGGCGCGTGATGTTCCGAAGAGGGCATCATAATGCCCCAGGACATGCTCCACCAGGACACCAACTACGGTGGCAGTGAAGCTGGTGGCCCTCTGCCTCTCTGGTTGGGGGTTGCCAGTGGTGCCAGATGGAGATGTGCCTGACATGGCAACCCCAGAGGCAGGAGTGGGTGGGCAACTGGGTCCTGGGGCTGGGCTGTGGAGCGATGGCATCCCAGTCGGGAGTCTTCTGTTCCAGCAGGGATGGACACAGCAACTGGACCCCTGCAGATGGCTGATGTGCAGGCACCAAATAGCAGGGCATGTGGGCAGCAGACAGTCAGGCAGCAGCAGATGGCAGGTGGGAACATGCTCGGGGCTCTGGGGGGCAGGAAAATGGCCTTCAGGGCAGGAGCGTGGTCTTCCATGTGTGTATGCGTGGCCAGCTTGATATGGAGTGATTTGGCACGTGAAAAATGTGCACGTCAGCGTGTAATTGAAGGAAAGGCCCTTAGCGCGTAAAAGGGTCAGCACACGTACGCGATTTCATTGGACCAAAGGCCCTTAGCGCGTAAGTGCGTCTGTGACGTGTCGCGGACGGGCGTTGCCCTTTCGCGTGTCAAACTTCACGCAAACCCCAGAAATACACGTACCCCACTCGCACAGGGCCCTTTCGCGTGTAAAACTTAATGCGAACACCAGGAATACACGTACCCCACTTGCACAGGGCCCTTTTGTGTGTAAAACTTCACGCGAACCCCAGGAATACACGTACCCCACTCGCACAGGGCCCTTTCGCGTGTAAAACTTCACACGAACCCCAGGAATACACATACCCCACTCGCACAGGGCCGTTTTGTGTGTAAAACTTCATGCGAACCCCAGGAATACACGTAGCCCACTCGCACAGGGCCCTTTCGTGTGTAAAACTTCACGCAAACCCCAGTTATACACGTACCCCACTCGCACAGGCCCTTTCACGTGTGAAACTTCACGCGCACCCCAGTAATACACGTTCCCCGCTTGGCTTTGCTGTTTGGCAGCCCTGTAAACTGGTCCAGGGTTAGGACGGCCCTTTGCGCTGAATTGGGGATTTTGATGGCTTTTCCTTGAGCTAGTGCGTTCTTGGGGGTGTAACTGGCGCTGCTGCAGGGTCGCTGCGCCACTCTGCGCCACGGCTGGTTGTGCACGGAAATCGATTTTACCGCACGCGGCTGGCGCAGACATTCACACGCGCACACTGTGCTCCAGCCTCGTGTGCCAGTTTTGTGCGAAATTCTATGAATTACCCTGAATATCCACAGAGCTGCATCAAGCTATGAGGAAAACCTTGCCTAGAGCCTTCTCTGTTGGTCCCAGCTGCAAAATCCCTTCCAAGGTCCTGTTTTCAGTCACCACAACAAGGAATCCACTGACTGGGTTTATGGCTGCAAATCCTGAAGTCCTCCTGCTGCAAAATCTTCATCTGTGCTGAGCTACTGTGCTGGCTTGGGTATTTACTTACCTTAAGTCTCTTGTGATTCCTGTGTAGTTTTGGGGTGTTTTCACTTATCCAGTTCACACAGGCCCACTAATGGAATCCTCCTAGGGTGTCTTCTGTGAAGCCCCTGGACCCTCAACTAACTCTAAAGTAAAATATTCACCTGTTTGAACAGTCTTCCTTAGGAACTCTGACTTTTGCTACTTAACCTATTCTGACTCTGCCTGGTGGCCACTAGACCCTAGTGACCCCCCTTCTGCCACTGAGAACACTCATGCTCCAAGAAAACAGAGCTTTAAAGTATTGGGCCTTTTGCCTAGAAAAGTGAATAAGTGTTCAAAAGCGACTTACTTGCAAAATAATTTGGTTGGTAACTGTAACTCTGCGAGTGAACAGTTACAAAAGTTATTGTTTACCTTAGAAATATTCTGCCATTCTGAAAAGTAAATATAAGGTTGATTTACTTACCTACGAAATGCTGTGCCATTCTGAAAAGTAGATATAAGGTTGTTTTACTTACCTTAGAAATATTGTGACATTCTTAAAAAGCATATGTAACATCTTTCTTTCCTTAGAAGCTGTTTCCCCATTTTAACAGAAAGTAGAAGTAATGGTATATTACTCACCTGTGAATTGGTTTTGCCACTTCCCCGAAAGAAATGCTGTTGGTTTCCCTTTATTATTCCTGTTAGGACAGGAATGAGTGTCCTCCAACTCGGTATTGCTTCCCCTGACTTGCTGTTAGCCTGTCCAGAATAAATCTGCATTAGGTTTTATCTACTTAGAATAACCTTGAGTCATTTATAAAGAGCAACACTGGGTTTTGCTTTCCCTGTTCTGTTTAAAACAGACACAAAAACAGTCTTAGGTTTATACCTGCCCCAAGTTGCTGATAGCTCCTTGAAAAAGTATATGGGTTTTACTTAACTTGAGTTAGCTGTTTGCCATCCTAAAATAAGTTACAAGAGTTACTGCGGATCTCAATATGTGTTTAACTGATCTCAAAAGCACCTGTAATTGAGTATTACATACTTAGGTTTTACTCACCTAGTATAACTGTGGTTTATCTCAAAAGTAGTTATATGTTTTTACTGTACCTAGAATAAGTGTTACACTATTCACAAAACGTATATTGTCCAGTTGACTGATTATGTAATTTGTTGTTGAGCATCACGGTACAACTGTTAGGGTCTACTACCCTGGTATTTCTGAATTTAATCTGAAAGTAATTATTGGTTTTACTCCCCAAGACTAGTTGTGTCCTATACTGAATTTGTTTTAAAAGGTTTCACTTCCCTAAAACTACTGCTGGGTGTTCCAAATAAGGTTATATGCTTTGGTCTGTGTACCTTCAAGCATTGTATTGTGTTTTTTTTATTTTTATAATGTGTTAATGGCTTTGACCAGCACTTACCCGAAAACTTAACTTAGCCTTATTGTATTTCAAGTAAACCTTTATTTTTTATAATATTTCTGGATGTCAGTGTTTCTATTGATTCGTTTGGGTGTTATAGATTCTTTGTACCAGTCTACAGCACTCTCTCCATCCTAGGATAAGCCTGGATGCTCTGTCTATGCTACCATGAACTCAGGTGGTACAGCCTTATACTAAGGGCCTCATCACGAGTTGGGGGTTATCCCGGCGGTAATACCGCTGGGATTCCGCATGGGCTATTAGCGTTACCGTCAACCCCCGGCGCTATTACTGCCGGATCACAGGTTTGGCGGAACAGTAATTCCTCATTCCCCATTGGGCCCATTCGGGAATTCCCCATTCCCTATTGGGCCCAATGGAGATTTGTTTCAGTGCTACTTCTTTCAGCTGTATTAATGCGCGGTAATAGCACCAAAAATCGGCTAATTTGTCACGGATTTACCCCCAGCTCTAAGCTGGGGGTAAATCCTGCCACACCTTTGATTTGACAGACTCTTAAATGCGGCGGTAATAGCATTACCACCGCATTTAAGGGTTACCACCAAACTCGTGATGATGCAGTAAGAGTGGAGTCTTGTATTGTCTCAGTTGAATGGTTTTGATGAAATTTGGTACAACTTCAGAAAAACTGCTCTAACAACGTTCCTATTTTTTAACATATCTTTACGAAACTTTGCAGTCTGGGTAGCCGCGAGTCCCTAATCACTTCCGAAATTTCTGTTAAATCGGTCACTTGAGTCAAAAGTTAACAATAGAAATGTGAGGGGGTTCCTATGGGGTCCAACTCACCTAAACCATAGGAGGGCTTTCGCCGCCGTATAACTGTCCTTTCACAATAATACTGTATGGAACAAGATAAAACATATAGCTTGGCGATTCTCCAGCTTAAATTGGACCTCGGCTGCTGGATGTCTGTTGATTGTCAGCGCTCCACGCCCCTTCGCTATCATACTGTACCTCACAACTGTGTTGTTATTTAGACAATTCAGCAAAGCAGTAGGAGTTGGCATTTTGAAGAACTGGCAGTGTATTTACCACACCCCAGTGCTACTTAAACAGCAGCATACTATATGTATTTAAGGAGTATTTCTATTAATGTATATAATTCCTGTATTTAAAAAAAAAACACATTATCAGAAAACGAATAAATTTGTTTTAGTCAAAACAGCAGACACAACATCAACAACAGAGAAATTGCAGCAGGGGACGTTACAAAATAAAAACTACATTTGAAAACCGGCCTTTGCAGGAATGCTGAGAACATGAATGCACTAATAGGCGTTTTTAGATTTGATTCCTTTCCTTATATTCTTTTCTAAATAATGATATACTATGTCATATCTTGTTTCCTAAAACATTACTGCACGAATCATTCGGTGTTTCTGTGTCACCTATGATTACTAAAGATGGAAGTGTAGTTACTAAGCAAATATCCAATACATATTCAATTTATGAAAGTCCTATTACTTTCTAGATTTCGGATGGCAGTATTAGGAAAAGATTGCAGGTTACGCATTGAACGGTGGCACCCACAATCCCCCACAAACCGCATGCCTGTTTCAGGACCTACCAAGTGTCACGCATCAGCCCTACCACTATCACATTTTAACAATGTTTCCGTATCTCCAACACACCTTCTAATTGTTCACGCAACTGCTTCACACGGGGATTACCCTCACAGCAGTAAGCTTTATTGATTTCAAGTTCTGCCCATAGTTTGAGATGTCTATTGGCTTCTGAGAGGAGCGCCAGACAAATTCTAATTCGTGCACCTCAGCGGTCTGCCCAGGAATGGATGTGCGGAAA
The DNA here is from genome assembly GCF_040938575.1 of Ambystoma mexicanum. Lineage (NCBI taxonomy): Eukaryota > Metazoa > Chordata > Amphibia > Caudata > Ambystomatidae > Ambystoma > Ambystoma mexicanum. Next base: position 858,188,612 of record NC_090933.1, on the reverse strand, counting down.
CCCAGGGCGGAGATGCTAGGCGGGGCTTGAGTGTTGCTCTGCTTTCACTTCGTTTCCTCTTCAGACCTAGGGCTTCATTACGACCCTGGCATTAAGGGTTTAACGGCGCCGCAAAATGTGTCGGCGCCGTTAAACCCTTAACGCCTGATTACGAGGTGCCTTTGCGGGACCCGACCTTAACGCCTGCTTTTAGCAGGCGTTAAAGTAGGGTGCCGCAAAGGGACCTTGGTGCTAAGTACAGAGCCGCAATTTGCGGCACCGTACCTAGCGCCTTCCCCATTCCCATTGACCCCTATGGGGCAAAAATGGGAATGGGGAAGGGCCCATGGTGAATGGGGAATTACCGCCCCGCCAACCTTGGAATGGGGTGGTAATTCCGCCATTCACCATGACGGACCCCGACATGGACCATGGTGCTATTAGCGCCGGGGTCGTAATGAGGCCCCTAGTCCAGTCTGCAAGGGACGTTCCAGTGCCCGATGTGTGTGCAGCTCGAGCACCTCTCAGCAAGCCAACCTGATGGAACCTTTTGCAGAAAGACAAAGTTGCTCTTCTGCGCACCGAGTGCCCTGTGTATTTGTGGTATTACATTAAAAAAAAAAAGTAAGCATTCCTATGGATATCTAATAATAATTATCATTCAAAATGAAACAATTACAATTGTGCATGAGAAGGAGTTCACAAATTCAGACTAAAGGTCTGTGGTTGGCACCTTAAGGGGTTGATTCATGGAATTATTTGCACCGAAAAACGGGGATTTGTGCGCCATTCTGCCCGCAAATCCCTGTTTAACAAATGGGGATTTGTGGGCAGAATGGTGCACAAATCCATGTTTTTCGGCGAAAATAATTCCATGAATCAGCTGTACTGATTGCAAATATTATGACCTTATATACTGAGGGAGGGGTCATTATCGTGTGGTACAATGAACTACCTCCAACTTATGGCCCGAGGCGAATCCGAGGGCCATTAATTGGGGAAGGGCCTTTATTGAAAGGGATAATGACCCCTCCTGAAGTCTATATGCCTATTAGCATGTAATGGTAGAAGCAAATACGTTTGGAGCTTTGGTACTGAAGTGAAATGTGGTTTTATTGTGTAGTATTTAAACAACAAGCTTGTCTTCATATGTTAAGCATTTCAATTGCAAACTTGTTTAACCTGGAGGTAGGTTTAACATGAACATGCTTTAGAGGTTGTGTAAACGTGAGTGGTTTCTCTATAAGAATGTGAAAGCATTTTCCCATGTTTGCAATAGCACTAATTCAACCCAACACCATGGGCCTGTTCCTGCAGCCCTCACAAGCCATAGGCCCCCAGTTGATAGTGTTAATTTGAATGTGCATTCGTTTGCTGCCGTAATAAGCCTTATTCTTGCAGAACAAAACTGCAAATTAAAGCAAGGAAGTACTCACTAAATAAAATAATGTCTCTTTAATGATGTCAGACCAAGGATATCAGCTGTTCAATGCAAGCAAACAAACAACAAATATTAGGACATTGATGGGCTGATTCTGAAGTGCAGGGAAAAATGGCTCGAAATCTGACCTGCTCCAAACAAACCAAATCCTTCCACCACTATTATGAAGTCGGTGGCAGGAGTGACAGGAATATGCTGTGCATTTGTGTCTGAAAAACAAGTGCGAAGGTAGTGGTGCCGAGGTAGAGGCTGTAGCTGGTCCACAGCACCTCCTTGGCACACGTCAATGGCAATTTCCATAAGTGTCGATGAGTTTCATCAGCAACACTTTCATAAAATATGAAACATGTTGCCTGCAGCCACATGTGGCACCTCCTCCGTCTCCCTTCGCTGCTTATGCCCCAACACCACTGCTGGTGAGTTCTCTAGATTATTCAGACAATATCTATAATTTACGTCATCACTCTAACTTAATTAGTTAAGTCCTAGTTTTACAGAACCGCAGCCATACGAGAGTTTTACAGAACCGCAGCCATACGAGACAAAAGAGAGAGTTATAAGTTAGCGGGAGCCGAGCAGCTGACAGTTGTGTACATGCTGTACAACTCAGTGGTCACCAGCTCCTTCATAAGGACGCAGCAGCTGAAAAATTGTCAAGAACTTTTACTGACTGCAGAGATGATTCAGAACTGGAGACTGAGGGCACAGTGATAGTTGATGATGGGCAGGGATGCCAATTCACCAAAATGCCAGGGGTAGCGGAAGTGACATCACACATCCAATGACAACATAGGAAGTGATGTCATACGACCTTTGACACCAGCATTGCATACTTAGAGATAACACTCGTAGGCCAAAGCTTAAATTGACTGCTTGAAAGAGCTAGTGCAAATACATCTCGGGAGTATGTGTTTTGGGTAGGGAATGGCAGGTAGCAGGTGAGGATAACCATGGGAATTAACATGGTAAATAATGTAACAACACCCTCAAACTGAGTATCACTCCTCACATGTCATCTCCCTCCTAGCTGTATTCTAGTGCTGTATCCAAAACTACCGTACAGGATTTGAATCTCCCGTGCTGGCGATTCCTTGCATCTGATGCCTCTTTCAACTGGATTCGTCAAAAGGTCTAGTCTTTTGTTGCCCTTTATACTCTGTTGCAAGCAGACTCTGGTTCAAAGGGTTAAGTCCATCTTCTGTTACCCGGGTACGATCTTCATCCTTATGCAGGGCCAAATAGTCTCAGGCCCTCATTACAACCCCGGCGCTAAACCATTGCGCTATTAGCACCATGGTTGGTGCCGGTGTTGTAACGAGTCCGCCATGGTGGAATGGGGAAATACCGCCCCATTCCAAGATTGACGGGGCGGTATTTCCCCATTTCACCATGGCCCTTCCCCATTCCACCAAGGTGCTAAGTACGGTACCGCACATTGCGGTACCGTAATTAGCACCGAGGTCCCTTTGAGGCACCCTACTTTAACGGCTGGTAAAACCAGCCGTTAAGGTCGGGTCCCGCAAAGGGACCTCGTAATCAGGCGTTAAGGGTTTAACGGCACCGACACCTTTTACGGCGCCGTTAAACCCTTAACGCCAGGGTCGTAATGACCCCCTCAGTCCTAGATCTCCTTGGGTCTAGTATGTCCTTATACGTTGCAGTACTTTCCAAATAGACAATGTCTTGGGTCTCACAATAGTACATGTTTCTCCATGGTACTGAGCTCTCAGAAGAAGTGAAAGGAGAGTAACGATATGTGGTTAGTCTGTGGTGTCCCGAGCCATACCCTAGATGGTGACCCCTGTCCTCAGAGGGGGAGTCTCTCCCCATGGGATCCTCCAGCTGTGCACCACCGCAGGGAGACTGTTGGGTAGTGCCTCACCACCCTGGCCTCATGGGAAGGGGCTCTCTCCTGGGGAGAAGTGATGACATCTAGGGATTCATCACAGAACGTAATCACTCATAAGCATTCAAATGTTTGCAGTTAAATCAAATTGAGATGACCAAATTTGCCCAGGATCACACACTTTGGCTAACCATTTAATCATGGATTTTAACACACTCTGTAATTTAGGCACTTTACCACTCACCTTCCAAGCACCACTTGATGCAAATATTTAAGTTCTGGATGTCAACGCCTACAATAATACTCTCTAATAGCGTTTGGTTGAAAAAACACAAATTGCATAGGAAAGCAACATGACAGCATGTACATTCTTATAGCAACATGTTAAGCCAAAATAATATCACATCAGGTTAATTTTCCACATTCTGAATGAAAAACGGAAAGTCCCAAAATGTACAATAAGGCAAACCACCTGTACTTAAGACAACCAATAAAAGAAGTTATTTAAGAAGAGCAGATTTTTATCAAATAATCTTTGTGCATGCCAACCTAGTAAATGTCATAAATAAAAAGACAGCTTTCCAAGGGTCCTTTGCTGTGTTGCTCGCTTTAACATTCACAGATTTTCAAGTTGCCAGGTGCTATTCTTAGAGCCAGTTTCTATTTGGTTTTCACTGACACTGCCTCTGCAATCTCTGGAGAGGTGTTGCAGGGGCAGTGTCAGATGTCGTAGGGAAGTCACCAGGGCTCCTGCACCCCCAAATAAGGTCCATGGGCTGCGGAAGCATGCAGAGGTGGTGCCTAGCCTCAGCTGTAGAGAAGGCTGCAGAATGATGTACCACTTTGATATCAGAAAGGGGGGGGGGCATACTGTCACACAATGGAAATAATGGGAATTTATTTGGTGGTAGCTGAGGAGAAGATCCACACTGAATTCTAGGCATGGTTTGAATTATTAATCAGAATCCCGAATCACACAAATGTTCACCATTTTCAGCATTCTGCCAAACTTCCCACACTTTTAAGAGAGTCGGATAACTGAGAACGGGCAGGCAGATCCCCCTGGTTACATATAGAGGGGCCTGCTGGAGCACTTCATCCGTGCTGGGAATCTGTCAGAGAGGGAGGAGGGTGGTGTTGACCGGTGTCTGTTGCTGTTTGAGAGCTGGAGTATTTTCTTTTCTAGGTATGGCTTTTTGGACTTGTAAACAACGGTATTTCATGCTTTGCATGCATTATATATGTAAAGGGAGATGCAGAAAGTAGAAACATGTAAAAGGAAAAGAAGCTGCTGTTTGCAAGTTGGAGCATTTTACTTTCATTTTTAGGTGGGGGTTTTTGGACTTTTAAACAAAACATCATAGCATGATATATATTTAATATTATAGGCAAGAACGTGGGCAGGATGATTGTAGGCAGTGCTCAGCATCGTGTACTTGTATTGTTATTTTTGCAAAAACTCGTTAAAAGCAATCTGGATTTCACAGAAAGGCAGACTCATCTTTGGGATTTCTTTGAGAGATTCCATTTTCTCTGCTAGGCACTGCAACAAAGTACTTAGCATGTGTGCACTGGGACAGCTTGATTGAACACATGCTCCCAGACAAGCAGTTGAATTTAATTCATGTGCCACAATTATGGGAGAATAAAACATATACGCAGTGCTAGAAATTGTGTGGTGCTCATGGGTGGTGGGCTTTAGTGACAGGCGATTGTCTATGATTGGCTGTGTGTCTTGACATACCACCTGCTTGAGCAGTAGAACAGTAGAGAAAGCTGTGCTGGGCAAGCTTAATTAAACGGGTGCTCTCGCACAGAACACAAGCAGTTGAATTACTTTGCGGGCACAGACAAAAGTTTTGGGGTAATGGAAACAATTTTGAGGTAGTGATCTCAGACAGTGGGCATTAGGGGGAGGTTGATTGGCTGTGTGATGTGACACACCAACTGCTTGCACACTGCGATAGAGGAGGATCTAGCACTTGATCAGCTTGCCTGATTTGGCAGACTCACACACAATGCAAGGAGTTGAGTCGATTTGGGGAAGAGAACATTTTTTGGGGGTGATGGAAACATTGTTGGAGGTGGAGATAACAGGGATATGGTATTATAAGCAGCTTGTGTGGCTTTCTGACACAACACCTGCTTGAGTAGTAGGCCAGAGAAGGAAATTGTGCTAGGACAGACCGTTTCAATGGATGCATTTACACAAAACACAAGCAGTAGAATTGCTTTTGGGGGGAACTCTGCAGCCAGCCCAAACTCCAGCTTCCCTAAGATCAGAATCTGGTACAAATGGGAATGTATCCCAGGCTCTCTTATCACAACAGACTAGAGTGCATGTTCTGCAGGGATCTGTGGAGGTGCCCTCTGTAGAGACTGCCACTGAATCTGTGGCAGAAGGCAGCGATGTTCCTGAGGGGTGTTTGGATGTACAGTTATCAGTTGTAGGTAATTGGCAGCTCAGCAGCGGCCAGTTGCCCATGTTGGAGGAGAAGAATGTTTTTCAGCCTAGTACACCCATTTCATCTCCCACCCATCCACTCCTTTTGCCTCTGAGTCGATGGTTGCAATTGTGGTGATGAATTTGATGCTGATGGTCATTACCAAGAGGTTGTCTACATACCCTCTTCTTGTAAGAGAACCGTGGGGAAGGGTTTTACAACTATGAGCCACTACACTGATCTTAACCGCACCTACAAATCATCACAGTAACCAGTACAACCACGCGCACCTGTGAGTCTTCCATAACATCATGTTCCCTATTATACTGCCTCTGCTAAACAGCCAATAGCACATGCTGCGAGTCCGCCGCTCATATCTATATTGTGCAATTTCTTTTAACATGGCCAAGAGAAGCATCTTGTCACCTGCTGTCTGTGTAGAAATGTTTTGTCTGTTAGGACGGCGGGGTCAGATCTGGTTATGTCATCATTGCTAGGTCAAAAGAAGCAATATCATCCAGAACAGTGGGAACAACTTATCACAGAGCATATGCTCGGGAACTAGAAAATGCTGGCACAGCCCTGCACGGTGATCCTAGAACTGGGTGATGTGTCCGCCCCACAGAAAAGTAGTGTATCTGGCCGTGCCCCCAGCAGCACCCAAAAACAAAATAGAGGTATGCGAACTATGTCTACGCAACAGCAACGCCTCTCCGATTCATTTGAGCACAGTCAAAAATATAATTGAACCAGCCACAAATAAAGATGCTCAATGCTAAGTTGGCAAACATGCTGGCAGTAGACCTTCACCTGATGCCTTTGTTGAAAAAAAGAGTTTCAGAGAGCTGATGCCTGCTGGCAAATTTCCAGCTAAATTTACCTTTCCTGTGGTGGTGGTGAGAAAGGTTATAGGTAGGTCAGAGTTGGGGAGGTCCATTTCACTATGAATACTTGGACAAGTTGGCAAAGCACTGTTTACATGGATATATCTGTGCAGTGGGTCAACATCCCCTCTAGTGGTGAACAAGTCATCAGAGCCGATGCATGCTGTCCACCAACAAGCTACTTTACGTATGCAAGGCTTTAATGGTAGGAGACGAAAAGGAGCAGACATCTAGCATAAAGTGGAGCAGGTGGTGACAGAGTGGCTAACTCCCCAGCAACTAGCATTGGGCTGTGTGGCATCAAGGGATGGCATAGCTGCACTTAAGGTGGGGAACACAATGCATGTGCCACCTTGTGGTGACACAATTTGTCAGTGATTACTCTACTGTCCATGATATGCTTGCTCTGGCACACAGGGAGTCCTCTCACAACCAGTCACACAGCACCAGAAATGGTTTGAGTATATCAGGTGCAGTGCAGACTCCCACACCACCAGCTAAAAATGTCTATGGTGAGGGGTGCTAGAATTCAACATGCTATTTGCTTGACAGGCTGTGTGAGAAAAGCATTGATGTAAGCGACTACAGCCGTAGTCACAATCGATCATTGCATAGGACCTTTTTCACCATTGCTCAGTGACAACTCATGTGTAGTAATGTCTGCTGTTTGCTACAGCCCTTTGATGTAGTCACACAGTATATGAGCCAAAGCTTGGTGTTACTGTTGCTCGAAATGAACCTTTCCACAAGAGCAATGGAACATCAGAACTTGGGCAAGTCAGACATTTTGCATCCAGTGAGAGAACTGCTGACACTCTTTCAGAATTACCCACGTATAAAGTACATGAAGGAAAACACAGATTATCTTTTGCTATCATTCTTTAACTGCATTTGATGGTTAAAGTGGCTGAATACCAGAATGAAGGCGGCACATACAGAAGGCGTAGGGTCTCATTCTGAGTGCGCCGGTCCGGATATAAGGGTGCTGATAGCAACTTACCGGCACCCTTTCCGGCCCGGCAAACTAGATCTCTGCCTGTCAGGGCAGACCTACCGGGTGCATCGGCCCCAGGAAGGCAGAGTTGTCACGGAAGCACCGGCACCATTAGCAACGATGCCAGTGCTTCCATGTCCCCATTCCCATGGAGTCCTCACGGGAATGGGGACTTACAAAATCCGGGTCCTGACTTCCCACTCCACCTGGACTTTTAATGTCCTAGTGGAACCGGGAACTCAGGTGCCGGATTCGATGTTATGGGGTTGGTGACAACCAGCCAGTAGCACTGGCGAGTTACTGCCAACCTCGTAATGAGGCCCAGTTGTGAAAAATAATGTTTTCCAAAATAATGCTGTGCACTGGCCATTATCGCCTCTTGCACCAATTCTCCCCAGCTAAAGTCATTCCTACACACTAGGCATAATGTCCCTATCTGCGGGCAATGTTGTCTATTGCCTTGCACTCCGAGTCATTTACACTGTACCTCACACACCTTGGAATGGCATCTTGGAGGTACTAACTCGACACTGCAGATTCTGGACTCACTCACTTCATGAACAAACATGTGCTTATTATAAAAGCATTACCATTTCCCTTTGCCCCCCGGGGGGTATCCTTTGCCATCGCATTATCATCATCACTGGTATGTGCATGGAGTGGATATTACTTGTCTTGCACAGCTCAATACAGCACCACAAATCCATCTCATTCAGCCACCTCTGCTGAAACCTCATCAAACAGCCTAAAGTAACCCCATACCCAAGCGGATGATGGAAACACTTGGGTCTTTCTTGAATCCTCACTGGGTTTTGTGCCTCCTCCTGGCCCCTGCAGGACTATCTCTCTACCTCCTGGCCCCTGTGGTATTTGCTCACCTCCTGACACCTGCAGAACTGTGTGTGCCACCGACTCAGGCTCCTTCACTGCCTCTGTGTCACCTGTGTTTCCACCAACAAACTCTCTAGCAGCATCATCTGGCGGAGGCAAATTATCTGTTTGTCTTACCCAAAGAATGTTCATTAACTCTTCCTTCTCCACTTCAGATTCCAAGGAGGAGGATAGGAGATCGATGTGCATGTGTGGATCCAAATCACTGGAATCTCAATTAAAATATCAAGCATTTCCATAACAAAGAAAATTGGTTTCCCCAATGAACCCACTTCAAAAGTAAGTTAAAAAAAATGTAAATACGAATGGATTCTCCATGTTAAGTAGCAAAGGTTTCAAGTTCAAGTGTGGGATGTATTGACCCACTTTTGCACTGCTATGCTGCATCACTCTGATATGATGGTGCCAGAAACAGCAAAATGGCCGCAAAACCCATGTGCGCGCCAAAACCCCTGAAAAACTCGCTTTTCCACACACAAAAAGATGGCTTCCCAATCTGCCACACATGTTGTCGGTGGTGGAACAGAGCTCTCACTACTGAAATGTGTTACTGGGCTCCACAACAATTGAAAGTGGAGTGCAGAAGGAAAAAGCAGTGCTTTGCTAAATGAAACTCCAAGATTGCTTTAAATATCTTTTTCTTTGCTGCTGAAACTTCAGAATGCTGTTACAAAACACCTTTCAAAAAAATTCTAAATTCTTACTGGGTGCTACAATTCACTTAGTTATGAAATCATTGTGAACTTACAAAGTTCTGAAAGGCTGAAATCATTGAGAAATGTCCACAGCAAAAGTGACCTGCCTGTGGATCTGTCAGAAATCTCTGTGCAGCAGAGGGCTACTGTGATGACAGCTGTCAGGGGCTTGCCTGATTAAACTTTAACATGTATAAACTGAAAATCAAATGTTTGCAGTCTAAGAGGCCTGTTACTGATAGTAACCCCTAGTGTAATTGTTTGATCCCATGGTTTAAAATCTTGAATGAGAATTCTAGCTGTATGTGATACAACAAGTTTGTTTTGTGCTAAGGAAAAGGCCACAGAATTTAACAATTTATTTAAACCTGGCTGAAGCTGCAGAAGTTGAACAACAGGTCTTTCTCACAGAAGGAAGGTCTTTCACCCCAGCAGAAAATCAAGGAGAAGTGTTAATTACAGGGTAGGAAAGAACCTGGTCCGCAGAGGCAAAAGGAACAATGACAAGCTGCAACTCAGGAAATTCGAAGTGTGAAGACAGTCGTAAATGGCCTCAGCAAGGAACAAACATGGGGATGGCTCCTGGGCTTCCAGGGAGAGATCAAGGGGTGGAGCCAAACAACCATTTGTTGCTTAACAAGGACAAAGAACACATTTTAAAAAGACTGATAACTTTCAATTTAAAATTGTGAAAAATATAAAAATAAAAGAGTTGTTAATTTAATTTCTGGCGGCACGGGTGAAGAGGCACCAGAACTGTGTGACATGTTCTGAACAGCAATGGCAAGAAATGTGATTTTACGCAAAATGTATTTCCGCTAGAATTGTGAAACTTTATACACTTATTCCCATGTTAAACACGCACACTTGAAGAAATCTGCTTAAAAATTAGACATTGTGTTCCTAGTGAAAAGGGCAAAATTCTGTGAAAGACGGAGACAAGATCCCACAGCTACGAGGTTTTGAGAAATAGCTGCTATGTAAAATATGTAATCTGTATATGTGATTTTTATAGAGGTTGCACTTGTGGAAATATGTATTTTGCCAAAAGTAGATTTTGTGTTCCAGGGGTTAGGGGTGGATTCTCAGCCTCATAAAATTGCACCATAAAGATGACACTCTGTTTCTCTCCTTCTATCAAGGCAGAAAGTCCACTCTGACCCAATCACCTTTCAAAGGGGCAAGCTTAGGCTAAACCAGTCCACACACACCCTTTATGATGTCATTTCATATCATAGAGACAGCTCACCACACATAAGGACAGACAGATTCACTCACCATCCTGACGCTGGCGGAGCACCCTGCTGCTGAACTCTACATCTTCCTTGCTCCAGACTCCAGAAACTTGGCAAATAAAAAGGCCTACTGCATAACTGAACCATTCTCAGCTAGGCCTCAAATTCCAGAACAGAACCCCACAAGCCTAAGGGGAAGCATCATAATACAGCCGTGCTGTGCTGTTACTGATTGCTTGCTGAAAATCAATATCCTCAGAACCAAGAAGGGCAGATCTGATCCAGTCCTGTGCCGTGCTGTGACCAGAGCGCCTTGCTGACCCTGTCCAGTCCTGTGCCGTGCTGTGACCAGAGCGTCTTGCTGACCCAGTCCAGTCCTGTGCCGTGCTGTGACCAGAACGCCTTGCAGATCCTGCCAGTCCAATGTGCCAAGCTGTCTTTCCTAAACCAGATCCAATTCCCTGACCAGAATTGATGGTCCCATTTAAAAACTTGTCCAGTGAGTATAAATAGGAAGAATTGTGTCACTAGCATATGTGCTTTGCATAGTCTTATCCCTATCTTAGACCTATCCTATATTGTAGTCAGAACATGTATTGTAAGCTTTAAACTAAACAAATAATCAGAACCAGGAGATAAAAAAGGCAGAGAAAGGTAAAAACCTAAAAGTTTTTAAAAAAGAAAAAGAGTGTTACTTTATAGAAAACAGTAATTGCTTGCAGAGGACCACCAATGTTTGCACTCATGGGCTGTTCGGCCCCCTGCATGGAACTTTCATCACTCAAATTAGAGAGTCAAAGTAAAGAGTAAAGCAAGGTGAAATCACCTTCATACTTCACTTTTACTCTCTGCTTTGAGAGAAATAAAACGCCACCTGCAAGTTACGTTTTGCAGGCAGCATGTCATAATGGATTCCAGTGGAATCCCCCTGCTATTGAGGAGATGCAATTGCGAAACAAATTTCATTGGAATCAATTTTTTTCACACATATTTGAAAGTCTCATGCACATGTAAAACTGCATGCTCTTCTTTGAGATGGAGGAGGAAAGCAAAGCAAAGATGTACACTCTGCTTTGCTGCCCTTCTATGCCACAGAATGGCATGGAGATCATTTAATTATTTAATTGTTTTTTTAATAACACGCTATTAAGCGTACCTGAGTTCAGTTTCTAAGCGTGGATCCGGGATTCAAACCTCTGTTGCTATGAGTGGTCTTGCTTCCAAGACCAGCGCGTTGCCCCTTTGCTATCCTCCGTTCACAGCACTATGATATCCATGATGATATCGAGATGATACCTAGAGGAACATTAAAAAAAATAAAGTCACTTTTACACTTTCATTTTCCTCACCACTCATTATAAAATGACCCACACGCAATGAAAAACAAGCATTGGCAAAGCCAATAGTTTGGCAACCCAGGCGAAATGAATAACAGTGCAGGGGGAGGGGGAGACTATGCAGTGGCCCAATGCAGCAAATTATGTTATACCACACAACCAGAGACACATGCATTGTTGCTTCTCCCCTCAAAGCAGCTACCCCAGAAGCAGCGATCTTCTTCTGCTAAGGGTCTCAGCCTTGAAAGTGTCTTCCACTGATTTGCATTCTGTTATTTGTAGCCTTCCAATCAGATGAGTGGAAATGATGCTACTCTTTTAGCTTAACATATTTCCAAACAAATTTACATATTTCTGAGAGTAGGTAAGTGAGTCATGATCGCCTGCCGGTGGTGTGGGAAGGGAGGCAGCTGCTGAGAAGCTCATTTCTTTGATCAGCAAACAACCGTCATAGATCACAAATTGAAAACATACTGCTAGATTGGACAAAATAGTCAAATATATAGACATTATAAATGAAGAATCATTTAACTGTAACAGACTCTTGGCAAGAAAGTACCGGTGTGCTGTGTGTATGTGCAGCATGGAGGTGGCTGCTATATATGTAACTAGTGCTTTCTTGCAGGTAGGTTTTGTAGCGCAGTAAGTGTTCCTAGTAACAGTATGTACATACATCCATCTCGAGTTCATCCAGAGAATAAAGGTTGCGTTGCACTTGCCACGGTAAGGTGCTGTGATATAGGAATTGCAGCGCACTCTTTATTCATTGAGCTAGCTTTTGGCGTGTCTCTTAGCCACAACATGTTTATCTCGAGGGCCGAAGGTACCACACAAGCCCCATACAGTGGGCTGAACTATCAAAGCAAACGTGCAGGTGGTAAGGACATCGGTTCAAAAATGTGAGTTTAAAACCTGTTTTTAAAGGTGTACTTTGTATGTATTTCATTTTTTACAGTTAGACAATATAAGTTGCCCTTTTAAAACTGCATAGATCATGATGCAAAGACACAAACTGTATCACAGAACCCAATAAAACAGACTTAGTGGCTGACTGACTTTAGGCCAGGCAACACTTCATTCGATTCATCTAGGGCCTGAAATAATATCCTAAAGGGCCGCATTTGGCCCACGAGCGGCATGTTGTTCACCACTAGTCTAACCCATGATGATGGCATAACCTGCACGGGTGTTTATCTAGAACCAAAATAATTCTGGTAGCGTGGTTCGCTCCCATGCAAAACACCATGGAACGCACTTAATATTCCAGACCATGTCAATCTGATAATCGCCGCTCCCCAAAGTCTTCACCTAAAAGCCCTAGCTGCTCCCACTGTTGCAGAACCTCGATCATCCCCCCATCCAACCATAAATTGCAGGTGCCCTTCGTTACTGCACGCCTGTGAGTGCATTAACAGAAACATGGATATCCGGGTATGGGAAATTCATCAGAAGAGTTTCGAATGCGTGTTTGCATTTTAGCCAAAACGAAGTGATGGCATATTCTTAAAAAAGAATGACACCATTTATGTACAATTAGTATTTTTGAGAGGTCAGTGAATTATGCACCATTAATTGTTAAGTGTGGGCATGAAAGGCATATACACCGACAGGATGCAACATTATTTATGTGTGTTTTAGCTCCTAGCCCCAGCTTCTGACCTTGTTTAGGGACTCCCCTTTCTGGCCAGTTGAAGCATAAAGAGCTGGCAGCAGAAGCAGCTCCCAGTCACTGGAGCAGTAGCTCAGATTCACCGGCTGGCCTCATTCTAATAGCGGCAATACCTCCTGTGGGATTCTCCCCCCACTGCACAAGAGACCCCACCATCCACATCTCTTCGGCTGCCTGCATAGGGAACAATAGTGTCATATGTGTGCTATACAACTTGTTGAGATCTGTGTTTTCAACTTCAGTTACTGCAGCCACTTCCATCTCCTTCCTTCTCCATCTTGAATCCTTGTGCACCTTTACACATTTGTTCTGCAGGACAGGCCTTCTAAGATTATGAGAATGAAGGGATTTTCCATTTAGAAAACAGCTAAATAGCTTGAGAGAAAGGCCTTGTTTTAGGCTTAACCTGGTAAAGTTATGGGGAGGTTCTGGCTGTAAGATTCATTCTCTTAATGCAGTTTTTAGGCTGCTCACTGAGGATGTGATGCAACTAGGAAGGTAATTTCCTCAGCATTTTAAAGATAGAAAAGTTACATTCATACAGATGGGTAATTTCACACTTTGGTTAACGAGACGCCCAAAATAAAAAAAAATAAAAAAAAATAAAAAAAATATTAAGTGTTATTTCCTATTTAAGGGATAGAAAAAAATCATAATGGAAAAAAAAGGTACTGAATATTGTTAGAAGCACTGCCAAGTAAACAAAAACGTTCCCGGTGTAGAAGACAAAAAGACTTAATATAGCGGTTGCCGTTCATTAGGTTTAAAAGGGGGGGATGGGGGATGCATGGGTGTTTAATTTGTGGGCAGGCAGTGGTGTTGCTGGGGGGGGGGGGGGTTAAGGGGGTATAGCGCCAGGTCTTTGCAACTAAAAAGGTTAGCTAGCCACGAGTACGACAGTCCCAACTTTAGCGTAACCCCGGATCTTTCCCAGACCAAGCAACACCCCTGCGGGCAGGGCTTCAGGGTCGCTTTTTAACATTGACCTAAGTATGCATGGCAACGATGGTAACCCCAACTAGCAAGCAAGTACATCACAATTGAAATCGATACCCTGCCATGGAGAACCTAAACTTACCGAATGTAAAAGGTGCAATGACAGCCCGAGGGAGATTAGCCTTCCAAGACAGAGTCCAGTTGGGTTGCCGTTGCACGTCATCTTGCTGCAGGGGTGGTATTCTCTACATCCATGATGGTGTGATCTGTAGAAAAAAACAATGCATGTCGGGGTGCACTTTCAAGCATCTCTGTGCTGCTTCCGTTTGATCACATGGCATTTAACACCATCAGACAACATTTGAAAAACTGCAGGTGAGGGTGGGCGTGCACTGCTCTGGCAGTTATCTATTGAAAATAGGACCACACACACACACATGTTCTGAATTATAACGGGGGATGATACCCAGCATATGCTCCAAATGGAACACGTAATGACTTTAAGATGAAAGTACAATTATGTAGCAGCAATACCAGCCTTTCAATGCCGACCATCAACAGGCAATGACCTGCAGAGGCCTCGTAGGAAGTTGCTCAAGCAGCCTGGTCTGAGGCATTGAGCTCTGTAAAACAAAGACTGGTGTTGGAGGATCAGCAACAGCAGGGACTGCCTTGGAACACCCAAAGGTGGGGAAGCTAGCAGTCTGGCTTCAGTGCAGCCAGAGGCATGGAAACTGCTCTACTGAACACCCGTGAAGACTTGCTCTCAAATCGAGATTCCAACACTCCATTCATTCTTATCCTTCTGGATCTTTCATCTGCCTTCGACATGGTCATTCATGCCACCTTGACAAATCGGTTCCATGACACCCTTGGTATCACAGGCCTGGCACTCGACTGGTTGACCTCATTCCTTTCCGACTGACATTCCCAGATTCAACTGGGCCCTTTTTTCTTCCCTATCACACTCTCTGCCTGTGGCATCCCTCAAGGCTCTATCGTCTCCCCATGGCTCATCAACATCTATCTTTCCCTTAAGGCCCACCTGATCTCCTCCTTCTTTCCTCTCTTCCAGTGTTATGCAGACAACACACAGTTCTCCTTCAAGCTTCCCTCTACTGCACACTCTTCCTCCTCTCTCATCCCTGACTGTCTGACTGCTATTCAAGCATGGTGTGTTGTCAATGATCTCTACCTTAATGCCAGTAAGACTGAGACTCTTCTCATTGGGACCCCAGCTCCCTCCTTGCCTCCTACCCTCTGGCTGCCCTCTATGGGTCTGCTCTCCTTACCCTCTTGTGAGGCAAAAAACCTTGGTATCATCTTTGACTTCTCTCTCTCCTTCTCAGCCTCACACCGCAGACCTTGGCAAGAAGGCCCACTATCAGATGTACCTCCACAGAGGCATTCTCCCTTTCCTCACCTTCCCCAGAAACTCAATGTCTCCAGAGCTCTGGTCCTCTCTCGGCTTTCTTACTACAACAGCCTCTTCCTCAATCTTCCTTTATCCTCCCTTGACCCCCTTCAACTAATCTGCAAGATTTATCCTTGCCCTCAAGCCAAGGTACCTGAAATCTCTCCACTGGCTCCCAGTTGCAGCCAGGATCAAGTTCCAAGACCGTCTGCATCATCCTTAAGGTTTTCTGGGGCCTGGGATCCGGTTACATCCAACTCTCTCTCCTTAAATACCTTCCTGCTAGAGCCCTTCGGTCTTCTAGCTCCAACTCTCTACAGTTCATACACTTTTCTAAGCAGAGAGTGGGGGGTAGATCTCTCTCCTCCACAGGAGCCTCCCTCTGAAATGGTCTCCCAGCACCCTCTCAGGCTTGAGCTGGATCTCCTTAAGTTCTGGAAGTTCTTAAGACCTTCCTTCTCTCTTCTTCCTTCCCTCTCCCTGCGTGCTAACACCTTCGTCTGCAGCAGTGACTGGCTGCCTGGCTCCCTCTAAGTTCTACAGGGCTCCAGGCTCCATGCGCAGTCCACCACCCTCATCGCACTTAGCATGTGGACCCTCATCACCAGCACCCAATGCAATCCCTTGCACTTAGCACCCGCCTAGCCCCTGTGGCCCTCTTCCCCCCTAGATTCCATCCTTTCACTTGCACTCTCTCCTCTTTACCCTGCACTTCCCTTCCCACCCTAGAACCTTGCATTTCACTGAGATTGGCACCTCCTCTCCCTTGCTTTTCTTGTTACTGCACTTACACGATCTGAATGTCACAAGGCTTAGTAGGACCGTTATTGCTATCTTTCTACCTTGCCCCCCCTTTTTTGTCTTGTGGCACCTTGAAACACCATTTGTTGTATAGGTGCCTTACAAATATCCAATAAATAATAAATAAAACACTGGCATCACTAACATACTGCACATCCAAACAGGCACTGCTTACAAAACAAAACACTTGACCAACACCCACAAGTAAGTATATGGACATTTTAATAGACATTTTGCAACACAACGTATATTTAACAGTAAGGTGTTTATATTTAATACAAAATAAATACAAATATGTAACATAACTTAAACGCGCTAGTATATATTTCTTTTCGATCAAAAAACAAGTACAATAACTTTTTAGAAACATTAACATATAGCGGTCAGCATGTTGGAAGTAAAAATAACTGCCAAATTCCACACATAAAACACATTCAGGGAAAGAGTCCAAAAGGGGTGTGATTTTGGGTGGGGATGGGTGTGAATTGGTGGAAAATCATTTAGATTTGACTTAAAGATGGGCGTTAAATGGGTGGACAAATAGAAAAAACACACACAAACCCTATGTATCCATCCTTGTGTCATCTGTATTTAAAATCATTACAGATCATCATTCATATCTCCTATTTGATGCTCCTATTTTATAGCTCTTATTTTAATGGCAATACATTCAGCACCACCTAATAGCCAAAACGAATGTTTGATCCAAAGAGGTACATCAGCACGCTCTCCCCCATTTGACTTTGTATTGAGCACATTAAGACCATGAAAAGGCTATAATTAGGATATAAGCAAGTATATCACAGGCAGTGATAAGACGTCCCTGCCGACCCTCTGAGGTACTTATTTGGCTTTGAATATAACAGTATTCATGCCGTTCCGTCAACTACTCACTTGACAAGGGCCAATTGTCTTTGCATCTATGAGGAGTCTGTGAACGGGCTATGATAATAGCTTTAAACATTGACATATTTCTCTAAATTGTGTTTTGATTTTAATTTGTGTGTTCAAAACTGACCATGTCCGTGCGTTGGATTACTTCTATGCCACCTATTCCACTTAATCTCTGTGAGACTGATGCATGGTAACCCTGTGATATAAGAGCATATGGACAGAGTCTGTATCTGATGAATTACAGCAGGGATATTGTATTTCTCATTTCCGTGCATTGGCTCAATTGTTTAGAAGTATAGTAAAACAGATGTATCAATTTGTAATGGTGACATTTATGGTGTGCAGGAACTAACTGTGGGATGTTTTTACCCATGCATCCGAGCCCTACCACAAAAACTGGGCATTACTGGCATTGAAAACATCATGATGGCCAGAACTTCCCAGAAAATGCACAGGGAAATGCATGAAGAATAGGCTGCCACCCATTTTTGCCTATGTTGTGGGCACAGAAGGGCACTGCCTAAAACCACCATTGGGCTACACACAGTAGCCTGAAACCATTGCAAAAGGGGCAATGCTGATTGCCAAAAGCGACCCATAACTATTGGGAATTCATTTTCTTCAGGTCAAATATGGCTAAATTATGGGCACAAAATTATTTTACTGCAGAACCACACCAGTGCCATGTGCTGAACCTGGATAATATACTTCCATGTAAAATCTCTTGTTTTAAATGCATTAATTCAAGACTGATCCAAAAAAAATGCATGCAGTACCTGCTTTGGACTCAAGGTGGCGCTAGCGGTCTAAACTCTGACAGGAGAACTGCTACTTCAGAAACTAATCAGCCTTCTGTGACAAAAGGGACTTCAAAGCTTGTTAGTTAATTGAACATCTAACCACCTGCTGTTCCCAGAGACAATCTGATTTGATTAACAGGCCCAAAAGGCTTTGAAACCTTCTCACCTCAGAAAGCCCAAGATATCACATGGTCATTCTAACCAAATGCAAAGTGGCCCCCTGGTCTGTTGACCTCAGCTTGCTGGAGCCCACACAAAAGACCTTTTCCCTTGAATAGGATATGGTGATTTTGACTGTTTCCTGTCAACAAAGATCTGCCAGCCAGGAGAGACATGTGATCACTGTCATCCCCAAACTCTGGGGGCGGACTCAAACTCGGAAATACTTTGAATTGGAAGCAAATATATATTTTACAGAAACACTGATAACTCTTGGTAACCAGATGACAGAAATGTAAAATTTGGGGATCCTTAAAATGAAAACTTTGCCCACAATTCAAGCCCAAACTCCAATTTGTGTGATGTTCTGGGGCAGAACCCCGCTATTTATTGATACTACAGACTCTGTGTTTAAGCTAGAGACATGGGAATTTACTGGAGTATGTATGGACAAGCCGTGTATATGTGTATAATTTTTAATGAAAAACCAATGTTGCATAACCCACTAAAATCTAAAATAAGTTGCCATTTCTTTACCCAAGCTCCTAGAAACGCCAGAGTCGGAACAGTGCCTACCTCATGTGATATATGATGTGTGTAGGTGATGTAAAAACAACTGTGTATTTGGGAAATATGTATTTGAATCAAATATAGATTTGTGGGCTAACTGACCAGGGGAGGATCCTCTCACCCATAAACAAACCTCATTATGATGACAATCCATTTCCTTCCCCCAATCATGGGAGAGGGGAGAATTGGGCCAATGACAAGTAGAGAGGGGCAGGCTTAGCTAGGCCCAGGCACGTACCCATTTTCAAAACACATAAAAAGTGACGGCTGGGACAGGTAGAGACATTCAATTCCATTTGCTGCGGAGCATGCTGACAGACGACTTCACATCCAGAGATCCAGACTTCAAATCCATCAATCTCCAGAACCTGTAGCAGAAATTAACTCCAGAATTTGTAGCAGAGAGGCCTGAATCCACCAGCTGAATCCTCTTCAGCAGGCCTCAAAACTAACCAAACTATTCAGCAGCCGGACGTGTTGACCAGATCCGTGACGAGGCCTAGTTCAAATTTATATTGTGAGTACCTAGCAGAACTGTGCAGAACCAATCTCTTAGTTAAAATAATCTAATCCAAACTATTTTAACCTAAGTAGAACAGCCTCCTAGAAATCGTGTTATCTGTTATTTGTAAAGCTGCACAACTGTCACCTGTCAATTCTAAAGCTGCAAGCTGTCGCCTGTCATTTTGAGTTTACTTTAAATCCAAAAAACTACCTTTATTTAATCGTCCGTATCTCTGGAACTGTTTGGGCTACGAACGAAAGCTTAGAATGTACGCTTTCCAACGAACCTAGAACCGACGTCCTACTCCCTATACTTTTCCCGTAATCGCGAGACACGCACTCGCGAAATTTACCACGATTTGCGATTTGGCCCGATCTCTTCATCTGTAGAAATCAGCAGCTTTTTACTTCTCTTTGCTAAAATTCGTTTGTAATCTGCTAATCATTCATAGAGTATTGTTAAAGTGAGCCTGAACTAATATAAAGTAGCCATCACCTACCCTGAACCTCTAGAGGGAATTAAAAGCAATTTTAGCACCTTTTCACTTCCTTGCAAACCACATTAAAGTAATTCGCCTGTGTTTAAAACTCATCCCTGTTTTCCCTAAGCTTGCTGGGAGAACTGGAACTGTGTATTTCATTATAAAGTGTGAGTTGTTGGGATACTTGAAGACTGTGTGCTCTCCTTCCGTTTCTTCTATTGCATAGGGGGGGAGTGAATTGTCAAAAGAAAAAGTGATCATATTACCTTTTGCTAAAATCATAACAAGTTATTTCTGTACTGCATTTTATTCCACCTTGCATTTCCTTGAAACCATCAAGCAATTTCAGCTACCTCATCCTCTACACTACTCCTAAGTAACCAAATCAGTGTACCCCTGTAACATGTTGGTCACGGTCATATTCTGAAGTGTGATATCAGTTATCAATTTATTTATAAAGTGTGATAGATATATATTGTTGAATTGTCCAAATAAACCTTTTAAATTTGCAAAACAAACCTACTTCTTGGCTCAGTGGGGTCAGGGGGATTCTAAGAGGGGGGTGTTATACAAGGTTTGTCATCCAGAATACTGAACTGGACATAAAAATACATCAATAAGGGTTTTCCTCAGCATCCCAGACTAGGCATTGACTTAGCTGTAGTGTTGATTGAATATCGCTTACAAAAGTGGGGGCTCGAGCCGGGATATTCTGGGTTAGATTTACTACTTGTGCAGATTAATACAGTGTGCCAACTGACCAGATACACATATCCGGTTAGATCACCACGCTGTTTTACACTGTGAAAGCATCCCTCAAAGGAACACTCTAAGGAAACGGTCTGTTTTGCAAAATATAATACAAACTTCTGTAAGTCAGGAAGGAACTCAAATTTCAGAATGATGACCTTGGTAGATATGAAAATAGCCAGAGAGCACTTCTTACATAAGCTATTTATGAGAGGTGAGTGGACTCATCAGAACCAAACGGTCTGGTTGCAGGCAATCGCACAACAGGTCACTGAAACAGGGTCAGATACATGGGGAGATCAGGTTCCCATACATGTGGCCCTGAGTGAACTATATATGGCCCCTAAAGCCAAAGATGAACATAATAAGATTGCCAGGATAGCGGCATATTTGTATCTATATATGGGAGCCATGCAGGACAAATGTGCTGAAGGCCAAGATCTTGCAAATAGGCAACAGATGGCGTTAGAGAAGGCCCAATCTGATCTGGACTCTTCTGAGCAGAGGCTGCTCAGGAGCCAGGAGTCAGAACATGATAGCAGACAGTACATCACGAAAATAAAGGAGGATATGGATGTGCTGCAACAGCAAAAGGCTGAACAGGATACCAGATTTCTGGCCTTGCAGAAGGAGTACCAAGAAGGTTTAGACTCCCTACTGCAGAGCCAGAAAAAGCTGGAGCAACAAATAGATTTTAATAGGGCATGTGCTGAGCAGGTAGTCACCCTGCAAAGCCACCTAGATAGGGAAAACGAGGAAAGCAATAAACTGATTTTGAAAGACCTGGATACCCAGGCAGAGTTTGACCAGGAGCGCCAGAAATCTGGTGCCTTCCAAAGGCAAAGGGACGACCTGGCGGCACAGATGCAGGCTCTTAGTCAGGAAAGGGATACCTTAGGACAGGAAGTCTGCCACTTAAAAAGGAAAATGGAAGAAAATCACCTGGCCCTCCAGGGACTGGGTGACCTCCGAAAAGAACACCAGAACTTGTTAGAGCACACCAGGAGGGTGGAGGATGCTCTGGCAAGAAAGGAGCAGGCCAATAGGGACACAGCTCAGGAGGTAACCCTCCTGCAGCAAAGACTGGCCCAGTACCCCAGGACCAATCAGGAGG
This sequence comes from Ambystoma mexicanum, assembly GCF_040938575.1. NCBI lineage: Eukaryota > Metazoa > Chordata > Amphibia > Caudata > Ambystomatidae > Ambystoma > Ambystoma mexicanum. Next base: position 858,166,773 of record NC_090933.1, on the reverse strand, counting down.
AACAGAGAGAGAATGAGGCTCTCTGCCAGCACAATGATAGGCTCCAGCAACAGGTAGCCATGCAGGAGAGACTGATAGATTCTAGTAAGGCCTTAACTGAGGAACTGAAAGCGCAGGCTCTTGCATTGCAACAGGAAGCAGGGGCGGATAGAGATGAGGTTCGCTGGGAAAGAGAACCAGACGCCTTCATCTCTCCCAGTCCCTGGACTCTGCCACCCCCATGTCCCCTCGCGCACATGAGCCCAGGGCCACAAGGATGGCAGATTACTATCCAGCTAGAAGTATGGGGCTCATAGGCCAGTACCTCCCAGGAATGGATGGGCGGGCATCCAGGTATGGGCACCCAGGCACAGTGCTATTTAGTAGGGAACCCGAGGAGAGTAGGCCCATTAAGGGCATCCTGAAAACCTCTGCCCAGTTAGGTCAGTGGGGGGGATACCCAGCAAATCCTGGTAGCAAGGAGGGATCTGAAGACTCCTCTGAGCGTCACAGGACACAGGAGACCAGGTCCCGACATTCTGCCAGCCATTCCCAGGCTCGCAGAATCCGGGAAAACCTGGAAGATCAGACGGGCACCTCTGGGAGCAGCGCTTCTGAGTCAGAGGATGAATGGACCAGGGTTACCCAAACCAAAAAGGCCAATAAGGCAAAAAGGGCCTTGCTTAAGGACCCATTGAAACAAATAAAGGCAATAAGGAGTGTCATCACGCCTTATCATAAGAACGCCAAGTATTCTGTTTGGGAACACTTGGAGCTCTATGAGCAAATGATGGAGACTTTCCATTTGAAGGACAGCCAACGCTGTATTCAATATGTAAAGTGGACCTTCTCACCAGAATACTCCAGTTTCTTTGCGGGGCTGGAGGATCAATACCATTCAAGGTGGTCCACATACAGGGCGGCCATCTTGAAATATTTTTCTGTGCACAGAAATCCTCAAGAGGCTCGCAAGGCAGCCTACAATTTGCAATGTGGGGAGGATCAGGCCCCACAAGAGTTTGTGCAAGAATTAAAGCGTGCTTTTGCGCAGACCACCAGAAGGGTGCGCACGGATAGCAGAGAATTTATCAATACATTTTTCCATGCCTTACCCAAATACATAATGACCCAGCTCATGAGAGATTTTCATGAGAAAAGATCTTTAGACTGGGTCATTGAACAGGCTACCCGGATCTATGAGGTGCAGAAGCCCACCGAAAATAAAAATAATACGCCGAAAAACCCCAAAACCAACAGCACCCCTGCTGCTGCCAAGGTGGCAGAGGTAAAGGTTGCCCCCGTTTTAGATTTGGAGATGGGGGGGCCTAAAAACCTGCCTGCACCAAATAATTCACAGCCCAGAAGGCCCTCAGGCCAGTCACAGACAGGGAGTCGAGGAGGTAGTCCCACAAATGGGGTCCCCCGCCCCCATGACCATGTAAGTCCCCGCTACAAGGGAAACCGACCAATGCTGGGTTATGTGTGGACTCCTCCAGCCTAAGGGGGGGGATCCAGCCAAGCACCTGACCCGGGGAACTTCCCTCCTAACTTCCCCCAGGAGGGCAGAAATTCAACAAATCCTGGGCAGAACTTTTTCCCCAGGTATCCACCCAATTTCCAGCCCCAAAATCATCCATCCTTCTTTCCCCAGAGGGGAGGCCAAGGGTGGAGGGGTACCAAAATCTTCCCAACCAGGGGTACTACCAGAGAAGGGATAGCGACCCTTCCCGGGATCAGCCCAGGGGAGAAAATAGAGCCTTTATCAGCCTGAGCGGGTTTCACAACTTGAGCGCCAGGTCCAAAATATGGCACGAGATCTGGGTCACATACTGAGGGCTCAACAGAACCCTCAGATGAGCATGCCACCGCAGAATGCCCCAAACTCTGGACCTGGTGCTCCAGAACAATGACGGGGCAGCACCCCGATAACCCACCGGTTCCCAGGGAGGAGGCACAAGGGGAAGGGGGGTGTAAAGCCTTGGAGGAAGCTTCCTTCCCAACTTGTAAACAGCCCCTGGAAAACCAGGAACCGGAAACAAAATCTCCTGCCCCTGAAAGCTTGCCTCCCAAGGAGCAGAGGGGGGGTAGGAGAAACAAAGGACCCAAACAGACCCACTTTGTGGAGGAGGTACAGGTCTTCCAATTTGAGGGAGAGGGATCCTCAGAAGATCCTGGGAAAAGGATCTTCTCCTTCAGAGATGGGGGAACTCCTCCCAAGGAAAAATGGGTCCCAAGGGATTCCAATCCAGACTGGGGAGATGTGGAGACTGAGCTACCGCCGCCCATCATCTCATCCCAGAACCGACAATACCAAAATCCCAAGGGTCAAACCCATCCTGATGACCGCCTCCAAAAAGGGTGGGCGGCCCAGAACCGGAACCAGGGGAACCCACAATGGCTCTGATCACCAGTTGCCAACTTTTTCTTTCAGATTCCCAAGGCTCTCCACAGAATTCTGCCCAAATCTCTTCGCTAGCAATGTCCAAAACCAGAAAGTTAGCCCACCAGTTGTCCAAAAATGTGCATTATCTGTGCCCCCTTGAGAAGAAGAGTGGGAAGATACTATTCCCCGGTACAAGTACAGGGGCAAGGTACAATTGTGGCACTGGTGGACACTGGATCCCAATCTACCCTACTGTCCAAAAGGGCCTTTGAGGAACTAAATGCAGGAAGGGGGAGAATTACCAAATTCCTCTCACCTCTCTTCCTGGACAACTGCAGAACTTTGACGGGAAGGAAATTCCCATTGAGGGGACTGCAGACTTGGACATTAAAATTGGGCGACACAAGGTGAAACACCCGGTCATAGTAGTGACTCCAGAGGGCACCCCTTGTTTACTAGGGAATGACCTCCTGAGAAGGTTGTCACCCCTAATTGATTGTGTAAACAAGGTCCTCTGGACCCAGACTAGCCGACCAATAAAATTAAAACAGAGTGTCAACCATGTTAGTTTAAACGGCACCTGCCACATGGTTGAACAAAAATCTGACCAAGTAGAATTTCACTTCCAGAACAGCCAAATTCCAGATGTGACAGTAATAGCAGTAGGACAACAGACTGGTGATGGGGGTCCTCTCTATTTCTGAAAATCAACCTTCCTTCCAGTTTAAGGTGGTATTCCACACTGGAAGGAAACACCCTGAAATTCTTTACTAATCCACAATCAGAAACTCCCACTCCTATAGTCCAGAAGGATGTGAAATCAGCTCAGAACCTGGCTGATATTCAGCAAATTGGAGAGCAGTTGTTCATCCCTGTTCAGTTAAATGATGGGAAGGACTCTGTTCTCGCTCGAATGTGTGTGAACAACGGTAATAGCCTCATCAGCGAAGCCATGTTCCGCCAACTCCCAAAAGATCCAGCCAGTCCCACATTCAAACTGATAGACAAATGGGAAATGGACCTGGAAACACCTAATTCCTAATCTCCTGCCAAGCAGGTGTATGCTCAAAATCTCCATTGGCAACAAGAGCATAGTCCATAATTGTTGGGTCGTGCGAGACGTCACTGCCGCCTTTTACTTAGGCAGTGCCATTCTCAATCGCTTTGCCATTAGTTTGGACCTAATAAACTTCAAAGCTTGGTCCCGATTAGCGGATAATCCCATGGGCTTTGAGGATCCAGAAAAAGCATTTAGGTCAGCTCAATTGCTACCTTATGCAGTTGAAATTCAGCTCAAAGAGGAAGTCACCATCCCAGAAAGGACCCGACAATTCTCCCTGGAAGTGAAAGTTAAAAGAGGACAAAAATTGCAAAACCCTGATGCTTATATTCATCTGAATGCTTCTCTCCAACAGCAAGGGTTGGGGGTAAACCCAACTCCATTAGTCAACATAGAACATGACACCATTCCAATAGAGGTGGATAACAGCGACTTAAAGGGTATTACTCTAGCCGCAGGCACCATTATTGGAATGGCGGTTGATGACCGACATTTCTCCATTGATTTAGGAAATGAACTGTTACGACCGATCCCCAAGGACTGTTTTGACAGTGACAGTGAGGACAATACAACACCAGACAGGATTTTCACCCGGGCTGGGGGGAACTTCCTGGTGTACACTTCTTGCCCTTATGGTAAGGAAGATGTGACTTGTGACTTCAGGAGGGATGAGGTGATTTTCCAGGTCCATGAGGGCTGCCTTTCCCACCTAAAGCCTCAAGTCCAAATCAGCACTCTGACCAGGGACTTCTCCACCCAGCTGGAGGAGGCCGCTGAGATAGCCAAACCAGAAGTCTTTCCAGGCTTCAGGCAGATGGTGGAAGAGAGAGTCAACCTAGCTGATGCCTGTGTGACTCTGGAACAGAAGCAAAAGTTGAAACAAGTTTTCTTGGATTTCCAAGATCTCTTTGCGGTAGACTCATATGACTGTGGTCGCACCGACATCCACACAACAACAATTCCCACGGACCCTGAAATGACTCCAGTGTTTGTGAAGCAATATCGCTTGCCTCTCGCATCCATGGAGTCCCTTACTGAAATAATTAAGGACCTTGAGTCCTGGGGAATAATTCGTCCACTACACAGCACCTTCAATAATCCGGTGCTGGGAATATTGAAGCCAAACGGCCAGTGGAGACTCTGCGCCGACCTTAGGGAGCTCAACAAACGGGTCCATACTTCCCGATGGCCTCTGCCCTACATTGACCAAGGGCTGGCCCAGATTCAGGGGTCACAGGTATTCACAGCAATAGACCTGACCAATGGATACTGGACCGTGCCTGTCAGTAGGGAGGACCAATACAAACTGGCTTTTACCTTTGGGGGCCAGCAGTACACATGGACCCGGACTCCCTTCGGATACCTCAACTCCGGCAATGAATTCAACATTTTCCTACATAAGGCCATGCCCGACCTGGGTGCGAGGGGTAACATGGCTTATGTAGATGATGTCCTCATCAAAAGTTCATCTGTGGAGGAACACATACCGGAGATCTGTTATGTTCTGACACAGTTGAGGGCCGCCGGAGCAAAACTTTCCTTTCAGAAAGCACAGTGGTGTAGAACCCGTGTTAATTTCTTGGGGCATGAGATTACTCCTCAGGTCTGGCTGACTTGCATGATTGTGCCAGAGAAAACTGTCTCGAGGACGAAAGTCTAAAAATCAAGGACAACATGGAGGCATACCTTAATTCCCCACACACAGTCTTTGAAGAAGACAAGTGTGAGGGAATGCCCATTGTCTATGTGGATGGATGCTCTTACCATTTTGACAATGACGGGGAGAAAGAACTGGTGGCTGGCGTAGGGAATGCATGGGTGAAGGAGTTCCCAGAACCCTCCGCTGGATACAAAATTGGTCCCCGAAGTAGTCAGGTGGCAGAATTGATGGCTGTGCATCAGGCCATCCTCACTGCTGTCCAGTATCAACTCCACGAACTGGTCATAATCACAGATTCGGATTATGTACGGAACGGGTTCGTGGAGCACCTGGTCAACTGGAAAACCAGAGGCATGTTATGCGCTAATAACAAACCCTTGAAACATGGGAAGCTAATCCAAAATATTGATTATCTGGTTACATCGAATGGGATGGCCATCTACTGGAAAAAGATCAAGGCTCATTCCAAAGTAGAGGGACCAGACAAAACTGGAAATGACTTAGCTGATCAGCTGGCCAAAACCGGGGCCATCCAAGGGGATCTGACAGAAATAGAGTCCCTGTTGGGGGAAATCCAGGTCACTGCTATCACTAGATCCCAGACAAATGCTCACAATGATCTTTCAACTGCACAATGGAGTAAGGAGACCCCTGATGCTGATTTGATTACAGCTCAGAAGGGGGATCCAATCATTGGTAAGTTTTACCAACACCTTGAGGAGCCTGAGAACTTCCCCTGACGGACACAGATTACATTGGGAAGGAGGACCTAAGAGTGTTGATGAAATGTCCAAAAATGTTCCGAATCCAAGACGGTTTGTTGGTAAGGAAATCCCAAGCTGGCCATGATCAGTGGGTGGTTCCTACCTCATTCCGAAGCCTGATGTTAAGTCACGCCCATGATGCGGCCACCGCCGGTCATAGGGGGGTTTCACACAACACTGGAAATCTTAAGAGAGGTTGCATACTGGCCACACATGGGGCAGGACCTCGACCAATACTTGAAGGGGTGTCTTGTGTGTGCACAATTTCAGCCATCATCCCTCACACACCGTGCGCCTCTCCAAAAGAGGGGGATGACACTGCCATGTTCAGATTTGCAAATCGACTTTGTAGGCCCTGTGATTCACTCGTCTAAAGGAAACAAGTACATGTTGACCGTTACATGCTTGTTTACCAAGTGGGTGGAATGTCTCCCGGCCCCAAATTGCAAGGCAGAAACAGCAGCTGCCCTGATGATTAACCACATCTTTTCCCGTTTTTGTCTACCTCAAAGGATTGAGTCAGACAGGGGTAGCCACTTCACCAGTGAAGTAATGACAAAGATATGATATGATATGATATGATAGTTTATTTATATAGCGCCTATACACAATGTGTTTCAAAGCGCTCCAAGGAGGGAGGGGACATAGGAAAAATACAGTTACATTCAGTAAAAAGTCCTTGAAACAATACAGAATGTGAAAAATAACTATCGTAATAGGCCTGTCGACATTTCCGATAGTGCAAGTGCATAGAACAAACAAGGCAAGAGGAAAATGGATAGGAAGGAGAACAAAGCAAGCAGTAACATTACTATGTCTGACGACAATTTACGCAGTGCAGGTGGTAACAAGAGGCGGGGTGGGAGGGGGGGCAAGGGGACGGAGGGGAAGGAGAACAAGGCACGCTACTGACCAAAAATGTCAGTGACAAATTTGCAGAAATGGGGAGGGGCGGAGGGAGAGAACAAGGGGGGAGGAGGGGAGACAGACAAGCTGCTATCAAGAGTCACGGAACAGATGATAGGAGTAAGTGCTAGGAGGGGGAAGTCTGAGAGGAGGGAGAATATAGAAGGCGGGAGTAGGAAGGTAGTGGAAGAGGATGGAAGTGAGGAGGGTGGACGGGAAGGAGGCAGGAGAGGGGGTGAAAAACAGAGCAAAAAGAGGGGGGGAGCCAGCAGGGTGAGGGCACGCAGACACTCACGGAGGGGTAGGGGGGCAGGCAGACTCTCACGGAGGGGCAGGGGGGCAGGCAGAACTCACGGAGGGGCAGGGGGGCACGCAGACACTCACGGAGGGGCAGGGGGACAGGCAGACACTCACGGAGGGGCAGGGGGGCAGACAGACACTCACGGAGGGGCAGGGGGGCAGGCAGACACTCACGGAGGGTCAGGGGGCAGGCAGACACTCACAGAGGGACAGGGGGGCACGCAGACACTCACGGAGGGGCAGGGGGCACACAGACACTCACAGAGGGGCAGGGGGGCACGCAGACACTCACGGAGGGGCAGGTGGGCACTCAGACACTCACGGAGGGGCATGGGGGCACGCAGACACTCACGGAGGGGCAGGGGGCAGGCAGACACTCACGGAGGGGCAGGGGGGCAGGCAGACACTCGCGGAGGGGCAGGGGGGCAGGCAGACACTCGCGGAGGGGTAGGGGGGCAGGCAGACACTCGCGGAGGGGCAGGGGGCAGGCAGACACTCGCGGAGGGGCAGGGTGGCACGCAGACACTCACGGAGGGGCAGGGGGGCAGGCAGACACTCACGGAGGGGCAGGGGGGCAGGCAGAAACTCACAGAGGGGCAGGGGGGCAGGCAGACACTCACGGAGGGGCAGGGGGCAGGCAGACACTAACAGAGGGGCAGGGGGGCAGGCAGACACTCACGGAGGGGCAGGGGGCAGGCAGACACTCACGGAGGGGCAGGGGGGCAGGCATACACTCACGGAGGGGCAGGGGGGCAGGCAGACACTCACAGAGGGGCAGGGGGACAGGCAGACACTAACGGAGGGGCAGGGGGGCCGGCAGACACTCACGGAGGGGCAGGGGGGCACACAGACACTCACGGAGGGGCAGGGGGGCACGCAGACACTCACGGAGGGGCAGGGGGGCATGCAGACACTCACGGAGGGGCAGGGGGGCACGCAGACACTCCCGGAGGGGCAGGGGGCACGCAGACACTCACGGAAGGCCAGGGGGCAGGCAGACACTCACGGAGGGGCAGGGGGGACGCAGACACTCACGGAGGGGCAGGGGGGCACGCAGACACTCACGGAGGGGCAGGGGGGCATGCAGACACTCACGGAGGGGCAGGGGGGCAGGCAGACACTCACAGAGGGGCAGGGGGGCACGCAGACACTCACGGAGTGGGACAGGCGAACGGCGTACCGCGGTGGACAGCGGTAGACAGGGCCTTTGAAGTGGGCCTTCGATGTTGCGGCCGGCTCCCGCCTCCCAGTTGCAGCCATTGGCTTAAGGGGCCAATGGCAACCAATGGGGGAGGGAGGCGTGAGCTGGCACCATAAGATGCAGAAACAACAGCAATTCAAAAACCTAGCCTAGCACACGGCCATCTTGGATGGTCTAAGGCATCAGGCCTCAATATGGCATATTTAAAACAAATCACCAGTAGAAATGCGCGGAGCGCAGCATGGCGATTCAAGTTAGATAAGGTATGCAGGCACGGTGAAATGTGCAATTAAGGCAGGTTTTCAAAGCTGCTCGCCGCAACTTTCCGAAGCGTCCCACAATTGTCAGCTCCTTACCCCACAGCAAAGCACAGCAAGAAGAAGTCCAGGCGTCGATGGAGAGTGCTGGGGGGCAGAGGGAAGGGGCTCCGTAGAAGGCAGCAGTAGGAAAGGAGTGAGTGAGGATGGAGGCGGGCCTCGCAGTGGGCCTTCGATGTTGCGGCCGGCTCCCGCCTCCCGGTTGCAGCCATTGGCCTAAGGGGCCAATGGCAACCAATGGGGGAGGTAGGCGGGAGCTGGCACCATAAGATGCAGAAACAACAGCAATTCAAAAACCTAGCCCAGCACATGGCCATCTTGGATGGTCTAAGGCATCAGGCCTCAATATGGCATATTTAAAACAAATCATCAGTAGAAATGCGCGGAGCGCAGCATGGCGATTCAAGTTAGATAAGGTATGCAGGCACGGTGAAATGTGCAATTAAGGCAGGTTTTCAAAGCTGCTCGCCGCAACTTGCCAAAGCGTCCCACAATTGTCAGCTCCTTACCCCACAGCAAAGCGCAGCAAGAAGAAGTCCAGGCGTCGATGGAGGGTGCTGGGGGCAGAGGGAAGAGGCTCCATAGAAGGCAGCAGTAGGAAAGATGTGGGAGATACTGGGGGTCAAAAGGAAGTTACATATTGCTTACAGGCCAGCTTCTTCTGGAGCAGTAGAAAGATACAACCGAACCATTGTGAGCACATTAAAAAAGTTTGTGGCAGATTCTGGGCCAAGTTGGGATATCCGATTACCTCTGGTCCTAATGGCCATCAGATCTACCCCTTCATCTGCAACCAAAATGTCATCATTTGAGTTGATGACTGGATGCTAGATGGTGCTTCCCGAGCATTTGCTCTACAGGACCCAAGAGCAGACACTGATAAATGCCTCCACAACTCATGAGTATGTGGAGAATTTAAGGAAACACCTTCAGCATGCTTTTGCCTATGCTCAGCGGAATCTAGAAAGATCAGCCGAGAGCATGAAGACCCACTATGGTTTAAAAACTACCCGAAAGGAATATAAGGTGGGTGATCGGGTCTATCTATACAATTTCCAAAGGAACCAGGCCAAACAGCGAAAATGTTTGCCTACATGGAAGGGACCCTTTGAAATTATAGACAAAATCTGCCCTGTTGCATACAAGATCCACATCCCCAAAGGCGGTTTGGCACAGGGGGAAGACAAGTGGGTCCATATTAACAAGCTAAAGTGTTGCCATTCCAGGCACACTTTGCAGCAACTGGAGGAGTCCTCTGCAATACCAGAGGAGACCGCTCCAGATTAATTCAGTTCCAACCCTAAAATATCCCACATATAGTCTCTAAAATATTATACTCTTGTAAGCCACTGTCTTTGAATGATAACTTGTATCTCAAAAGTAAAATGTTAGGTATATTAAAGTATAAAATGTATATGTCTGCCACCCCATTAGTAGTGATGGACAAATGTCTACGAATAGGTATTGCCGCTTTTCCTTTGTCATCCAAGGAGAAAGAAAACCTGGAGACTGGCCAAGGAGAACGATCCAAGGACCGGGAGCAAAGATCCGAGGGGCCCGGGGTACCGCCCAATATTCCCATCAGGACCGGCGAGGAGAACCGATCGATCTAACCGGATGGGGGAAAAGATGCTGAACTGTGCCATCTACCGGAAGAAGATGAGGAGAACATCCCAGATCTTGCGAGTTCCATCTGTGAAGGATCAGAATGCCCATCGCAAGAAGGGGGGGCTTGTGGGATGTTTTTACCGATGCATCCGAGCCCTACCACAAAAACTGTGCATTACTGGCATTGAAAACATCATGATGGCCAGAACTTCCCAGAAAATGCACAGGGAAATGCATGAAGAATAGGCCGCCACCCATGTTTGCCTATGTTGTGGGCACAGAAGGGCACTGCCTAAAACCACCATTGGGCTCCACACAGTAGCCTGAAACCATTGCAAAAGGGGCAATGCTGATTGCCAAAAGCAACCCATAACTATTGGGAATTCATTTTCTTCAGGTCAAATATGGCTAAATTATGGGCCCAAAATTATTTTACTGCAGAACCACACCAGTGCCATGTGCTGAACCTGGATAATATACATCCATGTAAAATCTCTTGTTTGAAATGCATTAATTCAAGACTGATCCAAAAAAAATGCATGCAGTACCCGCTTTGGACTCAAGGCGGCGCTAGCGGTCTAAACTCTGACAGGAGACCCCCTACTTCAGAAGCTAATCAGCCTTCCGTGACAAAAGGGACTTCAAAGCTTGTTAGTTAATTGAAAATCTAACCACCTGCTGTTCCCAGAGACAATCTGATTTGATTAACAGGCCCAAAAGGCTGGGAAACCTTCTCACCTCAGAAAGCCCAGGATATCACATGGTCATGCTAACCAAATGCAAAGTGGCCCCCTGGTCTGTTGACCTCAGCTTGCTGGAGCCCACACAAAAGACCTTTTCCCTTGAATAGGATATGGTGATTTTGATTGTTTCCTGTCAACAAAGATCTGCCAGCCAGGAGAGACATGTGATCACTGTCATCCCCAAACTCTGGGGGCGGACTCAAACTCTGAAGTACTTTGAATTGAAAGCAAATATATATTTTACAGAAACACTGATAACTCTTGGTAACCAGATGACAGAAATGTACAATTTGGGGATCCTTAAAATGAAAACTTTGCCCACAATTCAAGCCCAAACTCCAATTTGTGTGATGTTCTGGGGCAAAACCCTGCTATTTATTGATACTACAGACTCTGTTTTTAAGCTAGAGACATGGGAATTTACTGGAGCATGCATGGACATGCCGTGTATATGTGTATCATTTTTAATGAAAAACCAATGTTGCATAACCCACTAAAATCGAAAATAAGTTGCCATTTCTTTACCCAAGCTCCTAGAAACGCCAGAGTCGGAACAGTGCCTACCTCATGTGATATATGATGTGTGTAGGTGATGTAAAAACAACTGTGTATTTAGGAAATATGTATTTGAATCAGATATAGATTTGTGGGCAAACTGACCAGGGGAGGATCCTCTGACCCATAAACAGACCTCATCATGATGACAATCCATTTCCTTCCCCCAATCATGGGAGAGGGGAGAATTGGGAAATGACAAGTAGAGAGGGGCAGGCTTAGCTAGGCCCAGGCACACACCCATTTTCAATACACATAAAAAGAGACTGCTGGGACAGGTAGAGACATTCAATTTCATTTGCTGCGGAGCATGCTGACCGACGACTTCACATCCAGAGATCCAGACTTCAAATCCATCAATCTCCAGAACCTGTAGCAGAAATTAACTCCAGAATTTGTAGCAGAGAGGCCTGAATCCACCAGCTGAATCCTCTTCAGCAGGCCTCAAAACTAACCAAACTATTCAGCAGCCGGACGTGTTGACCAGATCCGTGACGAGGCGTAGTTCAAATTTATATTGTGAGAACCTAGCAGAACTGTGCAGAACCAATCTCTTAGTTAAAATAATCTAATCCAAACTATTTTAACCTAAGTAGAACAGCCTCCTAGAAATCGTGTTATCTGTCATTTGTAAAGCTGCACAACTGTCACCTGTCAATTCTGAAGCTGCAAGCTGTCACCTGCGACAGTAGGAACCGACTTCCTACTCCCTATACTTTTCCCGTAATCGCGAGACACGCACTCGTGAAATTTACCGCGATTTGCGATTTGGCCCGATCTCTTCATCTGTAGAAATCAGCAGCTTTTTGCTTCTCTTTGCTAAAATTCGTTTGCAATCTGCTAATCATTCATAGAGTATTGTTAAAGTGAGCCTGAACTAATATAAAGTAGCCATCACCTACCCTGAACCTCTAGAGGGAATTAAAAGCAATTTTAGCACCTTTTCACTTCCTTGCAAACCACATTAAAGTAATTCGCCTGTGTTTAAAACTCATCCCTGTTTTCCCTAAGCTTGTTGGGAGAACTGGAACTGTGTATTGCATTATAAAGTGTGAGTTGTTGGGATTCTTGAAGACTGTGTGCTCTCCTTCCATTTCTTGTATTGCATAGGGGGGGAGTGAATTGTCAAAAGAAAAAGTGATCATATTACCTTTTGCTAAAATCATAACAAGTTATTTCTGTACTGCATTTTATTCCACCTTGCATTTCCTTGAAACCATCAAGCAATTTCAGCTACCTCATCCTCTACACTACTCCTAAGTAACCAAATCAGTGTACCCCTGTAACATTATCCATTATTGATCACGGTCATATTCTGAAGTGTGATATCAGTTATCAATTTATTTATAAAGTGTGATAGATATATATTGTTGAATTGTCCAAATAAACCTTTTAAATTTGCAAAACAAACTTACTTCTTGGCTCAGTGGGGTCAGGGGGATTCTAAGAGGGGGGTGTTATACAAGGGTTGTCATCCAGAATACTGAACTGGACATAAAAATACATCAATAAGGGTTTTCCTCAGCATCCCAGACTAGGCATTGACTTAGCTGTAGTGTTGATTGAATATCACTTACATAACAGTTTAGCACAGACGATATAGTTATTACATTCTGCTAGTGCCACATGTATCTCTCCCAAGGAATGTGCCAGGGCCTGATTGGGACTAGATTCAGAATCCTTGATGTTTCTAAATGAGAGATTGCATTGCACTCCTCCTGAAAACCAGCTCCTTGATTTTAAATTCAGCACACTCATGAATAATATATGTGACACTGCTAATAACCAAAAGTCTACTTATCTGACAGTATTCAAAGAAGCATAATGGCAGTAACTTCAACTGGAATTGAAGAACCATGAATTGGTTCACTATAAATCCATTGTACAATTCATTAACAGTTGTTGGCAGTTCAATTACAGACAAAGAGGGTCAGGGGGCAATAATGGCTGGTATAGGTGTTCTCACCAACTAGTCCAATGTTTCTCTTTGTCTCTCACTGTTTCAAACAGAACATTTTACCCTCATTGGGGAACTTGGAATCAGTGGTGTAGCTGGGGGTCCTACAGCCCCTTTGGTGCGGGGGTCTCCCACCACCTCATGTCTTAGGTTGAGGGCCCCTCAGAATAAAGAAAATAATAGTTCCTTTTTGATGTCGTTCTAATTTCATAAATACATTATTTCCGGTATGGTTCAGTCCCATAACGGAAATTATTTCATTATGAAGTCAAAATGACTTCAAAAAGAAACAATTTCTTTTTGATGTTAGAGGGCTCCACTTCCACCCCATGACATGGTGGCCTCCAGCTGACATGACAGGAAAAAGCATTCCTACTGCAGGGAGCTGGAGGCCTTGCTCGTTCCTCTGACCAATGAATTAAAATAGGTAAGGAAAAGGTTTCTTCTATAAATGTGTGTTCATGAAGTGTGTGCGCGCGCATGTATATAATGTAATGTTTGTGAATGAGTGAGCAAATGCTGTATGGGGGCTGCTTGGGTGTGAATGTGTGAGTGTATAGTGTACATGTAAATGTATTGGTGGCTAGGTGTGCACGTGTGTGACTGTATGGTCAAGTGTGTGTGTGTGTGTGTGTGTGTGTGTGTGTGTGTGTGTGTGTGTGTGTGTGTGTGTGTGTGTGTGTGTGTGTGTGTGTGTGTGTGTGTGTGTGTGTGTGTGTGTGTGTGTGTGTGTGTGTGTGTGTGTGTGTGTGTGTGTGTGTGTGTGTGTGTGTGTGTGTGTGTGTGTGTGTGTGTGTGTGTGTGTGTGTGTGTGTGTGTGTGTGTGTGTGTGTGTGTGTGTGTGTGTGTGTGTGTGTGTTACTATCCTTGTGGGGACTTGGGTGTGTAAACATGCACACGCTGTGGGGACTTGATTTCACTGTGGGGACCTAAACCCAAGTCCCCACATGGTAATGCCTTCCAAATGACTTAAAACAACTTAAAAGACATCTGTGCCAATTTTTAGAACTTTTTAAAAAATGGCCTTGTGGGCACCTGTGTTTATTTTGGTGTGTTGATTTTTTACTCAGCTCTGCCCCCGCAGGCTGGGTGTGGTATTGCAGTCATCAACACACGGACAGGATTTTAAACACACTTGATAAATCAGATGCCCTACATGCTTAGGCAGCTTACAGCAGATTCATGGGAACCATTTATACACAAATTCAATTGTGTTTTAAATGGCCTGAACTCTGCGTTTAAATGTGAAATAATGAAATTACGCTGTTTTTTGTTTATTTTGTATGTTTACAGAATTTAATACAATTGATACGCAACGTAAGTCTTCCCTCATTGCACAACACACTTCCAGATTCATTTTAAGCGTTGGCTACTTTGTAACAAACCAATCACAATGTGACTTACTTTAGTTCCTTATTTTTCTGTGATTTTGTTGAAGTCCCCATAGGGGTGGTGTGTGATGATATTGAATTCCACACTGTGAAGACAACACATAATGTGCACTGATGTCATCTTGTCCACACGCTGAAGACAACACATTAAGTGCACTGATGTCATCTTGTCCACACTGTGAAGACAACACATTATGTGCACTGATGTCATCTTGTCTATATGTGATATAGATGAGTCTAATATGTGAATTAATTGAATGTTGGCATCACATTTTGTCTGATTACACAAACATATTCACAGGGTTAATGTTTAATTGATACTAATTTGGTTTCATTACAAGTTCATCTCTAAGGGTCAAAGTGCCAATAGTGGAATTGCCGCCACTTTGATCAGTCTGCTGATATGCGGGTTATTGAAAATGGACACTAATTCCTCTGGAATAAGCAATGCAAACCAGTGATAATTCCCCCGGGGCTAAATCCTCCAGTGGAATTAGAGCTGGAAATAAAAATGCTAATTCCATCCTATCTTCAGGTTAAAATACTGAACGAAACACAGCCAAAAATAGTGGCCGATTTTAACCGAAAATACCCAAAAGGCGAAGGAAAATGCATTCAGGTGATGCGATTAAGCCACAGATGCACCCAATTGGCCATACAAGGGTATGTGAATACGAATAGTATGGCATGATGCTGAAGTCCCCATAAGCTGATATGATGGTACTGAGTCCACCAAAAGGATGGTGCGTGGTCATGTTCAGGTCCCCACTGGGATGTTGTTTGATGACATAGGTCCTCACAGGGATGGTGTGTCATGGCATATTAGGCCCCAAAAGAATAGTTTGTAATTATGCTCAAGGTCCCATAGAGATGGAATGCAATGATATTGAATCCTCCAACTGGATGGTGTGTGCTGATGTTGAGGTCCCCACAGGGTTGATACGTGACCATATTTAAGTCCTCAAATGGATGGTGTGTGCTAATGTTGAGGTTCCCACAGGGTTGATATGTGATGATATTTAAGTCCTCACATGGATGGTGTATGTGTTGTTGTTGAGGTCCCCACAGGGTTTATATGTGATGATATTTAAGTCCTCACGTGGATGGTGTGTGCTGATGGTGAGGTCCCCACAGGGATGATATGTGATGATATTTAAGTCCTCACATGGATGGTGTGTGCTGATGGTGAGGTCCCCACAGGGATGATATGTGATGATATTGAAGTCCTCACGTGGATGGTGTGTGCTGATGTTGAGGTCCCCACAGGATTGATATGTGATGACATTGAAGTCCTCACATGGATGGTGTGTGCTGATGGTGAGGTCCCCACAGGGATGATATGTGATGATATTGAAGTCCTCACATGGATAGTTTGTGATGATGTTGAAGTCTCCTTAATCACTGAGACATGGTTTACGGCCAGCTCTGTCACCAGCTTTGACACGCTCCTACCTGATGGCTACAAGATCCTCTCCGCGCCCAGGCCCAACCGATCTGGTGGGGGCGTAGCCCTTATCTTCCCTGAGTGGATTCCTGCATCTATCATTTCTACGCAGGCCTACTCCTCTTTTGAATGCCTCGTCTGTAGGCTCTCTCTCTCGCCTAGCCATTCCCTTACTGTGGCTACTATCTATCGGCCACCTGGTCAGGTTTCTTCCTTCCTCTCCGAGTGGGCAGACCTCTCCTCCTCACTCCTGGCCTCAACCACTCAACTCCTCCTTCTCGGAGACTTCAACATCCACCTGGATGCCTCCTATCCCCCTTCTGAACTCTTTCGTGACCTCTGCGACTCTCTCTCACTCACTATTCTCCCCTCTGGCCCGACTCACTCTGCAGGGCACACTCTCGATGTTCTGATCTCTTCAGACCTTCCCCTCTCCATCCCTCTCTCCACTCCTCTCTCCTGGAGTGACCACTTTCTCCTATCCTCCCACCTCACCCTCCCTACCCCGCAGGCCAAGCCACCTCCGTCACTGCCACCCACCTTCTCGGTCACCCGACCCATGAAGCGCGTGTCAGTTGAGGCTTTCGCTGCCACCTTCTCACCTCCTCCTCCCCCCCTGGCTGACTCTCACCCTGACACAGCCGTCTCCACTCTCTACTCTGTTATATCTGATACTCTTGACATCCTTGCCCCTGTCATGAGAATCCGCCTGAAGCCCAAAGCCAAGTGCAACTCCTGGTATGACTCAGACCTCGTCAGCCTAAAACGCAAGTGCAGGGTTGCCGAGAGGAAATGCCGTGCTTCAAGTTCATCCTCTGACAAACTGGCCTGCCACCTGCTGCAAAGGCAATACCGGCTCTCCGTCCTCACCAAGAAGAGAGCTCATATCCAAGCCTGCGTCTCTGCGGCATCTAGCAACTCAGCTGAACTCTTTAACATCTGCAAGGAACTGGCCAATCCTGCCGCAGTCTCTACCTCTCCTGTCCCTTCCCAGGCCCTCTGCACGGCCTCTCACTTCATTTCTAAAACTCAGGACATCCTGTCCTCACTCTCCTCCTCTCATCCCCCTCCCGCTATTCCCTGCTCTTCCTCTGACCCTTCTGCTGCCACCCCTCTTCCCTCCTTCTCTACCTTTCCCCTTTTCTCTCCAGACAAGGTTTCTAGACAAGTCCGATCTATGAAAGTCTCGTAGAAACAGGTTCACCCCTGTTCCTCCAAAACTATCAAGGATCACATTGACTCCCTGGCTCCTGCCCTGGTGGATTTCTGCAATCACTCCTCCGCCACTGGAGTCTTCCCTTCCCCCCATGAAGCACTCCCTTGTGCACCCTCTTCTTAAGAAACCCTCTGCCAACCCGTCCTGCCTGGCTAACTATCGCCCAATCTCCATAACTCCCTTCCTGGGCAAGCTCCTGGAGAAACTGGCCATCTCCCAACTGAATCTCCACACTGAATCTGTTGGTTGTCTTCATGACCATAAGTCTGGCCTCAGAGCTGCCAGAAGCATGGAAACTGCTCTCCTGAACATCCGTGAAGACCTGCTCTCCAACCTCGACTCTAACACCCCTTGCGTTCTTATCCTGCTTGATCTCTCTTCTGCCTTTGACACTGTCAACCATGCCATCCTGCTCAACCGTCTCCGTGACAACCTGGGTATCACTGGTCAGGCTCTGGCGTGGCTGACTTCTTTCCTCTCCGACCAACCCTGCCCGGTCAAACTTGGGTCCTTCCTTTCCGACATCTTTTTCTCTACCTGTGGTGTCCCCCAGGGATCTAACCTCTCTCCCTGGCTGTTCAACCAATAACTGGCACTCCTTGCACACCGCATCACCGCTCTCTGTCCCAACTTTCAGTGCTATGCAAATGATACCCAGCTCATTTTCAGGCTACCCTCGGCCTCCTCCTCTCCTTCTCTCTGACTGTCTGTCTGCCATCCAGGATTGGTGTGCCGCCAACGACCTCTGCCTTAATGCCAGTAAGACTGAGATTCTACTCATCGGCACACCCACTCCCTCCTTCCCTGCAGCTCTCTGGCCGGCCTCTCTTGGCCCTCCTCCCTCTCCCACCTGCAAGGCAAAAAACCTTGAGGTCATCTTCGACTCTGCACTCTCCTTCTCCCCTCACATCTCTGACGTCTCTAAGAGGTCACACTACCAGCTGCACCACCTTAGAGGTATTCTTCCTTTGCTATCCTGCCCCCAGAAGCTCACTGTCTCCAGAGCCCTGGTCCTCTCCAAGCTGGACTACTGTAACAGCCTCTATCTAAATCTTCTTGCCTCCACTCTCCGCAGTCCGCAACTTATCCAGAACAGGACTGCGAGACTTGTCCTTGGCCTCAAGCCCAGGGATCGTATCTCTCCAGTACTGAAATCTCTGCACTGGCTCCCAGTGGCTGCGAGGATTAAATTCAAAACCCTCTGCATTGTACACAAGGCCTTCTGGAATCTGGGGCCGCAATACCTTCAACTCTCTCTTCCTAAATATCTTCCTTCTCGAGCTCTTCGCTCATCTGCCTCCAACTCCTTCAGGGTCAGTCGCTTCTCCAAGCAACGAGTTGGTGGCAGATTACTCTCTTCGGCAGGGGCCTCTCTGGAACAGCCTTCCTGCCTCCCTGAAACTCGAGGAGAACCACCTCCGGTTCCGGAAACACCTCAAAACCTTCCTCTTTGCTTCTGCTTTCTCTCCTCCCCTCCCTTGCTGAATTCCTGACTGAAATTGCACTGGTTACCTGGCCACCCTTTCTGATCTCTGGCCCAGGCCCTGTCAACTGCCCACCTGAACTGCCTCCCTGGCAACCTCTGCACGTGGGGACCGTTTTCTGTATCCCTTCAGTCCCCTTTCCAGCACTTTGTCCGCACTTCCTTGCACTTGCCTGTTTTATGTGTTTTATTTATTTATCTTATTTATTCCACTTCCCATGTACTGCACTTTCCCCTCTCCCTTCCTCCCTCGCACTTTTCCTTTCCCCCCTGCCCATGCACTTGCACGATCTGAATGACACCTGGCCTAGTAGGATCGTTGTCTGTCCTCCCTTTGTTCCCCCCCTTGCCTCGTTGCGCCTTGAAACACTTATGTATAGGCGTGTTATAAATGCCATATCATATCATATCAATAGTATGTAATTATGCTCAAGGTCCCATAGAGAAGGAATGCAATGATATTGAATCCTCCAACTGGATGGCGTGTGCTGATGTTGAGGTCTCCACAGGGTTGATATGTGATGATATTGAAGTCCTCACATGGATGGTGTGTGCTGATGGTGAGGTCCCCACAGGGATGATATGTGATGATATTGAAGTCCTCACATGGATAGTGTGTAATGATGTTGAAGTCTCCTTAATGAAGATGTATAATGATATTAACATTTTCATATGTGGGCTCTTTGACATTACATGTCTTACAGATATAAAATACTTCAAGGAAGTAAAAGAGAATTTTTGTGAAGATGTTGAAATAATTTAAGAAAGTAAATAATAATTTTAAAAAATATTTATATGCCCGAGTGTGTTTTATGTTAACTTGAACTCATGTAATGGTAACGTTACATAAAAAAAAAAGTCAAACTTCCTACTGCACCTCCTCAGAGGTACTTTGCCTTTCCTCTCCTTCCCTCAGAAGCTCACTGTCTCACAAGCTCTGGTTCTCTCTTAGTTGGACTTTTGTAACGGCCTCTTTCTAAATCTACCTGCCTCTACTCTCCGCCCTCTGCAACTTATCCAGAACAGGACTGCAAGGCTTGTCCTTGGCCTCAAGCCCTGGGATCGTATCTCTCCAGCTCTGAAATCTCTCCAATGGCTCCCGGTGGATGCAGGGATTAAATTCAAAACCCTATGCATTGTCCACAATGCTTTCTGGGGCCTGGGTCCAAAATATCTTCAGCTATCCCTCCGCAAATACCTCCCCTCTCAAGCTCTTTGCTCCTCTACCTCTAACTCCCTCCGGGTTAATCGTTTTTCACAGAAACAAGCTCGGGGTAGATCTCTATCTTCGACTGGGGCCTCCCTCTGGAACAGCCTCCCTGCCACTCTAAAACTTGAGGAGAACCATCTCCGGTACCGGAAGCACCTAAAGACCTACCTCTTTGTTTCTGCCTTCTCTCCCCCTCTCCCCTGCTGACCCGCTCTCTCTTGGCACTGTGCACCTGGCCATCCTCTTTCCTCTGGGTCCAGGTACCTGCTCACCCTGCCGCCCTCCTGCACTGCCTCCCGGCCACCCCTTGCACTGGATGGACTGTATCTGTACCCATACAGCCCCCCACCCCATTTTCTTCTTTTCTGCACTTATCAGACTTACCCAGTCTTTCGCCATAAACACAGCACTTGCCACATGCTGGCTCACTGTTTATTGCCTCCTTTCTATTTTTTTTAAATTAATTATTTATTTATCTACTCTCCTCTGCTGTGCACTTTCCACTCCCCCCTTCCTTGCACTTTCTCCCTTTTCCCCATCCCATGCACTTGCGCGTTCTCAATGTCACTGGGCCTCGTAAGATCGTTGTTGTTTTTGTGTTCTCCCTTGTTTCCCATCCCTTGCCTAGTCGCGCTCTGAAACACCTGTGTAAGAGCGCGATACAAATAAAATATATCATATCATATCAAGCTCTGCTTAGTACATGACCAAATCAGAAATCGAACGAAATCTCACCTGACAATGGGGGTCATTACGAGTTGGGCGGTATTCTGTCTGTAAATCCACTGGACTTACCGTTAATGCCACTTGGTCTGGCAGATTTACCACTGGATTACAAGTGGTGGTGGCAGAGTATGTTCCCATTTTTTCAGAGTCCATTGGACTCTATGGGGCATTTTTGGCAGAATTACTGCATCAGTAATTCCGCCGCAGTAATTTCACTGAAAATGGGTAGAACATCAGCAGATTTACCTCCAGTTGTTAGCTAGAGGTGAATCCTTTACATTTCTGCCAAACTTCTGCCACATTTCACCTACTTCGTGTGCCCATATATTTAGCATGAAATTCACGACTGTCCTTTACAGGCTGTTGAAGCTGTCCTTCAACTCTCCATTTAGGAGATTTGTTGTTGCTTCAGAGACCACAGCCTAAAATTCAAAATATAACTGTACCGCCCCGCTGAACTCCTACTGTGAGGCGCATGGTGTTTTGAGTGACCGAGAACACGGTCCGATCGTTTGCAGCCACTGTCATAGCACTCCATTTCTTTGATACCTTTTTATTGTTTATTGATGAACACAACGTGCAGGACATGGGGCCTTATTGATAAGTTAATACGTTCCTCTTTTTTAAATCTCACTCTTTTTTGCTTGCATGCTTGTTGGGAGAGCCATTACATGAGTTTTCGTTTTGAATTATCTTGAAAGAAGTCCTTGCCGTTTTCTGGTCCCACCCAATATTTATTTCTTATGGCAATATTATCATCCCTGCCTCATTTCTGCTCCTCTCACTGGAAGACATCGTAACATTTTGCTTCTCAGTCGCGGCCTTTAAAAAGAAAACCAAATATTAGTTGCAGCTCTATAAAAACCATACGTTTTTCTTTATATCTGTGTAGAGGCTTGTTGGTCCCAGTCCATCTTGCTGACGTTCCCCCTGACTACATCACACTTCAGCCAATGCCTGCACCAAGTCCCTTGGTCAGTGTACATTCCCACACTCCAACTACCCAGTCCACCGGTGCTCCTGCCCCTAGTGGCCAGAGCGGCGTAGGCCACTCAGGATCCCCACCACCTTCCAAAAGAAAGAGGAAGAGTGCTCGTCCACTACAAGCTGATGCCCCAGACACGGCTACGCAGTCCGGCACGCCAAGGAAGCCTAGCTTCAATGATGCCGAACGTGATGCACTTGTGAGGTATGTGTCCACACATGACAGCGAAATGTTGATAACTGCACGGTGCAAGACCACACCTGCTCGACGTCAGGCACACTGGCAGACCCTCGCGGACATCATAAGTGCCCTTGGATTTGTGAGGCGCACAGCTGGTGAGTGCTACAAGCGCTGGAATGACCTTAAGCGCAGGGCAAAGAAAAAGCTGGCCTCAAGTCATGCCGCTACTCTGGTGACTGGAGGTGGGTCTCCACAAGAGGACATTGAACTCACTGTACATGAGTATGTTGCTGGGACCTACATCACAGAGGAACAGATCCAAGGTGTGGGAGAACTTCCAGATTACGAGGCATTATCCGGTGAGTGCACATGCATGTGTGTGTGATCCATGTGTATGTTGTGTGTGTGAGTGGTTCTGATTGAGTGCCAGGTGAGGGTGTGTGTGCCTGAGTGGTTTGGGACACCCATGTGCTTCATCCAAAACATTATGCGCCCCTGGATTTGGGTATTACAGTATCCCTTCTGCCCACAGTAGACATTTTGTGAAACATCACGCCAGTTGACCTTGAAGTGGCATCTTGCAACAACATTGTTCCGTATTCACCAGTGTTCATTCAGGCTGATTGTTTCAATTCCCCCACTTTCAGTACACATTTCTCAGCCCTATTGTCACATATGTGACATGCCTATGGTACATGCCATCTGTGTGATGGCACTGCTAGCCAGCATGCAGCTAATGTGTTGCTCTTCCATCTTGGTGTCATCAGTCTCTGACATTTTCCTCACCTTCAAACTCAGTGACAGTGCATGCATGGGAGGGTTATAGTCATGTGGGACATGTGTCAATCAAGTACTGGTTCTGTAGCTTGTCAGGCCTAATTGTGTGCCATGATGCTAATGCCTGTTTCCATTTTTTGTCTTTCATGTTTTTGCAGGGGATGACGCACTTGATGCTGTTGAGGGTGAGGAGATGGTGCAGAGCCTGGAGGGATCTCCGGCACGACCGGGTACCAGTGGGGGACGGGGTGTGGTGGTGGGTGAGAACCCACTCTTGCTGCAGACCATTCTCTGAAGGGGTGTCGCTGTGTGCACCTCCCCAGACCTCTATTCAGGTGTTGATTCGGATGATGAGACCTATGTGGCTTCGCAGGTAGGTGTTTCTGTAAGGGATTCTGTTCTGTCCGACCCACCTGCACCAGGGGTACATCCCACTATGGGGATGTCAGTGTTGGTAGGTCCGCCTTTGGTGGTTACGAATGCAGGGCCACACTCCGCAACATCTGATCCTGTTCCTGGGCCAGCAGATCAGAGGGGGAATGCAGTCCTGCAGCCTCAGGCATTGCCGACACAGCAAAGCGCAGTTCGCCTTGCCCCAGACAGGTGTGGTGCCCGCCAACGTGGTGGCCGTACGCCACCAGGCAATACTGCATGGGAGCAATCCATATACGGTATGGCAAACCAACAGGCAGCATCATCTGAGATGATGGCTCTGGCAATGGAGAGGGTGGCCACTTCCATTGTCCCCACAGAAAGGCAGATTGAGCAACTACAGCAGGCAACAGACTCCATTTGCCAATCACTCAGGGAGGACATGTTGGCGTCCAACAGGGACAGACGGGCGGCACTGGAGACTCTACGCCAATCGATATCATTAGAGTCCCAGGGCCACAGGGAAGCCCTGAGGGTAGAAGTCCATCACCTCAGGGAGACTCTTGTTGACCTTGAGGCTTCCACTAACACGAGGACAGAACAGCTGCTGGAGCGGGTCACACTGACGCTCTCAGCAGAGATGCAGGCAACTCGGGAGGAGGTCCGGGCATCACGTTAGGTGGTGCATGGGGATCTCCGCACCATATTCCTCCAGAACGAGACCTTCCACACCCACATGCTTGCTGCCATGGAGGACCAGACTAGGGCTTTGCGTGGGCTGCCTCCCATAGCACCACCACCTCCTGTAGCGGCAGCAGCACAGGGTGATGAGAGCGACCACAGCGATTCTGATTCTCTCACGATAGCGTAGCCGTGCAGGCCATGAGCCCATGGAGGTGTTTTTTTTTTGCAACATCCACACAGGTGGCTGATGGTGTGCATCCTGTCCTCAGACCTCCTGGGCGGCCTCCCCCGCCACCCCCACCCTCCCTGGCTCCCACATGGCCATTTTTGATTTTTGATTTTTGGTACAGTGTGTTACCTTGTGTGGCTCCCGTGGGCATCCACTGTATTCCGGCTGGGCACATGCAGGCTTGTCCTGAGTTTGGGTTAGATGTTTGGGTTCGTGAGACACACACCCCTCCTGCTTCCCATTTCCATGGGCTTGCAAAGGGTGTGCCCAAGTGACAGTGACTTACACAGTGATGTTGGACTCCCATGACACGTGTGGGCAGTCTGTAGTCAATACTGTGTATACATTCCTAGTGCTTATTGTTGTTGTATTGTACACTGCATGGTGTATTTATGTGTGCTTGTGCATCCATTTCTCCCTCCTAATTTGCAGGTTCATTCCTCATGTCTTCACAAGGCCGTCTACTTTGGAGATGGAGTTCATGTTGTAAGCAGTGCACTTCCAGATTTGCGTGGCACCAACACTGTACAGTTGGAAGTGGTCGATGTGCTGGCATCACCAGGTTGTAAGACTACGTATCCTTTACCTTAGTACTGTCATGTTTATGCTATGTTTGGGGTTGGCTAGCTGCATTGTATTGTGGTAAGTATTTTGTCATGTGTGTTGTTAGTTATGCATTAATGGGAGCATTTTGTGTGTGGCCAGTTTCCATTAGGGACACTGTACTTTGTGACACTTGTGTCATGTTTTGGGGATTACTTTGTTTGCTCTCACATAGCATGACATGCCATGGTGTGCTGGGTGGCGGTGCTGGGGAGGGGTTGGGTGACATGGCACTGTTGCCATGTTGTATCTTGCAAGGGGGTAATGATTTTAGCAGCATAGAAGTGTGTCTTTTGATGACACAGCATTGGTGGTGTTTGTGTAGGTAGGGATGCACACAATGGAACACTGCCAGGTGAACAATCTCAGGCTGGTATGGTTGTGACAGTTGGCTGTCACTTGACTCATCATCATTGATTGTCAGCTGGTATGTGCCAGGGCTGTGTGCACTCCACAGGGGTGTGATTTTAGGTGAAGTAATTAGCCACCAGCTGCGTATGGGCTGCCTCCCCCCGTGCTCTTTCCCCTGCCATACGCAGCGGGCGTGCATGTGGTTGGGGATGTGGGGGCACCACCATGTCCACGGCCAGGCCCCGGCATGTTGCAACGTTGTGCAGCAGACATGCTGCCACTATGATCCTGCACACTACTGGGGGAGCATATAACAGCTGCCCGCCAGAACGGTCAAGGGAGCGAAAGCGTGACTTGAGCACTCTGAATGTGCGCTCCACTATGCCCCGGGTTGCAATGTGGGCTGTGTTGTATCTTACCTGGGGTGGCGTGGTGGGGTTCCGAATTGGCGTCATCATGTGGGTGCTCAGAGGGTAGGCACTGTCCCCTGGGGAGGTGGTGATGGGTATCATTAGTGGTGTTGTGACATTACTCAGTATCTGACATGCATGCATGTGCAGTGGCATTTATATTCACCAAGCAGCCATGTATCGCTGTGCCGCCCAGCTTCTAGGTCCCGGTTTAGGGTTGACATTCTGTAAATGAAACTGTCGTGGGTGGACCCTGGAGAGTTGGCATATACTGAGGTGATGATTCCCTTGGCATCACATACTACCTGGACGTTGATGGAATGCCAGTGCTTGCGGTTTCTATAGATGTGCTCAGATGCCCTGGGGGAACGAAGAGCCACATGGGTGCAATCAATGGCACCTAGCACTTTGAGGAATTGTGCCACCCCGTAGAAATCCTGGGCGGCAGCCTGCCTTTCTGCAGGTGTTCTGGGTATGTGCATGCGGACTGATGGGCGTGTAGTGATGATGGCCAAGACCTGGTATAGGCAGCATGACTGCGTGGCCTGTGACACCCCCCCCACTATGGCACTTGTTCGCTGAAATGATCCAGTGGCCAAGAAGTGCAGTACATTAAGGACCTTCTCCAGGGGGCTGAGTGCTTGGGAGCACAGGGTGGGTGATGTGAGGTCATCCTCCCACTTACTGACCAGGTTGAGTACTATGTGAGGTGGAAACCTGTACCTCCCATACACATGGTCATCAGGCATCCCAAAAAGGCTGGTTCTGGGTGTAAAAATTCTGGCCCTGACTATCCTCCTCCTCCTCCTGCGGTATCCCACGGCCACTGCTGCTAGGAACGGTATATGGTGTCTGCGCTTGTTTATTGTTTGCGCGCACTTTTATGCTGCGCGGGTCGACGTACGCCTGCGTCCTGCTGGCGTACGTGTTTCCGGATTGGGCCGTCTTTTTTGGCGCATGCCTTAGCCACGTTCGATTCCATGAAAACGTGTTGTAGGCGAGCGTGTGAATCTTCCCGCGCACCCCTGAAATATACGTACCCTGCTCCCCCAGGCCCGATCGCGTGTAAAACTTCCCGCGTACCCCTGCAATACACGTAGCCAGGCCAATCGCGTGTGAAACTTCACGCAAACCCCTCAAATACACATACCCCGCTCCCCCAGACCCGATCGCGTGTAAGACTTCCCGCGCACCCCTGAAATACACGTACCCCACTCCCCAAGGCCCGATCGCGTGTAAAACTTTCCGCGCACCCCTGAAATACACGTACCCAGGCCATTTGCGTGTGAAATTTCACGCGAACCCCTGAAATACACGTACCCCGCTCCCCCTGGCCCGATCGCGTGTAAAACTTCCCGCGCACCCCTGAAATACACATACCCTGCTCCCCCAGGCCCAATCGCGTGTAAAACTTCCCGCGCACCCCCGAAATACACGCACACGCTATTTTTCACACAGCGGGTGTCTGTGTTTGTCCGTACCCCTTTGCACGTCATTTGTCCTAGGGGGCCACAGTATGGGACATTCATCAGAGCTGTGTATTCGTGCTTTTTCTTAGCGCACATTTTGGCGCACATTTTTCTCCTTTGCAGGGCCGCTACCGCCTGCCTTCATGTGGCAGACAGGTTTGGGTCTGTGCGCGTCTTTGCCCGTGTACTGGTTTGCCCTATTCGATTCCATGAATACGTGTTGTAGGCGAGCGTGTGGGCGTTCCGTGCACTTGCCTCCTGTACTTCCCCCGTGACACCCACATTTTCACGAGTTGTTCCCCATTCCGAGTGTTACGCCCCGTGTTCCGCCTAATTTTGTTATGTGCGCCGCGCTATGTGTGCTTTCGCTGTGGCCTTAGCGCACACCGCTAGATGACCTGTGCGCCGGCATGCACCCCGCACTTTTTCAGCGCACATCCCAGATTTTGCTCGCGCACAGACTTCCATGAATAGATGTGCGCTGGTTTCCCTGCGATATTCGCACTTGCACTGCGATTTTCGCTCTTTCACTGAGAATCGCACGTTTTCGCACGCTTGCGCCGTAATTTTCAG
Source organism: Ambystoma mexicanum (assembly GCF_040938575.1). Taxonomy (NCBI): domain Eukaryota; kingdom Metazoa; phylum Chordata; class Amphibia; order Caudata; family Ambystomatidae; genus Ambystoma; species Ambystoma mexicanum. The sequence continues at coordinate 858,139,237 of NC_090933.1, read as the reverse complement.
CGCACATTAATTCCATGAATTGGCCTGTCTATGTTCGGGCTGTGCCTGTTTCCCTTTAATGAATAGGGTCACTGCTGGCATAGTAGTAGTGTGGGGCTGAGTAGAAGCTTAGCCACTCATCATCCCTGTACTCCTGCAGAGCAGTAGTCATTTCATCACACGTATGACACTCCTAATGTTTTCTGTGATGTCACTTCTGATGATGTCAATATATATGGTTCAGAGCTTTCAAAACCTCAGACAGTCCTGAAGAATAATCTAACAGGCTAGTGCCCCATATGCATAACAGTCCTACAGTGTTATTTTTGAGTTGAGTGTATGTGTTTGCCATGAATATTACCATGAAAGCGGATGGCGGGAGAAGGGGCAATAACATTGCCATACCTAACCATGCAAGCCACAAACAGTGTCTTCCTTATCTGCTAGTGCTGGTGATATCAGATCAGAATTATGCTACTTATTTAGGCTATTGTCTGATAATATTGTCATGCTATGTGTAACTATGGTTCAATGAAATGTGTATGTATGAAACTTGTACGCAATGCTTTCCTCACCAGGCTGTATCATTGTGCTTTGTAAAATCAATTAAATGTAAGTTACAAAAAAGAATGATGCTCAGCATGTCTGGGGTACCCAACCGCCAAAGAGGATATCAATCCCAAATACAAAGAAAGGTGCTCCACAGCACTATTCTGCACCTGATGCTGATTGTCACCACACCAGGTACAACACCTGTAAGCACTGGTGATCATGAACTAAGTACCAACTACTGCCAGGCTGTTACCAATGCCACAGGCCACTAAGGTGATCACTGTGCATAATACTCTTGTATTCCTAACTTACTCAAAGCCCTAGAAACATCAGTATCAGTTGAGACACAGCACTGAAGCTTGGCAGTGAGAAGCTGAGGCTAGCACTTTGAGAATGACAAGCTGATTCCACTGTGGCAAAATGCCAAGCTGTTCCCTGATACCCACACGGTCCTGCAGCATCAGACAACTTTGTCACAATGATCCCATTGATTAGCGTTGCTATGCTAGATATGTGTGAAATCTGGGAACCAAAATATAGGAATAACGAAAGGCCAAATGATCAGCCTAATTTTGTTAAAAATGTAAATTGCACCATCAACATAAGCATTTATGTGCTGTGGGGTCCCCAGCATGCAATTTTAAAATAATCACCAGCCGGAGAGAAGATGAAAAAATAAAAATGGAGGCAAACTCGGTTTTACTGGTTACATCTCGTGTAAAAGTATACTCTGATTGCAAATATGCTTTGCAGGTGGTGTTTACCAATGGATTCCTATGGAATCTGCCTGTTTACTTCTAGGTGCAGAACCAGGGTGGATCTTGTAGGAATCTCTTTGTTTTGTGCCTGCATGAAAATGTCATACAGGCATAAAGCTAAGTGCTCACATAAGATGGAGGTGGTGAGCATGGCGAATATCTTATCTCCACTCTGTGCCCCTTCTGTGGTTGTCTCAGAAGGTGAATGGGATAGAGCGGAAAGTGGAGGTGTAAATGTATTATGCCTCGTATTTACGTCTCCATTTCTCGTTCCAGCCCATTTAAAATGAGGGTGTATTTCTTCAAGTCTGATTACTGCTATTTTATATATCATGTTTTGACTCATCAACTGCACCACAGCATTTTGGGATGCACAAGTGCATAAAATAATGACACCCTGTTTGGAAACTCTGAAATAACAACATTTACAGAATGCACATAATATTATACTCCATAATTGAAATATACTGACAATTTATTTTTAAAAATGTCCAGTTAAGAGATTGCTAAGTCAAGGAATTCAAAATAAAACAGGAATAAGCATGGTTTTCAAACCAAACCCTGTGCTTGCTGATGATGGCAATTGTGGGTCTGCTTGCTTTCATTCATTAAGCTGTGATACAAACTTTCATATGGATAATGTACCAAAGTTCTAACACTATACTAGCTTATGCACATACACCCAGCACTCAAAACTGTGAAGATGCAAAATAGTTTTGACTTTCCCATTGTATTGCTGATTGTTGTTTTACCAGTAAATCTCAATTGGGATGGCACATTGGCCTAGACTACCACTTACTAAACAAACATGCTGTTGCAAGGTATGGTTTAACATAACTTTCAACTCACATGCTTTTGACGGGTGTCACCCACCATTCAATCAGTTCACTTACCTGCCAAGCCACTTCAATGGGCTCTCAGGCACCAAAAACACTTGTGTGTAGGCGCGTTATAAATGCCATATCATATCATAAGTGTTTTCACCTGCCAAGGATACTAAAAAGCTTGAGAGCTATGGCTTTCGTTTAAAAAAACATGCCTTTCTTAAGGAACGTGTGAAGTGTGGGATTGCAAATTCAGAGTGTGATCCTCATCACGAGCTGGGCGGTATCCCAAATGGAATACCGCCCAACTGTATTTGTGTTACCGCCCAACCCTCTGTCTGTAATACTCCCAGATCATGGGTTGGGCGGTAACTGTAATTCCCAATTTTCCGCGCAAATAGCGCAGCGCTAAATGTGCCTGAAATAGGAATTTTTTGGGCGCATTTACCCCCAGCTTATAGCTGTAATAGCGTTACCGGAGCATTTAAGGGCTACCCCCAACTCATGATGTTTATGCCTAGTTATTTATTTATCATTTTACCACTGGATTGGATTACAACTTTAATGCTGCTGCTGGGAGATGATTATCTCTGAAAGATGCAAAAAGATCATTTTTTTTTGCGTACCATAATGTATGTTATGTGAAATGTAGTTATGTTTTGAATACTTTAAATACTGTACTTGACTTTTAATTAAATCATTGTTTTTAAACTCATGCCGTACATCGCAATCGTTTTACATCCTTTTCATGAAGTTCATTCACAGCGCTTTCTGGCTTGCAGAATCAGGAGAAGCTGAGGGTGGGTGATGGGGCCGTGATATGCGCAAAGCTCAAAGCCTTTGTCATGTAGAACTTGACCGGCTACCATTCGCACCTCTCTGCCTGGTAACCATGACAATTTGAGTTTGTCTGCTGCCAAGGAGGCACACCCAGCAGATCAATCAAGGGCAGGCAGGCATGTTGAGGTCCCCACAGGGTTGATATGTGACGACATTGAATCCTCACATAGATGGTGTGTGCTGATGGTGAGGCCCCACAGAGATGATATGTGATGATATTGAAGTCCTCACATGGATGGTGTGTTCTGATAGTGAGGTCCCCACAGGGATGATATGTGATGATATTTAAGTCCTCAAATGGATGGTGTGTGCTGATGGTGATGTCCCCACAGGGTTGATATGTGATGATATTTAAGTCGCCAAATGGGTGGTGTGTGCTGATGTTGAGGTCTACACAGGGTTGATATGTGATGATATTTAAGTCCTCAAATAGGTGGTGTGTGCTGATGTTGAGGTCCCCACAGGGTTGATATGTGATGATATTGAAGTCCTCACATGGATAGTGTGTGAAGATGTTGAAGTCTCCTTAATGAAGATGTATTATGATATTAAACATTTCGTATGTGGGCTCTTTGACATTAAATGCCATACAGATATATAATGCTTCAAGTAAGAGAGGTTTTGTGAAGATGTTGAAATCATTTAAGAAAGTATTTATAGGCCTGAGTGTGTTTTATCTTAACATGAACTCATGTAATGGTAATGTTACATCAAGCTCTGCTTAGTACATGGACAAATCAGAAATTGAACGAAATCTCACCTGACAATGGGGGTCATTACGAGTTGGGCAGTATTCTGTCTGTAAATCCACTGGACTTACCGTTACCGCCACTTGGTCTGGCAGATTTACCGGTGGATTACACGTGTTGGTGGCAGAGTATGATTCCATTTTTTCAGAGTCCATTGGACTCAATGGGGCATTTTTGGCAGAATTACTGCCTAAGGGAGCAAGGGCTAAAGGTCAGTGTGAACAAGTGCCAGTTTTGCTGGACAAGCATCAAATACAGCGGAAACATCTCTGCAGACAGCATTCCTGTAGATCCCGCAAAGACGGAAGTCCTCCTCACCTGGTCAAGACCTCAGAACTTGAAGGAGTTACAGAGTTTCCTTGAATTCTTTAACTGCTACTGGAGATTTGTTGTGGGATATGCCAACATCGTGCAACCGCTTGTGGACCTCATCAAAGGATACCTGCCTAACTAGAGGAGCTGCAGGACTACCATCAACTCTGCAGACCATTTACACCATCCACATGAGCCCTTTGATGATAGGTGGACCGACTAATACCAGGAGGCATTCAAGGAGCTGAAGCGGATCCTCACTACTTGAGCTCCTCGAATCCTCAAACCAATTCTGGGCTACACAGATCCTCAGTTGCCTTGCATCTTGCACATTGATGCAAGTCTTCCACCTGGTGATTGTGTGTTGATCCACAGCCTGGGAAAGAGTGGACAGAACAAGCTGAGTAACAAGTGGGAGTCTTAACCATTGAACATTGAGCATCAATTAGTAGTGCTGCCTGTCTGCTGACTGTGGGTATGAGGACAGCCAAGAAACATCAAGACCTTGCAATGGAACCATCTGCTCCAAGTCCAGGATGAGTTTGAGCTGACACCGTTAGTGAGAGAAGAGGACGTGAACCCAAATCTGAGAATGTTCTTTCGAGACTAATCCTGATCCCATTGCTCCTGCTAAGTTGGATGTGGCAGGGAACCCTTACCCATTCCTCCACTGGAATATAGGGAGCCTGACTTGGTACTGGGTTGATTGCTGGGTCAGGAAGTAACCCTAGATGAGTCCCCGGCTGATCTTCATCCTGCAACCAGGGAGAGCAGGACTGTCATGAAACTAATTTAGGATTCACCAGGGGTCCAATGTGAGTTTCCCATTGCCTGATCCTACGTTTTCCATTCTTTCTTCTTTAGTGCAGGTGTCTACGAGTTCAGGGGTACTGTGGCAGGTGGACTGTAGATCTAAATCATGGCTCAATTATTTTTATATTATTATTATTTTTATTGTTAGGGTATTCGGAGGGGGAGGGTGGGAAAGGGATCTCCAAACAATCAGGGGAGAAAACAGTGAGGAGCAGATCACCCAGTCTCAGGTCGGGTGGGGAGTGGTGGGTGTGTAGAGCAAGTTGCTAGTTAGATAGATTTATAATTCAGGCCATGGCTATCCTCAAGGTTGAGAATATTGTAACGGGGAGAAGCATGCAACAAATTAGAGTAAAAGACATCCGCACTTGATGCCACACAGGGATTCTTTAAAAAAGGAAAAGGTTTGCAGCATGAGCAGAGCGCCTTGAAGACAGTTGGTCTGAACCTCCACTGAGGAGGGTTGAGCAGCACTCCTCCCTGCACCTTTGCTAGTTCTTTTTCACCTCTGCGGGCCCGAGCTGAAAGAGTGAATATCCCCATTCAGGTAGGGGTGTGCCAGAACCCACCACTGCCTCCTGGCACTCCTGTCACTGCCGTGGCCTGGCTCCACATGGCTCTGTGAGCGGGGAACGCCCCCAGTCATTGCCCCCCCTTCTCGCCCTCCTCTGTCAGGTGTGGCGCTCTCCAGTAGAGAGGGGAGCGCTGTGTAATGATTTAAGGCCTGCCCCCTGCCAAGACGGGCCTCCGAGACTCCCGGGGCTGCATCTGGCAGATGAAGCTTGGGTGGAGCATTGGTTTGGGCCCCTGCCCCCAGACTATCATAAATGCTGGCCTGCACCTGGCATAAGCTGCCCATCCAAAAGAAAATTTGGGGACCCATCACACATGCTGCTGCTGCTAGCCTGCCAGAGAACCATCACAACACAGAGGAAGAGAAATACCCAGAGCAGAAAGGACCTTGTGACAGCGCTGGCCTGGCTGGCTCTCAAGTAATGTTTTTTTATACATAGTTACAGCACACTGTATAGAGACGTTTGCATATATTTTTAAGGACTTTTATTTTTTGGAAGAACTGTTTATATTTTAAAAGGACTCTTTTCTGTACTGCTTTTAGTAATTCAGCTGTTTAGGTAGGTTAATAATTTAAATAGTATTGTGTGATTACCCCTTTTTATATACAAATGTAAAAGTCTGCTGGTGTACTGGGAGAAGGGAAAAAGCTTAAGATCAACTAAACAAATCGTACACCAGCATTTTGCTGTCTGCCTTTACTTTTCTGTCTGCTAAAAGTCATATCCCTGTGTTTCTTACCAAGAGGTTTTTGGGGAATACCATCCCAACCTTTGCATTTTTATACCAAGTCCACTTCCCACCGTGGTGCAACAAGGCAGGTTCAGACTGGGGCATAACATTGGTCCAGGAACCATTGAAAAAGTGGGCCACAATCACACATTACAATTCATCACTATCCAGAACAGACTGTGTATTAACCAAGGTGGTCTTTTTGGTAATATATGCTGCAACTAACAAGTTTGAAAACATATTTGCTTAGTAACATTGGTTAAGCCTAGTGTAGTAACTTATGAAACTGGCCCACTCTGACCAAACCAGTTGTCCATTCTGTTAAAAGATAACTGGCCCCTTCTAGAATTGGCATATCTTAGGCAAGTGGGGGCTGCTGGAGACAGGTAAGAGGTGGGTTACATTTTGAAAGTTAAAAGTTGAGTGTCATAAACGCATTTTGCTGATCCCATCTACACCTGTCTTCTATCCCCCCACTATAAAAATGGGGGATCCGCTCAATGACAGAGCTTTGGGAATCCTAGCACTGAAGGGAAGGATGAACTGGATGTTACGGGTGGGTGGACATCAGAATGGGTATGTACTGTAATGTGCAAGGTTTTGGCATTAGTGCTATGTTATGTTATCATGGTTTATACTGTGCCAAATTGCCAGAACAGTGGTATGCACAGTAGAACACATATGCTTGCCCACGGGGTGGCGTACCATGAACCTATCAAAGGTATGCAGACCTTAATCTGCTGGAAGAAAGAAAATGAGCGCAGGTAAGAGAAAAGGATGGGAAAGCTGCAAGTAAATGTCAGTGTTATCTACGTTTTAGATTTTGCAATGAAATATTTTGATTATATCCTCAGTGATCATGTTATTGTACTAAACTAATACAATATTAATCTGATTAGTTCATGTCAACAGTTTTCTCGATACTGTGAAAAATTCAGGGTCCTGACCCTGTTCCTTGAGCTAGCGGGTACACTAGGGACAGTGATGGCTGGTAAGAATTTTTTATTGGACGGGTGTATATGTTTCCCACGAATATGGTGGAGTGACTGAGTGTAGCGAGGGAGCATGAACTAACAAAAGGGGGACTTGAGTGGGTTCCTTCCCTGAAATTCTTTTTTATATAATAGGCTAAAAATAGTGCATTTTACAGCACACTTTCTGTAAATAATTGGGTAAAAAGCCACACAGTTTGCAATCGATTTTGTATAGTAACACATGAAAACTTCCAATGACTGCAAGTCACCAACAATGCACAGAAGCATTTTCCAATTAATTTCCACAATGCCTTTGTGCACAAAATTTAAAAAAAATGTCTTGCTGGCTGTGCCATACAAGTCCATGCAGACTGCACCAATATATACCAGTATTACCAGATAGAAACATACTCCTGTTAGCTGTGACAGTACAAAATGCAATGCCACAATGAGAGACTGCCATCACCAATGTACGCTATTATGTCAACTTAAGAACCCTCATGTTGGCTTACCTCCTTATGCCACTAAGAAATGCCATGCCACAGTATGAAACTATTTGCAGACTGGTTGCACCAATGTAGGGCAATCTAGCCATGTAATAACACTGATCATGATTCTTTGACTTTGATGCCCTCCCAGGTTTCTTCAACATGTCCAAACATCCTGGGTTCCCTTCCATAGAGTAACTCAAAGGGAGAACACCCCAGGGAAGTCTGATGGGTCTTCTGGACTGCGGATTGGGCTCAGGGTATCATTATATCACAATTGTGGCCATTGGATTCCACCATTTTCTGCAAAATTCTTTTTAAGGAATGATTAAACTGGATTGTTCCTCTTTCCTTCTTCACAATGCTTTCCTTGGATCTGCACACGCCAGGCATGCGACATCTCTTATTGGCGTTATCTGCGTTATATTGCAGACTCCGCGACATGCCTTTGCTCGACCTCCACAAGGCGTAATGATGTCAGGGGGATTTCCCTGCACACAAGGCTCTCCTTCTTCTCTCCTACTTGTCCCTGGTAATATATGTCTCTTGATAAAGAGACATCTTCCTTTTCTCTTACAAATGGGTTTCTTTTTGCTTTTCCTTCAGCCAACAGTAAAGGTGCCACATTATTTGATCTAACATGTATGCAGCCATGGTAGATGTCCTAGGGATTTCCTAAAAGGAACGGGAGTCCTTGTCCCCAAAGGGGGCACTTGACTCGACCCCTAGGAGGTCTTGCAGTGCGGGCTCATCTCCCTCACCTCACCGTGGGCCTCCCCTTTGGCTCAAAGGGACGAATACCTGCAATTAGTCAAATAGCCCTGGAAAAATTCTGGCCAGAGTAGGGTACAGCAGGCATTAGGTGATTGACATTCGTACCTTCCAGATGCAACAAGGCATATATATGAGTGGTAGGGACTGAGGCCCTCCTAACTCCCTCACTCCTCCTCTGAGGCTGGACTGTGGTGAAAATACTGGCTGTCATCCTGTCCCATGTTGAGAGGGGTTAAGCCCTCCCACGTCCTACAGCTTGAGTAGGTCAAACCCCTGACTATCACAAAATGCAAATGCAATGTCATTGGGCTTCGTTGGCGTATCACCACTTATTACACGATTGCATGGCATGTCACTGTGAGAAATTAAACAGCGCTCTAGGATTCATGACTGCACCAAGAAATGTATGGGCAATTCCTTTATACTAGCTAAAGCCCCATAGCATATTTTAGCAGCCCCCTGGCACATATGGCACTACTGTGCCACGCTGGCTTAGCAGAACAGTGTTTGCCATGCCAAAATGTGTCCTTCTGCACATCTCTGTCATACTCGGCTGTGTTGTCCCATATTGATCAGTACTGTGCCATTGCATTCTTTTTGGCCTCACTGTGTCATATTAGGTATCACTGACTCATAATAAGTAACATTTTTTCACATTAACACATTCCAGAGTTCTCATATCAGGCGCGAGTAGTTCATCAGATCCCGTTTCACTCTGCATTTTGGGACATGTATAGAACAAAACAAGATTTTGCCATCAGATTTCAGTGAATCACTTTTTCACTCTTATAGCTCCATGAACTATTTAACTGGGAATGTTCAAAATAACCATTGTACACCAACGCATGCTATGTATAATGTGTATAGATCTCATGCTATGTACTCCTTTCCTGGACAAACTCCTGGAAAGGATGGCCATCTCCCAGCTTAATCTTCACACTGAATCAGTTGGTTGTCTCCGTGACCATCAGTCTGACTTCAGAGCTGCCAGAAGCATGGAAACTGCTCTCCTGAACATCTGTGAAGACCTGCTTTCCAACCTCGATTACAGCACACCCTGTGTCCTCATCTTACTTGACCTCTCTTCTGCCTTTGACATGGTCAACCGTGACAAATCGTAATGAGGCTGTTAGGGAGAATTCTCTGTTAAGGCTAATTTCCCAAACCTAGTGAGTCCCCCAGCAGCTTTGCTGGATTTTTAGGGTTTATTTTTTTCTCCTGCTAAGAGTGAGACTCTTTTTCTCCCACTCTTAGACATGATTTGAGATATCCTTTGACTTTGTAATGTGTTTTATGGCCTATGGGGTCTTTTACTCCATAGGGCTTCATGTGTTTTTGGGATGTGTGTTACACAGCACCCTCAGTGCAGTAACACAGGGGTGTCATAGTGACCCCCAAACATAGACTCCATACCCTGGGACTGACTACTGTCTCCCAGGGCATGTTAAGTCACCATTGGCTTTATTAGTCCAAATTTGTGAACAGAACCAGTACAAACCATCATATTGTGGAAGTACTGGAAGGGGTTAATTAGATTACCCCTGGGTCTGTTTTCAAGGGGGCACTGTGCAGTCCCCCCTTGTTGAGTTTCTGGCTGGTGGCAGTGGTTACCACGCAAAATATTCCTTAAGAATATTTGCTATGGGATTTTCCCATTCATTTTAAACGCACCACTTTTTGGTGCAATGTTAAAGATACCGCCGGGTTATTTATTTAATATTTATTCCCCGGTTGGGTCTTTTTGCCAGGACTCGGTTTTAAAATGGCGTTTGTGTTCGCCTCTGTAACTCCAAACCCAAGTCGAGCCCTTTGTTCCACTTTTGGCGGGCTTCTGCACAGAAGCCTCCCAAAGTGGTGCCACTCTGTCTGGGTACACAGGATGTGTGGGAGGGGGGTTTAGGCACCCTGGACTGAGTTGCCTTGGCAACTCAAGTCGCACTTTTGCATGATTGGCCGAGTGGTGAGCCGCCCGGCTCACCACTTAGCATGTTTGATTGACAGCTAGGACTGGTGAATGGGGGTTTTCTGCATAAAAGCAGGGCTTTGGGGACTGGGACTTCAGACATCGCCACAGGACCAAAGAATCCGAAGAGGGAGAAGCTGAGCTGACCTGCAACGACGACACCACCGGTGGAGCCCTGTTGAACCGACTCACCACTTGTTCCAACGACAGAGGAGATCTTCAGCCCGAAGAGTCTTCTTCCTTTAACTGGTGGGGATAACCAGTTTGCCAGCCTTTTCGCCTTCCCGGATCATCTCGTGGCCGCCTTGCCTGTGCCAAGCACCCCGGCAACCGGGATACCACGTTTTACCACAGCCGCGAATAAAAGGGTAGTACCTTTTAACCAGAGAACTCTGCGGCTGGTTTCTTCCCTGGCAGTGCAACGACCTTCAGCTTTCCTCCACGTCGACTTCTTATCTTCCTCTGGACGACGCTTCGACTTGCACCCGCTGCCAGGAACAACTGCCCCTCCTGGAGGATCCTCTCCACTGTCAAGGTACTGTGTCCGCCTGGCCTCCCTGGCAACGGTCTGTGTGGGGTGTCTCTTAAATCCTCCACTTACCACTTGGGTTGGCCCTAGGGTGACTAACTGAACTTTTCTGAGCTGAACTCCTGCCTTTTTAAACTCTCTGCAAGACTTTTCAAGACTTTTAAACTGTGTGATCCTGGGCACATTTGTGTCCCACTCTCTCTAGGAGGGAGCTGGGCCTCTGAACTTTTGGCTCACCAGTAGACTTTGACTTTCCTGCCTTGCTGAGTATTTCTAAAGTGTTGTGTTGTGTGCTTTTCTAATTTCTGCCTTTTCCCTCACTTTTTTGATAACTTATTGGAGTGTCATCTTTAGTTAAGCGCTCACCTCTGTCTGGAAAAAAGTGGTGTTAACTAAGACTTTTCTAATAAGGAATAAGGGAGGTGTTTATACTTCTAAGTGACTGTGTTTGGAACTTGCTTGCCATATTAGTGTTAGTGTATTTTACAAGTGTGTTTTTAAATAAATTATAATATACTTTTATACCAAAGCTCTGGTCAGTGTTTGCTTGTGCTACTGTATTTCTGTACCTAATGTGTATACTCTACATACTGTCTAACTCTTCTTGAGAGAAGTCTGGCTGCTCAGCCACAGCTACCAGGTAAATCTGGGTGGTACAGACTGCTACCAATTGGGTTTACTGCCAACACCTGTAGTCCTAAGCCTTTTGCAGTGGTCCCTAAGGGAACTGCACAGGTTTCTGCCTAACACTGGTGTACAGCGGTGGGATTTGTATTGAGTATACATTTTAGTGTGCTTATAGATACCTTAGTGACTAAAAGCAAGAAAATGGAGCTAATAGAAAGGTTGTTAGCAAACCAAAGTATGGATGGTGGTTCAGAGGAACCTACCACTCCAGCAAATGTAGATAACAGTGATGATGTTGATATGGATCAAGGTATTAATAATCATGAAGATGAGTCAGAAGAGGAAAGTGAGCCTAATGCAGTTAGCCACACTGAGCCTCTGCCTGCTCTGCCAGCTGTACCTACTGGGCCTTTACCAGGTCCCACATGTAATCCTGCATATTTTGAACTAGAAAAAATGAAGCTTGAATTAGAGTACAAACATTTTCTTACTCAATCTGAACGAAATCAAGAACTAGAGTTCAGAAGAATCAATGCCCAATTTGAGCAGAAGCAAGCTGAACTGAGGCTCAGAGAAATGGAGCTTAATCATGAACTTGAAATGAAAAAGTTGTCTGTGGAAACTGCTTCTCTCTCCTCAGGTTCCTCTAGAAGTTCCAGTCCCAAAAGACCCCGGATGCCAAAGGAATTGATTGGTATGTATGAGCCTAAATTGGATGTGTTGGATTGGTTGAGTTTGTTTGAATATAATCATGGGCTCCAGGACATCACAGGTAATGCTTTACTTACCTGGTTGTTCTCTAGGCTCCCCCCTGTTGCAACTGATGCGGTAATGGAGTTGGGGGAGGAGGATAGGAAGGATTATGAATGTGTGAAGCTAGCTTTGATAGCTAGATTTGGGAAGACCCCTTCCCAGTACCTTAAGAGGTTTAGGACCCTCAAAAAGAATGATGGTACCCCTTGGGCTACGTGGGTGAATGAGTGTTTGAAAAACTTAGAGGGATGGATTAAGGGTTACAAGGTGAACACTTATGAGGGAATGAAGAATCTTGTGATGTTGGAGTCAATTTATGATGCCTGCTCTCCTGAGCTCAGACAGCACTTGGCTGATTCAAGGGAATTAGATTCCAGGAAGCTAGCTAAGGCTGCTGACTTGTGGGTTGCCAACAGGGCTACTCACAAGCACTCTGGGGTCACTCAGAAAAAGGATGAGGGAAAGCAGCCACCAAAAGGGAACCAAGAGATTTCTAATACCTCCCAACCCAAAGAGGACCCCAAACAACAAAATAACCAGGGTAAGTCCCAAGGGAAACCACAACAGGCTAGTGTACCTTCTGGTCACAAACCAGAAGGAGGTCAGACCAAGCCACCCTTCCAGAGTGCATTTGGCACATGCTATCTCTGTGGGGCAACTGACCACATCAAAGGAGATCCCAGATGTAAGGGTAAACCTGCAGGGATCAGCAAAGTCTCCTTAGCCTTCACTCCTGAGGAAGTCCAAATGGCTAGTGCTCACTTTGAAGTCTTTGCTGAAGAACATTTGGGTCTTCAAGCAAGTGTAACAGTAGAGTCCATGGGTCTGGTTAGTGATCAGAATAGGAGTGTGTACAACTCCATACCAGAAAACTCTAAAGTTTATTATGTGGACAGTGTTCTTGTCAATGGCCAGGATACTCCTGCCAGGCGAGACTCTGGGGCCAGCAGAACAGTAGTGGATGAAAGCTTTTTCAGGCCTGAGGAGGTTGCTAAGGCACCCAAAGGTCCCACTAAAATGTCTGGAGGCCCCGTCCAAATGGTTCCAATTCTACCAGCCCTCATTCAGTGTAATGACATGACAGTGTTGATTCCTGTCAGTGTTCAGACTGAGGTGCCTGGTAGAGTCCTGTTAGGGAATGATCTAAGAACTCTAGGAGTAGTATCCAGTACCCCCAGGCCTCCCAGTATGGAGACCCAGAACCTAACCAAATTGGCTAGAGAGGCCACCTTAAGGAACCACTCTAAGCCTGTGGGAACCTCTACTGAAAACCCCACTACAAGCCCTGGTGTTGGTAAATTGACCTCTGACCCAGGCACATTTCAGGCTAAAATGTTAGGGAAATGGGAGCCCCAACCAAGCTCCATCATTGTTCCCCCAGTTCTAGAGTCTGTGACTCCCCCTGCTTCTGAGGAAGAGGTGGATAGACCTACTGGACCCCTAACTAGGCCTAAGAGAACTGGTAATTCTCAGTGCTGGTGGAAAACCAGAAAAGAAAAGTCTAAGGCCAAAAACCTTCAGACTGTTGGACCTTCCACAGAAGACTCCAACCCAATTCCTAGTCTTAAGGGGGAAACTCCTAAAGTAGGTAAAGGTAGATCTAAGAGGAAGGAGAAGCATGTACCTTGCTTATCTCCATCCCCTCCAACCAAGAGGCCTAAAACCCAACCTTCTCCCAACAGAGAGGTGGTGAGGACCTCTGGAGGCCCCTCTAGATCTAAGGGAATCCTTTATAAGGACCCCTTGAAAAAGCCTAACACAGGTTCAGAAGTTATACCAACTTCTGAGGGACTGGTCAACCAGATCCCCTATAACTTTAAAAAGACTGATGTTCCTCAAAGGGTTTGTAGGTCATATAGCTTACAAAGGAAAACCTTTGACTCGTCCACTGAACATAAGTTAGGGTGTCTCCACCAAAATGCTGATGGTCTCTCTAGGGTGTTTATAACCGACTAGAGGTATGAGATTCATCCAGGAGTGGATTAAATCTTCCTGTCCCTTAGTCTGGGGGGGGCGAGTGTTAGGGAGAATTCTCTGTTAAGGCTAATTTCCCAAACCTAGTGAGTCCCCCAGCAGCTTTGCTGGATTTTTGGGGTTTATTTTTTTCTCCTGCTAAGAGTGAGACTCTTTTTCGCCCACTCTTAGACATGATTTGAGATATCCTTTGACTTTGTAATGTGTTTTATGGGTATGGGGTCTTTTACTCCATAGGGCTTCATGTGTTTTTGGGATGTGTGTTACACAGCACCCTCAGTGCAGTAACACAAGGGGTGTCATATTAACCCCCAAACATAGACTCCATACCCTGGGACTGACTACTGTCTCCCAGGGCATGTAAAGTCACCATTGGCTTTATTAGTCCAAATTTGTGAACAGAACCAGTACAAACCATCATATTGTGGAAGTACTGGAAGGGGTTAATTAGATTACCCCTGGGTCTGTTTTCAAGGGGGCACTGTGCAGTCCCCCCTTGTCGAGTTTCTGGCTGGTGGCAGTGGTTACCACGCGAAATATTCCTTAAGAATATTTGCTATGGGATTTTGCCATTCATTTTAAACGCACCACTTTTTGGTGCAATGTTAAAGATACCGCCGGGTTATTTATTTAATATTTATTCCCCGGTTGGGTCTTTTTGCCAGGACTCGGTTTTAAAATGGCGTTTGTGTTCGCCTCTGTAACTCCAAACCCAAGTCGAGCCCTTTGTTCCACTTTTGGCGGGCTTCTGCACAGAAGCCTCCCAAAGTGGTGCCACTCTGTTTGGGTACACAGGATGTGTGCGATGGGGGTTTAGGCACCCTGGACTGAGTTGCCTTAGCAACTCAAGTTGCACTCTTGTATGAATGGCCCAGTGGTGAGCCGCCCGGGTCACCAATTAGCATGTTTGATTGACAGCTAGGACTGGTGAATGGGGGTTTTCTGCATAAAAGCAGGGCTTTGGGGACTGGGACTTCAGACGTCGCCACAGGACCAAAGAATCCGAAGAGGGAGAAGCTGAGCCGACCTGCAACGACGACACCACCGGTGGAGCCCTGCTGAACCGACTCACCACTTCTTCCAACGACAGAGGAGATCTTCAGCCCGAAGAGTCTTCTTCCTTTAACTGGTGGGGATAACCAGTTTGCCTGCCTTTTCGCCTTCCCGGATCATCTCGTGGCCGCCTTGCCTGTGCCAAGCACCCCGGCAACCGGGATACCTCGTTTTACCACGACCGCGAATAAAAGGGTAGTACCTTTTAACCGGAGAACTCCACGGCTGGTTTCTTCCCTGGCAGTGCAACGACCTTCAGCTTTCCTCCACGTCGAGATCTTCTCTTCCTCTGGACGACGCCGTGACTTGCACCTGCTGCCAGGAACAACTGCCCCCGCTGGAGGATCCTCTCCACTTTAAAGGTACGGTGTCCGCCTGGCCTCCCTCGCAACAGTCTGTGTGGGGTGTCTCTTAAATCCTCCACTTATCACTTGGGTTGGCCCTAGGCTGGCTAACTGAACTTTTCTGAGCAGAACCCCTCCTTTTTAAACTCTCTGCAAACCTTTTCAAGACTTTTAAACTGTGTGATCCTGGGCACATTTGTGTCCCACTCCCTCTAAGAGGGAGCCGGGCCTCTGAACTTTTGGCTCACCAGTAGACTTTGACTTTCCTGCCTTGCTGAGTATTTCTAAAGTGTTGTGTTGTGTGATTTTCTAATTTCTGCCTTTTCCCTCCCTTTTTTGATAACTTATTGGAGTGCCATCTTTAGTTAAGCGCTCACCTCTGTCTAGAAATAAGTGGTGTTAACTAAGACTTGTCTAATAAGGAATAAGGGAGGTGTATATACTTCTAAGTGACTGTGTTTGGAACTTGCTTGCCATATTAGTGTTAGTGTATTTTACAAGTGTGTTTTTAAATAAATAATAATATACTTTTATACCAAAGCTCTGGTCAGTGTTTGCTTGTGCTACTGTATTTCTGTACCTAATGTGTATACTCTACATACTGTCTAACTCTTCTTGAGAGAAGTCTGGCTGCTCAGCCACAGCTACCAGGTAAATCTGGGTGGTACAGACTGCTACCAATTGGGTTTACTGCCAACACCTGTAGTCCTAAGCCTTTTGCAGTGGTCCCTAAGGGAACTGCACAGGTTTCTGCCTAACACTCCCATTGACTCAGCTGTGTGTGGTTGAAGCAATGAAACAAATAGAAATGTTGCGTTGCATTGCATGTCATAACAGCGCTGCATTCGTAGAATTGTGTACAAATCTAGTGAGAGCGCTCAGTGAAGAAATGGCTCACTGAAGACATT
This sequence comes from Ambystoma mexicanum, assembly GCF_040938575.1. Lineage (NCBI taxonomy): Eukaryota > Metazoa > Chordata > Amphibia > Caudata > Ambystomatidae > Ambystoma > Ambystoma mexicanum. Next base: position 858,122,718 of record NC_090933.1, on the reverse strand, counting down.
GGTGTGTATGGTCAAAGATTTAAATCTTGGCAGGCCTGGCTCAGCATCATCCCAATGTCAATATAGTGCATACCATTCAATTAGGTAATTATATACTCCATTTATATCAGCTCATAGAAAGGGGAGAAATCTGGCATCAATAAAAAACCTGTAATTGTTATTGTTGTTATGCCTGCACTTGACAAACGTGCTGGGAATACATTAGGACTGAGCTCCAGTAACAAAGCTGTCTGTGGATATTAGCACAATGGGCTGGTGATTTCAGGAAAAAACTAGTGGTAACTCAGTAACCTCCACTTTTTTGGTCAGCAACGGAATGGTCGCCTTTTTACCACACCACCGAACTACAAGTTTGGCCTTGAAGTCTAGGATTTTCCTCGAGCATCAGGCTGGAGGTAAATATGCCCCATTAAGGCCAAACGTTGGCGGAATTACTGCTTGCGGAAATTCCACAAAAATCCCCATGGAGTCCTACGGACTCTAAAAATGGGGATTAACACAGTGCTTCCACCACTTCTAATCCTGTGCTAAACCCACAGGCCCAAGTGGTGATAACGGTAAATGAGTTTGGCGCTAATTTGGCAGATTTACTGCCGAATTACCACCAAACTCATAATGAAGCCCAATGATAATCCCAAACTCATACTGAAGCTTTTCTTTCTGGAACTGCTACATCACCTTTTACTCACAAAACCACAATAGTGACACAATGTCGTCTGATGAAGGAAAGCAAAAGGACCAAAATACCATTTCAAAATGGTCCCTTGATCGTCTTCTGTCAGCCCTGCATGTCTTTCAATACATTGTTGTAATCTTTAAAACATGTAAGGTTCGGTTAACTGCTTCTTTTTAGCACTCTGTTACAGCTCTTGGTACATATGCTGGTTATATAGAAGTGAATAAACAATAATAGATTGTATTAACTAGTCAACTTATTGGTACACAATCATTATCAAAGAATAAAGATAGAGGCAGCCCTATTAACATTTGAACTGGTGACTTGTATGTTAACACAAAACCCTTCTACAGGTACTTGGGCAACCCATCTATGTTATGGAGCATAACCATGTAGGGTATCTTGTGAGGAAAGAGAAAACCATCACCTCAGAAGTCAGTTCCGGTCGGGCCCACTGTACGTGTTCCATCAATGATTTTAAAAGAGGGAAGACCACTGGCCAGGCCATGGCCATTTGCTCTGGCCTACTGGCCGAGGATCATAACCCCCTAGGGATCTCAGGATCTACTGCCATTTTGCCATTTCCAGTGGGCCAATAGCAATGGTCGATGGTCTCAGGGTCCACTGTCCACAGCTGTGTCTATTGTATTTCACTTGTCACCGTTGTGTCCATTTAACATGTTGCTCCAAGTCTTCCCAAATACTGTTTGCCCCCTGTCTAGAAATGTGATCTGGGCAAGCCCTTTGCACTGCAAGAGGGCTTGCCCCTTTACATTTTAATGGTGTGTGGGTGAGGCGGAGGGACATGAGCCCACCCCACAATCTCCCCTCTTTGATGCCACCCATCAGTCCCACTTTTAACATTGATTGGCTCAGATGGCCGAAGCTAGCTAATTTATGGGGGCAGCAGGGAGAGTTCTATGGAGAGAAGGGGACTATGGGCTAGGTGTACAGTAGTTACTATGACAAGTTACTCCTATGTCCTGTCTCCTTTCATCCATACTGTCAGGGCGACTGTACAGGTCATAAAACCTATGTGAGGAGGACTCCTGACTATTCTAAGAGAAAATATTTTTCATTCATTCATTCAATAACTTTATTCGGCCATAGGGCCATGAAAGTACATGAAAACACATTAGCAAAAACCAAAAACATTCAACAAATTAACAAATGAACCATAAAATAAGGGGGCTCTTGAGGACAGGAGGGTACAAAGGGGAGGGAGGGGCCGGAAGGGATGGGACAACTCTCGGTGGAATGGGGGGATCCCTGGCATGACGGGCTAAGGGGAAGATCTTTTGGGGGAGAGAATTAATTTGGCTAGGAATAGAGAGCCAACTGGGGAAAAGGGGACGAGGGAATCCAGGGGTTAAGGGAAACAAGAGGGGGGAAAAGGGGACCTAATCGCATCCTTAAATAAAGGAGCCCAAGGCGGGCAATGGAGAATGAAACAAAATTAAGACATGAAAAGAAAATTGCACTTAAATAGAGATGGGGAAAGAAAATGAAAAGAAAAAATTGCAAAAGAAAGAAATGGCCAAAGGGTAGAGAGTGACTGTTAGGGAGGGACGGGGCACCTGCGACGGGTCCCCCAAGGACCTGAAGGGGCGGGGGGGACAAGTTGCATTGCTCTCAGCGCAGAATCCTGAGTATAAAACGGAACACCTGTAAGCTAACTCCTGACTTTATGTATGTAATAAAGTTTGCTGTGGCAATTTTTCTCCCACTCAGACAACTGGTCATGCCTTTCATTGGGGCGGCTGTGGGGGGGGTTGGGCTCCAAGGGCAGGGGTAGCGGGTAATGAAGGGGAAAACATTTGGGGTGTGTGTGAGCAGCGATGGAGTCGTGCCCCCACTGAGGGTGTTGGCGATACAACGGGTTCCCGCGCCATTCAAAGAATGGCTCCTTTGCTGGGGCCCCCCTTAGTGCCGACGCTCTCATTGGGCACGGCAGTGTAGTAGAATCAAGGGGGGCGGGGGCCATGCAGGTCACCGCCCAGAAGGGGGGTGGGTGACCTCATCGGCGAGCGACGCAAAGGAAACGCGCCCTAGCCGGAGACCCTATAAAAAGGGCTCTGCGCATGAACTCAGCCCCATTCTCCGCCGACTCCCACAGATTGTGTCTGTGTGTGAAAATAACAGTGGGCCATATTACGACTTTGGCGGTAGCCGTGCCGGTAAAACCGACATGGCTACCGCCGGAGTCGTGAAATTACCGGCACCTGTCAATGGACAATTACCAGGGCATTCCAGCCCCGATAATTGCCCATTGCCCATAGGGCTCAATGGGGATGGGGAGGATGGTAGCACCGGCACCGTTAATAACTGTGCCAGTGTTACTATGTAGGTCCGCAATCGGATGCCGGTCTGCCCGCCAGGTCAGCCCTAGCGAGCAGAAAGTCACCCGCTCGCAGAACTCGTAGTATGGCGGTACGGTAGCAATGGTGCTAGTAGCTTACCAGCACCGTTGTTACCGTACTGCCATACTTGTAATGAGGACCAGTGTATATTTACTGCATATTTTAAAAATGAATCACAAATCTGCATTTTCAAGTAAATGTGTGTGTTTGGCAAATAGGTTCCTTAGTTTAACATGTGGACGTTGGGCAAAACCAATGTGTTACAGTTGCGTTGTTGGCACTGGGCAAAATGCATGCATTCAGGAAAAAAAATATGTATTTTAGCACTATTGGCAAAATTGGTAACATGCTGAAGGGCAGTAAGCAGACTGAGCTGTCTCTTACTGATAGGGAGGCGCTTATGTTTTGGCATTGGTGATAGGTTGTGGTATGGTTTTTTCACCGGCTGTGGCATTTCTTATGTACAATCAGCTTGGAGAAATATGCATTGGCGTCTGGATCTTGTCACAAACTCACAATGTAATTGCTGTGGATCAGTCCGACTTAGGATTTATTCTTTCGCTTGGACAATGGCAGAAAAAGTCACTCAAAAGAATATTATAAGTTAGTGACTTCATTTTATTCAAACATTCTGGTATAAAATGTTTAGAAATAATAACCAGCCATGACATTTGAGCATGTGATGTGTTTACAGTGGACACATTAATCTGGTAACATAAGCCTTATACATTTAATCATTCAAAGGAATGATTGAGACCTATAGGCATTTATTCTGAGGGTCAATGGGAAACTGGCATTGATGGTTACCAGCTCTGATTTTGGTGTGCACAAATTGCAAGCATTTTTATATCCACCTTTAGAAATCCAGTTCAATTGTTGTTGAGGATCCGTGCCAAATGTGCATCTGTTTTCCACTGTTCCCATTCGATTTTCCCAAGAATAGTTAAGTAAATCGAAGGATGACAACTCTCTATATTTGTTTAAAGCACATCCTATTTTGAGCACTGCCACTGTTCTAGTAGGCTTTGGGAATTCACAATTTGACACGTTTCCGCAAAATGTACCTGGACATGAAACACTCCTGTAAAACTGTATTTAAACTCTGTCTGATTATGAGAAATGAAGTTGCCTAGTGTACTTTAAAATGCACTATTTTGCATATATGTTCCTAAAATCCACTGGAGCTTAGCATCTACACAAAACTTTTCATTAGTAAGGATGCTTACATATATTTTGATGTTTGCTTTAAAATGCAAAATTTCCACAACTTTTCCTGAACATTTCAGACCGGGGCTTTATGATTTATACAACATTTGGAACAATGAGAAGCAGGATTGGGCTGATAAAAAGCACGTTATTATTCTTTTTTTTTAATAAGGCAGTACTGTGTAAACTCTAGAATACACACAGAATTTATGTTAAATAGGCTGTGACGAAATGTATCATGTCATAAGTATGACTGAGAATAGCACGTGTTTAAAATTAAACAAAGTAAATATGCAGTTGAAAGGTGTAGCATTTTGCTTTCACAGAGAGTGTGTTTCGGAAAACTAGTTTAATCCACTACGGCTTACTCAGCCCACTGTGCTGCACCTTGTTACCTTCCCCCTCCTCCGTATCAGTGGTCAAGCTCAGCCCAAGGAGGTGTGAAATTCCGCGCGCAGAGCACCTTCTACATAACAATAGCTGTGGCCTTGAGGTGCGGCTCTGGTGAAATCTGATCCCCAGTCCTCTGAGCCCCAGTCCTCTGAGCCCAAGGAATTCACGGAGAGAGAAATACTTGAAAGGAATCCTTGCACTGATGTTTAACGCAAGTGAAGAAGGAGTACAATGTGTACTTTAAATATAAGTACATGTAAAGCTCACAGTTCTTTCGTGCAATTAAATATTTTCATGGTTTCGTATTTAAAACTACATTATATTGTGTCTAATTTAACAACATAAATGCATTGGAAATGCTAAAACAAAACGTTTTTCATATAATCTTTCATGATGTCACGTGATATCCACTTTAAAGACTGGGAAGTGTGTTCACACTTTGCAACATTAGCGGCCTGATTTACAAAATCATTTTCAATGGGACTTTCCCATGTTACGTTTCTTTGATAAATCGGGCCCTAGATGTTTGTTAAGAAACTGAAAACATCTTGTTTACATTAAACATTGCAGTTAAAACTTTTCAGAAAAAGTAAGGAGGCATTAGGCACAAGCCTGTTTGATGGGTGGAGGTGGTGGGCGGTAAAAGACGGTGGGTGAAGGAATCATTTTTTTAAATTGATTGATTTTCATAAAGCAAAACTCACCTCAAAGTGACTAATAGAGCCCCAAAATAGCACGTGGCCAGTATACTACCCCATTTATTTGAATTCATTGAGCATGTTTTAGGCGCCTATAGAACAGAATTGTGTTTCAAAGTGCCACAAAGCGAAATGGGAAGGGAACAGGGGAAATAATAACAATGGCAAAACGGTAAATATATAGTCGTCGTCCTACTACGCTTTGTGGCATTTGGACATGCAAGTGCAGTGAGGGGAGGTGCAGGAGATAGGGATGGAGGTGGCAGGGGCAGATGAGTGGACAAGTGCTGGTGCAGGATCCGGCAGGGAAGGGCCAAGGGGATCCAAGGAGGAGACCTCAGGCTAAGTGCTAGTGCAAGGGACTCCCAAGGATGGACTGCAGAGCCGCCAAGCAGGTGCCTGCAGGGGCAGTGCAGTTGGGGGGTGGGAGGGGTGCTGATATCGACTGGGAAGAAGGGCCTGGAATCCTGTGAGATTCATGAGGATCAGGCCACTGGTATCAGCGGCAGTGGGGTGATTAACAGTGAAGGGAAAGAGGTAGAGAAAAGCAGAGTTTTGAGCAGTTTTAGGAACTTAAGGAGGTCCGGCTCAAGTCTGAGCGGGGCAGGGAGGCTGTTCCAAAGGGGGGCACCAGCCGAGAAGAGAGACCTGCCGCCCACTCTCTGCTTGGAGAAGCATGCTCTAGCAGAGGAGTATTTAGGGAGTGAAAGTTGGAGATGGCGTGGTCCCAGGCCACAGAAGGCATTGTGGATGATGCAGGGGGTCTTCAATTCGATCCTTACAACCACCGGGAGCCAGTGGAGAGATTTTAGGTCTGGAAAGATACAGTCCCTGGGCTTGAGGCCAAGGAAAAGTCTTGCAGCCCTATTCTGGATTAGCTGGAGGTGCATTTATTGGTAAAATTATCATTATACCATGTAATGCTATACGGCACCTGCTTTCAGAACAGAAATGTGCAGCTATAGCACACATACATGGTGCAGAATTAGGCTACTGTAAATAGCCTGTTATTTGAGTTCAATGAAAATAACTTACACAGATTACAAGTTATCCTTAATACTGCAGCACATATAGTGCTAGACACATCTAAACAAGCTGACATAACCCAAGTTCTCAGAATGTTACACTGGCTTCCTATCATGGCTAGAGTAATGTATAAAGCAATGACCTTACCGGTTAAAAATCTGCATGTACTGGTACCATCTTCTTAAAGGAGAAGGCTTCATGGTACTCTCCGATGCAATCTTTGAGATCTCCCAGTGAGCTGCTTGTTAAAGTGCAAAGCATAGTTGGAAGAGAGCCTTTGGGCACTCATTCCAGTTGTTGGCAGTCTTCCCATGACATTCTCTGCATGTGGAGCTTCGTATAAGTAACACTCTTCTAAATTTACTAAATTAAGCGATCGAAATAAGACAATGGTCTGTTTATTACAAAGGACATCTTTTTTTCCAGAAAGGTCCATTTGGGAATGGACACATTTCAAAAAAATGGGTTTATGAGAAAGCTCCTAAAAACCACATCACAAAGAACATTGGGTAATAGATATACGTGAGCAACTGTATTCAAAGAACAAAGGTCATTGATATGTATATCCAAATCCTAGTCTCATTCTGCTGCTAAAACACTTCTGAGAAGCCTCCATGTTATATTCAAAAACTTTGATTTAATATGTAAGCTGGGAATAAAGCTCAGTGAATTAAGCACTCGTTTTTGAAATCTGATCAGATTTAACCTTTCATATTTCTGCAGTTGATAAATTGAGCCAGATGGGATTGGGGTAAAATAATACCATCTGTTGGGCAGCACTAAGATGCTGGATTAACATGGATGGAGGTGCTATTTCAAAATTAAACTATTGAAACATAGGGACAGTAAATGTGATCACTTTCTTTGGGATCAAAACTCCCATGCTCTGACATTATCATCTGTCAGAATATGTTAAAGAAGTACCTGTCACAGGAGTAGTTACTATTTCTACGTTGTGAAAGGTGTTTTAAATTTGGATTTAATTATCTGCCAATATCTGTGGATAAATGTGAGAAACGAATCCCATTGATTGATTCTAATAACTAGATATAGAGATTTGAATCAGCATGTCAATCAGTACCATCACAAACCATCTTTGGAGATACCTTTTTAATACATTTTACCCCATGTGATGCTAGTTGCACAAGGAACGAGGAGATAGTGTATTGCACTGGCAACAAGAGTTTATTTCTGTCACTCACATCCCTGAATATTACCAACAAACAATGTTTGATCTTATTCCAGCAATGAGTACCTTCTATTGTGTTTCAGGGTGGACATGGGACCCGCAGGAAATATCACGGTATGCACACAATTCTCCCATCATTATATATATGTATATAAATAGTTATGGACATCTAAGAGAAAGAAGACATACAAAAGTGTGCGAGTAATAGTATATTTAATTTGCATGCTTTTTAAACAATTCTCTCTGCACAAAGATTATATATGAGTTTAAAGTTATTAGCAATATTATTTTTGCAAAGTGGATCGATCTTAGGGTTCACCATAACTGTATATATTTTATACAGAAACATTCGTCACCCTGAGATAAGGGTGAACCATAAGATCCATCGACGTAGACTGCTAATAACGCTTGTCTCTTTTGATGTATCTGTATGAAATGTTCCAAATATGTTTTCTACCACCATCCCCTAAAATGGAAAGTTTTTTGCAAATTCATCTAACGGTTTAAAAGTTATAAGGCATTGAAGAAAGGGGTGGTTTTCATCTTTTGTATTGCTTTTCCAATAGTTCATCATTAAACAGTCTCAGAACTCAAAGAGCTCCATGGATTTGCTTCAAATGCAAAACAAATTGGGCAGGAAGCAATGCAGTTGTACCTCGTGGTAGTTTGGTACAAATCCATCCAGTATTTGTTTTTTTTTATGTGGATATTGGGGTGCTACTGGCACCAAAATCTTTGTATATCTCCTGTGGTGCATTAAAGCAAGTAAGACTTTTCAGAAATTAAAATGTACACATTTGTCCCTTCAGTGTGAGACGTTTTCGCAAGAATTCCTGCAAAGACAGAAAAAGAAATGTGCTTAAAATTATACTAGGAATGAAGTAAAGGAATGTATTCCTTCAGGGTGGATGAGAGGAGGGTGAAACCGTCTAATTGGTGAGTTTGGAAATTAGGGTGTAACGCTCACCTTGTATCCACAGGGACGCCCCTCGACAGGCCCTGGATGCTTTCTGGGACTCTGCACCTTCACAGGGGTTCACGCTGCCGAGGATCAGTTCTAGAAGACAGGAGGGTAGGTTTAGCTACTATTCCTTCTCTCGTGACCCACCTCCCGGTGTTCCCCCCGCTGTTCCCCTTGGGGCTTCTCTCACCTTGATTTCTGTAAGGATGCGCTCTCCGCCCTGCCGCGTAGGGCAGGGACGCGTTGTCAGTGACTCCGCTGAGTTTCTTCACTGGCGTGGGCCCGAAGTCCAGACCGGCTGCGACTCCACTTTTCAGGTAAGTCTTGAAATTAAGAATAATGTATGTATTGGATGGTGCACCAAATAACCTTCTCCTCTTATCTTGCAGATGCTGCAGGCGGAGAGCGGATGCTGGAGGCAGAGTTCGAGAAGATAAGGATGGAAGCGCAAAGCGGCGCTGAGAGCGTCCTTGCAATTGGCTAACCTGTGTTCTTTTTTCTTGCAGGTTTTGGGAGAATCTGGGAAGAATGGACCAACCGGAACCCAAAGCCGACGGACGATGTGCAGTTGGCGATGGCCTTCCAGATGGGCTGGGTAAGTAAGCTTAAACAATATCTCCTTCACGCCCTTCTTTCCAGGAATGTAGCTGGAGGAAGATGATGAAGTCTGGAGGACTTCGGTTGGATGGAGGCTGCAGCTGACCAGGTAAGGATGACAGCAGTTCTTGTCTTCTCTCGCCCGTGCAGGCAAGGATGCTGAGCAGGACCCGGGGAAAGTCACGCTGCAAGAGCAGAATAACGCGAAGCGCGTGCCTCGCCCAGGCGTGGTTTAAATACCCAGCAGGTATCCCAGGAGCTTCGGGGCGGGCCCCGACATGAATGCTAGACTGCTAGTTGCAGTTCCCCATTGGTCCTCATGGGGGCATCCATGTTTGTTCGTTGGCCATTGAAACCCCATCCTGGTATTTGAGTCCGATGCCAACGGCGCCAGGACTGACTCCAAGGGATCCGAGGGGGGCCAAATATGGTTTTATGGTCTTTCGGGTCCCGTTACCATACGGTGGAGATAAGGTCGTGACATAGGGAGGACTTTGAAATTATATTTAGTTCCTTCCATTTTTGTTGCTTTGTATGTACCGTTTTCACTGCCACTTCACAAAAACTGCAGGGTTCTCACAGGAATTGGATGTGCATCACAAAATTAAACATTGTTAAAATTATATTGGCAGATAGCCTGGGGGCACTTTGCCTTCAGGATGGATCTGGGTAAACAATAAAAGAGGATGTGTGCACATGTAAAGTTTGAGGAGTCTTGTAAAAAATTATAATTTTATTGTGAAGCCAGGTCGTGGGAAATTCTCATGGCAATCGGAAACCACAATTATAATCTTGAGATATTTACTTGTGGTTAAATTCCATGAGTAAATCTAGTGAGAATAAAAAAGCGGGACACAAGGAAGCCTTTTCTAAATGTCTGCTAGAACACAGCCAGAGGAGCATAAACGTTTGTCCCAATCACTAATTGCTGCAACGTGGCCACAGTCCATTGCCAATGGGCCATGGTGTCTTAATACCACAGGTCGAGTAAGATGTAGCATAACAGCACCATTGGAATAAAGTCGAACAACTTAAATGTCTCATAACTATAACACTTTAAACAGCAAGATCTGATTGAGATGAAGCAAACACTTGCTCCGGTAATGAATCATGCCCCACACCCATCATGGCAAAATAAAAGGGGTGATGGCAGGAAGGTATAGAACTAACCTTCACCTCTGGCATTGCTCTGGGCAACCCTCCAGTCCATCGTTCTTCGCCTGCCAAGCAATTAGAGAAGGGGAAAGACCATATGCAAAATTGGGCTTGGTGCCACCCCAAAGGGGACAGTCCAGCCTGAACGGCTTGGTCACATCCCTTATGCACGAGCCCACAAGCATCTGCAAACATGTTTCAGCCTTGTTGGGTCACATCTGTGAGGAGTTGTGTGGGTCTCTAAGCCCAAAAGGCACGAGACCCATGTCTGGGTGTACCTGTCCCACTCACGGTAAGTATAGCAGAACAAAAGGGGTGATGGAAGGTTTAGAGTTAATCTTAACGTCTGGCATTGCTCTGGGCAACCCTGCAGAACATCGTTCTTCACCTGCCAAGCCATTACAAAAGGGGAACAACCATATGCAAAATCAGGCTTGGTCCCACACCAAAGGGACATTCCAGCCTGAACTGTTTGGTCACAAGCCTTCTGCTCGAGACCACCATTCTTCTATTCAAGGAAAGTACCTCACGCCGTTAATAACGTACAATGGCATCCCTTTACCAGAGAGGAACTTCTTCTCTCGTGTTCGTGTGTGGCAATATACAGAACGGAATGGGTTCCTAGACATTCGCCTCAAGCGCCACAGTACTTTTGTAGACTCTGACATAGTGAGCCAGGACATAATACATGAAGGACCACAAGTTCTTGACACTATGCACTCGGTTCACAGACCAATAATGTAAACATAACAATGTTGCAATTCTCATTGACATCTGTCTAGAAAGCTTGTTCACTAAAGGGGCTCCACACATAGTTCCCTGCAACACAAAGTTGCCACAACCTCACAGGAAACCAGTGCCATGCTCCAATGATTTTTTAGTCATTGTTTGCCATTGATCTGCCTGTTCACTGCTCATAAACCTGGTCTCTGGAGAACAGCCACATCCAGGATGTCTGCAGTGTGGCACACAAAGCGAAGGGGTTTGGAAGATGGGCATTTTGTAATATTCAAACTTTACCCAATCTCCCAGGTTCCCATTTGACTCGGGGCAATCATTTAACACCCAATCACAGGACTTCAGCCAATTACCCATTGGCGAGTGTTTGGAAAAATTGGAAGAGGGAGAACCACTATAGGAGGAGAAAGAACAGCATGTTTGGCGGTAGGTGAATAGCAGGAGTTGGCTGGAGGTGTCCTGCATGAGGTGACTGAAGATGAGCAAAAGTAAGCGGTTGAAGATGAAGAGCAAGAAGTGGTTGGAGGTGTACAACAGGAGGTGGAGGAAGAAGTTAGTGATTAGGAGGAGGCAGAAGTGAACGTTTGGAGGAGTTAACAAAGAGCCTAGTTACACAGCCAGTGAAGGACAGAGTGGGAGATCTTGGCCCAAGACAGGAGGTAGGGGTGAATCCCAGTCTGAAGGGATTACACCCATCGTGAAAGGAGGAATGAGACCATTGCACAGTAATCAGGAGGTAAAGAACAAGCAGAGGAGTAATAATGAGGGGCAGCAGAATAAGGCTTGCCATCCGAGAGGTGCTCCAACCCAGTGTTCCTTGACCACATCTGAAACACTCTACATGTACCTGTTTAGTTGGGCAGCAATTACAGACAGAAGATCAGAGAACAGCATTGCCTACTGGCAGAATGTGGGAAACCCATTAAAGCCGGATGAATAAACATTGGCATTGACCCTGTGGTATATGAAGAAGTGTGCAGGGAAACTCTTAAGCCTGAGACTGTGATTCAAGAGACTTAACTTATATGCTGTTGTTTACCTTATATTTTGGTTGTGTAAATAAACTTAGTTTGACTCAAGGGGGGTCATTACGAGTTTGGAGGTAATCTAAAAATGATGCCGTTAAGGGAATACCAGCACTGCATACTGCTCCAGCCCATTCCGAGTCCACATCCTGGTATTAGCACCGCCGCTGATACCGTGCTCTCCCGTACCGGCATCTGCGCGGTCACGCGCCCCTTCGGCCCGGCATTACCGGGATGGCGCTAACAGGAGGACATCACAAGTCATGCATACATGCTCCTACCGCTGCCACGAGTGCGGTAATTACAGATACTGCGATGCCGGTATTACCGGCATCGCAGATCACCCGCTAACAGCAATCTGCTGTGTTACCAACTGCCAAAGGTGCACACAATCATCACAGGTGGAGGCAATGGAGTCTGGACCAGCACAAAAGGAGCACACACACACACCACACCTCTTCCCACAACAAAATGATCCCACTTGCTGTTGCGATACTGGGCCTGGAGGACATGCTTGCACAGCTACGCCATGAGCAACAACTACAACAGGCACAACAGAGGAGACGCAGGAGGAGAAGGAGGGTGAGACAGGCCCAGCAAGTCCCACCAGTGCAGCCAGTGTTACCACGCAGGCAGCCACCAATACCTTGCATCAGAGCCAATCCCCTCAACTTAACTCCTGTGCAGATCCACACCCTGTACCGCCTGGTACATGATGACATTGTCAGCCTGATTGACATCCGCACTGCCATCCCCCCTCTACTGAAGGTGGTGTCTGTGCTCTACTTCCTGGCCACAGGCACCTACCAGCACACAGTGGGGCAGATGCATGGCGTATTCCAACCATTATTTTCACGCACGCTGAACCAAGTACTCGATGCCCTCCTGAAGCACTCAAGCGACCACATATCCCTACCACGGACTGCCCAGGAGATCTCCAACACCAAAATTGGCTTCCATGCACTGGCAGGCATACCAAATTGCATCGGTGCCCTTAACTGCACCCATGTGGAATTGATGGTCCCACATGCCATGGAGGTGGCCTACTGCAACTGTAACCTATACCACTCTGTCAATGTGCAGATGGTATGTGACTCCAGCAAGATCATCACACATTGCTGTCCCCGATATCCCGGATCAACCCATGATTTAATGGTCCTGCAGAACTCTGCGATACCATGCTACATGGAGCGACATGCTGGACGATGTGCCTGCATGCTTGGTAAGTTGCATGACAGGCAGATGGCAGTGTAATGGGGGGATCCATACTCCACCTGGGTGAGATTGGGGGGGGGGAGGTGACTGGACAATGCCCATACTGCAATACACTGTGCCCCAAAGCATCCCTAACTGAACATGACACCTGAAACGCATATGAAAGACGTAAGCTGCACAACAATGAAGTAATGCCAGACTTGCAACCAGCCCACATCCCTCAACACGTACACTGCAAACCATCAGACCGTACCCTCTGCAACACAATGCAGCAACATGCTGTGAGTATGCACAATGAAAATGACCGCACAACAACACAACACCGGACATGCATCCATGAGTGTGCAGAAATAATTCACACCAAGGGAATTCACAGATTTTTACTGGACCACCACCACAGAAGCACAGCATGCCACCATGGGAATGTCAAGCAGTGAATGGGAGATCATGATGGGACTAGTGGCAACAGTGCCAGGATCAATGCACACGATTCAATACACATCACATAGATGATCGCAATTATTGCGGTAGGTAACCACGGTGCATGAACACCAGCAAGGAAGTGGACACCTTGCATCATCTGGATGATGCAACCCACACCTGTAGACCATGGGACAGCAAACATTGTGTCAAGTTAAAATGTTTGCATTCATCCAGGGACATGTGCGTGTGAACAACAAATATCTGCAGGCATGTAAGTGATAAGTACAGGTGTCATTGCAGGAATGACTTACACATACCTCATTTTGAACCCATGCAGGTGATGCTGGCTATCCCTTGAAGCTGTGGCTCCTCACCCCTGTCCGGAACCCGCAGAACAAGCACGAAGCAGACTACAATTGTGCCCATACCCGTACCCGTGTGGTGATTGAGCAGACCTTTGGCCTGTGGAAGGCACGGTTTCGCTGCCTCAGCAGGTCGGGTGGGGCACTCCTGTACGGGCATGAGAAGGTGGCCAAGATCATCATGGCATGTGCCATGCTGCACAACATGTGCATCCGAGGGAACGTGCCTCTGTCCCTTGACATTAAACAGCAACCACCAGGTGATGATGAAGATGATGAAGAAGATGTGGTTGCACATCATCCAGGTGGTGATGCACAGGAGGGATGTGCTGTGTGCCAGTCTGTGATAGGCCAAAAATGATAAGACACATGGATGCAGAAGGTGCCATGGATGTGGGACTCAGGGCACTGGGTGTGGGGATACATGGACACTGTGCACTGTAAACCAATAAAACACACATACAGAATAAGCAATGTCCAGTCATGTGATTTTTTGGTACACAACGGGTGTATTAAACATGAGAAATTAACAAAGTGCTATGACCCTCTACCTCACACACACCCCATTCCCACCCTTCCCCCAACAACTTCCTCACATGCACCCCTTCCCCCTCTCCCTCCCCCAACAACTCCCTCACAGACCCCCCTCCCACTCCCCCCACAACTCCTCACACACCCCCTTCTCCCCTCCCCCCACAACTCCCACACACACCCCCTTTCCCCCCTCCCCCCACAACTCCCCCACACATGGGGTGCAATGGAATGTAGCACTGGTATGCATCAGTTGCCATGTGCAGGATGCCCCTGCTACTTCTGTCCTCTTCCCGCCTCTGGTGGCGGCATGTCTGAGCGCTGCAAGGTACGCGCAGACCTGCTAGGGGGCTTGTCTGTGTGGAGCTTAGGACGAGCCCGTGCCCGCTTGCTCCATTCTCGGGCCAGGACACTGTGCCTCCAGGGCATCCGCAATTCTGCCAAGGACCTGTCTCACTGCCGACAGCTCCTCTCAGATGCGAGTTGTGCTGGACTCTATGGCATCTTTCATTGCCGCAGTGTTCTCCCGGCCCACCTGCCTTGTCAGGGCACCATCCGACACGTATTGTCTGACAAGCCCAATCAGCTCCTCCTGCTGCTTCTCCATCTGTGCCATTCGCCACTCCCCATCCCGGACACCTGTGGAGGTGGATGGTGCATCTGGCAAGGGTCCCAATTCAGGTTTGTCCTCTGTGGGGCTCCAGCACTCTGGTCCTGACTCTCCTCCAGACTGCTCATGCGTGGTGCCAGTGGGGGTGATAATTTGGGTGAGCTGGGGTGATAGCCGGGGGCTGGGTGTGCCACGGAGTTCAGATGACACGTCATCCTCAAGGACACACACCTCGCCATGTGTCTGTTCCTTGTCGTCACTCAGGGGCGCGGTGGCAGCTGCCTCCCCAACCGAGCTGTTGGCAGCAGAGAGGGCCCCATCTGCCACTGGCTCCTCTGCAGTGGATACACCTGTTGTCAGCACTGTTGCTGTTGTGGAGGCCCTTTGCCGCCCCAGTGCCTTTGCGTCCTGTGGCGCCTTTGCCTTCAGTGGCTGATGTGCCTTGCCTGGGCCCTTCGACGTAGAAGGCCTGTTGGTGTTTTCCCTGCCCCTGGCATTCTTCAATGGTGTCGTAGCCTGTGCTGCTGAGTCCTGTGCATCGCTGTCAGAATCTGAGCCTGTGGGGGATGGAGAGAGGGACGGCATCAGTGATGGTTCTACATGCATCATGCATACATTGGTATTGTTGCAGTTCTACACATTTGATGGATTTCTGACTTGGAGTTGTGACATACAGGTTGCTTGATACATCCGGTTCACACATGTCTGAGGTGGTGTATGCTGTGTGACATGCCTTTCTGTTGTGGAATGTGTGCAGTGTGACACATGCCGTTTTCCTGCTTGTGGGGTGTGTCTCAGGTATGGCTTTGACTTGCCGCATGCATGTAGATGTGATGGTGCTGGGGACAACATGTATGCAGGGATGTGTCCATGTGTGTGTGTGTGATGGGCCATGCATTGGATCATGTCACTGTCACATTGGTGGCCCATCACCATGCTTTGCATTACAGTGGTTTGTGTGGACACTCACCTCCATCTGCCGATGACGGCGCTCCCCGCTCCATATCTCCCACTCTCTCTATGGCCTCCATGCCTATGGTGCTGGCGCAGGTTTCATCCCAGCGTGTCATTTTTATTGGGGAGTTGGGTCCGATGCCTGTTGCCAGGCCCTGGCTCCGGTTGGCAGAAAGGATATTGCGCACACGGAGGCGCAGGTCGTCCCAGTGTTTTTTGAATTCCTTAACAGTGCGTGGGGTGGTGCCCACCACACTGATCTTTTGGGCCACTTCCTCCCAAATTTCCTTCTTTTTCAGCTGGGCAAGCCGCCTGAGGTCTGCCACAAAAACAATGTCCTCATTCTCAGCCAGGGTGTCAGCCAGCATGTTCAACTCCTCCTCCGAAAATCGCACCTTTCGCTGGCTCATTGCGCCTTTTTTAGGGGTCTTGGGCATATTGCTGGTGTAGTGGATGGAGTTGTAGTTGCTGGTGTATGGATCCAGGTCCTGTGTCCCTAGGATTGCCATGGATTGTGTTTTTCAAGATGGCTGCCGTTGCCTTTCCCGTTCCGGCTCGACGGTGTTACTTCTGGGTTCCGGTATTACCGTGCCCGCTATTACCGTGCCCGCTATTACTGTGCCCGCTATTTAGTGGTAGGCAGAGGAGGTGTGAGCGCATTGCATGATGCCGCTAACAGATATTTTGTCCGATTTTTACCGCAAATCTCGTAATGAACCCCAAAGTGTTGGTGCTATCTCTTTGTGCTTAATCGTTGGCTACCTAACAGACATTTGACATCACTAATATGACATAGTATATCTATTTTGAACATGTAACTAACATCAAACAAGTACTAAAAATATGTAGTCTACTTTCCGTAGTAGAGATGGTCTATTTGCTCATTTGATGATAGTGGATCACTGAATCTTGACTTATACTACATTGTTCTCTTCTTTCCTGTTATTATGCTCCACACCTCTTGTGACACAAGACTCCTCATCTCGTACAAAATCTCTGTTGAAAGTTTAACATCAAGATAATCACAAGCTATCAATGCAGAGAAATCAGAACTTAAAACACCATGTTTGCAATGATTTTGACATTACCATTATCACGCACTATTCATTTGAGGACCTGACCACCATTACTATCACACATCATCTCGGAGGGGCTTCAATATCACACAGGATGTCAGAGGGAATTTTAACATAATTATTATCACATTCAAGTTATCTGGGGGACATCAACATTGCCATTTTCAATCACACTGTCTCTGTGAGGGCAGATACACCATCTCTGTGGGGTCCTTCACATCATCATAACCACATAGAATCCCTATGTGGACTGTAACACCATTTTCATCACAAAGAATCAGTTTGGGGATTTCAACATCCTTATTAACAAGCACACTCTCTGTTGGGACTGCAACATAACCAAGAGCATCATTATTGTCATCATCACCCCTTTTCCAAACACACACAATTCTATGGAGACTTGTATGCCCTATTTTTAACACACTACCTTCAAGAGAGACTTTAACATCTCTATTATCACACACCAACTCTGTGGGGACCTGAATATCAGTATAAGGACACACAATCTCTATTGGGACTTTAACATCCCCAACTTCACACAATGTCTATGGGAACCTTAACATCATGAACATACCACACTGTATATGTGAGGAATTTAACATAATTATCACACACCACCTCTGTGGGGACTTTAACATAAACCTCACACACTATCTCTGTGAGGACCTGGACATCAGTATCATGACATACAATATATATTGGTACTTCAACATCAAACACCACATGTATGGAGACTTTAACATCAAGATAATCACACACCATCTCTGTGGGTACTTCAACATCAGGATAATCACACACCATCTCTGTGGGTACTTCAACATCAGGATAATCACACACCATCTCTGTGCGTACTTCAACATCAGGATAATCACACACCTTCTCTTTGGGGTCTTTAACATCATGACAATCACACACCATCTCTGTGGGGACATTAACATCAAGATAAACACACACAATCTCTGTGGGGACTTTAGCATCAAGATAATCAGACACCATCTCAGTGAGGACTTTAATATCATTATTATTACATACCATCACTCTGTGGACTTTAAAGTTATTATGAACACACACCAGCTCTGTGGGGTCTTTAACGTAAATATCACACACCACATCTGTGAGGACCTGGAGATCAGTATCATGACATACAATATTTATTGGTACTTCAACATCACCAACATCAAACACAACATATATGGAGACTTTAACATCAAGATAATCACACACCATCTCTGTGGGGACTTTAACATCAAGATAATCACACACCATCTCTGTGGGGACTTTAGCATCAAGATAATCACACACCATCTCTGTGGGGACTTTGGCATCAAGATAATCACACACCATCTCTGTGGGGACTTTAACATCAAGATAATCACACACCATCTCTGTGGGGACTTTAGCATCAAGATAATCACACACCATCTCTGTGGGGACTTTAAAGTTATTATAAACACACACCAGTTCTGTGGGGACTTTACCATAAATAGCACATACCATCGTTGCGGGGACCTTGATATCAGTATCACAAAATACAATCTCTGCTGGGACTTCACCAACATCAAACACCATGTGTATTAGTACTTTATCATAATGTTAATCACACACCAACTCTATGTGGACTTTAACAACAGTATTATAAAACAACATAGGAATGCTGTCTTTAATACGATTATTCATACAAACCATCTCTGTGAGGACCTGAAATCAGTATCATGGCAGACAATCTCTATTGGGACTTCAACATCACCAATGTCAAACACCATTTTAATGGGGACTGTAACATATTTGTCATCACACCAATCATAGAGAGATGTGTTTTGGTGGACAAGATGGTGACTGTGAAATAATGAAACCGGTATTCAAATCTCTGCTTCTATACCTGACCACATTGTGTGATCCTGAGCCATTCACCTAATATTTTGGTTCCCCAGTTCTCCTTTCTGACATACTTGGAGTGTTTTATAATATAGTCTCATGCCAAATTTAGTACATTTTTAGTGAGGTTCTTATTGAAAATACACCACCATTACAATCCATCTATTGTGTATACCTACGGTGTGGGTAGGTACTCATATATAGAAATAGAATTGTGCAAGTTACAAAGATGCCTATGAAACAAACATGTTGCTATTTGCATAGAGATACATTAAATTCCAAATAAGAATATTTAAGTCCTCACAAGGATGGTAACTCGCGTTCAGGTCCCCACAGAGATGGTACCGGACACGCGATTAAAAATTAGCATTTTTGCAGATTTGAAGCTGGATCCTATATTAGGAATTTTTTCTGAATATATTTTTGCTGTTAGCATATTTTTAAAACATTGGGAAAGGTTAGTCCCCACAAGGCTGGTTTCCACACATAGTCCCCACAAGGTAGGTAAAACGTGTGTGTGTGTGTGTGTGTGTGTGTGTGTGTGTGTGTGTGTGTGTGTGTGTGTGTGTGTGTGTGTGTGTGTGTGTGTGTGTGTGTGTGTGTGTGTGTGTGTGTGTGTGTGTGTGTGTGTGTGTGTGTGTGTGTGTGTGTGTGTGTGTGTGTGTGTGTGTGTGTGTGTGTGTGTGTGTGTGTGTGTGTGTGTGTGTGTGTGTGTGTGTGTGTGTGTGTGTGTGTGTGTGTGTGTGTGTGTGTGTGTGTGTGTTTTTAATGCCCAGATTACTTACTGGCAATCCTCATTTCTCCTAGTCCTGCTCCTCCATGTCCCAGTACTTGTGTATGAGGCACCTTGCACCACACACACGTACCGGGATGAGGTAGATGGTTGTGGAAGGTAATCTCGGTCTTATTTACCTCTATTATTCATTACTCCTAGTCCCCTTCTTCCTTGTCCCAATACTTACCTAAGAGGCAAGGTGTCTTATAGGTAAGTACTCGGACGAGGAGGAGGGATGTGGAGGTAATTCTGTTCTCAGAAGCTGATTTTAGGGGGGGAGTGGGTGTGGGAGGGAGAGTGGACATGTGAGGGGATGGATTTGGTGTTTTGCACTAAATCATATTGAGGTGAGATTAACCAAGGCAATGGGATGACCCTGTTGGTAGCGGCCCGCCATCCAAGTTAAGGGGCTGAGCGAAGCATGATCATTTGTATTGTGCAAGCGTGGTAGTCTAGGCCAGCCTGGGCTGTAGCGTGACCATGATCTCTTTCTGAGCTTGGGGTGGTGTAGTTCCCCCCAACATGGTTCGTAAGGGGGGGTGCCCAAATGTTGTGCAACGCCACTGCTTGGAATGTCCTATAGTGTATTTGTATGTGTTGAGATGTTTACAATGTCCAGTGATATGTGCCTAAATGCTAGAGGAGATCCGGAGATCTCAAGGGATACTTTCTAAAAGTGTTTTAGATTTCAATGTATTATGTCCCCTGTGACCTGAGTGTCATTGGTCAGGATAACATATGTTTTAAAGCTAGCCCTATTTATTTTTTAGAGTCCTTCAAACGATTTATGTTTGTTGCCCAGCATAAAATGTTACATCTGGGATTCCAAGGCCACCCTCCACCGTTCTCCAGAACAACTTCCTACCACTCTGATTAGAGCTGTGTGACTGTGATGAGGAAGGGAAGGACTCAGAGTAATGGGATTACCAGTAAGTAATCGCAGTATTAGCAAACGCTGCCTGCAAAGTGTAATTTGCAGGCAGCATTTACTTTTTTATTTAAAATATAGAGAAAAAGTAAATAGTAAAGACCCACGACCCAAAAGCACGCAAGTGCAAAGGTTTGCCGATCCCGCATGCTATTTGCATTTCAATACCAAATCACCTCCTTTTGCTGAAAGGTTTGCATGCCCCGTGGTTTTTCAACTGATTTCATTTTGTGACTTTGGTTTAGCCATGTCAGTGTGCAGCTCCACTTCTCCACTAGCATCACAGAATATGCTTAGGTTTCAGCTCTAGGCCCATTGACTTCTTCTTCAGATAGTGCTCACAAACTGAAAGAAGTCTATGGAGCTCTTCTACAATTTCAACATAATATTTTCAGTTATTCCAGTAAAAGGTGAAAACAGTTTGATTTTGTGTGAAACAGCATTGTTTTGAATTTCACTGAATGCAATACATTTCTACTCTGTGATTTGCTGTTTGACAGCAAAAATCATGTGCTGTGTATCAGGCTCATCAAAATAGCCGTGAATGTCCTTCCCTTTATGAAAAAATCATGTGTTCATGTGTATCATACTGAAACCGGTCACTGTGATCTTCTAGCGTCACAAAAATCATGGATGTTTTTCAGATGCAAGCCAGCCACAGTGACTTTCTGTTTTCTCACAAAAATAATACATGTAGTGCTCACATCCAAGCCAATCACCATGACATGTGGTTCCCACACAATACATCATGTATCTATGTATAACCAGTCACTAAAATACTTACTATTTTTCCAGAGCATCACTTAAGCACCTAGAATGGTTTATTTCCACACCCAAAATCATATTTATGTTTGTGCATCAGACTTTAAAAACTCACAGTAACATTATTTTACACCACAATCACTTACTTCTGAAGGTAATGAGAGTCATTAAACACACACAATCGTTCTCAGAAACCAATAGGAAAGGTGTGTTTTTGCCCTAGCTCGATCTGATAAACTGGTACAAGACAGGACATTAAAGAAATGGAAACTGCAGAACGAGCTCTTGCACATGTAATGAAGAAACTAAATTATTAGTTCTGTTGTTACGCCCTGCAGAAACCTAAATTGAAGATATTTCTTATTGATCCAAGATAGGTAAGTATCAGATAAACTAAGATGGAAATGATATTGCCCCAAGGGACAAAAGTCACCCTGACAGTAGGGATATTTCTAGCTGATGTATGGAGGAAAAGAACATCCTGGTTCCAGGAGCACATCTAGGCAGCCTGCATGGCCCAGACTGCACAAATAATTTAGTTTTCCTAGTTCCACCATTACATTTTTTGGTTTTGCAGATGACCCCTCAAAATACTGTTTTAACATTTATTATATTTATTTAAATTTGCATGATATCTTTGCACACAAGTCTCAGTCCGAAAATGCTCAATAAATCAGATAATCTTATCTAGTCTCTATGATTTTCTGCGCAATGCTAAATGCTAAATGGTGTTGCGTGAGCTGCATCAGATATTTTAAAACAGTCGCCATGTTGGATTCGGGGACAGCCACCGTAGTCGGCTGACATCGCAGTAAAAACACATTACAAAGC
This sequence comes from Ambystoma mexicanum, assembly GCF_040938575.1. NCBI lineage: Eukaryota > Metazoa > Chordata > Amphibia > Caudata > Ambystomatidae > Ambystoma > Ambystoma mexicanum. Next base: position 858,100,352 of record NC_090933.1, on the reverse strand, counting down.
ACAACATTGCACTTGTCAAACTAATTAAAAAATCTCTGGAGAGGTCAGGGGTGATGAGGATAGAATGGGATATGGCCCTAAAAAGCCAGAAAACAGGTATTTTTTCATCTCCGAAGTTTGCGAACAGTCCGGATGTTCGGGACATCCATGCCTTTTTCTGAACTATAGGGTTGGTGAAAAGCAGTTTTTGGATGGCTTATGACTTTGGCACCACTCAATGAAACTGTATGGAATTGTGCAATATCATTTTAGACTTGATCCTGAATGATTCTGTAAATCATGGTGCTATTATGCCACGAGGGAGCAGAATTAGAGGTGGGGTGCCAAAATATTTGAAAGGCTTATAAATTTGGTGCTGTTTGACGAATCTGCACATAAGTTTGCAAACAGATTTTAAACCCAGATTTGTGTGTGTTCGCAAGGTTTGGTGGGATTTTCTCAAGAGGGGGAAAAATTAGAGGGGGTTCTCAACATTTTTAGATGGCTTTTAACTTTTTCGCTGTTTGACGAATCAGCACAAATGTTTTCAGTAAGATTATAGACACCACCTTCAATGTTTGTGCAAAGTCTGAATGGATTTTGTCAAGTGGGGGAAAGTTAGATGTCTATAATATATACATACATTTTGACACTTTTAAAAAATAAAACATGGATAGATTTGCAGAAAACCTGTGCAAGGAGCATTGGCAAGGACCTGAAAGCATGGTTTTGCAGATGTATCCGTGTTTTCCCTTTTGAAAAGTGTCATAATCTAGGTACAAAAAATTGTGATATACATTTGGTGATTGAGGTATTGCCTGTGGCCATGGCCGTGACCATGAGGAACAGGAAATGGAGTTAAAGTGGGCATAACCATCAGGGACCGACTATGTTGAAAGTTTTTCAAAATCGGGATGAGTTTGAATGGGAAAATAAATTCTGCTCGTGGCTACAGCCCGAAGTGCTGGACACGATTGCAGCAAACATTTGCGAGAAGCATCAGCAAGGTCCTCAAAGCATGCTTTTGGAAATCTGTCCTGTGTTTCATATTTTCTAAAGTGTCAACGTGTTAGCACAAAAAATTGTTATGTAAGTTTGCTGCTAGGCCAAACGGCCTGGCCCTGAGCAAGGATAAATGTGTACTGTGATTTGCTTATTGGAGTTTGTGGCATTGCTGAAGTGCTAGGTTTGAATGGGAAAAATATTCTGCTTGCAGCTACATCCTGAAGTGCTGTACTGAATGACAACAAACCTGCGCGAGGAGCATCAGCAAAGACCTGAAAGCATGGTTTTGCAAATCTGTCTTGTGTTTTATTTTTCCCAAGTGCCCAAATTTAAGTACAAAAAATAGTGACATAACTTTTGTGCCTGGACGAATGCCTACTCTGATTTACTTGTTGGGGCATGTGGCATGGCTGAAGCCCTACGTTTAAATGGGAAAAGAATATCTGCTTGCAGCTGAAGCTGAAGTGCTGGATGGGATTGCAGAAAACTTGCCCGAGGAGCATCAGCAAGGACCTGTAAGGATGTTTTTGAAAATCTGTCCTGTGTTTGACTTTTTTTAAAAGTGTCAAAAAGTAAGTACAAAAAATAGTGATATAACTTTGCTGCCTGGGCAGTGGGCCTGGCCCTCAGCAAGGACAAGTGTCTACTTTGATTTGCCTATTGGGGAATGTGGCATGGTCGAAGCCCATGCCCCAATGTATTATGGAAACTGGCCATGGCTGCAACCCATGAGATCTGGCCATTGGTTACATTATGAGGGTATAGAGGACACTGAACTAGGATGCAGGGTAGGTTCAGTGGATAACAGGGCTGGTTTGGTGGTGCTGGGGTTATGGTCGAGCCTCATGCCCTAGGCAATTCAATGATGATTTGCATCCACAGTATGTGCTGCTGATAATGACACACAAACGTTTGTGTTGCAAAAAATATGTTTGTTAAAGGAGGTTTATATTTCTTTCATATATGTTAAAAGGGGAATTATGAATAACGTATATACAGTGATGTAACATCATGAAACATTTTCACTTATAAAAACCTATTAAATTGACAGAAAACACTTTGTTAAAGGGATGTTACGGTTGAGATGTACCCCACCCTTGGGGCACCTCCACCCTAGCAGTTAGTCAGTGACCCCCACCTTGGCATCCCTTGGCACTTCCCTCCTGGGCTCTCATGAGCACTTGCCCATCCATACTGCCCCTTTTATCAATGCCCACCTGTAAAACTGACATCCTTCCCATTGGAACCTTCTTCCCTTCACTCTGGCCTTCCTCCTTGGACTTTACCCTTGCGCCTTCCACTGAAGCCAGAAACCTTGGAGCCATCTTTGACTCCTCTCTTTCCTTCCTCCCTCACACTGTGGACATTGCTAAGAAGTCCAGTTATCAGCTCTTCATTCTCAAAGGAATTTAATCTTTTCTCACTTTCCCTCAGAGGCTCAATGTGACTCAAGCCCTTGTTCTCTCTAGAATTGAGTACTTTGACAGCCTCCTCCTGAACCCCCAGTTTCCCACTGTGTAACCTCAGCTTATCCAGAATAGGGCAGCGAGACTTATCCGTGGCCTTAAGCCCAAGGACTGCATCTCTCCTGCACTTAAACGTCTTCACTGTCTCTGGTTGCTGCACAGATTAAATTAAAATCCCTCTGCATCATCCACAAGTCTGTCTGGGCCCAGGGACCACACTATCTTCAACATTATCTCTCTAAATACTCTCCCACTAGATCACTTTGCTCCTCTGACACCAACTCATTTGTTTTGCTAAGCAGATGGCAGGCGGTAGCTCACTCTCCTCTGTGGGCTCCCTCCTTTGGAATAGCCTCCCCCACCCCCTGCGCCTTGAGCATGTTCTTCTCAAATTCTGGAAGCTGTTTAAGACTTTCCTCTTTTCCTCTTCCTTCCCCCTTCTCTTCTCTGCTAATCTCACAGTTGCTGAATCAGTGTCCTTTGCCCTTATGCATCCTCAGGCCCTTGACCTCCCACACCAATTCTTCCCAGCTCCCGTCTCTCCACAGTACATTGCATCTGCATAACCTCTGCTCTCGAGACTTGCACTTACACCTCTTGTGGCCCAGGCTGTGTAGCACTCAACCTTCTAGCATTTTGTCCACAGCTCACCCATGGGCTCGGACTCCCCAGCACTTACCCCCTCTTCCCTCGTCCTTTCGGCACGTGCACATTCTGAATTCTCACAAGGCATAATAGGTTTGTCACCCTTCCTCTTCCCCCTCTGCTCTTAAATATTGTGTTGAAATGTTGTAATTGTACTGCCCACCCTCGCTCCCTCCCTGCCTAACAAGCAACCAATACATAAAATAAATAAATGTGTGCATTTATAGGAGCACTGTGTATATTTTACTTTGTATAAGTAAGGGGAATGCAGATGCAGAAGATGTGTAGAACATTGTTCAGTGGCAGTTGGTGTGTCGATGTTTAATATGTTGATAGGGTTATATGTAGAGGTTTTGGAAGTGATTGGTGGGTGGATTTGTGACGGTTCGAAAGAAGGCAATGAGGGAGTGTTACAAATATAAAAGTAAAAAGGGTAGAAGGGCTGTCCTGTGCAATGGTGTGCACGTGCCATCCGGGTCTTTTAATGATGTATGGCTGGAAAGGGGACTGCGGAAACCACGGATAGTTATAAAGGTTCATGGATTATGGTCCGTATTGTATGATAGAGATTAGTATTTGGGACAGAAAACTGTTTCTGTTCTTTCATGTTTTCTTCTCTATTATACAATTATCCATTATTCCCATTAGCATAATATAAAGTGCTAATGGAAATGTGGAGAATTGTATTTAGTCTAACTACTTTACTGAGAAATGTAATGTGGATGGAGTCCATAAGAGTATTAGTTTTAGTTCTATTTTCTAACTGTAAAAAATTATTCCTAAAAGAACCCTTCTTTGCTGTTTTTTGATTTTGTATATTTCTTTTTGCAGGATATCCCAGGAAGTAAGGTGAGGGAGGGAAATGAGGGAAAGGGAACCAGTGAAAGATACAGGGGAGGTGGACAGGGAAAGATGTTGTGTGTGCCTTAAAACTAAGGTAAGGGGCAGTGTTTCTCATGCTCCTTGATTGCATCCTCAAGAGCACTTTGAAACTGCTCCCCCTGCAGAGTGGTGTGTTGCATTGTATGCAGAGTACTGTTGTCTTGGAAAGATATGGATCAACAGCCTCATGTATGACTTGCAGGGTAAATGGTGGGATCTTCTGCCCCATAGTAGTAGTCTATGTGGTGGGAGTATTGGTTGAGGAAGATGAGGTAGAGGAAGACAGCCTACCGCTTCCTGGAAAAGGAACAGCTTTTCTCAGAGCATCCAAGTGGTTGGATTTGGTGTGGCATCACATGGCGGTGGTCCCATAGGAGTACTGTCCAGGTTGGCCGCAACTGAGTACAATGTTGCACTCAGTGCATTTAACCTTTGTAGCCTTAGCTTTCGGTACACACCCAATGGTGGTAAAGAACTGCCACACACATGATTCCCTCTGGTTGCTGGAGGTAAGCATTTACTATATCTCAGCTTCCTGGTCCTCTTGATTGTTTTCTGCGTCATTGCGCTTTTTCCATTGTGGAGGCCCTCCAGGTGGTGGTGGTGCTGGCTCTTGGGGAGGAGGGGTCGCCATGTCTGTTGCCATTTCTGAAGTTAAATAGCAGTTGTGCTAATATTGTTCCAAGAATTTGCTCTCTCCTGGATTGGAAATGTTAAATCAGTAAGTATAGGTCTAGGAGCTGTGCAAGAGTACATTTTCAACTTGAAACGTCCTAGATCAGCTAAAAATGCAGTTTCCAACTGCTCCTGAAGCACAGACTAGTTCGTGAAGCACAGACCCGTCCACAAACTTCTCATCACGCCGCGCATGTGCGCATAGTCACGTGGCACTGTCCTTAAAGTCTGCAATGCCATCAGAGTGTGCACCAGGACCCCAACCAGCCCATAAAGCTGGGGGTTGCCCAATAGCACTTTAAGATGGAATAGCAGTACCTGTGAGATGGATGGGGATGCAGATTAAAACTCAAGCATCAAATCAATAATGACAACTCAATGGTTTGGCAAAGGGAGTCTGTTTAATGACAAGTACAAAAAACTGGGAGTTTCATGAATATCTGCGGTTGCGTGATCTTCGTTCTCGCTTCACAACTCCAACGAACTTCATAAAAAACACATTTATACTAAGAACTCGTCATCACTGACATCTAACGCTTAAAAGTTGGCATGCAATTCTATTGGTTCTAGGAAGTTAACTTTAATATAGGTACTATATCTGTATATGGTAATGGAGTAAGGGTATTGGGTAAACACTGTCAGGTGGGGCATCTAAGCCCTTCCTTCAAAATGGCTACTGTAGATGTCACTAAAAGTATGACGTCCCATTGGTTCTACTAGCTATAGGACCCTCTATTTCTTGGTCCACTATGATTGGGTTGGCACCAACCACACTCATACTTTTCCATTTTGCCTAGCAGCAGGCAGAATAGTCAGCCAGGTGCAGGGTGGCCTTCAGCTCCCCCAGCCTTCCTCCAATTATTGCTACAATCAATCAGCTCTTCAGGGGTCATGTGTCAATGATTTCATTGAGGTTGGCCTTGAGATTGCATCTCTGTCTGGAAAAAGTTCTGATATCTTTACATGGCACTCTGCCATGTGTAGGTGTGAAAGTCTCACTTCTTCTCGCTCGGCTGGTCACGTGATTCAGACACCGTAAATTTGCCTTCTTCTCCATGTAATTTGTGTATTTGATTTTCGTTTTGCCCACCACCTGCCTTCTGCTTCTTATCTTGACCTTTCTGAGCAGGATATTCTCTTCTTTGCTTCATTAATTGTAGCTACTGTTCGTCTATTTTAGCTGATACGACCTTGGCTTTTTGGCACGATTTGTCTCTGTTGAGTTTCGCTTCTGCTTTTTATTCTTGAATTGTTAAATATGAAGCTCTCCTCATTGCATAGTGGAAGTATGCTTATACAACATGCTTACTTTGAGGTAGATATGTATAGGTGGTGCTTGCCGCAATATATCTTACTACTAAGCATAGCAAGCCGCACGATTTTCTTAGCGTTCTTGCGATTCCAAGCATATGTACATGCGTAAACTGGTCGAATATCTTTGTCATGCTCATGGCATAAGCTTCTTACATTTGACATTCTTCTTTTGCTTTAGGTTGGCAATGTCCCTTATTCATGGCTTTTCGTCTCTTTTTATCATTCTCAGATCATCATATCTTCTATATGTGAGTCAGTCTGGGTTCTTGTGGCATCACCATTTGTCTTCCATTAAGACATTTTTGGCTTCTTCAGGGACTGTACTCAGACGATCTTCATTCTGTTTAATTTTTTTATATGGTTTTTGCAATGGATACCTTACTGTTCATGTTTTCTTCAGTGTCGTTACGTCAATAGGTACTGTTCTTCTGATAGGTACTGGACAGAGCCCTACTGCGGCTCTCTGCTGGTTCATTTGCTCATCATACGTCACATACTTCACCGTGAACATTCCTGGTTCTTCAAAATGAACGGTTGGAGTGTGGGCCGTGCTTGGGACCTCCTCTACACTCCCCTCTCTGGGTGATTCATCTACCACTTTCATTTCTTCCTTTGTATTCATCTTCACTCCATCTTCTGGGTCCAGTTTTTCTTCATCTTCTGGGTCTATACATGACGGTCTGAAGAAATGTCTCTTTGGGGTCCATATTTTCATGACTCCTTTTAGGCTCCCTGCTGTTCTTACGTGTTCATCGTTGTTCCACGTCATTAGTTGACACTGTCCATTTGGGCTACAATAGATCCATCTTCCCACATAATTTCTATGTTTCCTTGGATATTGAAACTTTGTTCCTTCTGGTGCATGAATGCTGGCTTTCACAAAGTCTCTTATTTCTTCATCAATCAGGTCTTTGGGCTTCCATCCTGCTTCGACATCAATCATGATCTTCATCCCTATGGTCTTTTTTGCAGTTTTCTGGCACTGAGAGATTATTATCTTGATAACACAGAATCCGAGCAAAATCATCACTAGCAGGGTTCCTAGGAATTTGAATGCATCTGCAATCCATTGTGGAACCCATGAAAAAGGTGATCCAAACCACTGTCGTCGTCCACTTTGTCAGTTTCATCAATCATTTGATTCTGTAGTTTCATCAGCATACCTATGGCTTCTGTTAGAGTTCCATTTTCTTCATCGTGAGAAGGTGTAAATGTGCAACATGATTCTCCGATTTTTGCACAATCACCTCCATCCATGGCTGTGATCATGTCAAGGACATATCTGTTCTGGAGGGTCATTAGTCGAATCGCTCGTAGCTCTTCCTTTATTCCGTTGAATCCTTTTATGGTTGTGTTGATGGTCTGCAGTAACTCCCATCTGGTTATCTAAAACCATTTAGTATTTGCCTCAACCTGAACTCTTGGCATAAAAATTGTCGTGAACACTGATGAGGTTAGGCTGAGCCGTCTGTGTTCATACGGGATTGCATGAAAAGCTTCTTCTGATTTAGCAGAAAAGTAATTCTCTCTCTTCATTTGATTTATCAGTTCCACTGGTCTCTTCTTCCTCAGGTGAGCCTCTGCTTTCGGGAAACTGTCAATATTCAGGTCACTTTTCATAATCACCAACGCTGGAACATGGACATTCACTATTGTACATATACCTCCCCAGTTTCTCTGCAGTCTGATGTATGCTCTAGATCCACATGCCCAATAAAGATCCATGATCACTACATTTCCATATACCAATCCTGGAGCATCAAAGACTCATACACAGTTCTGATTATCTCCCATCTTCCTTGTACCATTGTTTCTGAAGCACAGTTTGGCATTCTCCAATGGCACTATCTGTAGGGGTCCTCCTCTGTCTTCGACTCATGTTAGCAGTTTTGCAAGCTTTGGCCACAATGGATTGCATATCTTCTGAGAATTTTCAATTGCTTTTTTGCAGGATCTGCAAATCACTACTCCTTTCTCCCATCCGTCTGGTGAAAGCACTGTTCCCCAAATTTGCATTTAGCCTCCAACTTTGAGCCTTTGTTCTTCCAACTTTGAGCCTCTTCAGTCGTCTTCCCTTGAACGTTTAATGTGTGGTTTGCTTCTCGCCTGATTTATGCTCCTTTAATTCCATGCTTCTCATATCTGATCACAGTGTGTTTTGTCTTTCCATTGTTTCTTGTCTTTATGTCCTGGACATAATCGTCTTCATTTGCATCGATGCTTCAGTTGCCCATTTCAGTGAGACATCACTTCCCATGAACTGGCCTCTGGTCTTGCACATTGCTACGTGTGATAGACAGTGTGCTGTCTGGACATAATTTTCTACAGCTACAAAGATCTTTGACTTACCCATGCTGTAAGGTAGGAGTGCACAAACAGAGCATTCCCCCTCTGAACTCCGTCTTCCAATTTCCTTCATATGTTGGTACCATATGTTATTTCCCAAATGTGCTGTGTTGTCCACGTAGTTGTTTAGTTCACTATCATCTCCTTTTATGCTTCTCTTGATTCTCAAGGTTTTCATGTAGTTGACTATGACTATGTCCTCGAACGGATCCGTATGGCTTCTTCTTGCTGGAGGATTCTCAGGTATCCTAGTCCATGGTGCGGGCCTCTTCATCTGCAACAATTGAGTAAGCAAAAGTCTGGCAATTCTTTCTTTTTCCTCTTGCTTCTTCCTGGCTCTGACTATGAATGCCCATAATGATTCTGCTATCATCTGTGCTTGTGCAAAGATCTTCTCCTGGCTTGCGCTTGCCCTTCTCGTATTGGATCAAGAGTTTCCATCAATGTTGTTTCTGCTGGCTTCCTCTCCAACTCTTTTCGTCTCTCCAAGAGTTCAGCTTTCTCCATTTGGCTTTTAACTTCACTTATCATAGAGTTTCTTATTGTCAGTTGTCCAACCTTCCTTTCTTCTTTGGCTTGTGGTTCTGCAATTATTGACACTAGACCTGGGGTGTGTGCATTCATCATTTGCATGCATGTGGTTGTCAGTAACCTTCTTTCATTCACATTTTGAAAAGTTCTGCATCTGTTTTATCGTGTGTGGCTTAGCTGTATTCAGTATGGCTTCAGCGCTTTCCGGGGTAACCCTTTTCCCCTCCTGTGAGATCAATTGGCCTATATACAGCACTTCTTGTGGAAAATATTGTAACTTTTCTTTGTCAACTTTGTATCCTTTCTCAGCCAATATAGTGAAAAGCTGAATAGAATTGCGTCTGCATCTTTCCTCTGTCATGCTGCAAATTGAGATGACATCCACATATTGTAAGACAATACTCTCTAATGCAATATTGCTTAAGTCCATCTGCAGAACTCTGTTGAAAATCGAAGGAGACTCACAGTACCCCTGGGGTAGCCTTGTGATTTTCAGACGCATCTGTCTGAATGTAAATGACATCAGAACCTGCGAGTCTCGGTGAAATGGGATTGAGAGAAATGCATTTTTCAAGTCAATCACCATGAAATATTTTGCCTCAACAGGTATATTACATAGGATTAGGGATTAAAGGGAACTCGGCCTCTACAATATAATTTATCGGGTATAAATCTTGAATTAGTCTCCAAGACCCTCCCTTTGATTTTTTGATAGGGTAAACTGCGGTATTGCATGATGACTCTGACGTCACTAAGATGCCCTGTTACATCATAGCCGAAATAGTCTTGAAAATTCCTTCATCTGCTTCCCTAGACATGGGATACTATTGTGCTTTTGGTAAAATTGCTCCTGGCTTCAATTTAATTTTTACGACTTCGACTCCTGTCAACAAGCCTACGTCATAGGGGCCTGTGGTCCATACTGAGACAGGCACCTGGGCCATGTCATCCTCAAAATATTCAGGACGGTTCTGTGCCAACATCATTCTCTGGGACACTTCTCTTTTGATCATTTTCACCTAGAAAGTGAGATTTACCTCAACTGTTGTTTCTTCCCCATCTGCTTGCTCATCTAACAGATCGTCATCAGTGACATCAGTCAATCTGTACCCTTCTTCAATGGCGATTATTGTGCACCATTGTCGGCCTTCATCATCTCATCACAACCATCATTAAAAGCGCCATTTTCCCTCGAAATACTTGTCTCTTTTCCTCATGCATAGGTATTCTTGGCCTAAATAGAAATTCATCTGGGGTCCTCATGGTTTTGTCTGCAAGGCTGGGTAGCCCTGCCATTAGCACATATACTCCATACGCAAATATTTATGGTTCTAATGGGAAAGCTCTCATTTGTGTCCTGCATATGCTCTAATCATCTCACATATGTTCACATAGTGCATTCCTGGAGTTGAACATACTATGCCCTTCTCTGTGAACAATATTGTCATGTTTAACTTTGTCATTAGATCTCGACCCAAGATATTTACTGTGGTTTGTCTCAAATATAACAATGGTACATTCATATCACATTCTCCTATAGTGACTGGAAGTGTATCTGTAAAAGGAACACGACTTGTAGCGCCTGTGAAGCCCTGAGTATTTATAACATCGCCGGACAAGGAAAACTTGCCTTCACGTATACACGAGCAAGTTGCACCCGTAGCAACTAAGAAGAAATAGTCTTTATCCCCTATAACTACATCCACCCTTGGTTCCTGGTGAGGGTCCGGTGTCACTGATAGGATAGAACACATCAGGTTTCCCAGTGAGCTGTCCTAGTCCAACTTTGTCCCATTTTTGGTGAATGGTCTCCCCCTCATCACCAGTGATAGCTCTTATCCCAGAGTTCACAGCCTGACCTGTACTTGTTGTCTGTGGCAGTTGCATCAGTGACTGTTGGGACTGTCCCTTTGGAAAACTTATCAAGTTCTGAGGTTGCAAGCTTTGCTGTGCTCCTGACGTTTGCTGTTGCACCGTGTGATTCTGTGCAACTCTATTTCCTCCCTGTTGTAAAAACACAGGTAGATTCACCATACCTGCTCTTGTTCCTTGGTTGTTTTGCATCATGCCTTGACTTCTGCATGTGCATGCTAGATGCCCAGTCATCCCACACGCCCAACATATTGGCGGTGGTCTGATTATTTGCCCATTTGACATGTTGTGAAAACCTCCCTGATTGTTCTGAAAACCTCCCTGATTACTCTGCCATCCTCTTCCCCTAAATCCTCTCCCTCTGGGGTAGAACCTCTGGGGTAGAACCCATTATTGTCCTGATTTGCTGTTGCCTGTTGTGGATTATTAACCTGCTGCATGCTCGGTCCGTCTGTGCTAGTTATCATTGGCCCTTCAATAGCATATTTTGACAATTTTTTCTGCACTAATTTTGCCTCTTCTGCTTTTCGTGCAGCCTCTTTTTTACGATTCTTCTCTTGCAGCAGCCTGCACTAGTGCGCTATGGTCAACTGTATCTCAGACCACGGTTTGGCCTTGATTCGTACCAATTTCTTGAGCTGCTTCTGTACCTGATCTGGCAGCCCTTGGCATAATATATGGTAAAATATGGGTATAGATTTCCCCCAAGATTCCCGCGTTTCCAGTAGCACGCGTCTTGGAAATTCTGAATGTAAAGCAAAGGGTCCTCTGACTCCTTCATCTTACATATTATTATAGCTCCAATGTCAGAAGTATCTGGATATAGCAATCGTAATGCTTTCCATACCACGGCTCTGAAATTATTAAACGGCGCTCCATCATGCGCCGTATTAACTGTAGTCACACCAGGGTAACCTGCGTGTGTCCGTACATCATCAGCTCTATCACCAAGTATGGCGATTAAAAGACCCTTGATATCGCCTATAGCTAACGTGGTCCCTCCCGTCATTTTTTGTAGCTCGTTTATCCATTTTCCAGCTCCCGATGTCAACATTAGAAGCTTATTTTTCAGGTTTTCCCGATCCATGTGTGGCCATGGAATATACTGTGGTCTTGTTCCTCTTTTCAAAAGCAATGGAAATTGTGACGCATAGCCCTCCTTCTCTTCTCCCATCATTTTTCTGTCTATTGCAGGGGTAATATTCCTGCACCGCCGCCTACCTGGTAATGTTCTTAGTCGGCTCACATAGGGTGGTGGAGACACCCCCCTCTGACCGTAAGACACTTCTTCGCGTCAGTCTGACTGTGTGGCTGACTCTGATGTCCTCGGTGCAGACTCACTAGAACCTGACCATCTTATCCCTTTCCCTCCTGAGAAGTGTTTTTCGCGTCTCCTCTCTTCCTCCTTTTCCTCGTGTTCCTCTCTTTTGATGTCTGATATTGTCTGTGCCCAACTCATGCAACTTCTCGCATCCTCCTTGTTCTTACTGATTTCCAACCTGTGTAGGGACAGTTCTCTATTTCTACTACTTTGGGAGATGTGCTCAGCATTGTATAGCTGAGTGCTCGACAGGCGCTCGCCCTCCCCTTCCCCTTGGGGTACTTGTTGTAGCCCCATCTCATCATATATTCTATCGATCGTCTCTCTGATGCTTCTGGTGTCAAAGTCATCCTCGATATTTGCCCTAGACGTGCCTGGTACTGAATCGTACTCAGGAAAGAATTCTTCTATGTCCTCCCAATCTACTACTGGATCAGGTTTTTTAACCTCTCTTTCCAGATATTCAAGATCGCATGCTCTCTGTCTTCACTTATGTTCTATGTCGTCATCGAATTCTCTGCACTTCCTCACGTCCTCTCTGACCCTATCTTCTTCCTCTTTCTTTGCATCTCTACATTCATTTGCCCTTCGTATTTCCTCATCCCTTCATCTCTTTATTCTCTTTTCTCGTATCTTTTGCTCATCTTCTTCTATTTGCTTTTGTTCCTGTCTGTCCTGATCATTAGCTGCTCTCTGCTTATGATTGTGTTGTCTTTCTTGCTCCTCGCGATATAACTGCTCTCGTCTCTGCCTATCTTTTTTCTTGATCCTTTCGTCTCTCAATCCTTTTTCCTTTTCCTTCTCCTTTCTCTATACATCGTCTAGCTTCTCTTTTTGTTTCGCGTCATCAATGCCTTTACCATTGAGTTTCAATAAAATCTGACCTCCCATCCATTTATTCTGTGTGTATGCTATCTCATCAGTACTATCCTCATTTCCTTTCCATCTTTTGCCCTCTCTCTCTGTATCTAGATATGTACTTGCTTGTGCCTGGTCTTTTCTCTCGTTCTCGCATCTCTCCTTGTCCCTTAGGACCTTGGAGGTGATATCTCTATCTCTGTCTTTGTCTGGGTTTTTGTCACTACTTTGCGTAGGTGACTCATATGCCGGGTTGCCATACCCCATAATTGCTTTAAGTTCCCTTAGCGGGAATAATCCTATAGTCCGTACTGACTTCGGTTTTCATTTCAGATGGGGAGGGTGGCGCGGAAAGGCATCTCACCCCCCTCTGTGCATATGTTAAGTATCCAATCTAATGACGGCTCCTCCTCCTTATCCTCTTGATACATCTTACAAAGCTCTAAACTAGCTAGGCGTTTGTCCAACTTTTTGCCTTTTTATGTGGCGTGCAAATATGTTGTCATGTGCTGTAGTGCTGTAGGACCGTTTTAGACAGCGATCCACCCTGGGGCCATGGCATACACATTTTGTTTGCGGTTACTTTAACCCATTCTGCACTGTACTTTTTCAGTTTAGGTGCATGTTTTGGCAACTGTTTGCACAAGCGACTAATCTGCTTAAATCTGTTTACCTTCTCTTTATATAATACCTGTTGTGCTTTTCCGTTCCTTAAACAACTTCAATAATATGAACGAGCACCAATCATCGCAAGCTCCAATCCTGTTTTTTCACAAAAAGTTATGCTTCCTTTTTCAACCAACAAACATCAATTCGTATTCTACAATATCTCAGTTACTCAATCAAGTAATCTTTATGCTAGTTCCTCGAAGGAAAAATTTCATCCTATGACGTAACAACAAACAACACATAAGACAGGCGTTAACAGACTAGACAAACTCCAGCTGGCTACACAGATCTCTATCCCTAAATTTTACCCTGACATGGGCTGTAAGCCCATCCCTTTCAACAAGCGTCTTTAACCGCTATGGTCTCCTAGTTATTCCTAATTTATTCAGGACTTTGGATGCAGGCTTCTTCTAACCGCTATATTAAGCATAGGAATTAAGCGTATCTTCTCTTCTCGGTTGTCCCCCTCGTTATCTCTCTCTTCTCAGGTTTCCTCCCCGGTATCCTTATCCCCTACTCCGCCAACCTGTGAATCACTAATTCCTTCCCCCTATATATATATATATATTTACATATATATATACATTCTACAAAAAAGAAAGCAGAGACGGGTGCACTCCAGTTCCCTGCACAGTAAACCTTCTCAGCCACTGGTGTTCTCCTCCTACCGGTTTCTGTGCTCTTCACATCGTCAGGGAGGCAGTCTTAACTTGCAGCTCACAGCAAGTGCAGGTGTTGACAATCAATGATGATTCTGCTGCAAGGACTTCTGGTAGCTGTGGTCATCAGGTTTGCAAGAAACAAGCTCACACCCAATCCCACAGTGGGGAAAGGGGGAGAGTAGCATACAGTGAGGCACTCCAAAACAGGGCATGTGTCACCCCGGTGCAGCACCCTATCAGATTCTGAAGATTTAACCCTTCAGAAATCCTGGAGATATGACAAAAAAGAAAGTGGAGAGGGGCGCACTATAGTTCCCTGCACAGTAAACCTTCTCAGCCACTGGTGTTCTCCTCCTACCGGTTTCTGTGCTCTTCACATTGTCAGGGAGGCAGTCTTAACTTGCAGCTCACAGCAAGTGCAGGTGTTGACAATCAATGATGATTCTGCTGCAAGGACTTCTGGTAGCTGTAGTCATCAGGTTTGCAAGGAACAAGCTCACACCCAATCCCACAGTGGGGGAAGGAGGGGAGTAGCCTACAGTGAGGCACTCCAAAGCAGGGCATGTGTCACCCCAGTGCAGCACCCTATCAGATTCTGAAGATTCCACCCTTCCAGCTCACAGCACGTGCAGGTGTTGATAATCAATGATGATTCTGCTGCAAAGACTTCTGGTAACTGTAGTCATCAGGTTTGCAAGGGGGAGGGAACTGGATGTGCCCCTCTCCGCTTTCTTTTTTGTCATATATACATTCTACTCTACTTCTAATTGTATTTTTGTTTCCTGCCTCCCTGCGTTGCCTTCCATTACTTGTTCTAAGGCATGCACTTTTTGCCAAAGTATTTAGTCTTTTTCACTCACCGTTCACATATTTCCTCTCTGAATGCTCGGGATCACTGCCTTCATCACCGCCTCGCCTGCCGTTCACCCGATGAGCTGCTTGTAGAAGTGGGAAAGGGTTTGTGGGAGAAAGCACAGGTCCAGATGCAAGTGTTGGATGTTAAGTGCTAGGTGCTCCACGCCATCTGGGCGCGAACACCCAGGCGGGAGCAAACACCCGTGCCCTTTTCTCCCGCGGGCTTCCACCCTCGCGGGTTACGGCAATGGCTTTAGTCCTGCAGCGGGTGGGGCCAAGCAGCAGACAGCCTCCCAAGCTCCCAGGACCTCGGAGCAAACACCCGCGTTCTTTCCTCCCACGGGCTTCCCAACAACATTTATTTAAAGGGCTCGAATCAGTTGTGTTTGCAAATGCTCGTCCTTTATAGAAATGCCACATATAATCCTGAAACACTTACAATGTCTCAGGTATAAGGCAAGAATTGGTCTACTATGCAGGAATGGTAACATTTACCATAAAGACAAGGGAAAATCCACAAGAATTCCTAATGTACTTACTACAAGTACTGGAAACCAAAAACATCCCTATAAATGTAATCTTCCAAATTTCATACACATGGAAACATACATGTACTCTCTGCAACCATGTTTCACAAGACCAGATCCCTAATGAACGACTGGTACATGTATCCATGCCAAATTCTGAATCCATTGCATTTAATCAGCTTCTGCAGAATGCACATCATGGCATAGCATCAGCAATGTTATCAATGACATTTGTAATGTCAGCTTTGATATCCTGGATGTTAGTCTTAGCAGTGCACGTGGTGGCGTGAGTTATGGTTGCTTAGCTTACCATAACTGGCAAATTCATGGGGTTTTTCAGTTTTACTTGTAACAATAACGTCCCTTTAACAGCATTTTTTACTGAATTTCATAGGTTTTTATTAATGCAACTTAACCAAAACGTCCCTTTGCAAAGTTCTTTCAATGAATTTCATAGGATTTTACCAGTGCACCCTAATATGCTACAAATTCCTAATATCATACTTATCCCAATATATCAGCATTTACAGTCAATCTAGAATGTGCAAAGTTAAAACTGTGCCATTCCCCACCTCCTAGAAACATTTTATCATTTCTATCAACTTTCTATAACTTTGTAGCACTGTTTCCTGTTCGTCGACGTTCACGGACATCTTGTATAGGAGGTCCCATGCACGGCCCGCACTCCAACCCTCCATTTTGAAATACCAGGAACGTTCACGGCAAAGTATGTGACGTATGATGAGCAAATAAACCAGCAGGGAGCCGCAGTAGGGCTCTGTCCAGTACCTATCAGAAGAACAGCACCTATTGACGTACCAACACTGAAGAAAACATGGAAAGTAAGGTATCCATTGAGAAAACCATATAAACAAATGAAATGGAATGAAGATCGTCTGAGTACAGTCCCTGAAGAAGCCAAAAAGGTCTTAATGGAAGACGAATGCTGATGCCACAAGAACCCGGACTGACTCACATATAGAAGATATGACAACCTGAGAATGATAAAAAGAGACGAAACACCATAAATAAGGGACATTGCGAACCTAAAGCAAAATGACAATGTCAAATGTAAGAAGCTTATGCCATGAGAATGACAAAGATATTCGACTAGTTTACGGATGTATATATACTTGGAACCACAAGAAAGCTAAGAAAATGGTGCAGCTTGCTATTCTTAGTAGTAAGATAGATTGCGGCAAGCACCACCTATACATATCTACCTCAAAATAAGCATGTTGTATAAGTATACTTCTACTATGCAAAAGAGCAGAATAAACCAAAGGTTACTAGAGGCCGCATGAGGAGAGCTTCATGTTTAATAATTCAAGAATCAAAGGCAGAATCGAAACTCAGCAGAGACAAATTGTGCCAAAAAGCCAAGGCTGTATCAGCTAAAATAGACGAACAGTGTCATGCGCCGCATTGCATCCTGGCGTGTGTGGCCGAAGTCCCGCATTAGTGCTAGGTAGCACTTCACGTATTGTGCTGCGTATATCCGCGCGATCTAGCCTTCCGCTTCTGGACGTATGCTGCTCTTCATAGCCACGCCCCCTCTGCAGCGTTTCGCGTTGCAACCTTTCCAGTCAGCCACTGCTTTCG
Source organism: Ambystoma mexicanum (assembly GCF_040938575.1). Classification (NCBI taxonomy): domain Eukaryota; kingdom Metazoa; phylum Chordata; class Amphibia; order Caudata; family Ambystomatidae; genus Ambystoma; species Ambystoma mexicanum. The sequence continues at coordinate 858,083,143 of NC_090933.1, read as the reverse complement.
CTGCCGCTGTTGCGTAACGCTGTGTACTTTTCTTTCCTACTCCCTTTCTTTGCCCCCGCTGACTCGGTTGGTGCTCGCCTCCTATTTTTACTTTTGCTTACCTTTCCCTCAGCCTGCTTCCCGTTCGCCTTCCGTTCTTTTTTCTTGGCTACTCCTCCTCTGGTACTGCTGGCATGTTTACTTCCCTGTTTCCTTGGATTCTCCTTTGCTTACCTACTGCCTTGCTAGCCCATTTCTGCGACATCTCTTTGATGTTTATTCTCATTGTACAACTCACTCATTTCAAGAGGAGCCCAGTTTCCAAGTGGATCCCGTTGCCATCAGCAGGGGTTCTTTCTGCCGCCAACGGCTTTTTCCCCTCATTGTCCCTCCCGGGAATGGGGTCACAGTGAGGTGCTTTTCCCCAGCCTTCACTGTGGCTTCCTCTCATGTGAGACACACACGCCCCACAAAAAAGAGAAGGATACAGATCATGGAGGTCCCTCAGCCCAGAGGACAATGACCACTGTTACACAGGAGAGGTGAGGGAAGAAGAGGGGAGTTGGGGCCCTATGGATACTCAGAATACAGAATCTGACAAACAGTAGCTACAATTAATGAAGCAAAGAACAGAATAGGATGCTAAGAAAGGTCAAGATAAGAAGCAGAAGGCAGGTGGTGGGCAAAACGAAAATCAAATGCATGAATTAAATGGAGAAGAAGACAAATTTACGGTGTCTGAATCACGTGACCAGCCGAGCGAGAAGAAGTGAGACTTTCACACCTACACATGGCAGAGTGCCATGCAAAGGTATCAGAACTTTTTCCAGATAGAGATGCAGTCTCAAGGCCAACCACAGTGTAATCATTGACAAATGGCCCCTGAAGTGATGATTGATTGTAGCAATAATTGGAGGAAGGCCGGGGGAGCTGAAGGGCACCCTGCACCTGGCCGACTATTCTGCATGCTGCTAGGCAAAATGCAAAAGTATGAGTGGGATTGGTGCCAACCAAATCATAGTGGACCAAGTAATCGAGGGTCATATAGTTAGTAGAACCAATGGGACGTAGTAATTTTAGTGACGTCTATAGTAGCCATTTTGAAGGAAGGGCTTAGATGCCCCAACTGACAACGTTTACCCAATCCCCTTATTCCGTCACCATTTACAGATATAGTACCTATATTAAAGTTACCTTCCAAGAACCAATAGAATTGCATGGCAACTTTTAAGCGTTACACGTCAGTGATGACAAGTTTTTAAAATAAATGATGTGTTTTTTATGAAGTTCGTTGGGGTTGTGAAGCAAGAAGGAAGATCACGCAACCGCGCATATTCATGAAACTCCCTGTTTTTTATACTTGTCATTAAATGGACTCCCTTTGCCAAACCATTGAGTTGTCATTATTGATTTGATGCTTGAGTATTAATCTGCATCCCCATCCATCTCACGGGTGCTGCTATTCCATCTTAAAGTGCTATTGGGCAACCCCCCGCTTTATGGGCCAGTTGGGGTCCTGGTACACACTTGGTAGCAGAGATAGGATGGTTTATCGATTATCGATTAGATAAGACACCCATTCATGACATAAAGTAACTTAAGGTCCTCAGCAATATCACAAGTCCTTTGCCATCCAGCTAAGTAGACCGTGAAGCTCCCTGTAGATAGTGGCTAGAAGCAACCATAACTCACGCCACCATGTGCACTGCTAAGACTAACATCCAGGATATCAAAGCTGACATTACAAATGTCATTGATAACATTGCTGATGCTATGCCATGATGTGCATTCTGCAGAAGCTGATTAAATGCAATGGATTCAGAATTTGGCATGGATACATGTACCAGTCGTTCATTAGGGATCTGGTCTTGTTAAACATGGTTGCAGAGAGTACATGTATGTTTCCATGTGTATGAAATTTGGAAGATTACATTTATAGGGATGTTTTTGGTTTCCAGTACTTGTAGTAAGTACATTAGGAATTCCTGTGGATCTTCCCTTGTCTTTATGGTAAATGTTACCATTCCTGCATAGTAGACCAATTCTTGCCTTATACCTGAGACACTGTAAGTGTTTCAGGATTATATGTGGCATTTCTATGAAGGACGAGCATTTGCAAACACAACTGATTCGAGCCCTTTAAATAAATGTTGTTGGGAAGCCCGTGGGAGGAAAGAGCGCGGGTGTTTGCTCCGAGGACCTGGGAGCTTGGGAGGCTGTCTGCTGCTTGACCCCACCCACTGCAGGACTAAAGCCATTGCCGTAACCCGTGAGGGTGGAAGCCCGCGGGAGGAAAGGGCACGGGTGTTTGCTCCCGCCTGGGTGTTCGCGCCCAGATGGCGTGGAGCACCTAGCACTTAACTTCCAACACCTTGCATCTGGACCCAACACACGGCACAAGAACCGGCACCGAAGTACATTGTCCCTAGCACTGCATCCACGGGGTAAGATGAGACTCCTTATTACTTTTGGTTTCTGGATTTTGACCCCCAAAACCTCCCTTATTGCAAGATGGTCGGCCTCCTTGGGGGCGTTAGCTCTGGAGTCCGTGGTCCCACAAAGAGGGGGGCCTCTCATCCCCCTTTACCCCCCTCCACCTCTCCAAATCCACCCTTCTGTCCAGCATACAAGGCCCCTCGGCCCCTGTGGAGCACCGGAAACGGATCTTGGGGAGAAGACTATGGGGGGGCCTGCTATATAAGGCACCCGGGGTCACGCAAGGTACAGAAGCCTGTACTGGGAGCCCACAAGTGAATGGAGGGTATACTCGACCAATTATGCCCAGTGGTCGGGGCCCTGCACCCAAGTTGCCCTGCACCCCTCTACCAAGCATCCACAGCCCCACAGCCCTTCTATGTTCCTCTGGGACCACATGTGGTTTTGTTTCATCTCCTCGATTCATTCCTGCGCAGCCAAGCCAATTTTTGGATGAACATGTGCCCTCGGTCAACCTCCTAACCCCTGGAGGGGGCCTTGACTGTGTAGTTACCGCCGTTCTCTTGGACACTTTGGCCACTGGATGTGAGAGAATTTCTTTGGGCATTTTAAAACTGTGCAGAGTGCAGTTTGTATTGGCCCCACCGTTGGAACCTCCCCACCCATCCTTTGGTCTGAACCCTGTTCTATCAATCCCGCAGTCAACAGTGGTTCTCCCTGAAGCCCACCCTCTGTCGGCTTCTGCTCGTCAGGCTCCTGCCCTCAGGGGGGTGGGCAACTTTGATCTGGGCAGGGAGCGGAATTTAGCCCCCTTTCCTGCAATGGGAGCGTGCCCACGCCTGACGCCCCTATGGGGGCTCGCTCCTCTTTACGGATCAGCCCTTTCCGGGCTCCTGAACCCCCCTCAATTGGCGCCCAGTGTTCGCAAGTCCCACTTTCTACTGCATGAGCTGATCTGCCTAGCTGTCCGTGCCAACTCCTGCTCTGCGAGCTGGTGGAGATCAAAAATCTCCTATTGGTTCTGACCAAGGAGGTACTCGGGGTCGGGGGGAGGGTAGTGCGGGGAGGAGAGGAGAGGTCTCAGCAGGGACAGGGCCCGGGGGTCCGAACCCAGTGTCTAACAAAGGGTTGTATTCCTTGCACTCCTGTCCGCCCCCAGCCACCGTGGATAAGAATGGAATCGTGGTTGGCTCTAGATCTGGAATAACCTTTGCTGGGCTCTGTAGGTTGCCAAGTTCTGTAATATGGTTCAATTGTTGCAGGATCACAGGAGCTTTACGAGTTTAGCCAGTACCACAATTGTTTGAGTAAAAGGAAAGAGTTGTCCCCTGATTATCTTGCTTAGGTGGTTCAAAGAATGGTTCTGACACCCTGGTCATTGCTATACAGTTCTCGCTTTTATTTGTACTTGTGCTTAGTTGTTGAGCGACAATGGACTGATACCAGAGCCCTTTACCTGACATGTCCCAAAACAAGGGTCAGTCGGAGTCAGGCAATTGCCGACAACTACACACAACTGACTGCCCTTTCCCTTCCTCACTGGGATAAAAGGCAGAGCACAAGAGAACACAATGAGCAAAGCAGAACGCATGAGAAAACAGCTATTCCAGGACGGCAATTCAAAAGCAGTGAGACATGAAAAGAAATCAAGAAGGGACCGTCCCTTGCTGAGCTGAGGGGGATCCTAAGGTGAAGTGTAACCAGCCAACGTGAAGGTTTACCAGAAGGAATTGTTTTTGTTTTACTGGTTTTGGAATATCAGGCCCATCTGAAGCAAGATACTTAGCATGAGAAGAAACTTGGGCACAGAAGGCACTGATATAGAGATAAGGAATTCTAAACTCATGCCAGAATCCCAAGAGTGTGCTGTGCTCAAGAGTCCCACCTTCTCCCATGCTAAAAATGTGGGTAAGAGAGACCCCAGCGATACCATCCTGACATATCATTTTTTTTTAACACTTCTTTCTTTTCTTGTGAACATTATCCCTCATTATTTTGTAGCATAGCGGTAAGGATTGGCAGTAGGCTTTTTAGTATAGGCCCTTTTTTCTTGACTGGACACTGATAAGACTGTATTACTATTATTTGATGGTCGTAGCTTGCTCCCATTTTAGCTTTAGGTTTAGATTAGGTGTTTATCTCACCCATCGTACAGTTTAATAAACACCCTTGAACTGTGATCACTCGTGTCTGTCTTGCTTTGATACAATACCTTCCTTACATATGGTGTCAGAGTGGGATCTGACTCAATTGAAACTAATTGGGGAATCCTACCATTTCAAAAACTCAGTCATAGAGCTTCTAGACCTGCTATTGCCATGAAAGAATCTGTATTGATATCTGTAGCAGTACAGAGGCTGTTATCCCCCCTGGGAAGAGAGGAATGATTCCTACCGATTTGGTTTTGATACCCCCTCCGGTAGGTTACATAAGGTTAGTACTAAATTTGGCCTAGCGTGGAAGTTCGGTGTAGACGTTTTATCAGGCGTCTTCCATCCCGACTTCCGGGTGACGTAAAGGTTCTCTTACAGAATCAGGGTGAAATGCCATTTGAAGTACGTCGTGGATCTCAAATTGCTCAAGGAATTTTGGAAAGGGCTCTGTTTCTTCAGTTTAAAGAAAGTGAACCGGACGAAGCAGAAAGAGGTATATTAGGCTTTGGGGAAGCTGATAAACTGGTTAACATCAAAGAAAGAAAGGGATAAGAACCTACCATCTACCCCGACCTAGCCTTCGCCGAGCGAAATGATCCAGTTCTCGCTGAAGCTTTCTTACAAGATATTCTAGAAGGTATAGAGAAAGGAAGCCCCTTTTTCTTCTTAAAGTAGGGGTTGCTATATAGTAGAGAAACATCCCCAGAGGGCTTAGTGAAGACACTGTTAGTAATCCCTAAGACCCACCAAAAGGTTGTATTAGAGATTGCGTACTCTCATCTTACTGGGGGCACAATCCAAAACCCAGGCACATATCAGTGGGAATTTTACTGGCCAGGTATCCATAATGATATTAAGGCATTTGTTCAGACGTGAGACATTTGTCAAAAACACAGCACACACATCCCATTACCTGCCCCTCTGAATCCCTTACCAATCATAGAAGTCCCTTTTTCAAGAATCAGGATTGATATCATTGGACCGTTAGAAACATCCAGATTAGGCAACAAATATGTCTTTGTAATTGTGGACTATGCAACCCAGTACCGCAAAGCATTCCTGATGCAGAACTATACCACACAACAAATCCTTAAACACGTCTTAGCATATTTGTCCAGTGTCGGCTTTCCCAAAGAAATAATAACCGATCAAGGTTCGAATATTATGAGCAAGTTTATGGCAGAATTTTATGGCAGAATTCAAAGAGCTGCTCCATATTACCACCCACCGGGCCACCCACATCTAAGGCCACATGCATACAAGGCCTTGTCCTGTCTGGATCTGTCTGGACCGTGACGGCCGCAGGATACAGTGCTCTGCTAAACCCTAAACATTCTCTGGCACCCTAACTAAACACCACAATCTCCTTTGGAAAGCCTATCAAAAATACACTGTTCCGGACATGCTGCATCTGGCCCTGGAGCACACATGGTCAGGACCCATCTCCAAATTACAACGGCAATTAGTATCTAGTCACCAGTAGGCAAGGTAAGCTCAATCCTGCTTCGGCCACTCGTCACCTGGTACCGCTCTCCCTTACCGTGCATGTGCAGTTTGCATAGCACCTTTAAACTGAATAATCTCTGCACTACGTGCCCAACTCACCAAATATCACATTTTGCCTCCACTTGTGCACTGTTTTTGCACGGCGCATATTGTGTCATTGACTAATGTATCCAGCCCTACTGGTGTTAGACCTACGTTGCCCATATTTGTACCTTTGTACCCAGCCCTGTCTGGTGTAACGCACACGCGATGTGCCCATTGCGCTACTGAGTTTAAAATAATACTGCCAGGCCACTCCTGTATTGAAATCCTTGTTGTGTTGTGTTGTGTTCCTCTAAATTTTGTACATCCTTCTTGCGCCAGACTGGCCTACTCTATCACACTAATTGAACATACTTGTCATGGCTCTTTAGCACTAATATGCTTAGCTAATTGCATTGGCCATTGTGTTCTAACTGATTTATTTGAAATTGGCTAACCACTGCTCTTTATGTATCTGAGTTGAATGCAATTTGTACCTCAACATTTATTTTGTTGTGCTAGCTTAACCGTAACTTTTGTGATATTGTTGCATGCCCTGTAGTGACCTAAATGAGATACCGAGATAACCTGATCACTTTCATGCAAAACTAGCTAGCAGACTTGGCCAGTTCTATGGTACTCTCTTAACCTCACACAGTCCTGCTTATTTTACGCTTTACCTATGTTCCATGATCTTATACTACTGCCTTGTAACGTGTTAGACAACTGACACTATTTTGACCCCATGCTTGGCCTATCTAATTGACACTGTATGGATGGACCTGCTCCTTGCAGCAGTAGCAGCATATTATCTATATAGGACACAGAATATAGTAAACAATATATTATATTACATAATGTTAGCCCTTACTGCACTATTACACTTCCTCTTGTGGGCCTTCCCGAAATCAGGTCCCCCAGCCCGCAACATAGGATTTAATTACTTCACTGCTCCTCCCCTTGGAAGCAGATATCTTTAATGGATTCCTCCCATTTCGTCCTCAAAAACTCTGATCTAGATTAACTAGACTCCATGATCCTTTAGCCAGTGCGAGCAATAACAGTAGCCTCCTGAGAGAAGGCCTATGTGGTAATTGATACCCTCAGGCCTTTTACTCGGGCTTCAGGGCCCATAACGACCGGTACAGCCCTTGCTTCAGGTCTATAAAGCTACATTATTAACAAACATCTGGAATAGTTATAAAGTCTGATGGAAGAAAGTGAAGCAGAACAATTTAGAGCAGTGTGATGTAAATGTGGCAGTATGAGTGAAGTTTGCTTCTATTGCTTTAGCAATGGAGTGTGAAAGTAGCCAAGCGAAGAGAGTATTCACTAGTGTGACAGTATTTTTGCCAAGTACCTTATGATGAATGGGTCCATCTTTTAAAGGATAAAATCAATGAAAGACGTGGAGATGGTTATACTGTTAAATAGTAAGGGTCTGATTCACAAAAATGTTGTTCTGAAGCAAGTATGACTTTCTGTAGGAAGCAGTCTTGGGTGGTGATTTATTTTTCAATAACAGGTGTAAATATTTCCTTATAATGAGAGGGAGCACCATTGATGGATTTGGGGTGTTTTCATAGAAGAGAGAAAGTGCTAGAACATTCAATTAATCAATGTCAAGGTTTCACTTAAAAATAGACACAATCTCTTAATACCATTTCTCATACACCTAAGACAGACTCCAGAATTAAAAGTGCATTGACCTTTGAGTACCAAGATAACCAACAGAGCACCTTGAGACTCCCCCTGGGGGGTAGTGGTGTGCAGTATAAATCATCATAACATAACATAAAGTGGACAGATTTAACTGACCACAAATGGATGCTCTGATGACACATATACCAACAAACATATCCGTGAATTAAGGGACTTGTCAACTCGAGTTGATATTCTCAATTCCTGGTTGCCATGGCCACAACAATATGTTTACTTTGCATAATATGGCCACTGGCCATGGGCACACCAATATGTTTATTTTGGGTCAACTGTGTGCAACAATGTGGCTACTGGCCATTGCCACAATAGTATGTTTACTTTGTTTGAATGGTTGCAACAATGTGGCTACTGGCTTTGGGCAGAATAGTGTGTTTAATTTGGGTTACATTCCTGTAAAATATGGGCAATGTTGAGGAAAAAGGATCACTAATGATTCCGGTGGATTGGTTAACAATTTATTAGAAGAAAGCAGTCACAGGATGAACCCAACAGCAACACGAGACACACATTTTGAGTGTCCCCTTCCCGGTGAGCCCCCAACACTTTCTACCCACAAGGGCACATTCTTTCCAATGTGAGGGGTGTTCCCAACAGCTCAAGGTTGCAGACTAAATTCATCCTGCTGGCAAATAACAAAATATCATTATATCGGCCTTTGACACCAGCTGCGCTCTTTCATGTAAGCCAGTGCTATCAGTGATGTCACCCTGTTGAAATTCACTCAATGAAGGTGCCCACATTCCTTGAAGATTCTCATATACTTTGAGACAGGTGAAAGTGTTAGAAATATGACAACTTCCAGTCCCCTGTGCCACATTTCCTAAGAAAGCAAGAGCCTAGCTTCTGCTTGAATAGGCCAAAACAGAAACACATCGGAAGTGAGAGGTGAGAAAGCAAGTATTCAAACAGGCTAGGCGAGAGGCGTTCATTGCAAAGACATGCACAGTATGTTCTACAGTGTCCGCCTCGCATAAGCAACAAACACTGTTTAAACATGGTAGGTTGCAGGGCCTAGTCACTATAATACCGCAGTGCCAGGCATGGGGAATACTTAAAAAATTTAATTTCACAATTTACCTCCACAGCCCACTCCTATGAGAGCTACGCTCCAATTTCATTACAATAATCTCTCGAGGAACAAACATCACATTCTAGCAGGTTGTAACACTTTATATATTCTTCAACATGACCATAAAGCCCTTGAACAGGTTGTGACACTTTAGAAGAGGTGCTCCAAAACCGATAATAAAGTCTTTTGCTCACCATTGACAGACAAAAGAGCCCCAAGATTATGACAACGACTACGAACTAGATCTGTCTGATAGACGCCCCCAGGGATCACAGTTGACACTGATCTATGTCCCCAAGGATCAGTACGCCTTTGCCTAGTGTGCAGGAGGCTTACAGTGTGCCAAATTTGAGTAATGATGTCAGAAATATTGCTTGTGCAATCTGGTATAAAAGTGCAGCGCTCACGTTTTACGACTGCCTAGACGCCTCCCTGTGATGGCAGAACCATCTCTAACACCATGCAGTTCTGTAGAACAATGGCTTGGAGGGCAACCTGTTCCGAGGACAGCATAGACAAGGAGGAGTCTGTCACATTAGAAATATTCTCCACCAACAATGAGAGCTGCATTAACCAATGTCTATTTATTTTAATCCCTGGAGCTGGTATTGGGTACCGGTGGCCAGCAACAGAGTCATCCCATGACAAGCTTTGCTTAGTGTGAGCCGGGGCAGGGAATGTAGAGGTGTGAAACACTTCAGGCAGAACATATCCCAAGTAACAACCCCCTCCCCCCCATTTGATGGGTAATCACAGGTATTCCTTATCTCCACAGATTAAATCTGCTCCAGGATAAGTAGGTCATGCATCCCAGGAAAATGTGAAATTCTGTTCGAAGGCAAACATAACATTTTCAATCACTACACTAGTTTTAGTGTACAGGTAATACTGACATCTGCTGGTTCCCATGAACACAGGCCCTCGGTTAGTACAACACAGGATACCCACTGCCGGAGAGGATAGGTGGAGGGCAGCAGGTTTTCGGTGTACTAGATTTGGCTCAGGGAAATTTGGATGACCTATGAATCCCAGGGGGACTGAGCCTCCCTGCATTTGTTTTAGGCCTTGTGACTGAGAAAGTCCAAGCAAATATCCACCCACTGAAAGGGGATTGGTGCAATAGGGAATCGTGATGACAAATCCTGGGGCATGTGGGCACACACCCAGCAGTCAATTACGTTAAGTGTACATGCATACTGTTAGAAGAGGTGTAAATATGTGTTTTCACTATGTACCGAGGGCTGGGCTGCACGCTTGTCTATCTCGTGATATGTTGTTCGAAAAGCCTCTGTGACTGTAAAATGCATATATATCAACATTCCAGCAATATTTCTGCTAACAGAGATAAAGTACAGCATCATGCCACAAGTGCTGTTTGTCGATGGTCCTCTTCGGGTTTTAAGCCACAACTTCAGGACAATAGTTTGTGTGTTGCAGACAAAGTTACTGTACTAGTTTGTTGAGGTAGATAAGGTACAACACGTTGGCTGAACTGTTCTCTGGACAACCTCTTCAGTCCTAAATCTTTATACTCTGCAGTAGAAAGAGTCTCACTCTTCCAAAGTTCCCCCTCTACTTATCAAATGTCCATCAGCAAACTCCAGGGATCACAGTTTAGGGACGACAGATTCACTTACCAGTTCAAACTGTGAATAACGACCATACCAGAGCCACAAAAATATCAGAGTCATGGTAATAAAAGGCATGACCAATGCATTATAGCAGCATGGTCCATAACTTGCAAATGCTGGGGACTTAGCAGCAGTCGTGTCTGCTCTCCACTGTTGCACCATCTTCCTAGAGGGACTCATAGTCATCGGGTAGACAAATCCAGAGCTAATTTGGCTGTTGTCCCTTGATATCCTCCAACAGGGTCACAGTGCATACATCTGGATGGTTGGGTGGTGTGATCCAGCGGATGCGCCTTCTGGAGATGGTAAGCCAACAGATGAAAGTGGCGCGGTGTTGTTCATTCCTGGGCCTCCACCACCTTCCATAGGAGCCATATTAACAGCTCGCTCTGAGAACTTACTGCATAAAAAAGATTCAGCAGCTGCAGATCCCGGTTTATTAAGTATGCATATCGTCTGATCGGGGGCCATCGCCTCTCCCTCTGATACTGATTGTTCTGTTCCAGGAACCCTGTACATATCTGAAACTGACACACACTTGGCAGCATCACTGGCGGTGGTGTTGGTGGTCGTAGGGGAACTAGATCCCGACCATGGAAGATTGGTGGCCAGTGAGTTAATGTCATCAGCAGGGGCGGCAGAGCCTCATGAAATTGAGCATGAAGAGATCAAACAGTTTAAATTAATGTGCTACAATATTTCCTCCATGTATCATCCTCCAGTGATAGACAATGACCTGGAATATGTTAACTGCAAGTGGAAATGGCAGACACTGTGATATTACCAAAATCAGTATATGGTAAACCTAAGAGTTTTTTTTCTTTTGTATAGCAGGAATATGTATAATGACCTTTATCACATAAATGGGGAGGGACATGTCTGTTGGAATTATCTCCTTTCTTTAAACAAGAAATATGGGAGGGTCGAATAATTTAGGTTGACAAAAAAGCATACAGTTACTATAACTTAAATGGCTTAATGGAAAGTCATTAGGTACATCCCCACTAGCTTGAATAAGATTAAAGAAAGTGTTCAACCAAGTAGTAACCAAATTCAGCCAGACACAATGTAGCATTAATGGATTCGGAGGGTGATGCGCATGACTGTGCCGAGAACTAGCAACCCATTTCTCTTTAATTGGGAGACACAGGCACAAACGTTACAGAGCTAGGAAATGATTAACCATGATAGATTTCACATTGAAGTTATTTTAGAGAAAACATTTCACAAATACAAATTAATCATAAACAGCCAAGACGATACACAAAGTAGTTTATTTGGAGGAATGCAGTTGAAAGTCTCAATGATTCAGACTCACGGCGAGATAAGCGAACTATATATGGATTCGAGAAGTTTGGGCCACAATACGTGCATTAGCATTGGTTACATGTACACAGTATCCCAAAACATGGCTACCATTTACTAACCAACGGAAAGAGAAGACAGCTACAGTAGGTTACCAGGGAAACCTGGCAACACATTAGGGCTACGTGTCGGCTACTCAGGTTGGAACGAGAGCCGACGAGTAAGGACACAGACACTTCAGTGACTTTGAATGAAACAATAGATAAGATGTTAGGAATGCAGAGGTCTGTAATGAGCATGGAGCACCCTAACGCTGATAGGATGAGACTTATAATGTGCGCAGCATAACAGTACGATGGAGAACGTGACCATAGGAAGTGTCAACTAAGGGAAATATGACAGTAATGTTGAACATGAACCGCTCACATATCGAAGGGAGATACATTTTCCTTATATGGAAATATATATTTCTTTTTTGGTTAATATTGGAAACGTGCTGTTAACATATGGTTTGAAGGAACCTGAGTATAGGAAGTTGTTACATTATTATTGTATGTAAATACTAACCCAACATTTTGAGTTGAATCGCAGAGATAACTTTATCTATGGCTTTAAGGGACCGGGTTTTACTAGAATGGAAAAATACAGATAGCCGTGTACTATTTGCTCAATAGACGCAGCAGGTCCGCGCATTGGGGAACTTTTGGAAAGCATATGAAAAACAAGGGGCATTTTAGAAATGGTGTTTGCTATGAATCATTCATGCTTTGCTAATAGTGGAACTACAAGCATGTGAGATGATAAGTATATTTTTGTATATTGTGTGATTACTGTAAGCCTGACAACTGTCATGACTGGATGTGAACCGAGTTCATTTTAATGCTAATACGTGGCTCAACCAGTAGCGAATTGCACTTGAATTTAGTTAATTGCGCATAACAAGTAGGACTCGATGAATGAGAGACTAGAGAACAGAAGGTCTAAATTTACCTTTGAATGCATATACATTTATTGAAATTACAGATGGGATTATCCCGGGAACCTCGAACACTAATGACTTGAAACATAGAAAGCACCCATGTTTGGTAAGATTTTTATCATTGTTACAACTATACTGATGGAGAATAATTTGGCCCAAGAGAAATTAGTATTTTAAGTTACAACTGTTGTTATGGTTACATAAAAGGGCCCAAGGAATAAAGGGGACAAAGTGATAGTGCTTTAATGGACTAGTCCATATAATATTGTTAGTTGGAGCAGGTAACTGATTTCATGAAACATCATTTTGGAGCCATAGCTTCAGTCATTTGTTTCAAAAGGACTAACCAGGAAAAATGTGGGGACATAGCTGCTTAGTGTTTATGACACAATGTTAATTTACTATTGTTATGCATTTTAACAAGGATTTCTTTTTCTTTGTCTATTTTCTTTGTTTGTTACTTTCATCTTCTATGATACCTGCAACTAACTTACCCTCACCACTCCTTCATCTCTGTCATGGCTCAAATGTATAAAGATGCTGTTTGAATCAGTCAATATATGTATCGTTGAAAAGACTAATGCCCAGATTTGACAAAGGCACAAGATGCCGAAACATGTGTAATCGGAATGGGCTTATCCTCAAAAGTGGATTCAGAAAAATAAAGAAACAGATTGTTTGGAAACCAATGGTGGCACAGTCATTTTTGAGAGACAACCAAAGTGTTTCCACAACAACCTGACAGTCATGGGGCTCTCCATCCTCTGGGGTAGTTAATAGTGCAGGATTTTTTAGAACTGAACAACGATTCAGCGTGACATTGTCAGCAGAAATGAGCAACTTTCATAGCGTGTAAGGCCGAATTTGACACATGTTGTGGCTTTCCCTTAAGTAACAGTGACAATGCCACACGAGGAACAGAAACTGTCACATGATGACCTTCGGAGTCTGTTTTCTCCACCAATAGTGCATCGGCAGCTACCGCTCACAGATGCTTGTCCCTGTGTAACTGAGTCAACACACCGCAGCAAACTCCTTGCACTCGTTGCAAAACAAGACAAAGGGCTTGCTATAATCCAGCAGACCTAAAGACAGAGCCATTGCAAGCACTTGCTTAATGGTGACAAAGGCACATTTAGATTCCTGAGATCATGGGAGAGGTTTCGGGATCGAATCATGGGTGAGGTTCAGGAGGGGCTTATCTATGGACACATAACCCAGGACCCACTGCCTACAGAAACCCTCCATTCAGAGGAAACCGCTCTTCTGCTTCTTGTTTTGAGGCATAGGGACCTTCTGGATCTTTGCAATTCGATCATGGAACAAGTGTTTTTCCCCTGCAGAAATCTCATGGCCCAGATAGCGCACCCGGGGCAGACTTAACTGTAATTTGTCCTTAGATGCCTTGTGACCCTTTTTACGCAAGCGCTGTCAACAGAACCAGGGTGTCTTCCTCACATGCTTCCAAGGAGGGGGAGGCTAAGAGCAACTCATCTACATACTGCACCAGTGTTGACACTCCTGGAAACTGTACAGAATCCAGATCTTTCTTCTGAATTTAGGAGAACAAAGTATGGCTGTCCATGTACATCATGAGAAGCTTTGTGAACGTGTACTAAGTTGAGTTATGGGTGAATGCAAAAAGATACTGACTGTCAGGGTGTATAGGTATGGAGAAAAATACTGAACACAAATCCACAACTGCAAATTATTTGGCTGTATACGGAATACATGAGAAAATCGTAGCTGAATTGGGGACCACTTGAAAAGCCAGCAGCACAGCAGCATTAACTGCACGCAGGTCCTGAATAAAGAGATGAACCTCTTTACCTGGTTTCTTAGTAGCCAAAATAGGAGTATTACAGGGGTTTTGGTTTCGGACAATAGTCCCCTGCTGGAAAAGGGATTATATCACTGGATGAATACCTTCTTCAGCCTTTCTGGAAATAGATTACTGCGGTACACATAGCAGGGTTCAGGGTAATATTAACTGGTTCAGTATTGACCAAGTATCCTGTATCATTTGCATGGCGTGGCCATAATTTGATTGGGACTCGGGCTAACAGCTTTGCCTTGGACAGGAGGTGGAAGCCAGCCATGAGAAAAGGTGGCAGGCCGGTCCTTAGAGTTCAAATGGGTGATCTCCTGTAATACTGCCAGCACATTGGAGACCTTCTGAGCCCGCATATCAAAATATACACCATCCGGGGAGCAGTAAATAGAGCAGATCAGTTTATTGGAGTCCTTCTTATGCCCACCGCCTTAACTACCTCAGTAGAATGCATTGTTTGTTAAAACTCAGAAGCTCTTAAAGTGGAGCGTAATGCTCAAGTGTCAACCAAATATGAAATTTTCTGACCAGCAACAATACAGTCAAAATATGGGGCAGTAAGATCGATCAAAATGAGCAGTGCAACAGGTTCAGGGACCCTTTGGCAATACTAAACATCAGTCAATAGCACTGGCAGTTGGGTGGGAACCTTGTAATTTCCTGTGGCACAGTCGGCTCTCTCCCTCCACCGTCATACTGAGGCTGATGTGGACACTCAGTTTTCCAGTGTCCAAACTCTTTAGAATAGCTGCATTGGTGGCTATACATGTTGGGGTAATACCTTTCAGAATTTTGCCCTGGCCCAAATGACTGAGGTGCTCCTCTTCCTCTTACCCCTCCCCTACCACGCCCACCAAGAGTAGGGTGGAACCCTCCCCTTCTCTGGGGAAGTTGCAAACTCTGTATTTGCAATGCACATTAACTTGGCTTCAGCAGCTTCTCTTTGTCTTTCAACCTTCTCATGAAAATGTTGTGCAGCCAACAAAACTTCCACTAATCCTTTTCATTCCCATCCTATCAACACTGCCATAATTCATTTTGACACTTTCAGTTGCAATACCATCACGGACTGGGCGCCAACAGCTTGCTGTGATACCAGCGCTGCATACACAATACCAGGTTACTGTTCAAAGCATCTCATCTCTTCAAACGTTCAAGATATTCCACCAAATGTTCTACCTTAGCTTGCTTGCATGCATTAATCTTCGAGCAATCAGTTTTCCAGTTTTGCACCAGTATATTGGTAAATACTAAAATCTCTAGTGGTAGCGGTTTTTCAGCTAACCAATTTGTGAAAACTTTAAGCAATGTAAATGTATCTGTGCGCAATACTGCTCGCAGCAACTGATTCAGACCAACACAAGTGGGGCGATAACAGTTATTAATGACATGCAACTCCTCCTGAAACTTAATAAGGTATTCTCATATCTTTGATCAATGTTAAACAAATCAGCAGTTCTCCATAGCGCATGTACAGTCACTACTATATCTACCCCTACCAGGAGCCCCTGTTGTGTTTGGAAACCCTTCAAGCAAGCCAGAGGGCCGGGAGAAGATCCTAGAAATCAGAGCTTATATTTAGGAGTAAAGTGACCTTAAATAGGATATATTGGGATAGACTGATGATATGTTGGTGATTGAGTAGAGTCCGAACTAACCAGTCACATGTCAGGTGTTTCGCTAACAATAGCTGGGTTCTACTTGTCCAAAATATCTTCAGGACTTTCCTTTAACTGGGGCTCCCCTGGGAGTACAGGATATAATCGCTTGTACCAAATTTACTAAGTCAGTACCTGCAGCTTTGATTGCTCAGTTTACAAAATGTGCACTTTCTGCTCGAGCTTCTCGCGGCCGGATATCACGTGACCGCGACCTCAATATGACTTGCATAACGGCACAAACCTGTTTGTACGCGGACTGCGAAATACCGATTGCGGCTCACCAGCGTTTGGGAGGTAAGTGAGGCTTACCCGCCGTGACAGGGCTACCATCACTTTTCTCTTTTCTCCTGACTTGTGCTGCCCCTTCACAGATAAAAACACGCCCTCTGATATTGGTTTGGTGGGCTCAGCCGAGGCATTTTTCTCCTCTTTCTTTCTCCATACACGGAGTAACAAAATCCCTTTTCA
Source organism: Ambystoma mexicanum (assembly GCF_040938575.1). NCBI lineage: Eukaryota > Metazoa > Chordata > Amphibia > Caudata > Ambystomatidae > Ambystoma > Ambystoma mexicanum. Next base: position 858,066,382 of record NC_090933.1, on the reverse strand, counting down.
AAACGTAGTTTTGTTTCTCTTTTTTTTTTAAAACGGAATGATTAATAAACGTTTTTTATGCTGTCTAAATTCATAGACACCACCCCACGCTTTATCATCAGCGTTTTCCTCTAGCATGTTACTCTTAAGCATTTTTGATGCGACATGAGGGTTCTTTACATACTACCTGATGGCATCAGAGCCCTTCTGCACATAGTCCCAGTTGGGCATCTAGTCACCTTTCGGAGAACCTGTGGAGGTTGTTCACTTGGGTTTGAATGCACTCCAGATCAAGCTCATTCTGAGCTGACCTGTGTAATAATGGAGCTAGTTTTTAATAATGCATTTTTGCAAGTACGTTGACATTACACTAGGACGGTTATTTAGTGTGATATGTTAGTCCTTCAAGTTTCCATTTGTACACTTACGGAACGAGTTTTTCTGTAGGGGCACAAGTAATTCGTCGGGATTCGGGACAAAATAAGAAAAATCCTGCTCGACTGAGACCCTAATAGATGGGAGTTGCAACAGCTCTATTGGGTGAGATGAAGTTTCTACATCTATCCATCTCTGTGAGACAAATTGTGGGTTATGTTATTAACGACCATTCCCCTTGTGTTTTCTTCCTCCCGTCCCATGCATTTCATAGGGTGACCTCCTATTACTGAATACTCACGATTCAGACTACTTAACCAGAAGAAATCAGACCGCACACAAAACAAGTGCGAGTCCCTAGCCCTGAAGAAAGTGGTGACACTCATCGCTATACCACTGAAACTGGTCGGCTTTCCTTGTGACCTGAGTAGCTAAATATGGATCAGGAAGATCCCTACTTCAGATTGCTTTTTAGACCCCGACACTGATAAGGGTTCGCCATTTTTTAACGAACAGGGGAACGGAGCCTCTTTATAAACAAAACAACTCTCCAAAATTTCCCCCCCAAAAAATAGGAGTTACCCCTGACGACTAGCCATCCTTGACTAGTCAAGGTTGAGGTCTAATACTCCATGCTTTTAACTAGTTGTAAATTCCAAAAAACGGAAATAAAGATTTAACTGTTTATCTGGAAAACAACGCAGAAAATAAACTTCAAACTGTGCGGAACCCTGAAGGCACAAACTCAGCAATTTAAAAACCATGGATTAATTCCTAAAGAGAAGCAATACCAAAATGGATGTGACTCGAATTTGAGTGTGATACAATGATAAGGAAGATTCGAGGTCTCGATTCCCAACCCAGGTTCTAATTTTGTGGATACCTAGGCTACAGGGATATGATGTTGGGACATGCAGTGACAAACTGGACACCCATATGTCTCTGCCAGCTCCAACATGCTGGGCTGCACGATGTCTGGGACCAGCGGTAGAACAAGGGCATTCTCAGTAAGACCTTGCAGCAGCATTGCTCACTCCACAGAATGTGCCACGGCAAGTCCTATGATCGGGGCTATCACTTAATGAGGGTACAGAGCCTTGATAAACCGGCACACAACAGGCAAAGAAGCATCATGGCGGCCATTCAGGGAAATCTCGGGTTAAGAAAGAGGGACCTACCTAATGTGCTCACACACAACGTGTGCAAAGGACACCACCAATTCGTCTGTGAATAAAATTCGGGATATAACAGATTGCGAGAAGGATGCAATGTGTCTTTCTGATTCTTCTTTCTCCAAGTGCAAGACAGAGATGGACCCTGGCCAAAGGAATACAACTGGACTTACTAAGAAGAGAAGGAAAGATATTGAAACGAGAACAAGCCATCCCTACAAGAGTCTTTTGTTTTGAGCACTGAGAATGAAGTAGGACTTTATTTTCATGATTTTACTTTGGTTGAAACCTGTTCAGTTGTTGCCAATAAATTCTTGTTCTGCATTCAAGACCGCCTCTCACCTATTCAATCCCACACTATTCCATTGGCGTTGGTGTACATATGAAACTTTCGTAAGAACCTTAGACATATTCTCTTATCTCAATCGAATGTGCCTTCCTGGGGGAATTGTCTTTGTCACTCACTTTGTGTATATTAATGCCATTCATCCAGGTACTTACATGCTTTTGGCGAATAGTGAGTAAACATGAATTGTGCTGGACTTCCTTTAGGAGGAAGTGGTGCTTCTCTAGACTGCCCTGAACCCATTCTCTGGGGGTAACATAAGGTATGGTCTTATTACGGATCCAGGTTTGTTCCAAACTCTGTCTGCATCTGAACGCTATTGAGTCACGTCGCTGACGGCGTGGGTACAGCTCATCTCTCTAACTGCTCTGTTGTGTCTATCCAGAGGTCTATCACACACAGCCTCTATTCCTCCCCAGTACAGAAATTTCAGAAACACTCACAGGAGTTGGTCAGATTCAGATGAATGTTGGTTTATAGCCTATATCACCTGTCATGCTACCCACAATGCAGAGCAACATTCAGCTTTTCAGAGACCAAAATGGGTAAGCGTCAAAGACAAGACATATAATCAGTAGAAACAAAACCTATTACAGCCCCTGTATTAGATCGAGAAAAGTGTTAAATAAAAAGCGGGGTCACAACCTGAGTTGCACATTTAGGGTTTGCAGGGACGAGGTATGGGTCAAGACCAGACAATCATGTAATTCTCATTCAAAGTATTTTCTTTGCACTCATTCAGAATGCATTCACCCTATTCCCTGATCGGCCCTGGCCGTTACCTTAGTCTCTTGTTCTCTTACACCTGTAGGGAGCATGGATGCACTGCTTTTACATTGCAGTGATCCACCGCTTTTATTATTTCCTTATTCAGATAAGTAGTCTTGCTGGCAGGGTACTTTCCCTCCTGTATCTCAATTAATCACAACAGATTCCAGAGTTTTCAATTTCATTTTTCTAGATTCCAGAGACAAACATCGACTCCCCTGTTTCAGACCCCACTATACAAGACATGACAGTACATTGATACGATTGCCTGTGTTCACCAATATTTGATTTTCTTGTTGGCTCTTTCTTCAACACCTGCTCTAACTGCCCTGCATGGGCCTCTGGGCACTCTGGCAATCATCTCTCTTGGGCCGACTACATCACTGGGAGGTGCACCTGGCGGCCGCTGTACTTGCCCACAGAGTAGCAGGAATCTGATGTCTAACGGTACCAATCTTGTCAAATAAAAATAGATCACTCAAGACTCTGGGGGATTGGTGAACACTTCATTAGGAGAAAGCAGTGATAGAACAAACCCAACAGGAACATGAGATACAAATTGCGAGGATCTCCTTCCCACCGATCCCCCAGGCCTTTATACCCACCAGGGCACATGCTTTCCAATGTAAAGGGTTGCCCCAAAATGTCAAGGCTGCACACTAAATTCATCTTGCTAGTAAAGAACAAAGCTTCTTTATATCAGCCTTTGACACCAGCTGTGCTATTTCATGTAAGCCATTGTTATCAGTCAGGTCACCCTGTCAAAACTCTGGGGGTTATTCCGAGCTTGGAGGTAAGTACCGGGCTTAACCGGCATGGAGCAAAGAACGAGTCCACCAAGCGCCATGCCGCAAAAGGGCCCGTAAAACCCCCTACCGGCATGATGCGTGCCGTACTTAACAATACCGCCATGGAATCAGCGATGTCCGTAAATAACGTTGGCCGTAAATTGCGGCTACCGTAAATTACGGCCACCATTAAATAACCATTAAATAACGGAACCGGAAATATCATCATCGCACAGGAAAGGGAAGGAGCGCGGCGGCCATCTTTAAAAACACAATCCATTGCCATCCTCATCAGGCAGCACCCTTGGGAGCATTCTGAACACTGGAAAAGGCCATCACACCCTGCAGGAATGCCAAAAGCCCCAAAGAAGATGGCAGACCGGCTACACAAGCAGCGATTTAGCCCAGATGAGTTGCAGGCCTTGGTAGACACACTTCAGGTGCACGCTGACATCATGTTCAGCAGGGACATGGGTCGAGAGCCGGTGCTCCGGAAAAAGAACATCTGGGCACTAGTCGCCCATAGGGTGAGCGCAGTTGGCACCACCTCCCGCACCCCCAAGGACTGTTGCAAGCGGTAGGAGATGACCTGCGGTTGACGGTGTGGAGCATCCTCTCCGCCAACTGAAGTCAGGCACTGCAGACCGGAGGGGGCCCAATTTCCCCAATGAAACTGATGGCATGGGAGGAGACATGTGCTGCACTGATTGGAACAGAATCCATAGAGGGCGTTGGCGAAATGGAGTGTGGGGCACCATCCTCCACTGATGGAGGTGAGTGTCCAAAGTCAACACTGCCAATGCCAATTACATGATAGAGGAGGAATCATACCCCACCGTCCACACTCCAGAGCCCAGCAATTACACCCAGGTGTCGTGCAGCACAGCTCACTGCCCTCATCACTGAGCTGATGGAAGACAACCGCCGAGCAGGGTGGAGTGGATTGACGAACTAAGGGCAAAGCGTCAGGTGGTGATGGACAGTACAAACCGCCTTTGCGAAGTCCTCGGACGCATTGCAGATGCCCTTAAGGCTGTGCGTCCCACTCAGGCGGGTCAGCAAGAGGACACCTCCTCATCCGGTCGCTCAACCCCGGCAAGCCCACTGCGACATTCTCTACGTTCACAGCGCCGCCGGGACATGCCTCCCCCGGGCCCCGGGAGCATGGAGTAGTTAGCATAGCTGCCACATGTGGCCTTGACGGACACCATGGGACTACTGTTGGGGAGTTAGGGGGGGGGTGAGGGTGTGTTGGGGAGTTGGGGGGAGGGGGGTGGAGGGTGAGGGTGTGTTGGGGAGTTGGGGGAAGGGGGGTGTTAGGCGAGGGTGTGTTGGGGAGTTGCGGGGTGGGGTGGTGGAGGGTATGTTTACACTTATGCAGTTACATTTTCAATACACTGTTTGTGTCGCAAAGTTACACCTGTGTGGACATTCATCATTGAGCATGTGAATTATGATATCTGACAGTGCATGGTGTACAAGTATCCCCACACCCAGTGCCCTATGTGCCCATGTCATGCCACCCTCTTCTGACTTGTGTTTCGGTTTTGATGTCCAATCAATGTTTGCCACATGACATGTCCCTCCTGTGCACCGGCACCAGGATGCTGTCCTGCTCCTTCCTCCTCCTCCTACACTCCATCTTCATCTGGTGTTAGCAGTCCCATGTCAGGGGACAGGGCCACGTTCCAAGGGATGCACATTTTGTTCAGCATTACACATGACATGAGGGTCTTGGACACTGACGCATTGCAGTAGATGGATGCCCCACCCGACCTGCTTAGGCAACTCATATGTGCCTTCTACAAGCCAAGTGCCTGCTTCATCTCCACACATGCACGGGTATGGGCAGTATTGTAGGACTCCTCGGGCCTGTTCTGTGGGTTCCTGGCAGGGGTCCTGTACCATGGTGTAAAGGGACAGCCACCATCACCTGCATGTGTAGGCAATTAGGTAATTGTTTGGACTGTCATGGTGGAGAACTGAACTTGTCTTACATGGCAGCAGGTAGTTAATGGCCATACGCACATCTCCATGGATGCATTTACCCCAATCATGGCCCTGATATGTGTCCTGTGCAATGGAATGATGTAGGGGGGAGCGTCTTGGACATGGTCTATGAACTGTGGCATGCACATCTTGTGGTACAAGCATCGTTTATGCATGCAGCAGTCTGGAGGTTAGATCCATGAAGTGCTGTGTACTGTGTGATTCCGTAGTTGGGTGTGTTGGCTGTAGTCAGTGGCATATTCATCATACTGCACTGATCCGTACTATGGTGACTTCCACCACTATCATGGTTGTGCCGAACCGGTGATGCAGTATGGTATCCCTGCTGGCCTCATTTCAATCCACTCCCAGGGATGACTCTCCGGTGTGGTGATATGCTGGAGGCAGCCACATAGTGCATATGCAGTGTGTCTTCCTATATGCCCTTATAGTGTGTGATGGCCGCCAATAAGTGGTGCATGTGTTGTGGGTTGTGGCCTTGTCACATGTTGGTCATGTAGTGTTAGGTGTGTGCCTTACTACATCAATGTGGGTATCTGTACTCATGTGACGTTACACTGGCTCTGTGGCACGGTGTTTGGTGGGGTGCACATTGTGCACTGGGGGTCAACATTTCATCCCGGTTTGCTTATGCAGGCACCCACCTCATGACACTGATGCACTGGCATGACACAGTCAGACAACTCACCAAGCAGCCAGGAACATCGTCCTGCATGTCGCCCCATGTGGCAGGGTAGCGTGGCGTTCAGCTGGGCCATTGAGTCATGAGTTGGTCCTGGATGTCGGGCCCACCCATGTGTGATGATCTTGCTTGCGTTGCATACCGTCTGCACGTTGGTGGAGTGGTATTGCTTGCGGTTGCGATACGCCACCTCCATGCCATGCAGGTCCGCCTACTCCACGTGGGTGTAGTCAAGGGCACCTATGCAATTTGACATGCCTGCCAATGCATGGGAGGCAACTTTTGTGTTGTATATCTCCTGGGCAGTCCATGGTAGGGATTTTTAGTCGCTTGTGTGCTTGAGGTGGTGATCCAGCACTTGGTTCTGTGTCAGTGAAATGAACGGTTGTGATAGGCCATGCTTGGGCCCCTCTGTGTGCTGGTAGGTGCCTGTGGCATGGAGGTGGGGCACAGGCACCACCTTCAGTTGAGGGGGGATAGCGGTGTGCATTTCTATGATGCTCACTATCTCGTCATTTCTCAGGTCAACTATGGTGGTGATGGTGTCACAGTCAAGCTGTACAGGGTGTGGATCTGCTCAGGGGTTAGCTTGAGGGAACAGACCTGATGCGTGGGAATGGGGGCTGCTGGGGTGGTGATGGTGGCTGCACTGCTGCTGCATGCTGGGCCTGTCTCACCCTCCTTCTCCTCCTGTGTCTCCTCTGTGGTGGGGCATGGTGTTGTTGGTGTTGTTATTGTAGTTGTGCTCTTGCAAGCAGGGCCTCCTGCTTCATGTACTGCTACCAATATTGTTATCATCTTGATGTGGGAGGGGGTGTGGTGTGTGGGTGTCGTCCTTTTCTGCTGTGGCAGACTCCATTGGCTACACCTGTGCTTATTGTGTGGACCTGTGGCTCTGGGAACTACTGTTCAGAGTTCTTTACACCTGCTCTGAGATGCCTGTATGTACTCCATGCCGGTAAGGTACTTAACGGGCTTGAGGAGGCCGTTATTTACGTGTGCGCGTTCCTTGTGATCAGCTCCGGTTTACGCCATGCCGCTAATATCGGCATGGTGTGTCGCGCGGGCGACCCAAGATCGCTATTTACTGCATCGTACTTTACGGTGCCGTAAATAGCGGTCTAGTTGGTCAGAATAGGCCGTAGCGGTGAAGGATGCCGTTAATCACTTACCGGCATCCTTTTTCCCTTACCTCCAAGCTCAGAATGACCCTGTCTGTTAGTCAAGTTTCCCAAACTCCTTAAAGATTCCCATATGCTTTGATGCAGGCAAGAGCATTAGCAATATGAGGACTTCCACTCCCCTGTGCCACTTTTCTTAAGAAAGCAAGAACTTAGATTCTGTTTGCATAGGCCAAAAGGGCAACATGTCAGAAGCGAGAGATGAGCAAGCAATCATTTAAAAAAGATAGGCAAAAACATTTCTTCTACAGTGTCCGCCTCGCATAAGCAAGAAACACTGTTGAAACATGGTAGGTTACAGGGCCTAGCCACTATAATAATGCAGTGCTAGGCTTAGGGGGTACATAACATTTTAATTTCCCAATGTTCCTCCACAGTCACAATAATATGTATACCTGAAACAATCTGGCCAGTGCCCATGGATGCAACACGTTTACATTGGATTGAATGTGTGCAACAATGGGACTACTGATAATCTGGCAACTGGCCATGGCCACAAAAATATGTTTACTTTGAGCATATCTAATATGTTCTATAAAAGTGTGCTCAGTTGAACATGGTAACAAGGGAACATCTGTGTTTCTTTGTCTGTAAAGAAAAGAAAAAATAATTAGTTGTAGAACATGTTATTGAAGAGATATATATATACATTTAAGTTTTTTTACCCTCATAAGTAGTACATTGTATGTATTATGTTTTCTATAACATTTGTGTGTGATACACTGTTGTTCTAATAACATATTGTAATCATTGGGTCATGGGGAAAAATCCAAGGTGGATTGAAAAAACACATTTTGTACATTTACTTTTAATGAAATGTATATTTTGTTAATCTTTTTCTCCATTATTTTCAGACAGTTACATTTAGGAAAAGGAGTCATAATTTGTATGTGTAGAAAGTTGCACAGTGGTAGTATGGGTGTATTAAGTAGTTACATAGGTGATGCTGCATTTTAAGGGTAATAAAATTAATGAGTATTTGTGTTGTGTATTTGTTTATGTTTGAAGTAATTCGATACCGATTGGCGTATTATAACTGTATAATATTGTATATGTGAATTCAAAGCGTAATTTAATAACTACATTTGGGTTTATGGAATATTAAGTAGGCATTTGTTAGATTTGTAGGTAACCTATGTTTTTGAGTAATGGAAGTGTTGTTACATTCAAACCAGCCAGTTATTTTCCACATATGCAGTATAGTGGCCTGAAGGGGTTGTGGCACCAGTGGGGTGTAATAGCCCTACTGTTGTGAATGTTTATTTGCCAACAGATACTTGGGTGTTTGTGAGGTTAGTTATTTCACAGTTATTTTTAGTGCCATCTGCATTGGACCTTAAAAGCATTAATATGACATACTGGACACGTGAATCTATGTGTACGGCTGAAAGATTGTCTGTATTGCAAAATTAGCATAATATGGCATGATTTTCATTTTGGAGAAGTTATGGAAATGGAATTGAATTACAATTGTATATAGATACATACACACATCGTTCATTAGGTATATGCTCTTGTGAAACAAGTGAATGAAATGTGTTTGATTTCATGCATAAGGACATGTTGTGTCTCTATTACTTCTAGTAAATAGATTAGTAATTTGCGTGGCTCCTCCTGTGTGTTTATAGAGCATTTTACAATTCCTGCACAGTAGTCCAATTCCTGTTTTATCTCTGAGATACTGTAGATAGTGTCAAGGATTCTAGTGGCATTTCTGTGCATTTTTAAACATAGCTGTTCTAAGCCATTTAAGTAAATATTGTCCACAATTTGTGGCAATTGGAGTAGAAGATTGATTGCTACATTTGCATAGCTGTTTACTCCAGTTGTGTTGCTGAATTTAAAAGGACCTGTAAATGTGGTCTCTTTGGTTTGAAGGTCCTGCATTTGTTTTCACTTTTTTGTACAGGGATTATGGGGAGATCTGCTATGGTTTCTATTGGTAGTAATTGTCATTTTAAAGGTTTTCTTTTTGATGCACAGGGTACATATCCATATGTGGGGTGTACAGTGCATGCAGTTTGTTGTATTCTAGGATACAAGGAAGGTCAGCTTTGAATGTGTCTGCATCAAGGTTAACTAAGAATAGCCCAGTGAGTGTAACTGTGTATGAAAATGTAGTTGCGTGTATAGAATCTGCAAGTCATGGGTTTGAGGGTTGGGCTGGAAAGAGATTGCACTGCTGTTAAGTACTGTTGGGGTCCATAACATACTCTCTTCAAAGAAATGCAATAACATGTTTAATGTACTTGTCAGCCTGAATTCTTCATTACTTATATCAATAGATACATGAATGGATTCAGATAACTGTAAATCATGAGTGAGACTATTGCACCCTAAGTCAATACTAATGTCCTACTAACCTTCCAGTCCCCCAACCTACCTAATAGCAAATTCTGCCATACCATCCGCTCAAACACTGCAACCCGAGCTCAATGACCAGTATGACCACCACTACCACCATATATGCCATATCCTGTATATACCAACCCTCTGGGCCACCACACAAACCCACACTAGGCAACCAAGATAAATACCCAGTGACCATTTAACATCATCAGACTCAAACCCTTTGGAACAGAAGCCCCGTAGCACTACCTCAAGCACAGGATTTGGTTGCCCACCCCAGAGCACACATGGGATGAGTCCCTCTGAACCAAAACACCTCAAAGTTGACCCTGCTCACAGAGTCCAGTTCCTTCCGATCTGTAGACATCTACACAACAGCAAGCCAATCTCGCCAGGTTCCTGTGCTCCAGAAACACAAAAGCAGCCTATTAACTTGCAGGACACAAAGAGCACCATATAAGGCCTATGATACCTAACACAACATAAGAAGCATAACATTCAGCTGAGACTGCATACTTTTAATACACAAAATGTGTTAGTACACTTACAAATGTATTCAACTTCATGCAAAATTTAGAGGATGGTTATATCACACGACACATAGGAGGCTCAGCGGGGAAAAAGTTGGATTTGTCATCTAACCCAATAAAACTTCAATCAAAGTCTTTATATTAGTTGGCTAGTTCGAAATAAATATTTTAGTTTGATTCTAAATTACTCTTTGTATATATATAAATCCTTTGAATTAACATTTTGGATCATTTTCTGCATGCCTTCAAAGACCAACAGAAATTGGACATGTTTACCAATATTTACGGTGTCGAATCATGTACCTCGGCATGTGCTCCTTCTAACATCATGCTTTAGTGCGGTTTCTATGAACTTTCATCCAAGGAGTCGATAGAAAAGCCTTTATACTTATTATCTAACCATTGCTTGCTTTGGCCCCGTTCTTATCTGTTTCAAGAACTGACACTGAAAAGGAAAAAAAAAGCCATCTCTCGTATATTGGAATTCTGAACTGAACCATGATCAGTAACAAAAAAAGTGACCAGATTAAAAGTCAGTTAACTTCTTGATTTGTCAATGCTTGTATTGACAAGTGCCAGTGAGGGCCTTCCTTCCTTCTGAAAGGAGAGATGCGCTCCAAAGCCACCCCGTGGCGGAGCCTTCAAACTCTGTGCAAAGAACCCTTGTTTGCCAGGATCAGGCTTCACCTTCAGATGATGGGGTCCTCCCCCCTTCCCGCGGGTACGTGTCAGTCAGGCAGCGCGCGGCCCATGATCATTCCATCTACAGCGCCCCGATTGTCAGCTCCATTGTTCTGCTCAGTAGGCCTGGGATTGTGAAAACAACCAGGACGGATGATTTTAAGTAATTGCTCTGACATCGACTGATTACCCCAGTAACAACAGTCATTTATACTTAAAAAGTAGCCCCAGCATATGGCATGCATTTAGCATGAAACAGAAATCATAGTGCTTTTTTTTTCTTCCAGATTGCCTTATTGTTATATCCACTTCCACTTTTCCTCTCTGGTTCAGTTTGGAAAAAAAAGAACATTTAAACCCAGCATGTGAACAATGGAAAGGATAATAAAATATTACGGATATGAAGTTCATATTGTAAAGCTGCTGACGTGCACACTGTGTGGTCACGATTAGCCCTTGTTAGATGGACAACCCTTTCACACCTGAATAACTTGAGTTATGCGCGTTAAGATATACATTGTTTTTTTACAATTGACCAAATTGTCATTACTGCCATATAATTGTTTGGGTATGTATTGCTGTGGTGCGCTAAAAATATATTTATTTTCTCATTACTTTTGCTTTGCTCACATCCATTATGGATAATGGTTTCGTGGCTATTGCAAATACTGTTGTCCTCATTCCATAAAGGTTTACATGTTCTGGGGATTCATTATTTTGGGGTGATGATTTTGTAACTACACCTATCCTGGACACTGTTGAATGTTAACTATAACTTTAAGGTGCAAACCTCAGTATAAAGTGAAATTAAATTATCTTTGTAAGTGTTTCATGGGTGTGTTGCACTGGTAAACACAAGTAATTAGCTGAAAATAAAACCTTTGGAAGACATGCAAATTGTGATCCTAAAAGTGTACGTATTTTTCTAAAGTTTGGAGAGGAATGCGGTTTGAAAAGGAGCAAAGACACGGAAAACCATATTGCACACTAAAACATTTATTATTAAGCAAATGTCTAGCTTTCAGGACCCCCTACGTCTCTTTATCAGGAGACCCGGTTCACCATGTTAGTTCAAGGGAATCTACTTTCCATGTCTAGATTAGAGTGTATCAAAGCAATAACCATCTATAAAATATTTACATTTGACACGTTTTCATTAAATGTATGTTTAAATGTTTGAACTGTTCATCTGTCGCATTTAATGTTAAAGTTAAACACTTTTGAAGTTCATTACGTCTTTGAACATTGGTGCAAGGGGTGCACTCCTATATATGTAAAAGAACTGGCCCGTGTATCATTTCTGGTGGCCCACAGCCCAACATAAGTCTACAGGTCCGTTTCTATGGATAATGTCACCTTTACAGTTACAAAAATTAGGCATCTAAAAAAGTGCTTCTTTTGAACTCGTCTCCTAGCTTTTTCCCCACCATGTTTTGAGACTCTTACAGGGAGTTGGGAATCTGGAAGTGGCCCCAATACCTTCCAGTACTTCTATGGGTTACCCATGTGAACGAGTTGCCCTTACTATTACGTTCCCATCTTGGCCTTTTGAGGGGAATTATTTGTGTGTGTGTATGTGTGTGTGTGTATGGTATGTGTGATTTAACGCTGGTGATTCCAGGTATAGGGCTCAGGTGACTCGGGGACCCCCTTCCAATAAGATGGTGATGTATTGGAAAATACTCTTTTTGGGTGAATGGGTAAATGGTGCCACCTCTCACTAAATAAAACAAAAGAGGCGATGGCTGGCAGGTTTAGAATTAATCCCAACCTCTGGCATTGTTCTGGGCAACCATCCAGACCATCATTCTTCACCTGCCAAGACATTACGAAAAGGGAAATACCATATGCAAATCAGGTGTGGTCCCACCCCAAAAGGGCAGTCCAGCCCAAAATGCTAGGTCACATCCCTTCTGCACATTGGACGTTAGTAGTCAGGATTACCCTGTATTTAGAGGGCCTTTGTTGTCAATGATCTACTCTATTATGCATAAAACATTCATCCTAGTGAATACTTTGTTACACATTTGGACAGTTTGTAGAAGGTAGCGTGCCTGTGTAAAATGGGGACCAACAAGACAGATGTTGCATTAAAGACCTGCTTTTCATTTCATACTGCTTGATAATTTGATTTCTTTTTCCAGACTTAAATAATGCATAAAAAATATAATGACAAGGCTTCCAGTATATAACAGCTAATTGCTGTGTGTTGCAGAAATCACCTCTCATTGGGCCATTGCAACTCCTCAAAAGCAGTATGATAATTAGTTATGTATTGGAATGGTAAGATATACCTGACAATGGGCCTCATTACGAGGCTGGCGGTAGCCGTGCCCTTATTAAGGGCACGGCTGCTGCCAGTAATGACATTTTACCGGCCCCATGGAATGGGCAATTACCGGGTCATGCCGACCTTGGTGGACCCGGTAATTGCTCATTCCATGGGCCCGGTAAAAATTGATCCCCATTCCCATGGGAATGGGGAGGGAGCTAACAACGGGCCTGTTAATAACGGGCACGTTGTTTGCTCCCTGGTCGCCTCACAGGACCCGGAAAGGACATCTGGTTTTAGCAGATGTCCTTTCCGGGTCGCGCGAGGGAACCTCGTAATAGGACGGAGGGGGTTTAACGGCACAGGCACCATTACCGGTGCCGTTAAACCCATTCCGCCAGCCTCGTAATGAGGCCCAATGTATTTGGTACTTGTGTGTGACAACTCTGTGAGAATGTTTAGATTGAATGTGTGTTTACATTGAGTGTGGCAACGTTCAAGTGCATCATTTAATGATGCATTGCAGTAAGTGCATAACTGCATTACATTATAGAATAGTGTTAGTGCTGTGTGTGTTTTACCTTTGCGGTGTTTGACATGTAATGTAACAATAATTCATAACAAACGAATCTGCATTATATTATAGGAATATATGTTGGCATGCAAATAGTTTTTTCAAGAATAATTCAAATGTTTGTTTTAAAACGACACTCAGGCCAGATGAAGCCGATTACAGTTTTATTCCCCCAACATCGAAAGGTTACTGCATATTTATGTTGAAATGCATCAGGCTTTTGGTTGTTTGAGCAACAGCGTCATTATGAGATTGCCGGTAAGCCGCTGGTAGTACTGGCAGATATCCGGCAATCGCGGTTTACCGTTTCGACTGCCCAATATCCCGGTATTACTGGCATATTACAGGCGTTGGAGTAACGGTAAGTTCCCATGCCCCTGGAGTCCCATAGGAATCCATGGGATGGGAACCACTGAAGTGCTGGCACCATTGTTAGCGGTGTTGGTGCTTCAGTGAATGATCTGCCGGTATGAGGCCTGAACTACTGGAAGGTCAGGCCTGCAGTTGTTCACTGCCCCTACCGACAGACTCGGAGTATGCCGGTCCGGTAAAAAAAGGCCCGGTACACGTTGTTACCAGCGCCTTATTTCCAGACTGGCATACTCGTAATGACCCCAAATTGCATCATAAACAGGTAAAGAATAGCAATGCATATATCTGACTTTAAGGGTCACAAACCATTTGCCACATATAAAAATCATTCAATAAGATAGAAATTACTTTGGACATTGCAGTTGTGTAACTGTGTAGCACGAATTTGTCATGAACATTTTATTGGTTAAAATAAACTGAAAAGCCATACAATCTTAATTCATAAAACTTCCGAAAAATATTATAGATTAATGAGATGCATAGTTGAACTAAATCTATTACACTGGTTTTTACAAAATAAAGAGACATTTGGGTTTTAAAAAATGTAACACAAATAATAACGCTAAAGTTAGAGTAATACAGTTAATAAGTACACAGCACAATTATTTTTTAATAGATTAAAAAAAAATAACTTTTGCAGGACGAAAATCCGTATGGACCACTCCTTGGACAGTTTGGCCCACCAAGGTAAGCTTGGATAACACATTCAATCCTCTTGAAAAACTATGTGTGCACAACCGTTGTGATTGTTTACATGACGTTTTACAGAGCTACTGGAAGGAAGCAGAATAAGGTGTTCTCTCATGTTTATTGAAGCAGCTTGTGATATTCTCTTTCAGTGTATTGTATAGAAAGGTGTTTCTAACATACAAAAAAGTGTGTGGGGGGTGTTTGTGTATGTGTGTGTGTGTAGCACAATGTCTGAATACATTTCAAAGTTAAATTGACCATGTGTATTCTCACAACACTTGTCAAACTACGTAAGTCCCCAGCCAACCCAAGTAATCCATTGTATCTGAAAAAATAACGTGGATTTACAAGAATGAAGAAGCACTATCAAATCCAAAGGGATTCATGGTTGTGCAAATATACAACTGCGGTCGATTTCTAAAGGAAACTATGTATGTACTAATAATAGAAATAATAGAAATTAAAACAAAAATAAGGCAGCAGAGAAAATGCAGAACCTTGGTAATATGGCAGGCTACGATAGGTTGAGGCATTGGGAATTCCATTCAAGGAAACATACAATAATAACCATTGGCAAAGTCAATTGGTCTGGGCATGCAGATTGAAAATGTACGGCTTTTTTCACCTATGTGAATATTCAGAAACATTTTACCCTCTCTATTTAAAAAAGCCAGACATGTTAACTTTGCCATTGCTTGTCTGTAGTGTAGGGAGCACACAAGCACCCAGTCAAGGAGATTAATTTTGACTTCTCACCATGAGATCCAGCTGCAATGATTCAGAAACATCTGCAAATATTGTTATTTTGTATTAGTACCCGGCGAGAGTTAAGCAGAATGCAACCTCCTTGTCCACAGCAGGGGGCGTGGCAGCCCCTCAGCCAATGAGGAAGCTCGAAGAGGGGCCAACCCCGCTCCGAGCCTCCCCACGGCTGAGCGGCTGCCTTTGCCCCCCGCCAGGGACTCAGGTAAGGCTTTTTTTTTCTCCCCTTTCCTCCCTCCTCCCTGCCCTCCCCTCTCCACTTACCTTCTTGCTTCTTTGTCCCTGGTGGAGGATGATGGCAGCCTCCAGCCGTGCAGAGATTTGGAGCGCGGCCATCCCTGCTCCGCGGCTCCACACGGCTGGAGGCTTCCATCCTCCCCCGCCGGGGACGCAGGTACTTTCTTTTTTTTTTCCTCCCTTCTGCCCTCCAAACCCCACTTAACTTCTTCTGCTTTTTTTCGGGAGCGGACGTGCTGGAAACACTTCTGTTCCCAGCGTGTCCGCTCCCTTTGGCCGCCATGGAAAGGGAAAACGGACTCCGTGTTCCCTTTCCCGGCAGCCATTTTCTTGGTCGATTTTTTATTTTTGCGTTTAGTGCCCCGGTTACGCAGATCTTGTGCGTCGGGGTACTAAAAGCAATATGACCCGAGCGGCGGGGGCATTACTGACTCAGGTAATGCCCAAGGGCCCATTCGATTGAAGTGGTAAGTATTTAACACAGTGGCACTTAAACAAGGACATGAAAAACAAGATGGGACTTCTCCAATATGTTTTACAAGGTTGTAAGTGATTTACTATTACAATTAAACAATGTTAACACTTTGTGGGAAGCTCAGGAGTGGGTAGGGAAGAGTTGCAACAAAAGAGGGGACTTCAATCAATCTGTGATAGCGCTTTACATGGTGATCCAAGATAAACCCACAGTGGAGCTCATGCTGGGGTATTGAAATTAGTATAAAGGAAGGGGGATTAGAGAAAGACAAAGGACACTGTGCAACAGATAATTTGCACAGATAGTAGAAGGAGGATGTGTTGTAGGTTAGGGGTCCCTGGGGAAAACCTGGTCCTGCACTTCAAGACTACTGGTAGATCACAACACATATTTTAGAGAGACCCAAAGTTAAGATTATATTGTGAATGAAATATCAATACTGTGAAGAAACATAAAAGACTGTCAATAGCTTCCCACTAGTTTATTCAATTTGTCAATCAATCAATCAATCAATCAGTAAATGTAGCTTAATTTCAGATAATGTACAACATCCATGAAGGAATATACATTTGTTCTATAAAGAAAGGAAAATAAAAGATGTTTATGTATTAGATCAGTCACCAGTTCTAAATAAACACCTATGTCAAAAGGTAATGGAAACTCAAATATGTGTATCTAAATCTCAAAGCTCTGTATAGATAATTTATTTTAGGCCCATAAAACCACTGTGTTTGGAATTAAATTAGGTTTAAAAAGCATGTCCACATTGCATACAGATTTCTTTCCTGTCCTGTTGGAAGGGAATATTGTACTTACATTAAGGTATGTGGGGCGGATCAAAGCAAAGTGCATGGATATTGCTATAGCAGAAAGGCCATTTTCAGTCGACCAATGGTTAGGTCATCCATCTGCCCCTTGTTATCGCCAGAAGAAGCAGTTGTAATCTAAAGAGCGTGATATGCCTCAGATGTCTTACTCAATGTACGCATGTTAAGTTATTCTCTTCTATCTAGGCACAAAATAATTACATACTGCTCATTAAGTAGTTTATCAGTTCTTGTGACTCCTTCGGGCGCCTATAATATATTGACTAGAGATCACATGCCTGCTTCTTAGCACTAGGCAAGATGTTACCAGACTCAGTAAAACAACCGCTGTAATAAATTCTACATATCAATCAATCAATCAATGACGTTATTTCAGCCATGAGGCCATAAAAGTGCATCCTAACACATACAAATAATAACTAAACAAAGCAGCTGGCTTTATATTCTTCCATAGGAGAAAAATACACCATGATTGCATCTGTATACCCCCAGTCGTCCAGTAAGCCCATGACTTAATTACAATCACTTTGGGACCCCCTGGGCTGTAATACCCCCTGTTTAATTACGGTTTACCCAGAGGCCTTGTCCCCATTGGCACTTTGATTTGATTTGATTTGATTTATTTGTACCGCGTACCTGACGAAATTAATCGTTTATGGGCGCTGATGTCAGAACCAAAAAAGCAAAAAGGCTTCTTCAGAGCTCTAGTCAGGCAGAAACAGCCATACACAAATCAGTAGTTATACCAGATGATATTCTCTCAGCAGAATAGATAAGTCTTTACGGCTTTACAGAATGTTGTGAGGGTTTTAATTTCTCGTGTAGTTCTTGGAAGTTTGTTCCAGAGTCTTGGTCCGTAGACACTGAATCTTCTGTCCCCTTTGCTTACACATCTAGACCGTGGTACTTTCAACAAGTTCTTGTCACTAGATCGTAAGTGGAGAGCTGGGATGCAGGACAGGATTTTATCTGACAAGTAGCTTGGAGCTATCTGGTTCATACATTTAAACATGATACAGAGGATTTTGAACTCAGTGTGCTTTTTCACCACCAGCCAGTGTAGGGATCTCCGTAGGTTGGAGATGGGGGATGATTTTGTCACTCTAAACACCAGTCTGACTGCCGTGTTTTGTGCTACTTGCAGTCTTCATAGCTGGAATCCTGGGATTCCCGTCAACAGTGCATTTCCATAATCCAACCTTGCGTTGGTAAGAGTCCCTATAACTGTTGATCAGTACTTTTCTGCTATGAACGGCTGGCTCTGTCTGAGCATACATAGGGTGTGGAACACAGACTGCACCTTAGCGCTAACCTGTGCTCCACATCCCATGTTGTCCTCCCAGATACATCCCAGATTCTTTATTTTCTGGGAGAACTCCAATTGCGAGCCCAGAAAACATGGTGAAAATGTGTGCATAGGGTGCCGGAGAGCACAGGATGATGTGAACTGGTTTCAGGAGGGGGTCGACGTTGTACTGGTGGTGGCAACTGATTACAATCATGCTGTTTTGGAATATACATCTCGCGTCAATGCCCAAAAAATCTTTTGCCACTCTCTAGTCCCTAAATTTGATCTGCAAAGAACCGAAAGAGCTCTCCCATTGTTAATGAAGTCTGGTGCAGTTTGAAATGTCCTCCTGAATAACTGATAAACTTCCACGTACCACACAGAATCAATGGATGCATTCGGTGATAAGCGCTTCCGTGATTTCTAGACAATTGGAGGCCAATTTGGGTACTTTATGGCAGAATACAACCTACCCCATGAATCTCACTCTCATCACTCCAGTTGCCATGCCCTGGTAAAACCACTATTTGGGGCCAGGTTGGGGGTACACAGCCAACCCTACATGCTAGTTCATTGTGTGTGCGGATTTCACCAGGTGCACTTCTGCCCTCCGGGTGCAGTCAGATGTTGTGGTTGGGCTGCATAGATCAATGGTTTTTGAGAGGGGGCAACAGAGCCTAAGCAATTAGGGCCTGTAGCCCATTGGCATCCAGAACAACGTTGTTAAAAGGGCTGTTCCTACACGCTGTGCCTAACCTTTGCCCAACAATACTAGTATAGAATCCTACATATATAATTAGCTAAGGATGACTGTTCATTTCCCAGCACCAATTGGGGGGGGGAGAAAACATCTCCGGAGATGAAAAGCAGGACAGCCCTCAAACTCCAAGGGAGTGACAGAAATCACAGTCATGTTATCCTGAGATCCTAGCACACAGGCTGTCTGAACGAGCACCTATGGTTGATGGTTGCAAACCCATCAATATTAGGGTGAATGTTGTCAAAAATGGAAAGATGCATCCAACTCAGTGTGCATTATGTAGTCAGTGATTCAAGCCTACAACCCTTTTAATACAGACATATTTGTCATATATAAGTTCTGTGGACATTCGTATGTTGCAAAAGACTTTGCAATTGAATTGTTAATTGTTTGAAAAAAAGGTAGAACCAGGTAGTGTATATTCCTTAGGGATTCTGATGTATCTTGCTCCCCTTTGTCAATAACGTTTCTGGAAACAAATAACATCTCATAATACACCACAACGTGCTTTTGTGCCAGAAGGTGCGAGATGGTGGTTCGTAGGAACATTAGACTGATTAATTAGTATTAATTTACGTAAAAAGGACCTGAAATCATAACTGCGTGAGTCTCGTTTTGGGTGGGTTGTTAAACGCCATTGAATGAGGTCCCATGGCATTAAAACTGTTGTTGCAATGATTATGGTAGCTGTAGACACATTTGACATGCAGGTTTGTTGCACTGGCCCTGCTCAGTGGATTGAGGGATTTTTCTTTGGCCCATCAAGTTAAAGCAAAATGTTGCAGAGCACGACATACATTGGACTTTTCTGCCCCAATAATAATTTTACTTCTAATCCCCTATCCCTGTTGTCATTCGGATGTGAGGTTTGAGTTTGATGTTTTGTTACCCCTGGAGTGTCAATATGTGGCTGTCTGTGGGTGCCCAGGGTCTTACTCTGGGCTGGGGATATGTGCCCTTCACCTTCTCCTCCTTGCCTGCTCTGCCCTCTGTGGCTGCGCGCCATCACCTCTTCTGCCTTGACATATGATGTGAATCCCTCTAGTGTAGAGTGACAGCGCTCTGTCTGGCTGTACTGTCACTTATCTGTGATGTGTGCTTTGGGTGGAGCCTTTCTACACTTTTGGGGATCAATGTAGCTGCCTGTCTGTGATCCGAGTGCACCTGAAACTCACTTTCTAAATCATAGAGGAGGTACATAATCATGGAGTTTTGGGTGTCATTTTAGGTGGAATTATACCACTATTTACCAGATGCCTTATGTATGATTTGGGAAGGCCCATATTTTACGGATGCAGTCTCCTGCACTTACCATATGCAGTTCTTTTGCATATTTCATCTCTGGTATTTACATGTCCCGCGTTCAGGTCTGAATTGTGCAGGGCATAAATACTGCACATTTTACCGTACTTGTCAAACTCTTAATGAGCTCCTTAATAACTTAATTGGAATAAGGTCATATAAAAACAATGATACCTCCTTGTAAAATATACAGTATTTACTAAACATTGTCCCTTTTTTCGCCTCATGTAAACGTGTCACCGTGTTTACTGCATAGAGCTACTATAAATGAATACTAAAAGGACACGAAATGAAATGTTTGTTAATTTCTTGACGCATGCTATCACATAGGCATTGCACAAGAGATCAAACTCTAGAGATAGAGTTAGCCATTAATAGGTACAAAACCATTTGCCTTCATTTATTTAAAAAAAACAAAAAACTTTGAAGTGCAGAAAAAATAGAAACGGTTAATGGCACAATTCCCTGTCCACACACTAGTTAATTAATAAGCATGTGCCTTTATAATGAAAGCTCGCTGTTTCAAAGTGCACTCCACCCAAGACAGGGTTTTAAACAGTGTGTATGGTTCTTATGGCATGTGCCTTGCTAGAGGGTCTGCCAAGAAACGCTATAGAAACGCTACAGCTGCTGAGACATAACAACAAATGTGGTTAGGTTAGTTAGATGATCAATACTAATCTGAAACTTAAAACAAAAAAACTGTTCAAGCATACTTGATCCATTGAACAGAATGCACTCTTTTGCTTTGCAACATCTCTTTAAAAATATCTTGATTCAGTGCCACTTTAGGATTGGCCCATAAACCAAGAAGCATGAACACAGGATTTCATTTTCATTGATCCTCCACACACTTCATGCCTAGCTCATTATGGAGACAGGTGTGGGTGCAGACTTGGCCCAAATCTCTTTTCATAAATTTGCAACATTCCACTTTTTCAAAAAACCCATAACCTTGATCCATAAAATGTCACCGATTTTGCTTTAGCTTCATATGCTCTCAACATAAGACCTATTGGGCGAGCACGATAATATTAAATAATTCTGAACATCTCTCCACACGGTTTAGGCATACGAAGAGTCTGTCTGTCAACGGGCTTCTGACCTGACAAATTTGAAGAAAATCTAATGGTGTAATTATTGGTTTCAAACTGATATGTAGACTAGGATCTTTTCCCAATTGCAAAAACCGATACAGACCATATTGCTGCTTACATTTTTAAATCTAAGTAAGGTATTTAAACAATATGGGCCTGATTCATGAAATCGACTGTGCATCACTTTTTCATAACTTGAGCGGACTTCGCGCATTCTCAGAATGTCTCTGCAAGCGGTCCAGTGCCTTGTGCGAGAAACCACACAGAGCATGGGCGAGCCCTGCGCAGAGGGAAGTGTAGGGGCTGGAACTCAGAAAATGAGTAAGTACAAGTCAAAAAGTGGGTGTTACCAGGGACGGGCCGCAGGCAGTCCATAGCACACCCACAAATGCACACGACAAAGAGTATTCATGGATGTGACCACGTAACCTCTCCCCTCCGACATGCCCACGCAAATTCCTCCATCTCTCTGCCACCCGAAGGCAAGCGTAAGAGCACTTGTGCATAGGAACCACAGCACAGAGGTGGGTTTGCATGTCGGATTTAGGGGTGCGTGTACGCAGCTGAACATCCGATCGCACTTAGGGGTGCGGGTACACAATATAGTAGGGGGCAGGAATGGTTTGCAGGGTTTCGCATGCAGATTTTCTGAGTTTTACCTGAGTTACGATACATCATACACATGTTGTCGGGGTGCCAGTAACAGCTACGGGGGACCCTTTGCAGGGTCTCTGATATGCAGGCCCACTTGCAGGGGACCCCATGCACTGTTTGAAGGCTGCATGTATTCACACCCGGGGGAGCACGCAAAGGTAGCTGTTCTGGCTGTTTTTCCTTTGCGAGGGGATGTGTCGTGGGTGTTCCGGCTGCGACTTGCATATACAGTAACTTTGCACAGAAAAGTCCATGAATACGCGAGCCGTGCATTTTTGCGGGCCGTGTTGATCTCTGAATGCAGCCTTTCTGGGAAAAATGCTCACTTTTCCATGAATCAGGCCCTATATGTCGTGATTAATTTCTGGAAATGCACCTGCAGTCTGAGCCAACAATAGCATGTCAAAAGAGCATGCTAGCATTGGAAACCTGTTGTTTCTAACATAAGGCACACCTAAATCACAAAAAGAGAAGTAAAAGAGAAAACCAAGAAAGAGGAGGAAGCTGAAGTAAAAGAGATAACAACAAAATGGTGAAAGGGGCTGTACACAAGCCAAAAAATTAGAACAGCAATTTCTACTATTAAGTGTGCCAGATTTCATTTAGAATCCATTTATTGTTTAAGATCTATGATCTTCCTAAGGAAAGTGTTTATTTGCACATGTGTATATTTGATTTTGTTGTCTGATACGATTTCAATTTTTCGCTCACGCTGTACATGACATCTTACTCTATGCTGCCGGAAATAAGCATACACAACAATTTCAATCAGAGAAAACACTTACTGAACTATATACAGCCCATTCTAACTTGGAGTTATATACTACTGTCAAATTACAGAATAACATTCATTTTGGCCTTTTAAGTCAAGTTGTGCTTGACTGATCTTATTGGTTTTAGAGGTAATCCTTTTCAGCAAATATCACTGTGATCTGCTCTTATTTTAATCAGGCGGTGGTGAAGTGATGTAATCAAGCAATATTTGTTATTTATTATCAGGAGGGTCAGAACGTACCTTTGTCAGCCCTACTTGAAATGGTTTATGCTGTTCAACTGAACGCTGTCTTATTTCTGTAAGCCCCTTTGCTTAGGTAGGAGTGATCCATTTACCAAAATATAAAGGTTCTATTGGAGATTGTTAATGCAATCTCGGACCACAGCTGCAGCCATTTCACTTTATTTATTTCAGTTTGGCATGGTGCCTAATTTGAATGAAGTCACATCACAAAGCCTTTAGATTCTGCATTCTCACCATATGTCTCAATAGTGCTTGTTGCGAAAAAGCCTTGGCAAAATTAATTCTTAATAATGCAAAACTGAAAACCCATAACCCAGAACACAAATGCTTTGCATATGGCTCGGGCTCTCACCCTGACACCGATCTTAATTCCAATCCAATTGTGGTTTTTGCTCTAGTAAACATCTAAACCCAATATGTTCCTTGTACCAATGATAAACAACCACAACAAAGCTTCATATTAAATCTCCTGATAGCAGACACTATTCAAAACGCCCCCTATCAAATAACACCAAATTCCTATATTTGAGAGTTATTGAAAAGATATCCTTCTGAAACCCCTTCCAATCACATAACCGTGTATTAGAATATTGGAAAGTAATTTCCTAGGGCCCTCTTGCAAACTTTCAGATCTCTGATTCCAGACAGGTGAAAGCTCAGTTAAATGAGGGAATGAAAATCCATCTGTAAACCCATCAATGTACTTAAGCAATAGGCCCTGGGCAGGGGGCATTACCATTTCAGGTAATGCCCCGGGGCCCATAGTTCAAGGGCCTATTGCTATGAGTACCCCAGCCCATAAAACAAGGGTACTAAAAGCCAGAGCATTTCGAAACAGAAAAAAACAAATGTTAAAAAAATGGATGCCGGGGAAGGGAAAACGAAGTTCCTTTCCAAAAAATAGAAAAAAGTAAACAAAAAAAATATCTGCCACGGAAAAGGGAGAAGGAATTACATGTAGTCCCTTCTCTCTTTCTGTGGCGGCCATTAAAAAAAGGAAACAAAAAAATAGCTGCCGTGGAAAGGAGAGAAGGGACTACGTGTAGTTCTTTCTTCTTTCCGTGACGGCCTGTCGCAGATCTGGAGCGGACGCGCTAGGAACACAAGTGTTCCCACCATCTCTGTTCCCAAAACTGACAAAAAAGACAGTAAGTGGGGGTGGGAGGGTGGGGAGGGATTGAATTCTGTGGATGGGGATTCGGGGGGGAAAAGACTTACTGCATTCCCCAGCGATGGGAGATGGCAGCCACCAGCCCTGAGGAGGTTCAGGGCGGCAGGATTACCGCATGTTAACGCAAACATTTTGTCCCTCCCCATTGGCTGGGAGGCCAACACACCCCCCTTGCCAGGTGCTATTAAGATTTAATCTCTCTTTAAAAAATGTAATTTTTAATACACGTGAATACTGTGAGCATAACAACATCAGTATGGAAGGTGTTATTTGTCAAGGGGACTGACAGCCATTTCTGGAATAGCCATCCAAATGTACAACTATTTTTACTTGGTAATCAATAAGTCAAAAAATACATGTAGAATGTCAATGACTTTGATCAATAATGCTGCTTGAAGCAATTGCAAACAAAAACCTAATACTGAGCCGCGATGCAATTGCATAATACATTCTACCAAAAATCACTAAAATATAAGACATAGCCTTGTTTGCTAAATTAAACTTAATGGTGGCCTAATGTAGTGGATTGACAAAATATTTGTTTATTAAAGTACAACTACAGAACAGCCTGTGTTGAAAAGATGGGTTCCATATCTTTAATCCGATTGTATTTACTGCACAAGTCTTTCTGGCATAGTAAAGACAGAGTACTTCCCTCTCTGCCTAGTCCTACCACGACATGCCTCTTCGAGGAAGGATCCGCCATTTACTCCCACACCCTGACTCCAGTTCCCATGAAGGGGGGTTTCACCCCCTCTTACCTGTCCCCAATAGTCACCCCATCACATACCTCATTCTCCTGACAAAGCTCCACTTCCTTCTTTTCTACTGTGAATTATTGGTGCTGATTCGGTGCCTCACCCAGTCCCTTAGTGCACCTTGCCCACAGCCACCCATATGCTGCCCACCTATCACCCTTACAATCATCCTCCCCACACTGCATGTTTGGTTGCCACACTGCAAGTGCTGCATGGTACAGACCAAAGGAAGCAGGGCCTCATTTACAGAAAGTTTTGCGCGGTTCAAAGGGAAAAAGTCAACTTTTAGCTGTGCAAAACCAAAGTTGCTGATTCCTGGTTCAGACTTTGCGCAGGTCTGCAACTTCTTTGCGATTGGTCCTTACCTTCTTTGCACTGTGCTAAGTGCTTTCAGTGATATCCATCGCAAAGTGTGGAAAGGGCCAGTGCAAAGAAATAAATAGGGGGCGGAACATGCATATTCCTCATTCTGTGAACAACATGAGGAGTAACGAGGAATGATGTGGGCGTTTTGAGGGACACCCCACGCAAACAACAAACATGCCCCATTAAGCATAAAGATAACCTATGGATTTTGTCACGTAATTGTCCTGAATCCAAAGGAGGATACAAATCTCACTTACTTACCGCCACGTGATACGTGTCACAAACAATTCCCAACTCTAAAAGCTCAATGCAACCCCAGTCGGCATAGGACTTCCAGGATGTCAGACCCAGCTTTAGTGGCACTGATCATTCATAGAAGGAGGAGGAGGATGATGTGGAAGTCCATTATTTTTCACCAATGCAAGATGCTATTTGGAATGCCAAACCAGGAGGTGTATGCACGATACAGGTTCCTCCCCATGTGATTCTAGACCTGTCCGGGGGTTAGGATTAATTCAGTATATGACCTTGAATCACTGACCATCTGCTTCCATGCACTGACACCCCTAGAGAAGGTGATAACAGCCGTACATTTTCTGGCAACAAGCTCTTTTCAATGCACTACTGCCACTGTCAGGGGTGTATCGCAGCCTACACAATCCTGTGTGCCTACACCAGGTGTTGCACTGCATATTAGCATGTGTGCGTAGGCATGTATACATGCCACACACCCTGCAGAAAAGTCAGAGAGTGTGCCAGGAGTTATATACTATTGCAGAGTTTCCACAGGTACTGGGAGCCATCGACTGTACCCATGTAGCGCTACAGCCCCCCCCCATCCCGCAGAGAGTGAACACATGTACCCCAACTGAAAACATTGGCAATCCATCAATGCACAGGTCATCTGTAATACCAAGGAAGTCATCATGCATTATAGCTATGTTTGCCAATGTTCCTCCCTATAACTGGCCCTGGCCTCAGGAACCTATGGGATCACCTGGCTCATTGGTGAGTATCAACTATCATGCAATTGCAAACAGTAATACAACCCACAGAAAAACAAGACATGACAACCAGTGTAAACAATAACCATTTCCACCTTTGCAAGGGACAGTGCCTACCTGCTCTCACCATTCCTGCTTGCACCATTCAGGAATCTAGCCGCTCCAGGTGAGGCAAGGCACAACACAGCACCTGGAGCATAGTTGAGTGCACATTCATAGTGCGAAAGCCACGCTTCTGCTCAGGCAGCATATTGCTATATGCCCCGCCAGTCGTATGCAAGATCATTGTGGCAAGTTGTAATCTCCACAATATTGCCAAACATTGTGGCATAGCAGTTGAGCTGCAGGAGGGACATTGCCATCATCCACAGGCACCACCCATCCCCTGGGCATGGCAAAGGGCACAGGGACAGGAGACACGTAATTAGGTCGCACAAATGTACTTCACCTGAATTGCTGCCCTACGTGGAGCGCACACAGTGAAGCTACATATCTGATGCCCTATATTGATGAGATAGGGATAATCCAGCAGTGATGCAATGTTTAACTGGGAGCCAGTGTAGGGTTTTTAGGGCTGGAGTGATGCGATCTCTTCTGGATAGTTTGAGGAGTAGTCTTGCTGCTGCATTTTGAATCTGTTGCAGTTTCTTCAGGAGGTATTCAGGTATTACGAGGTAGAGGCTGTTTGCATAGTCTATTTTAGACATGATTAGGGTGACGATAGTGAGTGATTTGTGCGCAAAGGAGAGGAAAAGTAGAATTCTTCTCATGTCATGTGGAGGCTCCTCATAACCTGGCTCCTTGAAACCAGGCTTGCAGTGTAGTGTTTTGGGTGTGGTACCATGGGGACTATTTTACCTGGACTTCTTTCTTGAAGCTATTTAAAACACACCCGAATAGACTGGCACGCTTCGCGTTAGTTTGTATTACTGCAACGTAACGCTCACTGCGTTCAGCTTCAGCCACAAACCTCGTAAGGACAGCACCTCCAAAGGAAAGGAGAAGACATTGTGAGAAAAAGGCAGCAGCTTACCTGAACTTCATCGCCAACGGTCCGCAGCTCTTCCGACCATCATCCTGGAACCAGCGCTTCCCTGGATCGACGGACCTGTAAAAGAGAAGAAACAAGACATTAGACATTGTACAATTAACGAACTGTGCCGAAAGGCTTACCTCGCCGGCCGCTCCTCAATCAGCATCACGACGGAAATTCCATACTCCGGCCGAGTACCGCGACCTGTGGAGAGGAAAAGATAACAGGTTAGCAAAGGCAAGGCATCTAAGCGCAGTGCATAGCGCCTACTCACCGCATCAAGGCGCTTCAAAAACGCCCATACTTACCGGCGAAACACAGATTCCGCCTTGTCACATATTGGACTTCCGGGTACCTAGGAAGAAAAAGACATTGTTTAAAAGGCATGGAAGAACAGCAATATTCACAGCAATAAGACCTACCTGAAAGGTTCAAGACGGGCTGGCATCAGTGAAGCAACTCGATCGCCATTGCCCACCAAGCTCAACGGGCCCCTGCCAAGACAGCAGGACGGAGAACCCGCCAACATCTAAAACAAGGTGAGGAGAAGTCCAGAAGGGTTGCAGACCTACATGGAGGTGGGAGGCTGTTTACCCCGGTTGCCCAGTCCCGAACATAGCTTACCTGTATTCCAGGCAGAACTCTTCCGTTTGTCGCATCTTGGGCATCGCAAGGAGGGACATCTGAACCCCAACTGCTGGGTGGCACCCCCGTGGAACCAGGTGAGCGTAACAATGAGGCCCAAAGAGCGGTACAGACAGACAAAAGTGTAAGTTGCATTAAAGAAGAATGGAAGAATGTCCCCGTCATGTGGCAGCCTCTGCCCTGCTTCAGCTGTCAAAAGTCATGTAGCAATATACATCTCCAGAGGGACTAAATCAACACGGAATGCCTGAGGTGTGGTGTTCTGGCATTCCATATCCCTGATACCACCTGCCCTTGCTGAATGCCTATAAAGAAAGGAAAACGTAAGGTCAAAGCAGGTAGCACATCTATGCACTCCATTACACCATACCATGTGTGATGCAGGAAATGCATCGGAGGGACAGGGCCTCCGTATCCTTGTCCTTTACTGTTTTTATTGTGTGTTCTGTTGTGTTTTCTGCGCAGGAGTTCATGTGGGACTCCTGGCGGTGCAGCTCTATCTTTTGGTTTGGTGTACAGACCCATGGGATACCCTTATGGCACCCATGGATGTGGGTACAACCCTGTGCCCCTAGTTTATGTTTTTGGGCACCTGTGTGTGGCCCACAGAGCATGGTAAGGGCTGGTAGCAGTTCAATGCTGAATTTGACAGGTGCTCTGAGTATCCTCCATTTTTGGATACCCAGGCCCTGCTATTGGAATCAGTTGATTCCTGATAGATATGGCCCCTGTGGCCTCTTGCTTTCTATTGCCTGTTACCTTGTTTTCCCAAGGTCCTGGGAAGCCCTGACTCTGTCCCTTCCCCCTGACTGGCTGTTGGGTGGAAGTTCCATATATGGTGTTTTTGGGAAATCCAGGGCAGATTGGCTGGAGTCTTCCAAGTGACTGTATGTTGTGGGTACGCCCTGTGGGTGGGACTTGGGTGAATGGAGTGTGTGGCCAATATGCACTTCTTGTTGTGGATGTCTGGTTTCTGGTGTTTGACACAATGACTGAGATAGCCCTGCCCGAAACTGGTATGAATGCAGTGTGCAGTGTTGAATGGCTGGGTACTTGTCCCAATACACATACATTGTTGTGAGTGTCTGGAGAGAAGTGAAGGGCCTGAATGCACTATGCACCTGATTGGATGCCTGCCTGCATGAATGCCCTTCTGACCGATTGGTTGCCTGAGTGTGACCCAGCAGAATGAATGGGAGATCAACTAGTATATCTGGGGGACTCTCACTGCAAGAATTTGTGTTCAGAAGCTGAAGTCCAAACTACGAAGAGTAACTGGAGTGAAACTGAAGCTTGACCTTGGAGCCCTGCTGGAAGAGAGGAATTGCTGTTGCCCTTCTTCATCAATCTGAAAGCTGCTGTGTCTCCAAGGACTGACCGAGAGAGGACCTGGTAAGGCGCCCTCTTCCTGAGCTACGAGGGACCATCGTGCACCAGCTGATCTTTGCCAAAGCTCCCTGGTAGACAGACCTACGACAGGCTGCCGACCAAATACGGGGACTGCAGCGGAATCCCAAAGAGAAGCGCCCGGACTGTTGTCCGCCAATGTCGACGACCACCGTCGCCGACCGGAGCCGCCGTTCTCCCGTTGCCTAAGAACTTTCAATTCACAGACGCGCTCCTCCGCACCGCCGCCTGCCTTATCCCGCCAGAGAAGGCCAGGCCATCGATGCGCTGTAAGGGGATTCAATTCAACACTATAGCTAAGTCAACGCCTAGTCTATAATACTGAATGAAAACCCTTATTGATATATCTTTAGGTCCAGTTCATGCGTTCTGGATGACTACCCCTATATAACACCCCTCTCTTGGAATCCCCCTGACCCCACTGAGCCAAGAAATAGTTCTGTTTTGCAAGTTTAAAAGGTTTATTTGATAAATTAAAATATATATATATTCTATCACGCTTTATAATAAATTAATAATTGAATATCACACTTAATCTGATATGATAAAGATTAACAACGGAGAATCTGGCACTAACACGCTTCTCTATAATCAATAAGGAGTTGACATGAAATGGATAAGGTAGCACAGTGGTAAATAGGTACAGAAGTATAATGTGGTAGAGAATGCTTTATAGGGTTCAAGGAAATGCAAGGTTGAATGAATGAAATGCAGTATAGAAAATACTCAATATGATTTCAACAAAACAATGTAATCACTTTTCTCTGGCAATCCCCTCCCCCCCTTGATGCAAGGCAAGGAAATGGAAGGAAAACACACAGTTCTCAGAAATGCAATCAAATGTGATTCAGTTCACCCCAGCAATCTTAGACTACAGAAGTTTGAAAACACAGGCCCAAATTGCTTTGATATGTGCTGGCAGTGAATTAAAAAATATGCTAAAATGCTTTTAATTCCCTTTTCAGAGGTTCAGGGTGAGTGGTATCTAGTTAATATTAGTCCAGGCTCACACTAGCAATGATGCAGGGATAGTTAGCAGGTTAAACGAATTTCTGGCAAATGGAAGGCAAGCAGCAGCAGTTTTACACGTGAAGAAATTTGCAAATCGCGGTAAAATTCGCGGATGCGTCGAGCGCTATTACAGAGGAACCACAAGGACTATCTCTATCGTTTTGGGGTCCTAGGAAAGCCTAGGATCTCAGCTTCAAAATGAAAGTTACTGCAAGTCTCTAGCACAAACGGTTGGGGAGATATGAACGATTGAATAAAGGTCGTTTTTCAGATTTGAAATTTTAAACGCACACTTTTTCAGCTTTAAAAATGATGGCAGGATAACACAATTGCTAAGCTGCAGTTCTACTTAGGTTAAAAATGGATTGAATTATATTATTTTAACTAAGAGATGGGTTCTACACAGTTTTACTATGTACTCACACTATATTCTTGAATTAAATGGGCCTCGTCACGGATCTGGTCAGGGTTTTAAACTGGACTCTGGTCTGGTCTGGCCTCTGCACTTCACAGTGATCTGGGTCAGCTCTCTCTGCTGGTCTGGGTCTCTCTGGGTACAGCACTGCTTTCTCTCTGGTCTGGTCTCTTAGTTCTGGATAGATTGAAGTCTCTAGTTTGGCTTTCTGGAGGTTGATGGAGGTAAGTATGGATTTTTCCGGCAGAGCGTCCCGCTGCAGATGGAATTGAAGGTCCCTATTTGTCCTGTCTGTCTGCTTTTATGTGTTTAGAATGTGGGTGTGTTCTAGCATCACTGACCCTACCTCTCTCTCAGCTTCTAATTGGTCAAACTTCCATTTATCATTTGATTGGGGGAATGAACTGTGAGTCAGAGTGATGTCATTTTACAGCCTGCAGAAAGTCCACTCCTCCTGTCAATTTACACACAAATCTAGATTTGAAACAAATACATATTTGCAGAGGTACATATTGTTTTAAAATCATATGCACCCATCATGCATTACAGGAGGTATCCCCTGTTCAAACTCTGCTCTTCCTGGGAGCTTGCATTCAGAAATGGCACATATTTCACTTTTTAACTGATTTTGCAATTTCTGACATTGACCCAACTTTACATACATGTGCGTAGGGAGTATGGACATTAACTGATGAAGTTTCAGACTTTTAACATGCATACATTTAGAGTAATATCCACTTTTCCGCTAAAACCCCCCTGAACATGCCACCGGGTCGAAAAACCTCTTAAAATGTGGGCAGAAAAATCACAAGAATTATGGTGTCATTTATAAAATTTTCACATGTCCGTACTATGAGTTATTCATCTTTTTAAAGTTATGTTCTGGCTCCAAAGGGGTGTGGTTTACCCTCAGCACAAGGTTGAATTTCTGGTTTTTCCAGTTCTGCCAAGCCAGCTTGCTCTCACAGGCAGTGCTCCTCCCCTTTCCTCAGGAGGAAGCCACTTTTTACGACCATTTACGACTCCTGCCAATAAAACCTTTGCCTGAGCCAGGACAGGGCTTTGTTCACTTTCCTGCAGAGCACAGGTAATTCAATTATCAGATAGATGGCATATCCTTAGTGTGAGCAGCAAAAGGGCAGCTAGGCCTGGGAACACAGCTGTGACTCAAGTTTCACTCCTGATGGGGGTAGTTGCCAGGCAGAATTCAGTTCCTTAAGCCAGGTTTCAGATAAAATGTCACTTTTTGTTCCCCAGTTCCTGCATTCAAATAAAACTAAACATTTTTACATATGCAGCTAGAATGCTGATTCTAAGTGCAAAACTATGACATTTCAACAGTTACAAAGGCATGTGACACCAAACATAGGTCACTCATTTAATCTAAACATTTTCGATTTTAGTGTCTTTAAATCCAGTGCAACTTAAACTGCTGACTCCATAGCTCAGCCAGTTTTGTTATAAGCATTGTTCTGGGCTCTTAATTTCCCAGATTTTGTAGGCACACAAAACTCCATTCTACCAAATGTCTGCTGGTGTTCAGTGAATATTTTGCACATATTGCAATGTTTGAAATAGGCACTTTGGCTTGCCTTCAGAGAAACACAGGGTGGTTTTAAACTGCCGGCTTTTGGATAGTGGTGAGTACTGGTACTGCACCCATTTTTGGGATTTAAGAAAATGAATTCCCAACAATTCTAGGTTGCATTTGGCAATCAGCATTGCCATTCCCAATGGTTTCAGACTACTGTGCGGGTAGTCCAATGGTGATTTTAAAGCGCTTTGAAGCTAACCGGCGCTACTGTTTTTCCTTTGGCAACCCATTTCCCTCATGGCAACCCGGCCTTTCATTCTCGCACTGGTGGGTGGCAAGTGAGGCAACCATTTTGGTGGGCGCACAAACTGCGCAGCTTTCCTGGATTTCGGCGCACATGCGGGTTTTCCGCCATCTTGAATTTCCTAAGCCCACAGCACCAAATGTTGTGGCATGATAGCTTAAACGTGGGTCAGGACACCCAACAAGCCCCCCCCACGTGACTGCCCCTTGAATTTGAGTCGATGGGGAGTCGCGTGCACAAGGGTTTTGACCCATGCACCGGTCTGTCCGCATAATCTTCTTCCTCTTCTGTAGATGGCACAGTTCAGCATCTTCTTCTCCATCCGGTACTGATCGATGGTTCTCCTCGCCGGTCCTGATGGGAATATTGGGCGGTCCACTGGGCCCATTGAATCTTCGTTCCCGGTCTCCGTATCATCCTCCTTGGCCCGTCTTCAGGTTTTCTTTCTCCTAGGACGACAAAGGAAGAGCGGCAATACCTACTCATAGACGTTTTTCCACCACTGTTGAGATAGTGGGGCAGCATATGCATTTCATCATAACGAAACATTACATTCTTATTTTGAAAAAAAAACAGTATAACTCAGAGACAATTTCATGCAAATCACAATATTTTAGAGACTAGATGTGGTATGTTTTATGATTGGAACAGAATTAGTCTGAGACAGTACCCGCTAGGATTCCAGAGGATTCCTCCAGTTGTTGCAGAGTGTGCCTGGGATGGCAACATTTCAACTGGTTTATGTGGACCCACTTGTCTTCCCCCTCTGCCGAACCGCCTTTGGGGATGTGGATTTTGTAGGCCACAGGTGAGATCTTGTCGACGATCTCAAAGGGTCCCTTCCATGTAGGCAAAAATTTGCGCTGCTTGGCCTGGTTCCTTTGGAAGTTGTATAGATAGACCCGGTCTCCCACCTGATATTCCTTCCTGGAAGTTTTCAGGTCATAATGGGTCTTCATGCTATCAGCTGATCTTTCTAGATTCCGCTGAGCATAAGCAAAAGCATGTTGGAGGTGTTTCCTTAAATTCTCTACATACTCATGAGTAGTGGAGGCATTTATTAGTGTCTGCTCTTGGGTCCTGTAGAGCAAATGCTGAGGAAGCACCATCTTGCGCCCAGTCATCAACTCAAATGGTGACATTTTGGTTGCAGATGAAGGGGTAGATCTGATGGCCATTAGGACCAGAGGTAATCGGATATCCCAACTTGGCCCAGAATCTGCCACAAACTTCTTTAATATGCTCACAATGGTTCGGTTATATCTCTCTACTTCCCCAGAAGAAGCTGGCCGATAAGCAATATGCAATTTCCTTTTGACCCCCAGTATCTCCCACATCTTTGTCATTACTTCACTGGTGAAGTGGCTACCTCTGTCTGACTCAATCCTTTGAGGTAGACCAAAACGGGAAAAGATGTGGTTAATCATCAAGGCAGCTGCAGTTTCTGCCTTGCAGTTTGGGGCTGGGAGACATTCCACCCACTTGGTAAACAAGCATGTCACAGTCAACATGTACTTATTCCCCCTAGCCGAGCGAATCACAGGGCCTACAAAGTCGATTTGTAAATCTGACCATGGCAGTGTCATCCCCCGCTTTTGTAAAGGTGCCCGGTGTGTGAGGGATGTCGGCTGAAATTGTGCACACACAAGACAACCCTTCAAATATTGGTTGAGGTCCTGGCCCATGTGTGGCCAGTATGCAACCTCTCTTAAGATTTCCAGTGTTGTGTGAAACCCCCTATGACCGGCGGTGGCCGCATCATGGGCGTGACTTAACATCAGGCTTCGGAATGAGGTAGGAACCACCCACTGATCGTGGCCAGCTTTGGATTTCCTTACCAGCAAACCGTCTTGAATCCGGAACATTTTTGGACATTTCATCAACACTCTTAGGTCATCTTTCCCAATGTAATCGGTATCCGTCAGGGGAAAGTTCTCAGGGTCCTCAAGGTGCTGGTAAAATTTACCAATAATTGGATCCCCCTTCTGAGCGGTAATCAAATCAGCATCAGGGGTCTCCTTACTCCATTGTGCAATTGAAAGGTCGTTGTGAGCATTTGTCTGGGACCTAGTGATGGCAGTGACCTGGATTTCCCCCAACAGGGACTCAATCTCAATTAGATCCCCTTGGATGGCCCCGGTTTTGGCCAGCTGATCAGCTAAGTCATTTCCAGTTTTGTCTGGTCCCTCTACTTTGGAATGACCCTTGATCTTTTTCCAATAGATGGTCATCTCATTCGAGGTGACCAAATCATCAATGTTTTGGATCAACTTCCCATGTTTCAAGGGTTTGTTGTTAGCACATAACATGCCTCTGGTTTTCCAATTAACCAGGTGCTCCACGAACCCGTTCCGTACATAATCCGAATCTGTGATTATGACCAGTTCGTGGAGTTGATGCTGGACAGCAGTGAGGATGGCCTGATGCACAGCCATCAATTCTGCCACCTGACTGCTTCGGGGCCCAATTTTGTATCCAGCGGAGGGTTCTGGGGACTCATTCACCCATGCATTCCCTACGCCAGCCACCAGTTCTTTCTCCCCGTCGTTGTCAACATGGTAAGAGCATCCATCCACATAGACAGTGGGCATTCCCTCACACTTGTCTTCTTCAAAGACTTTGTGTGGGGAATTAAGGTATGCCTCCATGTTGTCCTTGATTTTCAGACTTTCGTCCTCGAGACAGTTTTCTCTGGCACAATCATGCAAGTCAGCCAGACCTTGCGCGAGGGGACTCTTCTTGTTTTGGCCATATCTGACCTCCACAGGAAAGCCTTGCATTGACAGAATCCAGGAAGTAATTCGGGAATTACTCACATTTCCGGCCCGGATTCTGTCACTTTGGAGATATTGCAGAGGCTGGTGTGGAGTCTCCACTATGATGTGCTCCCCCTGGATAAACGGGCGGTAATTCTTCAATGCCCACACCGTCGCCAGGAGTGCCTTCTCACAATCGTTGAATTTTTCCTCCACAGAGGATAAAGTTTTGCTCGCATAGGAGATTACTTTATTGACCTTGTCATGCTTTTGGTATAATACGGCCGTCAAGCACGTATTAGAGAACCCTGTCTCCAGGAAGAACTCCTTGTTTCTGACCGGGTAAGCTAGGCAAGGCGCTTGTGAGAGGCTTCTTTTGAGTTGTTTTACTGCCTCGGCTTGTTCTGGACCCCATTCCCACTTGACCCCCCCCTTTAGGAGATGAATCAGGGGTCTGGTGATCTCTGCGTAGCCCTCAATGAACTTTCTGCTGTAATTAGTCAGTCCAAGGAGGCTCCTTAGTTCCCGCAGAGTTGTGGGGTCTTTCAGTTTCTGAAGTGCTTCCACTTTCTTTTCCTGGGGACAGAGACCCTGAGGAATAATCTCATGCCCCAAGAAATTAACACGGGTTCTACACCACTGTGCTTTCTGAAAGGAAAGTTTTGCTCCGGCGGCCCTCAACTGTGTCAGAACATAACGGATCTCCGCTATGTGTTCCTCCACAGATGAACTTTTGATGAGGACATCATCTACATAAGCCAGGTTACCCCTCGCACCCAGGTCGGGCATGGCCTTATGTAGGAAAATGTTGAATTCATTGCCGGAGTTGAGGTATCCGAAGGGAGTCCGGGTCCATGTGTACTGCTGGCCACCAAAGGTAAAAGCCAGTTTGTATTGGTCCTCCCTGCTGACAGGCACGGTCCAGTATCCATTGGTCAGGTCTATTGCAGTGAATACCTGTGACCCCTGAATCTGGGCCAGCCCTTGGTCAATGTAGGGCAGAGGCCATCGGGAAGTATGGACCCGTTTGTTGAGCTCCCTAAGGTCGGCGCAGAGTCTCCACTGGCCGTTTGGCTTCAATATTCCCAGCACCGGATTATTGAAGGTGCTGTGGACGGGACGGATTATTCCCCGGGACTCAAGGTTCTTAATTATTTCAGTAAGGGACTCCATGGATGCGAGAGGCAAACGATATTGCTTCACAAACACAGGAGTCATGCCAGGGTCCGTGGGGATTGTTGTTGTGTGGATGTCAGTGCGACCACAGTCATACGAGTCTACCGCAAAGAGATCTTGGAAATCCAAGAAAACTTGTTTCAACTTTTGCTTTTGTTCCAGAGTCACACAGGCATCAGCTAGGTTGACTCTCTCTTCCACCATCTGCCTGAAGCCTGGAAAGACTTCGGGTTTGGCTATTTCAGCGGCCTCCTCCAGCTGGGTGGAGAAGTCCCTGGTCAGAGTGTTGATTTGGACTGGAGGCTTCAGGTGGGAAAGGCAGCCTTCATGAACCTGGAAAATCACCTCATCCCTCCTGAATTCACAAGTCACATCTTCCTTACCATAAGGGCAGGAAGTGTACACCAGGAAGTTCCCCCCATGCCGGGTAAAAATCCTGTCTGGTGTTGTATTGTCCTCACTGTCACTGTCAACACAGTCCTTGGGGATTGGTCCTAACAGTTCATTTACAAGATCAATGGAGAAATGTCGGTCATCAACCGCCATTCCAATAATGGTGCCTGCGGCTAGAGTAATACTCTTTAAGTCGCTGTTATCCACCTCTATTGGAATGGTGTCATGTTCTATGTTGACTAATGGTGTTGGGTTTACCCCCAACCCTTGCTGTTGGAGAGAAGCATTTAGATGTATGTAAGCATCAGGGTTTTTCAACTCTTGTCCTCTTTTAACTTTCACTTCCAGGGAGAATTGTCGGGTCCTTTCTGGGATGGTGACTTCCTCTTTAGTCTGAATTTCAACTGCATAAGGTAGCAATTGAGCTGACCTAAATGCTTTTTCTGGATCATCAAAGCCCATGGGATTATCCGCTAATCGGGACCAAGCTTTGAAGTTTATTAGGTCCAAACTAATGGCAAAGCGATTGAGAATGTCACTGCCTAAGTAAAAGGCGGCAGGGACGTCTCGCACGACCCAACAATTGTGGACTATGCTCTTGTTGCCAATGGAGATTTTGAGCATACACCTGCTTGGCAGGAGATGTTTGGAATTAGGTGCTTCCAGGTCCATTTCCCATTTGTCTATCAGTTTGAAGGTGGGAATGGCTGGATCTTTTGGGAGTTGGCGAAACATGGCTTCGCTGATGAAGCTCTTACCGTTGTTCACACACACTCGAGCGAGAACAGAGTCCTTCCCATCATTTAACTGAACAGGGATGAACAACTGCTCTCCAATTTGCTGAATATCAGCCAGGCTCTGAGCTGATTTCACATCTTTCTGGACTATAGGAGTGGGAGTTTCTGATTGTGGATTAGTATAGAATTTCAGAGTGTTTCCTTCCAGCGTGGAATACCACTTTAGACTGGAAGGAAGGTTGATTTTCAGAAATAGAGAGTAACCCCCATCACCAGTCTGTTGTCCTACTGCTATTACTGTCACGTCTGGAATTTGGTTATTCTGGAAGTGAAATTCTACTTGGTCAGATTTTTGTTCAACCATGTGGCAGGTGCCGTTTAAACTAACATGGTTGACACTCTGTTTTAATTTTATTGGTCGGCTAGTCTGGGTCCAGAGGACCTTGTTTACGCAATCTATTAGGGGTGACAACCTTCTCAGGAGGTCATTCCCTAGTAAACAAGGGGTGCCCTCTGGGGTCACAACTATGACCGGGTGTTTCAACTTATGTCGCCCAATTTTAATGTCCAAATCTGCCGTCCCCTCGACGGGAATTTCCTTCCCGTCAAAGTTCTGCAGTTGTCCAGGAAGAGAGGTGAGAGGAATTTGGTAATTCTCTCCCCTTCCTGCATTTAGTTCGTCAAAGGCCCTTCTGGACAGAAGGGTAGCTTGAGATCCAGTGTCCACCAGTGCCAAAATTGTACCCTGCCCCTGTACTTGTACCGGGGCATAGTATCTTCCCTCCTTCTCCTCAAGGGGGCACAGATAATGTACATTTTTGGACAACTGGTGGGCTAACTTTCTGGTTTTGGACATCGCGAGAGAAGAATTTTGGGCAGAATTCTGTGGAGAGCCTTGGGAATCTGAAAGAAAAAGTTGGCAACTGGAGATCAGAGCCATTGTGGGTTCCCCTGGCTCCGGTTCTGGGCCGCCCCCCCCTTTTTGGAGGCAGTCACCAGGATGGGTTTGAACCAGGGGATTTTCTTGCGGTTGGTTCTGGGATGAGATGGTGGGCGGCGGTAGCTCAGTCTCCACATCTCCCCAGTCTGGATTTGCATCCCTAGGGACCCATTTTTCTTTGGGGGGAGTTCCCCCCTCTCTGAAGGAGAAGATCCTTTTCCCAGGATGCTCTGAGGATCCCTCTCCCTCAAATTGGAAGATCTGTACCTCCTCCTCAAACTGAGTCTGTTTGGGTCTTTTTTTTCTCCTACCCCCCCTCTGCTCCTTAGGAGGCAGACTTTCAGGGGCAAGAGATTTTGTTTCCGGTTCCTGGGTTTCCAGGGGCTGTTTACAAGTGAGGAAGGAAGCTTCCTCCAAGGCTTTACACCCCCCTCCCCTTTGTGCCTCCTCCCTGGGAACCGGTGAGTTATCGGGGTGCTGCCCCCGTCATTGTTCTGGAGCACCAGGTCCAGAGTTGGGTGCGTTCTGCGCCGGCATGCTGATCTGAGGGTTCTGCTGCGCCCTCAGTATATGGCCCATATCCCGCGCCATGTTTTGAACCTGGCGCTCTAACTGGGAAACCCGCTCAGGCTGATACGGGGCCCTGTTTTCTCCCCTGGGCTGATCCCGGGAAGGGTAGCTGTCCCTCCTCTGGTAATACCCCGGGTTGGGAAGATTTGGGTACCCCTCCACCCTTGGCCTCCCCTCTCCCGGATTCAGTGGTCTGGGCTCAGGGAATTGGGGAAAGAAGGATGGATGATTTTGGGGCTGAAAGTCGGGTGGATATCTGGGGAAAAAGTTCTGCCCAGGGTTTGGTAAATTTCTGCCCTCCTGTGGGAAGTTGGGAGGGAAGTTCCCTGGGTTAGGTGCTTGGCTGGATCCCCCCCCTTGGGCTGGAGGAGTCCACACATAACCCAGGATGGGTCGATTTCCCTTGTAACGGGGACTTACATAATCAGGAGAGCGAGGGACCCCATTTGTGGGGCTGCCTCCTTGGCTCCCTGTCTGTGACTGACCCGAAGACCTTCTGGGCCTAGCATTATTAGGTGCAGGTAGGTTTTTAGGCCCCCCCATCTCCAAATCCAAAACGGGGGTGACCTTTACCTCTGCCACCTTGGCAGCAGCAGGGGTGCTGTTGGCTTTGGGGGTTTTCTGGGCATTACTTTTGCTATCTATCGGTTTCTGCACCTCATAGATCCGGGTAGCCTGTTCAATTACCCAGTCTAAAGATCTTTTCTCGTGAAAATCCCTCACGAGCTGGGTCATGATATATTTGGGCAAGGCATGGAAAAACGTATTTATGAACTCTCTACTATCTGTGCGCACCCTTCTTGTGGTCTGTGCAAAAGCACGTTTCAGTTCTTGCACAAATTCTTGCGGGGCCTGATCCTCCCCACATTGCAAATTGTAGGCTGCCTTGCGAGCCTCTTGAGGATTTCTGTGAACAGAAAAATGTTTCAAGATGGCCGCCTTATAGGTGGACCATCTTAAATGATTTTGGTCCTCCAGCCCCGCAAAGAAACTGGAGTATTCCGGGGAGAAGGTCCACTTTACATATTGAATACAGCTTTGGCTGTCCTTCAAATGGAAAGTCTCCATCATTTGTTCAAACAACTCTAAGTGCTCCCAAACAGAATACTTAGCGTTCTTATGGTAAGGCGTGATGACGCTCCTGATCGCCTTAATCTGCTTTAAAGGGTCCTTAAGCAAGGCCCTTTTTGTCTTATTGGCCCTTTTGGTCCGGGTAACCCTGGTCCAATCGTCCTCGGACTCAGAGGCACTGCTCCCAGAGGTTCCTGTCTGCTCTTCCAGGTTTTCCCGGATTCTGCGAGCCTGGGAATGGCTGGCAGAATGTGGGGACCTGGTCTCCTGTGTCCTGCGCAGTTCAGAGGAGTCTTCAGATTCCTCCTTGCTGCCAGGATTTGATGGGTACCCCCTCCACTGACCTAACTGGGCAGAGGTTTTCAGGATGCCCTTAATGGGCCTACTCTCCTGGGGTTCCCCACTGAACTGTACTGTACTTGGGTGCCCATACCCGGATGCCCACCCCTCCATTCCTGAGTGGTACTGGCCTATGAGCCCCATACTTTTAGCTGGATAGTAATCTGCCATCCCTGTGGCCCTGTGCTCATGTGCACCAGGGGACATGGGGGTGGCAGAGTCCAGGGACTGAGAGGTATGAGGGCCTCTGGTACTAGGGCTCCTGAGGTTATGCTCCGGAGTTTCCATTTCCCAGCGAACCTCATCTCTATCCGCCCCTGCTCCCTGTTGCAATGCAAGAGCCTGCATGTGTGCCTTCAGTTCCTCTGTTAAGGCCTTACTCGACTCTATCAGTTTCTCCTGCATCGCTACCTGTTGCTGGAGCCTATCATTGTGTTGACAGAGGGCCTCATTCTCCCTCTGTGCTTCCTGGTTGGTCCTGGAGAACTGGGCCAGTCTTTGCTGCAGGAGGTTTACCTCCTGGGCAATGTCCCTATTGGCCTGCTCCTTTCTTGCTAGAGCATCTTCCACCCTTCTGGTGTGCTCTACCAAGTTCTGGTTTTCTTTTTGGAGATCACCCAGCCCCTGGAGGGCCAGGTGATTTTCTTCAATTTCCTTTTTTAAGTGGCAGACTTCCTGGCCTATGGCGTCTCTTTCCTGACTAAGAGCCTGCATTTGTGCCGCCAGGTGGTCCCTTTGCCGTTGAAGGGCACCAGCTTTTTGGCGCTCCTCATCAAACTCTGCCTGGGTATCCAGGTCTTTCAGAATCAGTTTATTGCTCTCCTCTTTCTCTCTGTCTAGTTGGATTTGCAGGGTGGCTACCTGCTCTGTGCATGCCCTGTTGAAATTGATCTGTTGCTCCAGCTTTTTCTGGTTCTGCAGTAAGGAGTCCAAACTGTCTTGGTGCTCCTTCTGCAGGGCCAGAAATCGGGTATCCTGGTCTGTCTTTTCCTGTTGTAGGATGCCCATATCCTCTTTTATTTTAATGATATATTGCCTACTATCATTTTCTGCCTCCTGGCTCCTCTGCAGCCTCTGCTCAGAAGAGTCCAGATCAGATTGGGCCTTCTGTAATGCCATCTGTTGCCTATTTGCCAGATTTTGGCTTTCAGCACATCTATCCTGCATGTCTCCCATATATAGGTACAGGTATGCTGCTATCCTGGCAATCTTATTGTGTTCCTCTTTGGCTTTAGGAGCCATATATAGTTCACTCAGGGCCACATGTAAGGGACCCTGATCTCTATATATATCTGACCCTGTTTCAGTGACCTGTTGTGTGATGGCCTGCAACCACACATCCTGGCCCTGTTCGGTCCATTCACCTCTCACAAATAGCTTATGCAAGAGGTGCTCTCTGGCTATTTTCATGTCTACTAAGGTCGTCATTCTAGAGATTGGTCTCTGTCCTGACTTACAGAAGTTTGTATTTTATTTTTGCAGAACAGAACTTTTCTTGGAGTGTCCCTTTTGAGGAATGCTTCACAGCGTAATGCAGCGTGGTGATCCGACCGGATGTATGTATCCCGTCAGTTAGCACACTGTATTAAGCTGCACAAGTGGTAAATCTAACCCAACGTCTCGGCTCGAGCCCCCAATTTGTAAGGGGATTCAATTCAACACTATAGCTAAGTCAACGCCTAGTCTATAATACTGAATGAAAACCCTTATTGATATATCTTTAGGTCCAGTTCATGCGTTCTGGATGACTACCCCTATATAACACCCCTCTCTTGGAATCCCCCTGACCCCACTGAGCCAAGAAATAGTTCTGTTTTGCAAGTTTAAAAGGTTTATTTGATAAATTAAAATATATATATATTCTATCACGCTTTATAATAAATTAATAATTGAATATCACACTTAATCTGATATGATAAAGATTAACAACGGAGAATCTGGCACTAACACGCTTCTCTATAATCAATAAGGAGTTGACATGAAATGGATAAGGTAGCACAGTGGTAAATAGGTACAGAAGTATAATGTGGTAGAGAATGCTTTATAGGGTTCAAGGAAATGCAAGGTTGAATGAATGAAATGCAGTATAGAAAATACTCAATATGATTTCAACAAAACAATGTAATCACTTTTCTCTGGCAATCCCCTCCCCCCCTTGATGCAAGGCAAGGAAATGGAAGGAAAACACACAGTTCTCAGAAATGCAATCAAATGTGATTCAGTTCACCCCAGCAATCTTAGACTACAGAAGTTTGAAAACACAGGCCCAAATTGCTTTGATATGTGCTGGCAGTGAATTAAAAAATATGCTAAAATGCTTTTAATTCCCTTTTCAGAGGTTCAGGGTGAGTGGTATCTAGTTAATATTAGTCCAGGCTCACACTAGCAATGATGCAGGGATAGTTAGCAGGTTAAACGAATTTCTGGCAAATGGAAGGCAAGCAGCAGCAGTTTTACACGTGAAGAAATTTGCAAATCGCGGTAAAATTCGCGGATGCGTCGAGCGCTATTACAGAGGAACCACAAGGACTATCTCTATCGTTTTGGGGTCCGAGGAAAGCCTAGGATCTCAGCTTCAAAATGAAACGGTTGGGGAGATATGAACGATTGAATAAAGGTCGTTTTTGAGATTTGGAATTTTAAACGCACACTTTTTCAGCTTTAAAAATGATGGCAGGATAACACAATTGCTAAGCTGCAGTTCTACTTAGGTTAAAAATGGATTGAATTATATTATTTTAACTAAGAGATGGGTTCTACACA
Source organism: Ambystoma mexicanum (assembly GCF_040938575.1). Classification (NCBI taxonomy): domain Eukaryota; kingdom Metazoa; phylum Chordata; class Amphibia; order Caudata; family Ambystomatidae; genus Ambystoma; species Ambystoma mexicanum. The sequence continues at coordinate 858,022,800 of NC_090933.1, read as the reverse complement.
GTTTTACTATGTACTCACACTATATTCTTGAATTAAATGGGCCTCGTCACGGATCTGGTCAGGGTTTTAAACTGGACTCTGGTCTGGTCTGGTCTGGCCTCTGCACTTCACAGTGATCTGGGTCAGCTCTCTCTGCTGGTCTGGGTCTCTCTGGGTACAGCACTGCTTTCTCTCTGGTCTGGTCTCTTAGTTCTGGATAGATTGAAGTCTCTAGTTTGGCTTTCTGGAGGTTGATGGAGGTAAGTATGGATTTTTCCGGCAGAGCGTCCCGCTGCAGATGGAATTGAAGGTCCCTATCTGTCCTGTCTGTCTGCTTTTATGTGTTTAGAATGTGGGTGTGTTCTAGCATCACTGACCCTACCTCTCTCTCAGCTTCTAATTGGTCAAACTTCCATTTATCATTTGATTGGGGGAATGAACTGTGAGTCAGAGTGATGTCATTTTACAGCCTGCAGAAAGTCCACTCCTCCTGTCAACTTACACAGAAATCTAGATTTGAAACAAATACATATTTGCAGAGGTACATATTGTTTTAAAATCATATGCACCCATCATGCATTACAGGAGGTATCCCCTGTTCAAACTCTGCTCTTCCTGGGAGCTTGCATTCAGAAATGGCACATATTTCACTTTTTAACTGATTTTGCAATTTCTGACATTGACCCAACTTTACATACATGTGCGTAGGGAGTATGGACATTAACTGATGAAGTTTCAGACTTTTAACATGCATACATTTAGAGTAATATCCACTTTTCCGCTAAAACCCCCCTGAACATGCCACCGGGTCGAAAAACCTCTTAAAATGTGGGCAGAAAAATCACAAGAATTATGGTGTCATTTATAAAATTTTCACATGTCCGTACTATGAGTTATTCATCTTTTTAAAGTTATGTTCTGGCTCCAAAGGGGTGTGGTTTACCCTCAGCACAAGGTTGAATTTCTGGTTTTTCCAGTTCTGCCAAGCCAGCTTGCTCTCACAGGCAGTGCTCCTCCCCTTTCCTCAGGAGGAAGCCACTTTTTACGACCATTTACGACTCCTGCCAATAAAACCTTTGCCTGAGCCAGGACAGGGCTTTGTTCACTTTCCTGCAGAGCACAGGTAATTCAATTATCAGATAGATGGCATATCCTTAGTGTGAGCAGCAAAAGGGCAGCTAGGCCTGGGAACACAGCTGTGACTCAAGTTTCACTCCTGATGGGGGTAGTTGCCAGGCAGAATTCAGTTCCTTAAGCCAGGTTTCAGATAAAATGTCACTTTTTGTTCCCCAGTTCCTGCATTCAAATAAAACTAAACATTTTTACATATGCAGCTAGAATGCTGATTCTAAGTGCAAAACTATGACATTTCAACAGTTACAAAGGCATGTGACACCAAACATAGGTCACTCATTTAATCTAAACATTTTCGATTTTAGTGTCTTTAAATCCAGTGCAACTTAAACTGCTGACTCCATAGCTCAGCCAGTTTTGTTATAAGCATTGTTCTGGGCTCTTCATTTCCCAGATTTTGTAGGCACACAAAACTCCATTCTACCAAATGTCTGCTGGTGTTCAGTGAATATTTTGCACATATTGCAATGTTTGAAATAGGCACTTTGGCTTGCCTTCAGAGAAACACAGGGTGGTTTTAAACTGCCGGCTTTTGGATAGTGGTGAGTACTGGTACTGCACCCATTTTTGGGATTTAAGAAAATGAATTCCCAACAATTCTAGGTTGCATTTGGCAATCAGCATTGCCATTCCCAATGGTTTCAGACTACTGTGCGGGTAGTCCAATGGTGATTTTAAAGCGCTTTGAAGCTAACCGGCGCTACTGTTTTTCCTTTGGCAACCCATTTCCCTCATGGCAACCCGGCCTTTCATTCTCGCACTGGTGGGTGGCAAGTGAGGCAACCATTTTGGTGGGCGCACAAACTGCGCAGCTTTCCTGGATTTCGGCGCACATGTGGGTTTTCCGCCATCTTGAATTTTCTAAGCCCACAGCACCAAATGTTGTGGCATGATAGCTTAAACGTGGGTCAGGACACCCAACAGCGCTGAGGATCATCCGCCGGTGGGTTTCCCACCACCCAAAGACCACAGAGACGCTGACGACTCGACACCCTTGCTGGGCCACAGTTGTTCAAACTCTTTGCAGACCTGAACTATCGACACTGAGGTGCCCCGCATGCCTGTTCCTTGCAGGACGTTTACGCTTCCCCTTCGACGAGCACCACTAGGAAAGAAGCTGCCACTTCACTGTCGTAGTTCGCCCTATTCTTCTTCGGATGTTTGACGACCCGTGACTCCTTCCTAAAAGGGAGGGCACTCAAGAAGGGCCGTCGATTCCCGACGAAGAACGCTACAACGCCAGGTACTTTGGGGTTGCAGAACTATTGCAAAGTCTCTTGTGAACAATATATGGACTGGGCTTGTGATATATCTTTATTCTACTGGTTGCCCAGGTGGGGGGATCTACACACAGAACTGTGTCTAGGTATTGGTGCCTGTATTCTGCAATTTGTTCTAACCAACTGCTTTCCTCTTATTGATTTGTGTGCCATTTAGCCGTACAGTTGATTCACTTTAAAGAGATCTAATAGTAATTGTGGTACCACGTAGAACTGTATATTTGCCATTATAGATAACTGAGTACAAAGTGAGTTATCGTGATATTGTACATAACCTTGAATATTAATTATATAAAGACTGTGTTTTACTAATACAGTGTGCGGACATTCTTTTGTGGGTGCTTGGGGACTACACTGTATTTAAGAACCAGCTCGCATCACCTCCTGAGAAGCTAGGCCTTGATTGCTCGTCCATTGCTACCACAATAGAGAATCTTGACTGGCGTCCTCTGTGCCTCTCCTCTACCATATAGAGATCAGAAGTACAGACACCCCCCTCCGGTCTTTACACCATGTGCCTCTGAGTGCCATGAAACAAGTACAGAAAATGAATCACCAGTCTACCATATTAATCATGTCCACTTCTGCACAATTGCAGCTGGGTCTGCTTGTCTCAGGCCAATGAACTGGGGAAGGTTGTGTGCCTGGAGACAGGAAGGGGTGCTCAACTACAATTCACAGCTTGCTTCCCCATTGTGAGTTTGGGCATGCTCACTATATTTGCTTGCATGATGAAATGTGGAGACGATTTCAAAATATTCCCAAACCCACTTTTGGTTCCAAGTCCACCCTGTACATGAAGGATCTGTTTGCATGAGAAACCGAACATACTGCTCTCTCACAGCAGAAGATATTGTTGAAATTCTCCCATCTTCATGACTTCCTTTAGCCTACAGACCTGAAAAGGCAAGCCCAAAGGCTACTCTCAGTTTCTGCCTAGTTAAATGAGGGCTAAACTATCCAACTAAACCCTTGAGGGGTACATTGAGAACTCAGACATTGAAGAATGTCCACCGGGTCTGAAGGAATGGAAAGAGGCAATGAGATGGTTCATCCCACTGAAGAGTGCCCCCAGTAGATGACAAGGAGGCTAAGGCACGAGGTTCTAAGGAGAACAACCAGGGGGATTCCCCTTCTTGTAGAATATACTGGACTAGCTGGTGACAGGTCATCTAGCAATCATTAAGCAATAGAAGACCTCTATCACAGAGCCCACATAAGCGGTATCAGGTAATATAATCCCCATATATATGGTCGCCGTAAATAATATCGCCGGGAAAAGGTCGTGGCGATATTATATGGGTGACCATATATATGGGGACAGGGGCAAAAAAAAAGCAAAAAAAAGTTTGGGGGTTGCAGGGGTTTGTCCCCCGCATGTTCCATGCAATAATGTCGCCACAAAAACGGCAATTTTTCAGTGATATTTTTGCATGGCGAGATTTTTGTGGTGACATTATTACATGGAACCACCTAAGCCCCATTAATGCTGGTAGAGTATGTGCCGGGAAAGGACACTGTGATTTTCTGGTGCATCTTAAAATGAAAAGCAGAGGGAGGCATTTGTGAAAGACAGGTGGTTGCAAAATATGTTCCCCCTAACTCATAGTAGACCTATAAACTGCACTCCAGGTACTTAATCCTAACGGGTGGATGCCCTGTGAGACTCTGTAGCATGGTATGCCAGAGCAACTGGATTTAACAAGGATGCCACTATGCTATATGTATCTGTTACCACAAGAAACACCTAGGCAAGTGAGCTTTAGGATCTGTTATATCCCGAAGTGCTAGCTTTAGTAACACACACTGGAACAAAGAAGGAAAGAGTAGGTTACAGTGTATGGCTTTCTTGCCTTTCACTTTACACTTCCAGTGTAACAATAACACCAGCACTACTTGAAGGTAGCCATTCAAACGGCATGAAGTGCAACACTCATCATCATTATCTCTAAGAATTCTTGCAGTGGCAATTATAAATATGAGACTTAAAAATACCAATAGGTAACTCAGTGAGATGACAAGTAAACAAGCACCACAGAGATTACCACCACTTAGCAATGGCGAGCTCTACCTAATCTGAAGGCAGAGTGAGAGCATCTAATAGTTACAAAACGGAGTTTTAAAACTTTACATTTTTGCCTCTTCACACTACAACATTTCGTTCTGTGGAACTAGACGTGATTTGGCCCATGGAGTAGCCTATCAGATACATGAGACAAGGAACATGTTTTGTGATGTGGTATAGGGTTTGTTTACAAGTACCTCTGCCAGATTCCATTGCAGTGCAGCATTTGGGCCGGTGCAGCATTTCAAATGGCAGGTGCATGCTGAGGCTTTGGAAAGGCTTATGGTCCCCTTTGCATTTCCGGCACCACTTGGGTCCTTGCAATGCAAACAGTGTGTCATAATCTGTGCTTGGGGCGTGATTATGGCTATGCCTTGTTATGAGGGTGTGGTGTCACTGTGGAACCTGGGAGGTGCCTGGGGATTCTAAGAATGGCAGTTGGAGCTGCTGCTCTGGATGGGAAAGGATGTCCCGATATTTTCTCTACTTGTTATCTTGGATGTGGCAATAAACTCACATATATATAACTTACCTGGCTCAGGTACTTCAGTTATATCACTGGTGACGAGGATAGGATGCTGCTGGGAAGGGGCAGCTGTTTGAGTAAAACCGCCTTCCAGTGGTGACATCTTTTCCGGATCCTGCTGGCCAGAGGGGGTTGGCCTGCGGGCCTCTAATCGTCGGGCGGTGGCAGGGGGCAGCAAAGGTGCAGCATCGGTGTCCAGGAGGAGAGCTTTGGTGAGGTACAAGGATCAATGGTCCAGTGGTCCTTATCTTGCCAGGCAGTACAGCAGGGATCGTCATTCCAGGTGGGCTGTCAGGAGGCTGCGGTTGCCGCTGCTGGCGAGGGAAGGCCGGTGCAGAGTGTCGGTGGCCCGGACGTTAACTGGCAAGGAACGGGCCAGTTTGATGTTGCCTGAGGCCGAGGAAATGGCGGTTGAAGAGCACCAGTTAGGTTCTGCATGGTTGCGGTGGCCGTGCTCAGGAGGCAGTCATTGGAGGCTCCATAGTGTCTCAGATGAGGGCTGCATCATTTCTAAATCGGATGCCCGTTCGGTACATATCGGCGTCTATGTGTCAGCCGAGGGGGCTGTGATGCTATTCAGGAGCAGCGGTCAGGAGGTGCTGGGCTGCTGGAGCCAATGCTCGGAGCCGGCGCAGGGAATGATGATGTCGGCTAGTAGCGAGCGTGTGTTCCAACGTGAACAGTTGGAACGCAACGTCGAATATGAAGGCGACGTTCAATTGGAACGCACCGTGGGTGCTGTAGGAGTGGGCCTGCATGTTTTTTAAGTATCTCCAAGGGAGCCGGGGTCACTGGTTGATAAGGCGCAGCCTGCTGCAGGTGTGGCAGGCGTGAGATACGATGCCCGGATAATTAAGGGCAGTTGGAAAAAGTTTGGTGCGATGTTGGCATTGCAATGGTGTGGTTTGGAGGCCAGTACAGGAATGACAGTTCACGTAATGGTGTCAATGGACAGAATAATGAAGAGTGGAGCAGAGTACGGCCACAACAGCAACTGAGTGCTAATTACGTGGATGACAGCTCCTGTGGGTGCAGGATCATGTGTCATGTGGTTGCGCAAAACCTGAGGGAGTTGGATCCCGATCTATGGGGTCTATTTTTGAGGATGAAGACACTCAGGAAATCGGAGGACTAATCCGAGGTAGGCGTTTGGTGAGGCCGGTTTTCCTGTCAATGCTGTTTGTGTATATGTTGTGGGGTTAGTACATGTATTTGTTTGGTTCTGGGTCATGTTAGTTTGTGTAAGGCCTGTGATGATGAATTGTGGACTGTTGTCTTCATGTGGTGGTCTGTATTTCTTTAGGAATTCTTTTTGTCGTGAGTTGTGGACATTTTCTGCGGGGATAAGGATTTTCAGTGCATATATGTTATTTCCTTTTGCAGGGGGGTGGTTTGGACATTTTTTGCGGGGAAGACCTGTTGTTTTTTTTCTGCATCGTGGATTTGAGGGTGTGGGGTGTAGCACTGGACTTTAGCGCAATGGACATTGGGTCAAGGGTGTACTTATTGCATCTCATGATGGGTCTTACTTTTGGGTTTGTTTCATCTGTTTGTGTGTGTTGTGTTGTTCGTAGGGGAGATTTCCCCTGGTAACCATCTGGAGTGGCCGGGTGGGCTCCGGAGGAGGGGGGGCAATGATGCCTATTTTAGGTTGACAGTGTTGTGCTGTTTGGTGGTTGACAGTGGGGTGCTGTCTGTTTAGGTTATAGTTGGGTGCTTACTGGTTAAGGACAGTGAGGTGCTGCCTAGGTTAAGGACAGTGAGGTGCTATTTAAGTTGTGCTGTCTAAGTTAAGGGGCAGTGAGGTGATATTTGTTTTTGGTGGTTAAGAGGCAGTGAGGTGCTGTAAATTTGTAGGTTAAGTGACAGTGTGATGCTGTCTAGGTGAAGGGGCAGTTAGGTGTTGCTTAGGTTAAGGACAGTGAGGTGCTGTGCTGTCAATTTGTAGGTAAGTGGCAGTGAGGTGATGTCTAGTTGAAGGGGCAGTTAGGTGGAGGTGCTGTCTAAGTTGTGCTGTCTAGGTTAAGGGGCAGTTAGGTGTTGTTTAGGTTAAGGGGCTGTTGGGTGCAATGTAGGTAGGTTGTGGGGATAGTGTGATGATGTCTGGCGGTAGGCACAGAGTTTTATCTTTGAGTTTGTGGGCCACTGGTTTGGAGTTCTGGAGTTGGACATCGACATGGTGGCCACATGTCTGTGTGGGGCTTAAGAGTTGAGTGGATTAGTTTGCAGTTGTGGTGTGCGGGGTCTCCACTGCGGAAGGATCTGCTGTTTGGTTTCTTCCATTGTTGTTGTTCATCAGCGGGTTTTCTAGCCGGTGTGGGCGTTCAGGCTGTGGGGTAGTCTGTGGTTTTGTTCTAGTTTATCTTGTGATTTCGGTTTAAGATCTTTTTGAGATGTTTGTGGCGTGGCATTTGGTTTCAGTGGTAGTTATCTCTGCGCATGAGTGAGCCGCGCATTTCTCTTTTGATGATTGGGTGTTTTTCCATTTTTGTGGGTTGGTGCGCAGTGTTGCAATCAAAGTGTTGTGTTTTAGTGTATGCTGTGTTGCTGGTGTAAGGTGGGAGGTGGGTCATAATCTTTCTTGCAATATGGTTCTGCCAGTGGTAAGGAGGGAGATGTGTCATAATCTGTGCTTGGGGCCTGATTATGGCTATGCCTTGTTTTGAGGGTGTGGTGTCACTGTGGAACCTGGGAGGTGCCTGGGGATTCTAAGAATGGCAGTTGGTGCTGCTGCTCTGGATGGGAAAGGATGTCCTGGTATTTTCTCTACTTGTTATCTTGGATGTGGCATTTAACACACACATATATATATATAAGTTAGCTGGTTTAGGTACTTCATTTATATCACAGTGCTGTGTGCTATATGTAGAGGCGCCACACTTTCTGGATTGATATGTGAATGATGATGACAGCACCCCATCCAGTATCAATGCTGCTGTCTGTGAGTTGGATCTATGTGAAAATATCTATGTGAAAATATTAAATCCATTACTGCAACGCCGAAAATGCAGATTTTTCTTTTCTTTTACTCCATTACTCTGCATATATATATGTAGGGGAGATGCCCCGCAAACCCCACCATCCTTTCCCACATTTGTTATTAACTTAACCCATCACCCCACAGATATGTGTGGTGACATGGGGCTGATAAAAATCGATATTTTCGGCTTTGCAGTGATGGTCTGTGATATTTTGCAGCAGTAATGTGTGAGTCACAATGATGACACTCACCAGGGCTGACCTGCAATACTATGGGGCACATTTTAGTTCACTAGAAGGCCAATCCGGGACACAGTTGTTCACACTGAGAATGTCATTTAACTGTTTACAATTTTCAACTAGAAAGGTGTGGCTGCTGTATAGTGCCAGAATGTTTTCACTGGCACTGGAGATAGTTCTGATTGGGACATACACAGTACATAAGAGATAAGTGACAGTAAAAATAAGGTGAGTGGTCGGCTGTAACCTCCTGGTCCAAATAGTCATAACGCTTCGAGTTTCAGCGGGCCTTTTCAGATGTGTCCTTGGCATGCATGCTGCCATCTGTATGATGTACACTTCCTCTTCCTGTGCAGAATGGTGGGTCCAGTTGACTGGTCTACAGGGTGCCATTGACACATTGCTCCAGGTGGTGTGTAGTTAGTCCAACAATGAGGCTCTGGCAGCATAACCATCCCTAGGTGAGGAATATCAGGGCCCAGGTGATCTCAACGTTGACATTGTTCAGAACTGGGGGGGGGGGGCAACTGTGCTTATCACAAACTGTGCTGATTGTATAGTAGGGAATGCAGTCAACAGATTCACCCCAATCTGTATTACTTAAACATATTTTCACTAGGACAGAAATTAAGCAGACTGTGTTGTATTATGCTTACAATGGGACATAATAAGAAATATAGTACCCCTTTTTGTTGTTGCAGAAAACCACACAAAATCATTCTGATTCACATTTGCCTTTGTGTAAATGCTTTGAGATCATAAAATATGTTTTTTTGCCATTCAGTATTAATGAACTGATGCCAAGTGCATTTGCTCAATTTTTAACACCAGTACAAACGATAGATAACGTGTTCCCAGGTCTTGTTTGATGTAGTGCATGGCCATCCCCGAGCCATGATAAGGATAACTGAGGCAGAGCAGCTGCAGACCTTCTGTGCCCAATGCAAGCACACATCTCTGCGCAGATATTTCTTGATACCCCCTTCAAAATACAGAATATCTGGGGCAGTGAAAGTAACAGTGGATCCAGGCATTTATTTATTACATTTTTAAAGTGCTCACACAGCCCGCAGGCATCGAGGCGCTGTTATAGGAATTGTTTTTTGTTTGCGTAATTGTTTTTTTTTTTTTTTAGTTGCGTATTTATACTGTGCTTAAACACCCGGACGTTTCTAAGCGGGACCCAGAGATCGAGCCTGTGTTGCTTTGTGTCGTCTTGTTTCCAAGGCACGCACGTTCCCACTGAGCTATCCTCCCGGGACGGAGGCATCGGTTTGTGAAGGGAAGCATCAGGGGTTGCCTTGATTGGGTGGGTCATTTGGGAGAGGGATGCAGCATAAGCATAGTGAGACAGTTCTGGTTACCTCACAAAATGTTAATTTGGAAATTCTGTATACAAAGTGCGTTTTTTCTGTGAAAAATATATTTTATTACAGTGAAGACTGTTAGTCTTGTGATGGTCAGCCGACACGTGTTTCGACCCAAAGAGGTCTTTATCAAGGCAAGAATTGTGCTTAGGATGTGGGGAGTTGGGCTGTTGCCCCAGCTTGAAACCCCCTTGGAGTTGGAGTGGTCCCGGCAGGTCCCAGTCTTGGTTCCTCGATTGGCCTGTGACTGTATTGCAGTCTCGGCGGTGCTGGTGCGAGATGGAGGGTTCTGCAGCATAAGCACCTTCCTTAAGCAAGGCCCATCATAGCCTGATGGTTAGAGCTGCAACATGAGTTACCTTATCTTGGGGCCCCGTAGGCTACGTGTAAGGCAAGGAGGCAGGATGCAGGGTGGAAAAGGCAAACACAATGAATAGTCGACAAGTGATTAGCATTAGAGTTAAGCAACAAGAACACACATTTAATAATTGTACTGAAAAAAGCAAAGTATTCATGCAAATGAAACAGAATTAGAGCGCAGGTAGCCTGACCCACTGTGAAATAAGATTATCTGTTGGAGAAAGACAAAATAAAAATAAATACAATAACATTAAGTAGTGTTTGGTAAATGCTAGCACATCAAATGAATGTTTGAGTTAAAAAGCACAGTACGATGGGATAATTCTGAATACACCTTGATGTCTTGTGCAAACCCAGTTGCGTTAATGGACTCGCTGAACGCGACATAAAGTGCTCGGTATATAAAGAATACTGACATAGAACTCACTTCTTTTTTTAATTTTGTTATTGTTGTACATGGTTCAATTATGGCAGTTAAACCTGAGGGTAACCCCATGACTGACACTTCAAGTGTCTGCTGCATGAGACTCTGGGGGTCATTACGAGTTTGGAGGCAGCCATGGTGCTATTAGCACCATGGCTGCCTCCAAAACCGGGTCCGGGTCCGGTCTCACTGAATGGGGACTTACCGGGACATTCCGACCTATGCGGACCCGGTTAGTCCCCATTCAGTAAACCATTCCCCATTCCCATTTGAGCCCCCATAGGGCTTAATGGGAATGGGGAAGGCGCTAATAACGGGCCCACAAATTGCGGGCCCGTTATTAGCTCCAGGGTCCCTTAACAGGTCCCGCAAAAAAAGGGTGGTCAGACCTACTGGGACCTGCTATGGGACCTCAGAATAGGGCAGTAAGGGTCCTTACCGCTGCCCGTAAACCCTTACCGTCAACTCGGAATGACCCCCTCTGTCCTCAATCAACACATATCTCAGGATCCGCTACTGCCGATGAGATGGTGTTCAGGAAATCAATCATGCTAAAATCATGGAATTGGGTCCGGTCAACAATAGCAGTTACCAGTTGTAAATCTGATTGAGAATGTATCCCAACCACTAGCGGCAGGTTCAAGTCAGGTGTGGGGGGGTTTATTTCCCACCCCCTCAACTCCCCAAGTCTTATCTATTTCTTACTCCACCCGGGGCTTCTGGCTTCTTAGACACAGGCAGTTGGCCATAGCAACCTTGAAAGGTTCTTGGTCTATGCTGGTTACAATTCAAACGAATCAGAAGATAACAAACATGGAGAAGTAAGAAGAGTGAGGCCACGTTCCAGACTGGAAACTGACCTCATCGGGGGCTCCTGCTGTAGACTGCTTCAGACCGCAACCACCTCAGCTCCGCGAGGTAGTGAGGTTTTTAAGACTACAAGCCGAGAGTCAGCCGAGATTCAGGTAGACAGAGAAGAACGCCTGCAGACACTCCAGTCTGCTTCAGACAGCAACCCACTCATCGACCAGCTCCACGATCGCTCTGTGAGGTAGTGAGGTTTGAAAGACTGCAAGCCTGAGATTCAGTTGAGATTCAGGTAGACAGACTAGAAAGAATGTAGAGACTCCAGACTGCTTAACAGTGCAACCACCTCAGCAATCTAATTTATTACCAGGGAGATCACAGGCCCGAGAATTCACTTCTGGAGGCAGGAGTCCATGAGCATACTGCTCATGGCATTGTTGTCCAGTAAGACCTACACACACACGTCCCCCAGTTCACAGAGTGGACCTGTATATTGTGAGAAGACCGACCTGTGATCACAGCTGCTGGATACTAGGCATCCCTGTACATATCTATGTTTTGGTCACACATCTAACATTTACATCATCAGTGACCCCCAGAATTCCACAGAACCTTTGTGAACATCAAAAGGCCACTGATCCTCTGCCTCTGTGAGTGCTTAGAGCAAATTCCCAGAGCTTAGAAAACACACAAAATCCAGATTTCCATTTCAGATTTTAGAAAATTAAAATTAAAACAGAAAAGAAACACTCATGCACAATTGCTGAGTTTCCAGTGAGCGTGTTGGTGGAATAGATACTGGTTTTGAAAGTATATCCGCAGAGCAGCACCGAGCACTGTCCTAAGAATTCTAGAAATTGCATAAGATTGGTAAACTAACCAATCATAAACTATATGGGAAGTGGTTCTAGACGTCAACAACAAAAACAAAAATACATTGCTTAAAAGAACGCATTTATTGCTTTGGTTGTCACATAGAACCCATTTAGGGCACTGTACGGCAGCCATGGATTTTAGCTTCATCGTGTACCTAGCCTGTGCCAGTTTAGAATAGTCTCAGGGAATGTTTTCCAGGAGGGGAGAATTGGGGGGCGAGGGCTGATTTCTGACCATTTGGCTCGTTAAGTCAGGGATACACAGCAAAAAGCCCACCGCACACCGCCTGACAGACCACTAAACACAGTTTGTGAGTTGGGGGCAATGTCTATGCGCTAAGTGATTTTTATATGCAGACATTCCATTTGAGACCGGTCCTGTTTTCCCCTACCTGCATGAGCAGTTGGCACATTCTTTATCCGGCTGAATATATATTTCTAAAATGTCCTTCATCTGATTCTCATTGTCCATCAGACATATATTCCAAACATTGGCAGGAATAATTTCAGGTCCTACTAAGAAATGGTGTTAATTACAGAATAGAGAACTGATGCTACTCACAGACTATATATATAGGGTACAACTATAAGTGTAAGCAAAGTCCATTTACAGGTTAGTAAACCAAAAGTGAGTAAGCTCTACTGGATGGTCACTACATCTCTCGGGCTTCCTGAACTTTAAATAAGTGTTTGGTTCAGAAAACTACTAACAGACTCCATCTGTGGTCGGGGAATGCAAGATCACGTTCATAGATTTGGTAAATGAGTGAAAGATATCAAGTTGGCACCACATATTCAATCAAGCGATCACCATAGAGTGTGATTGGGCCCATTAATTCATATTGTGATGAATCAAAGTCAGGGGTACCAGTGGTCCAAGCGTGAATATCGGTTACTATTTATATTGATATTTTATTTATTTATATAGCGCACCAGGCCCACAGACATCTGGGTGCATCACTCAGGTTAAAACCAAGTATAAGGATAAACAAGAGAGCATTTACAGAATTATGTAAAGATACAGATTGTAAAGACAATTAATTACATATTTACACAAGAGTAAGCCGTAGGCAAGAGCATGAGAGGTTGCTAGCGAGCGGTCTGAATCAAGGGCAGGTCTTTGGCAGACAGCCAGGTATTGGCCTTGCTCTTGAATGCCAAGAAGGAGGGTTCCGCTCTAAGTGGGTTGGGGAGAGAAATCCAAAGTTTTGCCGCCATGACTGGGAAACTGATCCCGCCAGATCTCTGAAGGTTGAAACGGGGTATGGAGAGGCAGTTCGTCTGGGCACTTTTGAGGGGTCTGTTGGTTGTGTGGATAGAGAATCTATTGGCCAGATAGCTGGGTGCTTGGTTGGCGAGGCATTTATGAGTTAGAGCGAGTGCTTTTAGAGAGATTCGTTGTTTTACTGAGAGCCATCGGATGCTCCGTCTGGTGTCAGAAATGTGTTGGTTCCTGGGGATATTTAGTGCAGCTCTAATGGCATTGGTTTGGATGATCTGTAACTTATTGATATTGCAAAGGTTGGTACCAAGATAGAGGGCATTGCAATAGTCAGTTTTGGACACAACCAGTGTCCTTGCTAGTGTGGTACAGTTGGCTGGTGATACGAAAAGATGGCTTGCTGTGATGAGCTTACGTGTGTATGCTGCAGAGGAGGATACTGCATTAGTTTGTCTTGCAAGAGAGAGGGTGGCGTCAATATGGATGCCTAACATTTTAGTATCCTTTGTGACCTTGATGAAATTACCATCAATGATGAAAGATTTAAACGAGGGGTCTAGTTTGTTGAGTCTTTGGTGAGAGCCTAGGATGAGAAGCTCTGTCTTTTTGTCATTCAGACAAAGTTCATGTTGCTGCCTCCAGACTTGGATGACTTAGTAGATGGAGTTAACGGCAAGATTGACGGTTGTGTGATCACCTGTAATGGGGATGAGTATCTGGGTGTCATCTGCATAATTAGTGTAGGTGACACCCAGATAATCCAGGATATCTAATAGTGTCTTCGTAAACACATTGTACAGTGTAGGGGAAACACACGGTCCTTGTAGTACCCTGCAAGTGACTGGTGAGGGTTCCGCGGCCACAGAAGGAGAGAAAACCCTCAAGGATCTGTTATCCTGGAATGAACTGATCCAGGCCGTTGTTTGTCAGAAAAGTGGGCAGCTAGTTTGAGGTGTCGACAAAGTATTTGGTGATTTACAAGGTCAAACGCCGCAGATAGATCTAGTACGATTAGTAGGGCCAGTTTACCCTTATCTTTTAGGTCTTCAATCTGTGTTTTAAGATCAATAAGGCCAGTTTCAGTACTGTGTCACAGACGGAACCCAGATTGCCTCAGTCCCAGGAGTTTGTTGGATTCCAAGTAATCTTGGATCTGCAAATAGGCAGCTCGATCAAGAATTTTTAGCAAAAATGGCACCGTAGTGGCCTGTAATTGGTTGGTACATTTGCATTCAATGATGTTTTTTTAAGGAGCGGGATGACCCAGGCGTCCTTCAGGTTGCCAGGGACAATCCCAGAGCTAAATTAGGAATTTATGAGAGTAGTAATGAAAGGAGCTAGATTTTGAGAGGCCTCCTTAATAATAGGAGCAGGGCATAGGTCACCCTGGCAGTTAGAGAGTTTGAGGTTGTTAATAATATTTTCAACTTCAGTGATGGAGAGGGGTGAAAAGCTGAATGGTTTCAGAAAGTCAAGATTGGTGTTGTTTCTGACCATAGGGGTTTTAGGTTGCGGGTCAATCTGCAGACAAGTTTTTTTGTCATTGATTTTAGTTTGGAGAGTAGCTATTTTCCCAAGAAGTGCCTTTTGAATATTGACGCACCAAGTACTGTCTTTGGTACAGGTGTCAGGTGGGGTGACAGGGGATTCCAATTCTTTTAGTATTCTGAATAACTCTTTAGTATTTGATTTAGCTTGTTCGATACGCTTGTTATAGGTGTCTTTTTTTGCCTGAGGTATGGCCTCTTTGTAGTTCAGAGTGGCTAAGGTAATACTTGCTTTATTTGTTTCAGTGGGATTATTGTTCCAGCACGCTTCTAGATTCCGTTTCTCTTTGCGTACGATTCTCAGCTGTGGTGTAAACCAAGAGTTGAGGTGAGCCCGTGGTTTAAGCTTTCTAGATTTAGTGGGAGCAATGTGGTCAAGGGCTTTCAGCATAGTCTGGTTGAACGTGTCTACCAGGGAAGTTGGATCAGTACATGACGAAGCGTGTTCATTGAGAACTGGGAGGATTAGTGGGAGTAGTTTTTCACAAGTTATGTCTCGCTTATGTCTTGTGGAGATCGGACGTCTAGAGTGGTACTGATCATTCTGGCAGGGATACTGAAGATGATTAAGTGGTGGTCTATCCATGCACATGATTGGTTAGATTCCACATTGATTTCAAAATTTAGGTCAGCTATCCAGTCGAGGATTCTGTCCTTGGAGTGTGTAGGCTCGTTGATATGTTGCATGAAGCCTAAATTAGATAGCAAGTTATTGATATCATAGGCTGGGGCATCATTAGTGTCTTGGGGACCCAATTTGAAATCTCATACGATGATTGGAGATTTAGTTTTAGTGTTATCAGCAAGAAATTAGGATAGGTCTTCGGCAAAAGTAGATATGGGCCCAGGGGGCCTATAGATAAGGTGGAATGTAATAGTCTGATTCGGGGTTAGAGCTAATTTAGCTGTAAGTACGTCTGCTGATGTGATTTGACACACAGGGGAAATGCGGAAGTTGATAGAATTTTTATTTATGATGGCAATACAACCTCCATTGGATTGACTGGTATTACGATCACATCTAATGATGGTGTAGCCTGAACGAATAGCTAATAAGAGTAGCGGACCTAAGGCAGCATGGAGCCAAGTTTCTGTGATGGCAATGAAGTCAAGGTCATGTGTTATGATAAAATCAGCCATATCTAGTGCATGTGCCGTAAGTGATCTGGCATTAATCAATGCCCCCTTGATTGTGGTTGTTGGAGCAGGTGGGGTACTCTCATTGAGGTTGGTGTCCATGATAAGTGTAGGTAGAGCGGTGGTGTGAGCTGTTACAGTTGGAGGTGAAGGGTTAGTATGCCGGATAGAGTTTGTATGGTGGTGGTAGGCATGAGGGAGTCTAGATACAAGTCTGAAGTTCCTTGAGGGTACCGTACATGGTTGGTTAGGTGTAGGTCTGGTGGCAAAGTGTTATGGTATGGGTTGGTAGAATGAGTAAGGGTGGCCGTAGCTGAGATAGGGTGGTGCTGCAGGTTGATCAGCAAAGTAGTGCTAAGGCTTTGTGCATGTAAGGTGTGAGGTGTGATGAACGTTAGTTGCGGGGCACAATGGGGCAATGGAGGTATGTGTGTCCAAGTGTGTGATAGGGCTGCAGGTAGGGAGTTAAGATAAAAAGATGATACCTCAGTCAATAATAATAACTTGAAGAGGAGACACAGAGTGAAGTAATTGGCCACAGAGGATGGGCGTTGCCAGTGCATAATGACTGTACCTGCAAATGTGTCCAAGGGTTAGGTAGGACGAAGTACAATTTGCAGGGGTCTATAGGAGGCACTGCTGTAGATAATTAGCATAGGCTAGCAATGTGTACGGGGAATAGAGCATGGCAGGCATAAGACAAAGATTGCAGGGTACATAAGGCAAGTTAACAGGCACACCCGTGACAAAAGGAATAATGCATCAAGGAGGTGCGACGTTCAGGTCAGCAGTAATAAGCTTATTAAGTAAACAGATAAAATGCAGTTTGAGAATAGGTAATAGGCAATTGGTCAATACATTCGGAATGCAGTGTAAAGCATGGTGAGGCTAGAATGAGCAGAGTGGCTAGCTTTCAAGCTTTAATGGGCTATTCAGTATCACAGAGTCGTTTGCCGATGGGGGTAGAGGCATAGGGGCTGAGGCAGTGATAATCATGCGTATCACACCTTGTAATAGTTGATACTATTGATAAGGCAGTTGTGAGATCAAGCATATATGAGCAAGCATGTAAACAGTGAATGCCATGGACAATAAAGCGATAACTAGATACCAAGATGACACAGTTAAGAGTAGGTTTCAAGGTATAATATACGTGGTGGTAGTGTGGGTAACAATATTAGGGTCCGTAGCATAGACAGCTTGCAAGAATGTCATACATGTGAAGGGCAACAAAGAATGTGCTGGTAGAGTCTTGAGAGATCTTGCGTCGTGATGTGGTGCATACAGTACAGTGGTACATGTAGGACAAAGTTATTCTATGAGAGCAGCAAAGTCTCACCGTGTGTGACTCGGAGGGCCAAAAGTCCAGGCTGACAGGCTTGCAGGCAGGAGAGAGGACGTAAGGAAGGCAGAGCAGGTAGGGGGAGTTTAGGGACCTGGAGCAGCACGCAGCACGGCACACTCGGTCAGCTCAGTCAGCTGGCCTTCTTCCTAGGCCTTACTCTGCAGGCCGGCTGAAGCCTGCCAGCGATAGGCTGATGAACAAAAGGATTGGGGAGCCAATCACCATGCTCCTGCAGACCAGGTGCAAGTGGGACGAGGTCTGGCAAAATGATGGTCCCAGGCGGCGGCGGCCATTTAAGGGACAGGACACCACGAGATTTTTGTCCGTGTAATTGCAGGTCGGGTCTTGTTAGATGTGTTAAATATACACAAGAAATGGATCCAAACAGATTGAATTTAGCAAGCATACAATTAAAATTAAAAACCTCCTTGTCCAATTTTGTTAATGTTCATGGAACGGCAGGCTTCTCTCCTCTAAACGTTGTGGATCGTTCATTATTTGTAATTATGACCTAAATTAAAGGAGTGTCCAGTCTAGGTTGTATAAAAATATCTACTTTATTATTATCACAAAAGACAATCTAATAACACTACTAAATACAACCTACACTGTAAAGAAATGCAGAGAACAGACAGTTTCTAAGAAGGAAAAGGATTGCACTCTGGATACTGACAGTAGGGTAGTTGGTATGGCTAATAACCACAATCATTTGTAAAAGGCTTCTTGGCTTCAGCAAAAACAGAGAACGGGACTTAAAATGTCTGTATGGTCCTTCTAGGAAGGAGCAGGTGACAGAACTGCAATGTACCTTTTGCTGTAGTTGTTCTTGGTGCTCTACAGGGGTAGTTGGCTAAAGGGTGCTTTGCAGGGTTCTGAAACAGAGTTTGAGATGGGAGTCAGCAGCTGGTATCAGGCAGTAAGATGGTTCGGCAAGCGAAGCTTGATGAATGGCTGCAGGCTGGCCTTCACAGCGACTCTGGGTCAGGAATGGTTATCTCAGTGCTGATTTACATTTCTGAAGCACTGGTCAAGGCCTCTCGGGTTTCATTCAGCTGCTTCACGGCATTAGCTTGAGGCTTGACAGTGGTCAGTATTGTAGCCAGTTGTGGATCGAGGAGCTTCACTGGATTGAGAATATCCTTTAAAGCGGAAGCTGGTAGATGCTTGTTGTTGCACTTCTCCAAGCTTCTTCAATGGGATTGTGTCGTCCTTTAAGGCGGACGGCCCTAAGCTTGGGAGTGTGTTGCAGACAGCTGCTTTGTCCTTGGTTTCAGGTTCAGAGACCTTCTAGCACTCCCTGTCCAGGGAGCTTGCTGCAGACCCTAGAAGGACATTTTGTGGGCTGGCTGGGTACTGGCTCTGAAGAGGCCAGAGGGTCCTCTGAGTTCTTTTCTCCCTCTGTTCCCTTCGGAGAATTTAAGGAGAGGGATCTTGCTTCCCTCTTTGGATGTTCCTGGCCTTTCTTCACTGCAGAAGCTGTAAGGCAGCCTGTACCTTTAGCCAGGGTCCAAGGATTAGTGATTCTTGGTGCTTCAAGTGAAGTCTTCGAAAATCTGCATAAAGAGGGGCTCCAGCCCTCTTTTAAAGCCAAGTGGGCCACAATGATTGGTGTAGGCTAAGCCTACCTTAGTGAACCACTCCTGGGGTCCCTATCAATATTTCTCTGCATGTTTGAGGACATAACCAGAGTCCTTTGCACCAAGAAAAGGTAAAGGGGTGAAACAGGAACAATGGGTGTCCCAGAACTAATATGGCGGAAACCATTTCTCAACAGAAAGATCTCTGGGCTCACTCCCTTGTGATACTAGGTCCCACCCATCTTCATGTCTGTTGTGAGCTAAAGGTCTCTCTGCTTAATGGAGCTTCCTGTGTGGTCACTGATTAAAGCAGCAGGTCTCCCATGACAATGCTGAGGGACCAGACTCTCTGGCTTCTGCAAACCACATTCTGGTATCTTATGAATGGGGTGCTACTAGCGGGGGTGGCCAACTGCAACAACAGACCCAGACATGTCAGTTCACTGTCAGTGATACTGAAAGCCGGAGCTGGCTTCAGGTTAACACGGTTACAGGTAAAAGGGTGTTGAGTTCCCTGTCTCCTTTGTTATGCTCTGCATCCAGGCCCCTCTATTGGTATTGTAATGGCTGCCACCAGCTGCAGGGCATAGCAAAAGAGCAGGGTGGTTCCATGGAGCCTTTGTCAGTTAGTCAGCTGACCATGGCAGGGGGATCTTAGTCCCTCCTTTCCTTGGAACGACATTGTGCCCTCCTCTGCTGCCACATTCCAACTAATTAGGACAGGGGCGGACGGTACCTGTAGGCGGTGTCCAGCCCCAAGTACATGGGTCTATGTGTTTGTTGTGATGTGAGCATAGAGAAATGTGTGTGAATTAGCCCCAAACATTTTCCTGAGGTCAATCTACCATCACACATTTATTTAAACATTTCAAAAAAATCCCAGGCAAGTGCAGGCCCTCCATGCGGATGGTTGAATTCCTCACACATAGTACCAATACTTCTGACTTATGCATGCCAAGTATAAGATATTTCTTCAACTATGTTATTTTGGCCTAAGGCCAAGAAGGTTAGATGTATGAAGTCCACTTGGGCTACAGTTGTGCCTTTGATATTTTTCAACACAAAAGATGAATTTTCAAGCAAAGTCAACATTGGTGTTGGTGGCAAGTAGATGAACATAGTTAGGAACTGTTAAAGTCAATGAAGACTGTGAATGGAGTCTATGTGGCAGCAAAGCAGTGATGAGTGGAATGCCACACAGATAAGTAACAGGGATATGTCATTCCAATGCCAAACCCACAATTTGAAGTTCTAAATAAGACATAAATAATTGAGAACATTAAAATAGCCTTAGAAGTCCCAAATACTTTTGTCTCCCTTGAATCTGGCAAAAGTATAGCAACACAAAGAAAGAAAGATTTCCTCCAAATGATATCTTAACGTCCATTGGGGAGCACACAAAATCCCTCCTCCTGGCACAAAATGATACATGCACTTTGCACAAAGTTAAATTCAAGCGGGAACATTGACAACCTTGCAATTAAAACCACGAGGGTGGTGCAATATGTTTTTTTTTAAATGTATAAGGACTTTCAAATAACAACATTGGTGAATGTGTTATAAAACAGATTTTCATAGGTGATGGTCGGATGGGGAAAGAAGTAACTTATCTAATTGACCAATATTGGAAACACACTGAAACTCAAAGTTAGAGACTTACCCACTTGTGCTTTAGCAGTTCTTTGGACTGTTACCTACAGAAAAGATTTAAGGTGGATTTTGTGAGTAGTCTTGCTCAAACTAAAAATTGGGCCTCCTGAATTTTAGATGGTTCAATGTTGCATCAACCTTCAAACGTTTTCTATGATTAATCCGAAAAGGTTTGAATGTGCAGTGTTACTTCTAGGTCCCTCAAGCATCCTAAGGGACCTTCAGAGGAAGGCTGGCTGCCATTCTTCCTGAAGCACTGTACTTTTCCATTTCTTATGACAATACTTTTATCAAGCATGTGTGGACCACCCACTGCTGCCTGCGCTAGAAATAGAAACACATACTTTTCACTGGTTTGGCGCAGACTCTAGCCATCCCCAGAATTCCCTTTGAGCAACCGATTAAAGGGGCTTGAGGAGGGAGAAAAAGGCATAGGTGGGAAAGGTGGGCTGGGCGATCTGGCAGCATGAACCGGTTATTGGCAGAATTAGGGATGGTTTTGGTGGGTTGGACAGGGTTTGAAGGTTCACCTAATGTCCTACCACATTTGAGGTACTTGGAAAAGTTGGTGTTTCATCACATATTTTAATGACTGACCCACAAATATTCTCAGGTCTCCTGATATCTTGTTTAACCCCCAGTAGAGGATAGGTTAAAGACAGTTCAGGAATGCCTGATTAGCAAAGCACAACAATGATCAGTAGAAGGAATGGTCCATGGTGCACTTCAGTAACTGGGGAGTTGACCTATTTGGAGCTTGCACTCTGCCTGATCTACCTGAATCTGTATAAAAGTACCTTGCCCGTTGTGTGAAAATATGTGGTGGCACCATTGGACAGGATATATACTTTAAATGAGTAGAGACACAACAGCCACTGTGCAGACTTTCCAAATGAGAACATGTAAATTAAACAGTGAATGTTAAATTGTAATACATGCCCAGCCCAAAGTCATTAAAAAGTGCTAAACGTGTTTCAATGTCAACTGCAACTGGAAAGGTAAAGTTAGGTGAAATGTTGAGGGAGGATAGCTCAGGGGCAACGTGTTTGTCTTGGAAGCAAGACAACACAGTGCAACACCAGTTCGAATCCTGATCCTGCCCTTAGAAACCACTTTCTGGTATTAAGCACGTGTTAAAAGAACAATTACAATTATCATGACATGCAAAAGGGTCCTCTGGCGAGGCCGAGGCTCACGCAGATAATCTGGTAAATATGTTCGAGTGCATACTCCTCTAAGGCTTGTTTATATTTGAGCTGTGACAGACTCGTTGCCCATTGTTATTGTGCCACTTCAGAGTGTAGCTTACTGTGATTTTACCAGTGAATGGTAGTGTAGAACTTTGCAGAATTTGATGATCTAGTTCCTTGATATCCTTGGTGTTTTTGGTTAAAATGTGAGGCTACTCATCTGTTATTCAATGCTCGGACACAGCAACATTTATATTAAACATATGTGGACTCGTCTCTGGAAATTGTACACGCCACAGGTGTACTTACAGCCATGAAAAGTACACAATGTAGTTATTTCAAATTGTGCCTGATTCTCCAAATCGTGAAAATTGACATTTCCAGAAAGCTGTACAATGAAGTAAGTGCCCTGCTCCAAGTGGACGGGTTGGGTGTACCCTTCAGACATACCCACTTTGCATAAGGTACAACTCCCTCATACTGTGGCACACCAACTTTTCACATGCAAAGTGGAAGTGTCTGAGAAAGTACAAATAGCACACGAAGATTCACAAAAAAATATACCTTGCTTCAGTAGCAATTTGTTCCTGTTCCAACCAAGAGTCAAATCTGGAAGTTGAGAAACCCTGCTTGGTGAAGGTGATATTTTGTCTTCATTTCCCACTAAAAGGAACAGTGGTTCACTTTCCTCAAGCTTGCAGGGAAATATAATTAAAATCTTATTTTTATTTTTTCACCCAACTATTTTTTGCATTCAATGGTTTGGCGTCTATCGATGCGCAGTTCTTTGGTGAACATCGCAGTCACAAGTCATGGCGCCCACAACATGCAAAAGGCTGCATATGTGTTTCTTCGTGAATCACAATTACAATGTGGCTGGCAAAAATGGTGTCCTTAAAAGGCAATATTCATAAATTAGCATCAGATATTTTAGTGAAAATGACCCCACGCTGATGAATGAAATATGTAATATAATGAAAGTAGTCTTTTATGCCAATAGTGGCAGAGGCAGATGTGAAACCTGTTGTGTTGAAGGGTGCAGGCCAGAATTAGCTGCTGATGTAGCATAGGGCCCGATTCACAAATCCTTCTTCAATGGGATTGCACAATTATTAAATGCTTCTGTAAATCAGGCCCAAAGTGTGATAGGGATAAAGAGGAGAACTTAGCCATGCCTTGACTAGTGTGCCAACAGCTAGACCTGTAGCGGCTGTATGTGGGGGATTTGTTTGTGTAGTGCACAGTGTTTGTCAAGTGTTGCTTTCTTGGGTCAGGGTCTGGTATCACTGCTCATTTTGTCCAGATGTCGATGCCGCTGTCTTTCAAATTCCTCTCACACGGTGAACAAAGCTATAGGCCAAAATGAAATTTCCCTCCCTCTCCACCAGCCACCACTCAGGAGTTGTTGAGGGAGCACCAGAACTTTTCATTCACAGTGATGCTTCAACCATGATGAAATGAGAAGTATAAATAGTGAAAGGTGAAATGTGGATTATGCGAAGCGTCCTACAAAATGGGGTGCGCCATCCCTTGGCCTAAAGTGGGTGTGGCAGATGCAAGAAGGCACAGAGAAGCGTGCTGAAATTGAAGGAAATTCTGTTTGAGTGGGGTGATAGGATAGCAGTCCAATAACACTGCAATCTCAAATGTGCAGTTTCTGTGACCCCTTGCTAGGTAACAGCAACAGGTAATTGAAAAACCAGAGCAAAGCAGGCCTGCAGTATTTATCTCATTTTAGGAGTTATCCTTCTAAGGATAGGGAGGAAAATAGCATATATGCAAGGTGTGATCTGCCCCCACACAGGGTCTCCTCAGGCCAAGAATGTATTGCTTCACTCATTAATAGCTATTGTGCACCACAAACCTGAGAGAGACTGTCTTTCTGGATTAGGGTGGGGCTGTTGATTTGTCCTCTTTTATTTACAACGTGTACACAATTTGGCATGATTTCTGGAATGTGTATCACAGAATTGTGTTTGCATGGTTTTGAAGCTTTTACCATAAGCTACAAAATACATAGGTTGTGATAAGTTTGGCTCTCTTTGTTTGCCTGGCCCTTGTCTACCTTGTTGTGATGTGTTGCTTCTTCATTTGGGGGTTTAGCTTTATTGTCTGAAGGTGGAGGATGTATGATTCCAAATATGCAATTTAGGGGCTGCTCGGCTGTCTAAAGTCCCAACCTGTAGGGCACTGCATAGACAACTTAAGGGCATAGATCACCAGTCTGAAGCCTGGCTATGCATGGTGTAGGGTGAGTGATTTAGGGGATAGCTCTTCTGTCCGACTCCTGATAATGTATGGTGCACAATGTTATATCTAGGAGAATAGCTTTGCTGAATCTTGACCATGTATGTTGCCGGATGAGTGGCACAGAGGGGTGGCTCTGCTCCCTGAAGCTTGATCATGTGCATTGCAGTAGATGCAGATTGGGGATAGTTCTTCTGACTAAATCATTTCCATTCCTAGTGGAGTATATGATGCACTGCAATGTAAGTGGTCTTAAATAGCACCCTTCTGCTACTTCTTGGCGCTGCCTCCTTCTCATATACAATGATGCTGCTCAATAAGCCATCACACAGTAGAAAAGGCAGCCCACAAAGATATGAAGGTTTTAAACTGAACACTCCTCAACTCTGATATTCAGAGGTCGCTCTCTGTAATATTGAAATACCCAATTATAAGAGCCAAAAGATTAATGGAGGTGGGAATGATGTTAGCATAACAAGATGGCACAGATGCCCCTCACATCTGTAGTTCCTCAGTATCTGCTCGAATGCATTTGCTAGGTAGCGCTTCCAAGGTAGTCTTCTCACACAAACGTTTGACAGCCATAATCCCCTTCCTCTTTCCACAGAACCGCAGCCTACTTTGACAATGTTTCTCAACCTGATTTGGCCCCATCCCCTGGTGCCACAACTGCGCAACTTTGAAGTTTGAATTTACCACTAGATGCCTTCCTCTTCCCAGTACTGGCAGACTACAATACTTCACTGCTTCCAAGCATGCTTACATGTAACGTAACGCCATGAGAATTCAGGAGGTCCATTGCAATTAAGAAATTGGAGATTGGCATGGTAGTTACATGACATAATGGAACTGCCATAAAGGCAATTAAAATGGTGTCTGCACTTTCACAAATAGTGCTTTCGGTAAATATGAGAATTTGTGGTTACTTGTAGGTCCCTTGCTGCCAATTGCCTGCCCTCCCGTTATTAGCTCCCCGCTGCCTTTCTCTGCTTCCTTCACTGTGTTCTACCCCCTATGATTGTAAAGCGATCTGTTGCTCCCCGAAACTACATCCATGCTCAATAAATACAATAAAAACAGTAATAATAATAATAATAATAATGATAATAATAATAATATTAATAGGTGTAAAATCCAAATGTGCTGGACAAAAAATTACCAAACCATTCAGAATTTCTCACAATAACCAAAATCAGTCCCTCAGCATCCACATTTTTATAAATCCTATTGGCTGACAAGGATAAGACTCCTCAATTAATTGTTGGAGAGTCTTACATGGAATAAGCCGCTACTGGGAACAGCAGAGTGGTATATGCTTGAAAAGGGAACAGATGCCCGATAGGGACAAATAGGCAACTGTTAGCTGATCAATATATGTTAATACACTAAAGAATAGGGCGGGTGTCACAATGGATAAGAAGGATTGGTTTTCAACAGTTCAGTAAATTTTTTATATTGTCTTCACTGCAAAGAAAAATACTTAACACTTAATTTGAGCACAATTGTCTATGCAGAGAAATATGGTGCTATTGTGAAAGGCATCATTGTTTAGATGGCTTGACATTATGATAGAAATTACATTTATGGCATTAACATCAACTGGAAAAATCGTGGAAGTCTTTGAAGAAGATCTTACTTTACTTTACTGTGTTTCATTTACATCTTCATTTAATCGAGAAGGTGCCACAAGGTATGCATATTATTATATTTCCTAGGGAAATATTGGGTCTGGGTTCTCTAATGTCCACTCATCCCCCTTGGACTCTTTACACTAGGTTTCCTCTTCTTTTCCCTCTTTAATACATTGATTGTTCGATGTTTCTGTGTCCCCTACTTCGGTAGCATAATTTGCTGCTGCGGCATAATCTACTTGTGTGATTTTCTACTATTATATGATATCATGGTTCACGATAAAACTTTGAATACAACACAATAATGTAGACCTTTACAGTCAGCATGATATTGCAGGGATGTCATTTCACCACAATGCCAGGGGTGGCAGAAGGGACATCACAAGAACTTTGACTTCTGATGACATCACAGGAAGTGATTTCATTTGACCCCACCCGAAGTGACATCATGGGAAGCGATAGAACATGACCTTTCACCCCTTTAATGAGTCTAGCATTGTATGGAATTCCAGAAAGGCCAATTATTTGTTATTCTCATTCTTTCTTATTTCGGGTCGCTGCTGAAAGTGTTGCACTTGTGGAACTACCTGTTTTCTTTTTAAGAAGCCTCAACAAAAATGGCAGCCACTTCAGAAACAAAGAGCCACATGGCACTGGCCACAGCCCAGGAGCTTCTATGTGAAAAGAAAGGGACGGGAAACCAGAAGGGTAGCAAGGGAGACCATAAGGAATCCCAGTTCCGACCCCTGGTGACCACCAAATGACATCTTTGATGTTGTGGTTTAAGAACTGATGGAGTCAAGTTTTGTCGCTCACAGTAGAGTTGTGCGCTCTGGTACATTTTTGTCATGTTGCAATTCACAATGTCAATAGAGCCTAAGGGAATACATTTGGCTAAACAGTGAATCATCCACATTTTCATTGTATTTGGGTGTTTCTGATTTGGCTGAACATTTTAGAGATTTGGGTAATAGTTTAATGTGAAACTTATAACAATCCATGCTGACAAAAATGTTGCTTTAAGCATTGGGTCCAAGAACCTTTACCTGACAGCACATATTCAAAGCAAATAAAAAATAAAGTTAATGGAATAGGCCAGAAGTTCCGGACCTTACCTGCTGGGGATGCTCAAAGAAAGCAAAATGTGAAATGAATGGTGGCTTGCACCTGAACGGCTGTTTGTTTAATATAGAAACAGCCTTTAACTCTGTGTTTGTAGCTTACCAAAATAGAATCATATTTAAAGAAATGTATGTTATGCAGATAAAAACAGTTTGCATGTATTTGCATTACTTTGAGAGGTACACGGATCACCTTATTCACAAAGGTGGCCTGCACATTTCCTGGGGCCTGTAATGCAACACAAAAAAAATACTAGAAAGCCCCTTTGCAAACATTTGTGTCAGAAGCATGTGAAGGCACGCCCCTGAACGCTCTCATCAGAGAAAATACAACCCGCTATGGAAGAAAGGCCAAAGTCGATCTTGTAAGGATAACAAGTTTTAATCTCAAACAAAAATGAGAGCAACAGCAAAGAGCTCTGCTGCCAAGATCTTTCTGCTGAAAAAGGGTACAAGCAGAGGCTGAAGAGGAGACACATCATCATCATCATGCAATACAAACAGTAAAAACCTGCACTGCTGGTTGGTGTGCGCCTATACAGGATCTGCCATGCTCCATAAGGGATGTCAGGCCATTGGTTCCAGCTCAGTCGTCCGTCTTCCATCACATGGGTGCTGCCGAGATCATGTTCTTCTCACTGACAAAGGTCAAGGAACAAATTAACTACACTCCTCACACAATGCTACTTCATCATTATAATGTGCACCTGGTAGGCTTTAAGACTGGCACAAAGGAGGCTCTGGGGCACTCTGGCCTCCACACACACACATTTCACTCACTCCCTTCCATACCATCCAGCTCCAAGATCTCCACCCTTGTTTTAAACTATAATTTATCCTTCCCAGCACCTTGCAATACAAATCATATGATTGTAGCTCAAATACGTACATTCAAGGCTTGTTACTTTAGGGTTGGTGGTCAAAGGTCACCTGGTGCCATTGAATTCAGGGGCTTGGGGCTTAGTCAGTTATATGGGCTATAACTCGTGGTCACCTAGGGGTGGGCAGGGTCATGCTTTGGCCAGTGTGAGATAACATGCACACCAGGTGCCAGTCTATGATCACGGTCTTGTAGGGCACCTTCCTTTTGGGTAGAAAAACATCTTTGCAATACTGTTAGAACAATGAATGAGTGTTATGGTGGTTGGGGGTGTGGGTTGTCCTCATGGGAGCTCAGGCATTGCTGGAGGTTTCCCTCGCCTCACAATTAGGGCCTAGTGTATGAAATGCTGCATTCGCTGTGCAGGCCTTGTCTCCTAACTGTGGTTACTAACATCTACGCAAAATGGCAGTCTTACTCGCGCCCTGCGCTACACTATGTGGGTTGATTATATTAGGGTGGGGTTCTACCACCGTTCTACTTCCCCTCTGACCCATCATAGTGCTTCAAATGCAGCTCTCCTTACTCTAAAATGCTTATGGGGTGGGACAGGGCTGCCCCCTTCCCAACACGCGTGGTACCCCCTGCACTCATAAGCCTCTCTGACAGAAAACCATCTAGCACAGGTGTGAAATCCTTACCTTGTTTGATTAGTATTATTAAACAATTACGCAGGTAATTCTGTTTCTGAAAGGGTGGTCTACTAATCAAACCCCTTCTTATAAATGTATCAATGACAAACATATATACACACACATGTGCCTTACTGTAACCAGTTTACTGACATGACAGCACCATCTCTGCTGTGGCACAGAACAGTAAGGTCCTAAGGTCACTTTTGCATCCCTGACACACAGTAACTGCAGGCAGGGGTAGCAATGTAACTTCTGCACCGCTGGTCTAAATTATAATAATTGTCTGCCTGAATCAGGCTGATGGCAGGTAAGCTTCTAAATATAAACTGTGCCTGATTAATAGATCACAATTATGTAGCCACATCAGTCTGAAATTACACCAGTGTTGACTCTGTATGGAAGGCTTATCCATGATAGGACTGATGTTTATTGCCATGTAGGCTGAATGTCTCAGAAGCAGCCTTGTGGAGCAATAGTTAGGATCTGGCCTCCTTTCATTCTCCAGTAGGGAAGGACACATCCAAACACAGTGCATAGACATTTCCCCCAGAGTTCTCCTAGAAACCGTGTTTCTGAGGCAGCATAGAATCAACAATTCCACACTTCACTGCAACTAATGTGATCAACTTTAGCGTCAAACTGTGAATCTGCAGGTTACCCTAACGTCTCTGACGAAGGCACATTAATATACTGAGATATCTTACTGCAGTTTTTATATTCTTATGCTACATTCATGACATTTACAGATGCGGACAACACAATTTACCTGTTGACCTCTCCTACCAATCCTCACCTGAGTCTTCCCTTTCTCTAAACATCTCTCCCTTCTTGAAGCCTTTTAAGTTATTTTGTGTGTCTTTGTTTCCCATGAATCAGCCCAAACCTGCCCAGACCTCTGCAGAATGTCACCCAAGATTATGCGGGAGTCTGCCACCCTACCCAAATCCCACTGGCACATTTGTTGGGGCACTTGGCTAACTTTTGTGAAGGTTCACCAAGGCTTAATAATAATAACAGAAGCTACAACTAAAATCAAATTAAAAACAGCTGCTTTCAAGCACTGCATGATTGCACCTTAAATCGAAATGGAGCCATCAAGCAGCTGTAGAACTTTTTAGCCTGGTCATTGTATCCAAGCACTGATGCACTGTGTCAGCTGTAATGCCAATGACATTGATAAAAAAAAAAGCGTGGCTCTCCCACAATGTCTAGCTGGGAAGTTTCAACTGCTGAATGCTAAATGCTGAAACATTGTTTTGTTGAATATTATTTGTAGTTGTACAAAGTTGTTGAAAAACCTCTTCTAGTGGTGAATGTAAATACTAGTTGCTGTAATGCATGTGTTAATGACCATTTTATCAAAGACACCAAGGTCGTTTCAGACACTTTCTCCAAAGTGATCACAATCTGTAAGTGCAAATAACAAAAGAGTGAGATATTCATAGAATATGATGTACAGAAGTATGACATATGAGAACGAGCCGAGTGTCTATGGATAATGTTTTGTCAAACAGGCATAAACTTTGCTCGGAGTTTGCTGAGTATTATTTATCTTATTGTAATTCTAAAAATGATAAAAAGTATAGCATGCAAACACATCTCCTACCCAACTTAAATTCTGCAATATTGGTGGTAAATCCTCATTATGGCCGCCATGGAAACATGTGTAAAAACAAGCCTAGTTTACTGCATGATGCACAATTGAACCTATTTATACTCCAACGATATTGCTGCATGTGTAGGATGTGTAATACCCTTGAAACAGTGAGACAGGTTATGGCCTGTTGTCCTCAAATGCAAAACTTGTATGAGTTGAACTGTGGTCGTTATGTGCACAACTAGACTTTTATTCAGTCAGACCTTTTTCTGTCATTACTGCTTGAACACTCATTCGGAATCAATGCATATGGCGCTTTATAGAGTCTGGTCCAAAGTGTTGATATCCCTTGGATCACCTTACAGCTGAGACTACTATTCCTGTACTGAGATTACCTCTGTTGGTAAGACTGTGTTTAAAATCGTAGCTTCAGAGCCTAAAGTAAACTGTGGGTTAGACATAAGGAAGACAAAAACAACACGTGTATCATGAATGAATTGTATTGGTAAGAAGTATTGGAAGTGATTAAGTTGTTATGTATGGATTTATGTATTCTTTACTGTTTGTAATAGTTGTATAAGTTCTGTGAACTAAAAAAAAACTAAATAAATACTAGAAAATCCAAAAAACTTTAAATAAACATGCACGTAAATTGTAGTGTGTGGAATAAAAAGGAGCAGCATCCAGTATGCAAACAGTAGATAAAGAAAGGGCATTATACCACATGTGCAATGTACCATTGTGAGTTAGAGTAGTCCATCCAGACTTACAGGGCATGGTGATGATCACATTTGGGCATTCACTATCGCCTGAAAACATGATAAGCAAATCAGCCGACAATCTGGCTGCATGAGACTGAATTGCTTGTAGTAACAATGTTCCGAGTATTTTGTCAAGAGGGGATGTTTGGGTCTTTTCAATATGCCAGATCAGCAATAAATAGAGGAGTGCCAGTTACATACAATATCCAAGGTGTGGGTAGCAAGGAAGGTATTAGAGGACGACATTCTCCAACCAATATTTGTCATGCCTTGATGCCCAGGTGCAGTCATCATTTGTATTGTACTTTGTGCATCAGAGTTCCTGTAAGGAAAATGGAAATCCATAGCGTGTATTCTTCAACAGTTGAGGAGGATGTTATATTTAAGCTTTATAGAGCCAGTCTGAAGGTTGTGCCTGACTGTATGGCCCAAGTTAAAGGCCTGAGTTCCGTGAAGGTGTTTACCAAGGTTTATGGGCCCATAACGTTAGATAAAGCTGGTGGGTGGGGTCTCTAAATCTATTATAACTAGCATCGGATTTGGTATTATATATCTGTATGTAAATTAATTGCATGAATCTGCCTGGGTAGTCGTAGGGAAATGGCTATAATTACACTCTGTGGGCTATAAAACAAAAGGCAAAAACCTCGGGGTCATCTTCGACTCCACACTCTCCTTCTCTCCTCACATATCTGGCGTCTCTAAGTAGTCACACTACCAGCTACTCCTCCTCAGAGGTATCCTTCCTTTCCTCTCCTTCCCCCAGAAGCTCACTGTCTCTAGAGCCCTGGTTCTCTCAAAGCTGGACTACTGTAACAGCCTCTATCTAAATCTGCCTGCCTCTACTCTCCACCCTTTGCAACTCATCCAGAACAGGACTGCAAGACTTGTCCTTGTCCTCAAGCCTAGGGACCGTATCTCTCCAGGACTGAAATCACTACACTGGCTCCCAGTGGCAGCGAGGATTAAGTTCAAAACCCTCTGCATTGTCCACAAGGCCTTCTGGGGCCTTGGGCCAAAATACCTTCAACTCTCTCTTCCTAAATATCTTCCTTCTCGAGCTCTTCGCTCATCCGCCTCCAACTCCCTCAGGGTCAGCCGCTTCTCCAAGCAACGAGTTGGGGGTAGCTCTCTCTCCGCAGCAGGGGACTCCCTCTGGAACAGCCGTCCTGCCTCCCTGAAACTTGAGGAGAGCCATCTCTGGTTCCGGAAGCACCTCAAAACCATCCTCTTCGCCTCCGCCTTCTCTCCCCCTGTCCCCTGCTAAACTCACTGAACCTGCACTGAATCTGCAACTGGGCCACTCACCGATCTCAGTCCTTGGCCCAGCCACTCTTCCATGCACTACCTCCCTGGCAACCCCTACACTGCAGGACTGTCTCTGTATCCCTACAGCCCCTCCTCCCTGCACTTACCTTGCACTTGCCACCAGCTGGCCCTTATTTATTTATCTTGTATTCTACTAACCTTGTACTGCACGTTCCCCTCTCCCTTTCCCCTTGCATTTTTCCCTTCCCCTCTACCCTTGCACTTGCGCGATCTGAATGACACCTGGCCTAGTAGGATCGTTGTCTGTCTCCCCTAGTTCCCCCCCACCTCATCACGCCTTGAAACACTTGTGTATAGGTGCGTTACAAATGCCATATCATATCATATCATACACAAGATGTCAGTTGCTGGAACACAGCATTTTGAACAATCTAGGAAACCAATCATCTGGATAGACTGTTTTTTATAGTCCAATGAGATTTTGATTGACTGGTCCAATGAGAGTGCTCTTAGAACATTCCAAGGATCATAATAAATGACAGGATGTCTTTAAAATTATACTATAATATAATTTATATTTAAAATGATACTATTGTTCTGTAAGGCCTCATCGAGTTGTAAGATCTTAAGTCTATGAATCTCCTTCCTTATGTGGGTTTTAGCCAGGGCCAATTCCTGATTGTAGCAGTGGGAATCTTTAGTGATACAAAATGTATATATGCATATAATACATTTTTCCCATAAGGAAAAGCAGTAAAGATTGCCCATTTGGCAGTCATCCTCACTTTGGTTCTTTATGACCTGGGGTTAAGCTCCAACCCATCTTCAGATTTTTAGCCTTATAGTGACTGCATATATGATGGCTGCCTGACTTTGGAGCAGTGTTCCAGAGGCGGATGGGCACATGTAAATCTATGAACAATACCAATGATGGAGAAATACAGTTATAGGTAAGTAACAAAGACTTCTCCAGCATTGGATAGATCATAGATTTACATTCTTGAATAGAATATTAAGCAGTGGAAAAATGCCACTTACTTACTGAAACACGCATAAGTCATACACCATACCCAAAAGTGTACATACACCCCTATGCATTGCTTGAAGCTGAAGGGAAAGAGGGATGAACAATGGCTGCTCCTACGTTAATTAAGCAAGTGACGCACAACCACTTGGCTGACTGCCAATTCCTTTCTGACATTTTCCTGCAAGCAGTAGTGTATAGGCCTGCAGATGTCCTGCTAAGGTAACACAAAAAAGGTGTGGACACTGTTCTAGAACCCACAGGCTCGTAATGGGGAAATGCTTGATTTGCATGGAGGTCGAACAATGAATCTGTCCCTTCAAGTAATCCCCTGTGCGCCATAATTACTGGAGAGTGAAACCTTGGGAGCAGTAATGGGGTAAACCCAAGGTATATATTGCCATTCTCTGGTAGGCCCTGGAAATCAAAGTATGATACTCAGCATGGTTATGAGAGGCAGAGCAGAGCTGCACAAATGAGGTCCCCCAGTAGTTAGTTTCAAACGTCTAAGAAATCCTACAGATAGGTATCTTCAGAAGCAGTGAACATGCTCACTTTTTAATGTGACCAAATAATTTTGGAACAAACTGGGTGATTATTCCATTACAACAAGTTGCAAAGCACCTCCCTGGGAATACTTGTTTGAGTGAATCATGATGATGATGAAAACTGGGAAATAAATTGTGACCTTAAGATTCCCAGGACGAAGGTCAATCTAGGGTTTCACTTAGCTCTACAATAATAGATTGCATATGCACTCAGATCAGGGACACACACCACTTGAGAAGTAGCATCCATTGGTCAATTAAGGAGGAGGGGTGTGAGGTAGCATGCCTTTGCAAACGAGACCTGAACATGAAGAGGAATTGCTGGCGAAATTGAATAATGGGCAGTTGGCTTGGCAGAGAGCTGGTGAGAGACGGCCCTTTGATTTACCCATTTTCATCTACGTACCAGGAATGCAGGGTCCTTGGTGGTCAAGGTCAGGGAAAACAGAGCTGGCTGTACTTCTTCCTGCTCTTCCCGAAGGAGGTTTAATGAAGAGCCTACTGGGGATTACCCTGGAAGGTATGTGTCACTGAACTGTGGTTGTAGACATAGTATCATGTAACCCCATTTTACTGCACTGATCATGTGCAAACTCTCTTTCTGACCTTTGACAATTGAGAGTAGGTTGCTAGGATCTGACTAGCCACAAGACAAAGAGCAAAAAGATGCATTCTGATGAGACAGAGAGTTGACAAGAGACACATTAGCCAAGCAAATCCAGAAAATCACAAGCAATGAATTACTGATTACTAAGAAGTGACTGCTGGAACCACTTTTTTACTGGATAAAGTTATGGGGTTTGCCTTACTTGGTAGAGTACAATGAGGCAGTTAAGGATGTCCTGGTCTAAAAAAGTGTACTAATGTTGAATTAGTTTATAAGACTCTTAAGACATTAGCAAACCAGTTGGGCATTCCATTCCTTTGAGAAAATATGTCCAGGATAAGGAGTCAAGATAACAAATCGATCAAAGATCTGTGTTTCAGTGAGTGAGAGTTTAGGTCACCTGCTGACTTGTAAATAGCTTTAAATAAAACTGGATTGTGATTTTTTTTTATTTTTTTTATTTTTATTTTGATTATGAACTTTTTCTGAATTGTCTAGAACCCATCCCTATCTGCGCTAAAACAACTAAAAATAAATAAATAAATATGTATATCAATGTTGTTTATCCAGAAATGAGGCAGTCTGCTTGGTGGTTGATAAGTATTTGGACTTAGGAGCTTAGGTACAGCCATTTTGTATCTTAAAGAAATCCCTTAATGATGTCTTTCTTAGCTTATATTTATAATGAACTTCCGCAGTGATACATAGTTTGTATGTATGTTAAAATAAATATATGGATTTGTGAATTTTTGTGGAGTGTACCTCCAAAATAAATGTCTTATTGACTGATTGACAATTAATTACATGTAGATTGTCAGTCTCAAGATAATGACAACGTCGCAGATAACTTTGTTGCGGACACTGGTAGCTCAGTTGATCCATCCTGGAGAGACACGTTTTAGAACAGCCAAATCATTTGGTGATTATTCCAATGAAACCCTCTGGGAACGTTTGCTTGAGTGAAGGTGCATGTGGAGAAACAACGGTGGCCTGATGATGCCCAGGGCTAAGGTCAGTGCATGGTTTTACTTATTTTTACAGGAATAGTTTGCATCTTCACTATGCAAACCATACTGGTTTCACGACACTACTGTAAAGTAAAATAATGACAGCAGACATAGGACTGAACCTTTGTCACTGCAAACTACATAAGGAGGCAGACAGGAACACTAATGCAGAGGTGAGAGGTAGACGACTGCTGAACCAAGTAGTTGGATGACAATTACTGATTAAAGGTATCAAGACAAAAGCTTGGACAGTGGAATATACTGTCAAGGATGTCGAGGCTTGATCACACCAGAATAAGATGTACGATTTTGGCCTAACTGAAAGTATTATCAGGGACCTGGTTTTGGTAGATTGGATCAAAGCAAATGTGCTGCCACAACGCTATAGAATGAAAGCTTCATAGAAAAGGCACACAGAGTAGAATCACCTAAGCCACTGTCTGGATCACACCAAGGACAATCCTCTGCATATTTATCAACTTTTTCAACATACATCCTGTCCTACAAGCAGCCACATGTAAATGTCTCAGAGACTAGAAAGGTGCTAGGATACTCCTTACGCCAGACACATTCACAGCTAGTGCATAGCCTTTGTAGTGGTCAAGCGTAACATGCAGACATTTGCAGCTAAAGGGCATCAGTGATGTGAGAGACATGGATGCAAGCAAGTGGTCCATGGTGCCAGAGGAGAATATGGAAGAACATCTTTGGATATTGAAGAGAATGGGGGACTAGTGTAAGTGGACTGGAACTAAAGGTGCAGGTTCTTTATGTATGAAGAGATAACGGAAGGATATAGTGTTGGACTTGTCCAGTCCACCATGCCCATATAACATATGGCAGTGAGGCAGTTGGATTTACCAACGACCCGCCTACTATGCCGATATTGCATTTGATTACATTTGATTCTCACCTGGGTAAGAAAGCATGCCTGTTCTTGGCACTCTTCCAGTCTTAATTGGCTTCCAAGCCCACAAATGAAATGATGAGTAGGGTTGTTTAGGAGGAGGATTTAGGCATTGATGAAAGAGTGGTGATGAAATAGTGGTCATGAAACCACATCTTTGGTGGCCGGTATTTAAAAGATGTGTTATTTGATAACTTATGAATCTTATGATAACTTACTTATGAATCTGGTTTAATAATCCCATCTATTAAATATGTCTAACACTTCATGCCAGGTTCTTCCATTTTCAAGAACTAGTGAGTGTGATTAGTACTCACTCCATTTAATAGTACTCGATATAGCGACCTCAGAAGAATGAAGGTCTGAATCAGGCTCACTGGGGTTTGAACTTTCCAAATGCAGACCAGCCCCACGCATGAAGCTAGCACATTAGTTTGTCAGCTATTCATCTAGCCCGCGAGACTTACTGCACCATGAAAATTCCACAAAGACAGGAGTGGTTCATCAGATACGACAGATATGACAGACACTAATGGGGCCTCAACATGTTGTCTGTGTCAGATAATAACAATGAATCAATGGCACCTTGTATTGTTTGTGTCCCTCATGCACGTTACATAGAAGCCAATTGGATTGGGCCACTTCTGATTGAGTATGGTATCAAGACCATTAGAAACGGGTTTGTTCACTGTACAATACTTGCTGAATTTGCCAGGAGAGCCTGATTTGTGTGCTACAAAATCAGAAAACGTTAGGTCTGTCAAACCAATGTGCCCCCTTTGAAACTACTAAAACATTGTACGTAGGACGGGTTTTCACATCCTCATGTAGCCTCTTCAAGGTCCTATTTAGGAGAGAGGAGTGTGTCATAGCCTTGGACCACTTGCCATATTTGTCTTCCAACATTATCCCCAGTTTTAATTTGAAGCTCAGGACTATTGTGTTGGCAGCAGTACCCTTTTCTGTTGGCCCAACAAGATGGGCATGTCTTGCAAAACTGCCAAAGCACTTTTTCTTACTTCAATTGCTTTATCATTTTTTTTCTCTTATGTTCTGATGTGTCCAGTTGTCACAATTTGCAATTGACATGATAAAACACAAGTACTTTTATTGATGATTTCAAGGGAATGGTATTCCTTTATCATTCTGTGAAACCTGTTCCCAATGATCCACCCCCACCAAAATAAGGGAGCAAACCACCGTCCATGAAGAAACCAGCATTATTAATACATTCAGCTGGAAGAAGGACTGCACACATTTGCATTTCCTGTCAGCTTGGGGATATAAACCAAACAAATCACATTGCCAGAATTATAAAAAACAAAATCAACATGCTGCCACTTGCTGCTACACTAAATTACATATATTACCCTATACACTGCTATTCCCAATTGGACAGTGCTTATCTTTAATCATGCCCAGGGTCTATACCATTATGCAAGACGTCATATATCTGACATCATCGCACCACGTTCTGATTGGTTGTCACCACAACCTGCTGACACTATTACCACACTGGTGCCTGTTTCTGTTGCAGCCTTGGATGTTGCACTTATACACAATGGCCCAATTACCTTCTGGTGGGAAAGGAGGTACTGAAACGTTGCCTTGGCCAAAGAACTATCAAACTCACTCCCAACTCATATTTTCTAGGCTGGACCCAATTTCCCAATCAGTTTGCTCAACCTTGGGGAACATGTCCCCAACTCACCTCCTGATACATCCTACTGCCTGCAGGTGCTCAATCTAATGGGGTCATGACGTGCATAGCCTGCATGAGACCTTTTGCCTTCAATGTCTGCAACCTATTTGCCTGATCTTCGTGCATGCATTGAACTGCTTTCAACATTGGGGGCTCTACCAATACAGGTTGCTAATGTGCCTTTGACAATGTTACTACATGCACCTCGCAATTAAACCTATGCGTGCTTCTGTCGGCAACATCCAAGGCCATAGCAGAAACAGGCACCAATGTTGTAATAGTGTCAGCAGGTTGTGGAGATAACCGATAAGAACGCGGTCCGATAATGCCAGATATATGACGTCTTGCATAATGGTATAGACCCTGGGCATGGTTAATGATAAGGACTGTCCAATTGAGAATAGCAATGTATAGGGTAATATATTTCATTTAGTGTAGCAGCCAATGGTAGCATGTTGGTTCTGTTTTTTATAATTATGACAATGAGATTTGTTTGGTTTATAACCCCCAAGCTGACAATAATAATTTAATTGTTGCATATCTAAACCGGAACAACGGGAAAGGTATATTTGTGCAGCTTCAGCAATCCTCACTTTTCTTCTAAGGCTTGACACTTTCACTCATCTGGACACCACTTGTGGACAAACAAAAATCCCTATTACTTTTACTTTACTTTACTTCATTTGTAATGCGCATCCATAAACCCATAGGCGTAAGGGCACAGGCGAGACAAACAAATCAAAAAAGACATGTAAGTGCTAGGCTAATCAGGGAATCAGTGCCACAGCTGAACGAATGGGAGAAAGCCTATTTACCGGAACAAAAAGGTCTTGAGCTCTCTCTTAAACAGGTGCAACGATGAGCGACCTCTCAGTGCTGGAGGGATAGAATTCCATATTAGGGGGCCAGCACTAAAAAAGGCTCCTGACTGGACCTTCTTAGTTTTGCATTTCGGTAGGAAGAGAATGTTTTGAATGCTGGATCACAGATTTCTATGGTTAGGTTTGTCCCTAATGTGATCTTGAAGGTAGGATGGCATAGTCCCCGTCTGCATTTAAATGTGATTACCATTAGCCTAAAGGTGATTCGAGCATCCACTGGGAGCCAATGTAAGGAGTGTCTAGCCTCAGTAACATGGGCACGATAAGCCAGCCCTGTAACAACTCTAACTGCTTCATTCTGAGCCACTTGCAACCTATTGATAGTAGCTTTACTGACTCCTGTTAGAAGGCTACAGCAGCAGTCGATTGTGGCCCCTATTACAGCACGCGCAATGGATTCCGCATTAGATTGAGATGTATGGTCTAAGGTGGGCTAAAAGTTTGATGTAATAGATAGCTATTGAGACCGTATTCCCCACATATGATTTCATGTTCAGTGCCTGGTCAGGAATGACCCCAAGAATGTTAACCTTGGGTAAGGGAGAGATGCATCTCCCAGGTGAAAGAGCTTATAAGCTGGATCAAGTTTAGCCAGTGTCCATTGTCAAGGGTTTTGACCCATGTTGAATCAATAGACTGGGTAGATGTGGGGATGAGCTGTCGCCGCCCATTATTCTATCCCAGAACAAACTAAATCAATAGACTGGGTAGATGTGGGGATGAGCTGTCGCCGCCCACATTCACGCCAGAATCCAGGAGAACCGTGCAGTTTGCGCACACCAAAATGGTCACCTAATCTGCCACCCACCAGTGCAAAGAAAGATGGTTCTGTTCAAAATCCGTTTTTATTGATGTCAAAAAGTTGCTAAAATCATGGGCACAAGACCACTCTAAAGATACAACCTTCTTGTGGGGGGTTCCACATCACCACTCTACTGTAAGGATGCCATCAAAACAATGTTAAGCAAGGATCCTATACTATCAAGCAAAAGACCACTCTATTGAAATGCATCAATTCAAGACAGATCCCAAAAATGGGTGCAGTACCAGCTTTGTCCAAAAACCGGCGCTAGCGGTCTAAACTCTGACAGGAGAACTGCTACTTCAGAAGCTAATCAGCCTCCTGAGACAGCTGGAAACTTCAAAGGCCCGCTGGTTAATTCAAACTCTTAACCACCTGCTGTTCCCAGAGACAATCTGATTGCATTAACAGGCCAAGAGGCTGGGAAACCTTCTCACCTCAGAGACCCACACAACAGCCCAGGAAATCACAGGTTCATGCTAACCAAATGCAGAGTGGCCCCCTGGCCTGCTGACCTCAGCCGACACATAGGACTCTTGCAATTGAATGGGGTATGTTGATTTTCAGTGTGGACTGTCAACAGAACCCTGCCTGGGAGAGGAGAGACATGTGGTACTCCCAAGTTTCTGGGGGCGGACCCAGACACTTTTGTGGAATCATATTGCAGCAAATATATGTTTAAGTTAAATGCTTCTAAAATATTGTATTAAGCTCACAAAAATGTGCAATTTGGAGAACCTTAATCCAAGAAATGTACCCACAATTCAAGACTTGATTCAACTTTGTACCATGTTCTGAGGCGAAACCCCGCTATTCATTGATATTACAGACACCGGGTTTATGCTAGAAACCTAGTAAATTACTGGAATGTGTGTAGAAGGAGGGTGTACATTTGTGTAATTTTTGATACAGATTTAACATTGGTAAACCAACTAAAAACTAAATTAAGTTGCCATTTGTGAATGCAAGCCCCCAGGAAGATCAGAATTGAACAAGCATGGACCATGAGTAATCTGTAATATGTACATGTAATTTCAACAAATTGTGTATCTAGGAAATATGTATTTGGATCAGAAATAGATTTGTGTGCACATTGACAAGGGGAGTGTCTGTCTGCATGCCATAAAGATGACACCTCATGACTCACTCTGACACACAACTCTGTTCTCCAGTGAGAGCACAGAAAACTCTTCAACCTATCAGAACCCTTAGTGGGTTGGGCATGCAGAATTAGCCGACCCACCCACTTTCTAAACACATAAAAAGAGCCACTGGAAGCCAGATAGGGCCTTGCTTTTTCACTTTCTGCGGAGCATTTTGACTTCAGACTTCACATCCAGAGATCCAGACTTCAAATCCATCAATCTCCAGAGACCAGAAATTAACTCCAGAATTTGTAGCAGAGAGGCCTGAATCCACAAGCTGAATCCTTTTTCAGCAGGCCTCCAAATCATTTGCAAACTATTCAACAGCCGGGCGAGCTGTTTGAATTTTTGCCAAGAACTTTTGTCAGAACCAGAGACCAGACCACCGTGCAGTGCCGAGAACTTTTGTCAGAACCAGAGATCCAGACCGCTGTGCAGTGCCGCTAGCAGAGCTGACCCAGAAGGTAGAATTATCCAGTGAGCAGAACCAGGCCGAGACCGTCCATGGCGAGGGAACCGCAGTCCAATCCTGACCCGATCCGTGGCGAAGTCGCATTCCTGTCCAAAATATAGTGTGAGTACCGCCAGAACTGTGCAAAACTCAATCTCTTAGTTTAAAATAATGTAATCCAAACTATTTTAACCTATTTAGAACTGCCTCCTAGAATCGTGTCATTCTGTCATCTTTAAACCTGAAAACTGTCATCTGTCATTCTGAGCTTTAAAATTTCAAATCCGAAAAACTACCTTTACTAAATCGGCCGTATCTGCGGAACCGTTTGTGATAGAAGCGAGATTTAACTTTTATTTTGAAGCTTTCCAGCAAGCTCTAAACCGACTTGCTACTCCTCATACTCCCTCCGTAATTGCGCTTGACGCACGCGACTAAAGTTGCCGCGATTTGACATTTTGCTTAATTTCAGCCATGTGTAAAAATATTTGTCCTTGCTTTCCTTTGCTGAAATTCGTTTGCAACCTGACAATCATTCATAGAGCATTGCTAAAGTGATCCTGAACTAATACAAAGTAGCTATCACCTACCCTGAACCTCCTATAGGGAATTAAAAGCATTGTTTGCATATTTTTCACTTAATTGCAACCACATCAAAGTATATTGCCTGTGTTTAAGACTCCTACCTGTTTTCCTCTAAGCTTGCTAGGGGGAACTGAATTATATTTGATTGCATTCCTGAGAACTGTGTGCTTTCCTCCCATCTCTTTACCTTGCATAAAGGGGGGGGTGAATTGTCAAAGAAAAGTGATTACATTGTCTTTTGTTGAAGTCATATCAAGTTTATTTTCTGTACTGCATTTTCATTCATCATTGCATTGTTCTTGAAGCCATAAAAGCATTCTCAGCTACTTTATCCTCTCTATATCACTTCTAAGCCATCAAAAAGAGTGTACCACTGTAACATTATCCATTGTTGATCACTATCATCTTCACAAGTGTGCTATCAAATATTAAGTTATTATAAAAGTGTGATATATATATATATATATGTATATATATATATATATATATATATATATATATATATATATATATATAGTTTAATTTTCAAATAAACCTTTTAATTTGCAAAACAAACCTACTTCTTGGCTCAGTGGGGTCAGGGGGATTCTAAGAGAGGGGTGTTATATAAGGGTTGTCATCCAGAGTAAACGAACTGGACATAAAAATACATCAATAAGGGCTTCCATCAGCATCCCAGACTAGGCATTGACCTAGCTGTAGTGTTGAATTGAAGTCGCTTACACCATGGAGAACCCACGATCATAAGCTCTGTTTATCCTCTGTTAAGTGCTAAATTATTCAGCATCATCTAAATCTCAATGATGGAAAATATTATATTCAATTCTATTTCATCCTGTAAGTGAGTGCCTATGAGCGGGATGACACACTGAGTGTCATCGCCATAGTTCGAAAATAGGACCCCTTCCTGTTCAAGGTGGGAAAAGAAGGGAACCATAAAAATGTTATAGATACAAGGTGAAGTGCAAGCTCCCTGTGGGACTCCATATAGCATGGGGATGGGCAGGGTCATAGCTTCATCAACACATACCCTGCTTACTCTATTAGAGAGAAATGATAACATCCACCGTACTGCAACTGGTGATAAATTGGACACTTCCTTCAGATGATTTGCCAGGATGGTATGGTCGACTAAGTCGAAAGCGGCAGATTGATCTAGGAAATAAGAAGGGAACTAAGTCCTTTATCAATTCTGCCCAGCAGCTTAGATTTTAAATCCAATAGAGAGGTTTTGGTCCCGAAACCCTGTCTAAAACCAGATTGAAGCAGGTTTAAGATAGGAACAAGATTTAGATGTTAAGCTATCTGTGCATATGCAACTCGATCTATAATTTTGAGAAGGAAGGGAAGCTATTTAAACCAAAATGCTGTGCTTTCTTAACCGTGTGCTGTGCAGGGACTTGCAAAGGGGAACATTCTGGTTCTCTTTTTCACTTATATAGCTGTTATACATGTGTGCCCTACCTAATTGTGCATGCAATCATTTGCTATATTGCCTCTCTATGTATTCAGCAACATAACCCTTCCTTAAATGTGGCAAACTAGCTCCCTACCGTGTGGCAAACTAACTCTTTCCTAGTTGTGTTGTATTCTACATGGCGGTGGCATACACAAAATGTCACTTTATTCCAATCTCCTTTTTCTATATGTTCGCTCTCGTTTGGGGACAGGTGGGGTGGGCCATTGTCTGTCACCACCTTTATCTCCACCATCACAGTTCCTTTCAGCTTGTGATTCTCCTTGATGTTTTATATTGAACTGCGATGTACTAGACTAATGACTGTCTTCTGTATTTCTGTTACTTTGTAATTTCGAAATTAAGATTTATTGATATTAATATAGAATTCTTATTGTTGTTATTACATCGAATGTGAGGCAGATGTAGACAAAAGTACTAGGGTTAGGCAGGAGGCCAGAATGTGCAATCATGTGTCGGAGGTCCCCAGAAATGGCAGAGTTCATTGAGCACTACTAAATTACCCGCAAATCACATATTTACT
Source organism: Ambystoma mexicanum (assembly GCF_040938575.1). Lineage (NCBI taxonomy): Eukaryota > Metazoa > Chordata > Amphibia > Caudata > Ambystomatidae > Ambystoma > Ambystoma mexicanum. The sequence continues at coordinate 857,979,296 of NC_090933.1, read as the reverse complement.
CCCCAAGTGTGACTGCTATAGGGGCACATTCATACTTGAGGCATAGACATATCCCAATCAGTGGGCCTCTGACTGGAGTAAAGGGTTATTTTCAAAATCTGATTCAGAAGGAAAACCAAATATCATGAAATATGAGCTGATTGGGGGTGGTGTCAAAGATTAGGCCAAACAAAACATAGAGTTAAAACTCCTACATATGTGTTCCTACTTCTGAAACCAAAATTAGCTCTCTATTTGAAAAGAATGAGGTGGTTGTGAGTGCAGGAACTTTAGTCTCATCTAGCAGTATTTGTCACTTATGAGACAAGGCAACAAAAGTGCAGATGGAGATATGCATGACTGGAACTGGGCTGAGGCCCTTGTAGTATATTTTTCATATGATAGGCCAGCCATCACTGTTTAAAGTTATGATGGGAGCTAATACGGCCAGATATTAATATGGGACACTATTCGTAAGCGTTAACTGCAGGCTTTTCTGATTGCAATGGCCCAGCAACCACAGTACAGTCATATGTTAAGCAAGGGTGTTAAACAAGGTATCTACACTGTTGTCATCTGGGAAAGCTGGCCTTTATTGGAGTTATTTCTAGTAGCACTCTGACCGCATGCAATGTGACTATTTTTTTTGTTGATGGGTGGCTTGCACACCGAGTGCCAGCTATCCTCTTTTAAAAAAATTAAACTTCCAACAAAGATGGCCACCAAGGAACTAAAGAAGGGCACCACTGGTAATTCCTTCTCTATTTCATTGATTAACATTGCAGGGACAAGGGCAAGCATGGGTAACGTGCAGTAAGTGTGAAAAAGTGGGCACATTCGGGTTATGGTGGGGTTGTTGGAGGGGAAGAGTATACTGGGTATGTTGGGTGCAACGATCTGCCCAGGCCTCCGACTCCAGGCCCCACCTGGGAAGTAAGGCCCACCAATCTGAGTCCTCTGTTTGAATGAGGTGCATTGTTACGTCAGCAGTCAGGTGTTAATTGAGAGAAACAAAACAGAAGTAGAAGAAGTAGTCAGACGCTTGAAAATATTCAAGAGGCGGCGTTCATTTTTAACATATTCTCATAAAAATGCTTGCATAATACTTGGACCCATGGAGTGCCAATCACAATATGTATAATGTGATTGTTTTCGTTTGATTCTCATGGAAAAATAATCAATCCACTTTTTAAATAAATTAGAACACTGCTTTGCTTGGAGCTGGGGAGGCAGAGCTCGACACAGTAGAATCTAGTTATGAATAAATGAAATGTAATTAGTGATGAATGTGTAGAGTGAGACTTGAATTCTCATAGATGAGTTACTGCTGCCTTGTCAACAGACTGTGGAGCAACACGGGTTGTTTCAATATAAAATCTAAGCATCGTTTTGAATTCACAACTAAGCAGGGTTTAGCAGATTAGTCCGTTGCCCTTAAAGCGAGACATCTGTTTGACATTGGAAGCAGATTTACTCAGCATTGTAATGAACAAAACACCATGATTAATGCTGCAGCACAACTATGACTGGCTATTCCTCTAATATATGCTGATATACCAATAAAACAAAGGCGAGGATCATTTCCAGGCATAGTACGGTTTCTCATTTCTAGAGTTCACTACACACAACCCATTAACACAATGATGCAGCGTATGCAATGTTCATTCCTGGCAAACAGTATACAATGCAAGGTGCTTTGTCCCAATCGTGGTCCCGTGGAGTCGCAGCTATGTATGCTTTACATTACCAACTAACTAGGTACTTAAGGTCAGCAGTGTCATTGGTGTTGGATATTCTCAAAGTCACTCTATTAAGATACAGTTCCCTGCTATGAGACTTTTTACTGGAATATCCTCCCAATTAAAATGTGCAAATAACCACTGCACAAGTACTTGCCATGCTTACTCCCATAATAATATGCTATTTTAATACATTTTACAATGTGGATTGTATGATGTTTGTTATTCATGATTCTGCACACGCTACACGATGTCAATATCATGTTTTTATTTCATAATCTCGCCCATGGTTTTTATTTCAATTTTGTATTTTAACACAAAGAAGTGCCCACTAGTGAAATAATTCAGGTGGTTATATGTGTTGTAAGTATTCATTGTATGTATATTGAACATGGAATGTTGCAGAGCCTCAATACTGTATGTTAATAACATAACTAGCAAAACATGTTGAATTCCATATCTCACGAAATACCTTTGTTGACACCAAATATATTTGAGTCAGGAAAATTAAATCATTCTATAGTGCAAATGTGTATGACTTTGTAAAAAATCTCGTTTTTTTCTCCCATTCTGTTCTTGCCTCACACACTACAATGTGTCTTCTAATTGTTTTGTGAGACAATGCCCCCTCCCACTTGTATGGGTCTGCTATACTGATAAATGTGTTTGCAGAAAATCTTGCAATGAGAAAAATTACATTTTATCTATATTTGGCTTTGAGAGAAAAAAGAAATGTCATATGTGTCTGTCTTTGATACAACATATTTCTCTCACTGCTGCCTTAGGTCCTGAATTGTCCTGATACCTAGCGTTAACAACTTAACAGCACATCTCATCATTGCAGTTGAGAAATTGGTGCAGCAGCGATAAAGAAACAGCAGCTAAAATGTCTTGCATAAAATGAGCATATTACAAATGTAAATCCGCAGTCATCTCCAGGTCCTTTCCCGCAACCTGTTCCCTGTAAATGTTATGACTATGGATACAATATTGCAGGCAGGCTCTTCTGTACTTAATGAGCTGACATTGCACTCGAATAGCAGCCCTTTGGCACATCATTTGAATTTTACATAACCCTTTGAAATTCGCCCTTGTTTTTGCTATGTGGGTGCATTTTTAATATGTGATTGTAAATGTCGCATATAATGAAAGCAAGCTTCAGATTCTGCAGAATAAATTAAGATTAATTAAAGGTGACATGCTACCCATCCTTCGAAATATGTAAATTATAGAGACTGTATAGCTTAAAATGCAATGTATAAAATCGTCTCTGCAATTTCAGCAGGCTTTTGCCTTCCACTTCAAATAGCCAATACGATAATTGCAGTCAAATGCTCTGTAATCGTCTTCACCGGCTCATGTTGCTGCCACTGGCCTTTGCTTTATTTCAGAAAAATAGAACAATAGTCAATAGCAAATTTCATTTGTTTGGCTTCTCAGAGGTGCTCAGAGTTAAACAAGTTCAAGTACACACTACCTGCAGTATTTATTTGATGGTCATTCTTTGTGTAACCAAAATGATATACTTTGCAGTTGTCCAAAAACTGAAGGATGCTGTGTGTGGTAATTCATTGTCGTTAAAGTCCCAAAGCACATACAAAGAATATGCATATTGGAAGAACATATCAGTAACGGGCTCTGGGAGCCGGTCGAAAATCTCCCCCCAACGTCAGGCAGATGACTCCCATATTATTTAGTGGATGCTGGAAAGGAATCGTTAAAACACAGTGATCTGCTTAGTAGAAGCTCACTAGGAATATATCACGAACAAGTGTTTCATACCTGAGCTGTGCCAACAATAAGTGCAAATAATATCTGCATACATGATAGTGCGCGTTGCACTCCAGTAGCAATGACATGCAACCTATTAACATAATAGATTCTCTGAAATAATGAGTCCACAAAAGCACTTGCCGTGTGACAATCCGTTCACCTAAGCAGCATGCGTCCTTCAAGAGAGTCGAAAGAGTTCATCACTTGCACTGTTTCTGAATTTTGAACCATGCCTTTACTTTTTCTTTGATGTGGCAAGATATACCCTTTGCTGTCACTAGAGGTGACCAGGAACTTACAGTCTCTGCAGATTCCTGAGCAGAATGAGGAATGGCCCGACTGGAATGCCTGCAAGATACCAATGGAGTCTATGAGTACCAGAAGCCTCACCCATAAAGAGTCATATACATTTGACCGTTAGACAGATAGGCCCACCTTAAAATAATTAGGGGGTATTATTTGACCATAAAAGGCAATAACCACTTACATTACATCTAAACAGGAATGTAACCTCAATGAAGGTTTGAATTGAATACCTGATTCCAATATAATGGTGTGCTGGTGCTTGAATAGCTGAAGCTCATTCAGTCCGCAAGTCGGCAGGGCCCGCAGGAGGTGCCCGAGAGCATCTCTGATTGGCATCTCCTACCTAATACCTGATTCACCAAGTCCAGAAGGGGGGTACATCTGGAGATATCTGGGATATTGTGAAGATGATCAAGCAGTGATCGGATTCAGAAAGGTGTCTCACTCAAGGGAATCCTAGGGATGATCCAGATGTAGGTTTTGCGAATCAGATATAAAGCAGGTGCAACCAGAGATGCCCCCGGGCATCACCCAATTTTCTCCTTTGACAATCTTTGTGAATCAGGGCCTATTTGTATCCTTCACATAACCTTCCACGTGTAATTGATTTGTGTTTGCAACTCTGCAAATGTTGTCGTCAACACTAGGAATGTCAGTCATTACCTGGTCTTTTTTGAGATACCTACTTATGCATATTGCTCATCCCACTTACTCCCATTCGCCACAATCAGCACTCCCACTGATTCCTTTGTTGATCAGCTAAGATCCGCATGGCGGCCTCACTAGAAAACCATGGAAACAGTCTTGCATTCTGTTGAGTTTGTGTTTATGCCACAGCTCTGGTGCATTCGACGTGGGAACCACAGTGGTGAACTACATTGTCTGCCTTCTGTTTCTAGCCTTTGGATTTCGTTATGAACACATGTATCAAACATCTGCTTTTCTTGTCTATGTTCCTGCTGGGATGATCTGATGAGAACACGTGTGGATGCGCACCTGCTCTGAATCCATTCATATATTATCAGAAGGATGTGCTAAGGCCCATCAGTGTGGGTGTTTCACTTAATGAAATTAGTGATGGCTTTCTTTCCCTTGGCTTTGTGTGCTGTTAACTTTCCCACAGGGCATCCATCCTCTCTGGGTCAACTTTATTCCTGAATTATATTGTAATCTGGCCCCATTTGGAATGTTAGGGTTTACATTTATGTCTACACCCTTCCCCCCCCCCACCCCAGGTCACAAAACACATGTCATGCCCCACCACCATTGCCCTGTGATTTCACCATTTATCATATCAATTAACATAACATAAAAACCTTCAGCAAGTGCCCTGGAGCAGTCATGGACGAACTTGTGAAACAAGATAAAACATTCAAATGAAAAAAATAAATCTGAATGTAACAAGTGTGCCTGCTTAATCTAGCGAGTGCGGTCTGGGTTTGCCTTGAGTCGTGTGCCCTGCGTACCCCAATCATTTGTTTTCAAGCAAAGTCAGTTGATTTTAGACAAACAATGAAATGTACCTCTTCTTTTTTTCTTTTTCTGTGGCTATTGCTTCATGATCAAAACATATTTTTAAATTTCTTTCATTTAAATATTTGCACATTGACACATAAAGCCTTTTTCGATATTATGAATGCATTTTCTTAAATGATCTGAACTCATTTTAAATAAATTGCAATGCTTCCTCCTTCCCATGTCAGTACTTTTTCTATTGCCAGTGAAAGGAAGGAAAATGTCTGCTTTCATGTCTTTCATGTTTTAACGTGCGCAAGGTCGGATGTTGTGAGGCCCTCTTTCAATGCGATTTGGCATGAAGGAAAAGACAACGGAACTGAACGATCCCACTGGAAAAAGGCTTTGTACATCAGGCCCGCGGTAGTGTTGTGTCGTTTAGGATGTGTACTGTTCCGAAAAGAATGGGGGCAGGCTTTTGTCCCCTTCTCTCTTCATTTCGTGTATTGTGTTCATATTTTGCATGTGTGGTACGCCGAATTCACGGCGTTGTGTACATTAGTAGGAAGCGTAGGTACGTCAATTGAGACATTAGTCATATTTTGTTGAAAAGGCAGTCCACTGTAAGAACATTTTTCTTGCGTCCCGAATCCATTTGAAGTATGAGATTTGCTCAGCAATGAAACTGAATCAATCAAGTAAACTAATACATGCAGTGCTGTGTTCGCAGTAGGCACTGCTGCTCATGTGTTTGTCTCTGCACGGTAGATTGACAAGGAAGCGACCAGACACATTGCCCTTTCAGACGCATAGTTTCATTGTCAACAACTCTCACACAGTGCAACACATGGGCAGTCTTTCGACATTTGCCCCAACAGGCCCGAGTGTGCTCTATAAATACCATGGCATAGCTTAGCATAACATAACAACAAAAAAATGTTATTGGTAGCTACTAATTTGAGAATAGGCGAACACTTTAGCGCGCATCTTGGACATTTAGGAACATTTATTAAACGCACTGCCCCACAAAATGTCTTCTGAAAGCATGAGATAAAAAAATAAAAAAATAAGTGATTGGCAGTCGCGCCTTACTGCAGGACATGTAGTGCGTGATTGGATGATTCACTGAGCGTTTTCCAATGGGGGTTTGCCATTATAAAACGCTTCTGTGAATTAGGCCCTTTTTACTGAGGTAACTGGCACATCTCTGAGGCGCCTGCCATTTGAAGAATGAGAGCGTTCGCTGCTATAGTGCTTGCCTTTGTATCTGACTGATCAGAAATGTTCTACATTTTGGACATAATCCCACTGTATTATTTTTAGGCGTGCCTTTTCTTTTTTTGTGTACAGACTCTCAGTGATCATATTTCATCTTTGACTTGATTACTCAAATGTTAACATCAACAAAAATGTGTACTGCCGAAACCAAACATAGTATGCTACTTTTCAAAGTTTTTGTGTTTCTTATCATAATTATGCTAATATGTGTTGTTGTTGTTATAATAATAATTTGGCATTTATATAGCGCTACGAACCCTCAGGTATCTGAGCGCTGCTTATTATTCACCCACGGTGTGTGGTGCTCATTTATCGACCTCGGAAGGATGAAACGCTGAGTTTGGCGCTGCCGGGATTCGGATTCGAACCTGCGTTCGCAGGCTCGGCACGGATGTCAAAGCGAGCGCTCTACTCGCTGTGCCACTTGACCGGCATAGTTATAAGCAAGAAAACAAGGCGAAATACCTGTCACCGCAGGCGAAAATAGCGACTTGTGTGGGAAAATATTAGACTTACCATCCGTTGTCATAATAATTTTTTGACATAGAGGTTAATTGAGATGAAACAACACGACAAACCTGTGTAGACTTTTCATAGGGACTATATGAATGAGTGGAGGCAATGCATTATTTTTACACAAAGCTTTTATGAATCAAGTGAATGACTCCAGAGATGGCATGCTGACTCTACACTCCAAGAAGCACCGATGCAGAAGAGCTCTTTAAGTCCCATAGTTTAATTGGAAAAACACACTTTAAACTTTGTTAGTGGTAACTGTGTACGTGGTATCACAGATGTATTTTTTGTTTTTGTAAATAGCGATTTGAACAATGGAGTTTCACACATGCACAGTAAAATGGTGTGGCATACATGTAGATCTGCATGTGTATTTAATCTGTGTGCGTGTGTGCCTATAATGTGTACATCTATACGTATATATGCATCTATATGCATGTTGTGTACACATAGATTTATTCATATTCAATATTAAATACATATTTCAAAACCTGTCAGGTTTTCCTGGTCCATTTTTTTTAAGACAGACCAAAAAAGCAAAGGCATTTCAGAGGGCAAATTCTGCCAGACACCCAGCATTTATCTTATCTCAATTGATGACTTTCCTTTTATACTGAAATGATTTGACAATGACTCTATGATTTCCTGTACAAATTACCCTTTGAAAGTGGCAGTGGCGCTTGGCAGCGATCTTCACTTAATTACTGAGTGGGTTATTAGCATACAGCTTTTTTCCCCTTCATGCCTTTATATCTCCTAGATTGCGTTGACATTTCCCTTTCATTGTGTGCTTTAACTTGCGGAATACTAAATATTATGCAGATTGCTGCTGAGAAGTACCCAGTCTGCTCCAACCCTGTCTCCCTCCTCACCTCACACACCTCCCCTGAACACCCCTCCTCCACTCACTATCAGACAAACATTTTTGATAGAGAGTTATTCTCGATTAGGAATCAATAGTGTGTCAAAGTGGTCGGTTGGTTACCCCCCCCCCCCCTCACGGCCCTCCACCCTGTGGCTGAAAAGACGCTCTTCCTCTGCTGACAAATGCACACAATATGCTCGTCCAAAAGGCAGTTGCACCATTTACTTTATTGCTTGAAATCTCTTTAAATTGACAATGTTATATCATCACCCTCTCATGTTTTACTCGTTAGCTACCACGGGTGGGGGTGGTGGGAGTGCGTGACTAGCGGCGTTCTGTCTCGAGAATGAGAAATGAGTGCGCGTCTCCGCGATGTCTGGAGTCGAGTGCCACTAAGCCGAATACCTCTGTCATATATTAATCTATATTTATTGTTTGACAGCGCAGGACAAATTTGCATGCATACATTTAAAAAAAAGAGACACACTTCCCTTGGTGTACGTTTTAATTATAGACCCGTGATTGCCCAGATGCTGTTTTTTTTAATATTCTTTATTTTTAATTCTTCACTCTGAAATATTTTATCAGTTCAAATCATAAAACATTATACCGCAGACCCCCTTAAAAATACGCTCCTACATTTGGATAACATAATAAATTGTATTTCTGTCAACATTAAAAAAGTATTTGTTCATCCTGATCCAAGGAAATGTATTTGTTATAAATTCTATAAATTAATATGTTGTCTATAGGGATGGGCAGTGAGGTCACGTGTGTACAGTAGCAGATGACTAGCTGGGCAATTTGCTGCCATTGAAGAGATTGTATTCAGAAGCTGGAAAACACAAAATGGAGGCTCCTTCCATTTTGCCGTCGACAACTTAACATGGTGATGGTGCAAATTGCAAGTCACAGTGTGACATACACAATCAAACGTGTTCTATACATTATTATAATGAAAAACCTTATTACTTATCTTGTCAATATATGCAATTTCCATTGACATGTTTTGAATGCAAGCATCACTTGTATATGGGTTTTCAATCATGCACTTTATTTTAAGAAAACGTGTATATGGTGCTGCCTATTGAAACTGAATTTCTTTGGTATGATATTTCTCTTATATATGTTAAAGTGCAAATTGCACCCGTGACCCGGTTTGTCCTTAAATTCCTGGGAGTTGACACTATGGGCCTGATTAACCGAGTTTCAATGATTTTTTGAATCAGGGTCTACATTCTTTTATTTTTTCCTGGACTGTACAGTAACCATTACAGAAAAAGGGATGTTACACATGTTGTCACTTTAGTTATTTACTGAATTCGAATAGCTTTGAAATGTGCATATACAAATCCTCCTAAACAGGACTGAATTAAAATTCATGTTCGTAATGTCTAATTTCAGGAAAGAAAACTTCAAATGAGTGAACATCTTATAAACACACGGGTCATCCACAGAGAGCCAGCACTTTGTAAAATGCCTGCATTGCCATAATTCGCCAATAGTGCTCGAAGAAGCATTTGAGGAGAAAAGCGTTTGTGGTATATTGAGACCACCATTGGTGCAGCACACTGGACTTCCGGGTTACAGAGGGCACCTGCAGGCAGAAGGAGGGCCAAACTGTGAGCTCAGGTATTTTGTTACTCGGCCACCCTTTCGTAAGCAAAGCTCTGAGACCCTCCACCCAGAGATGACGCATCCCTTGTGTCTGCTTGATACCCGAGCTATCACACTGGTCTTGCAAAAATGAAGATGAACTGTTGAGATTTTCATTGTATGGAAAATTGTGATAAACTGTGAATTGCTTTGAGCAAGCACCGCGTGTGCATGAAGCCTGTGTTGGCGACTAATTATGGCATGGTTGTGGTATCACGGGTGGGCATTGTTCTAACTCGTCAACAGAATTCATTCAAAATATTCCAATCAAGACTTTTGTCTGAATTCTTGTGGATTTACCAAGTGAAGGCCTCTTTGTATGAGGGGCCATACTCTGTCGTGCACACACGTTGTTAAAGGGCTGTCATGCGGGTGGAGGATGTGCTTTGAAATGGAAGGCACTTAAAATGCCACTCACGTGAAATGCTTTTTCATGTTACACAAATAGAATCAAGAGGTATCTGTTCTGGCTTCTTCAAAGAAGACTGTATCTGAGAAAACCTGCTTTTTTACTACTGTTGTTGAACTATTCCACTGTACATTGGCACCAGCCCAAAGGCACCAATACATGATGTTGCTGCAGACTGTTTTACTATCGGAATGATAAAGGTTTGTTCATACAATGATTGGCTAATCTTTTGCTGTGTCTGGTTCATAACGATAATTAATTCTGTTACGGGAAGTACACCATATAATGATGTACATCATATTTGAACAAAAAGCCATACTTTTGAGTGTGACCTCATACATTGAAATAGAGAGCACATAATAGTAATACACTCATAAAGTTCTCATGTTAATTACACTAAACCAAAGTTAGCATCCTCAGTCATTTTGGCGCCTGACTAGCTTGCAAGCTTCTCTATAATGGAGTCCCTTATATGCTATAGTGCACGCTTTCGGTGATCTGGCATATTCTCGAGATTTTCTAACAAATTATTGGGAGGATAGGAAGGTGGAAATTGGAGTTAAATGCACGTTAGAAAGAGTGTGTGAATTGAAGGTGCTGCCCCTTTTTTTGGGTGGCCTCCATTACCTTTAGGACTATGTAGAGAAAATATGTTCATTGAAATTGACAAGAGATGGTATTTATTCCATGTATAAAGCATTCATTTCCAAGTTCTGTGACCACTTTTTAGCATTTTAATTGTTAGCATCTGTGAATGTGCTAACCTGAAAGAGATGGAGGGTGTATCAGTAGCCACTGATGAAGTGTCCATCAAGACATGAGTGAGAATATTTCTAGGTGGACTTTCCTTGATGCTTAATAGTGAGGTGCAATACAAAGGAGTGCTGTTTTGCAGTGGACCGTGTGGCTGAAAGTCACGGATTTGCCATGCTCCAGTGGAATCTAGTCTTTCTTCTACTGCTACTACTGAGGAAGAGGTGCCTACTACAAAACCTCCACCCCATGCAGTATGCAAACGGTGGAGTGCGGAGGAGTGCAGTTTTGCAGTTCTGCTGTTTCTTCCTGAGACCGATACTGAGCTAACCTCCCATTATTGGAAGTATTGTGGAATTTGACTTTATCCCATTACCTTATGTAGGACTTGAGGAGCGGAATGGGGCAGGGTAAAAACACTCTGGGGACCTGCGAGCCAATCTCTGATCAAGATAAGTCTGCCTCTTCCGCCTTCCCCTGATGGTGTGATAGAGGATGGCGCTTCTCATAGCTCGGTGAGTGGTGACAGTGTCCCCCCAAAATCTCCTTCCCCACCCAGGGATTGCCATATCAACTGCAAGGAGACCGGCAAAATGCCCATACGGGGAAAATCACATCTTTCTTCTCCTCGCAGTCAGCAACTTGGTCCTGGGACTTGCCGGTTCAGTTTCTGCCTTCGGGTTACGAGATGCAGGAAAGTCTGGATCAGGCCATTGAAGGTAGCCAGAATCCCGACATAGACATATTGCAGTGGCCTTTGAACAGTGCTTTGCTGACTCCTTCCTTGAGGGAGGGGGACCACCACATTCTTTTATTGGAGACATTGAGTAAGTGAATACCTCGTCACTGATGGACACCTCCTCAACACCCTCACATTTCACATCCCAAAGGCTAAACTCATCCTCATCCTCACTTATGTCCACACCAGTTCAAGTATCACCACAGAGATGTTCGGCAGCCTTGAAGAACATGGACTCGAGGTTGAGAGTGGAGGCAGAGGATATTTTAGGGAACATTAACCAAGTGTTGTGTATTTTAGTGTCACTCTATGAGGGTATTAAGGTGGAAACAAGGGTTCATTGTTCCTTACACAAGTTACTCTTGTTTAAAACCGAGAACATGAAAGTGCATGGTAATGTCAAAGAATATCTAGCGAAGAAATCTGCGGTTATAATTCAGCCGCGAGGGGTAGAGTTATTGGGGTCTATAACCTATAAGAGCTCTGTGAATGTTTACAGGGCAGAGACCCAGCAAAGTAGAGGTTGTGGTAGGAGGGGTACTACAGAGTTTACTGCTCTGCCAACTTCGAAGTGTGTCACAATGGATTGTACTCCGAGCAACGGGAGTGGCATGAAGTGTCTGGGAGTCACGTCCCACACTTTGGAAACACCAGATTGTATAAAAGCAGTAGGTATGCAAGGTGTGTCTGGCCCATTGGTAATGAGTCTGGACAATAGTCTTGAACCTTCCAATGCACATTCACAGATTTTTGAAGTTATGACCCCCGCTGGGATTGTGGAAATCAGCCCCTTCCCCATTTACTGTGTTATGCAGGATTATTAGGGTTGAAGTGAGTGACGAGTGGGGGCCCTATGAGGGTTATCAGGCTGGGACAGCCTAAGAAGAGAACAAACCCATCTGGAAAGAAGTCTAAAAATAAACCCTCCCAAAAGCTGTCTAAACAAGCGTCTAAGAATTTCGTAAATATTCTGTTGAATCAGCCAACTATAAAAGCAATCCTAGAAAAAGTAGCGGTTGCCATGCCATCTGCGGGTGATAAAGAAATGGGGGTGAAAGGAAATGGTGTCATGCTTTCGGATGATGCACTGATTTTATGCATAACTGTGGAAGATGCTCTTAATTCTCCGTTGCCCTTGACAGCAACAGCAAATGTCACGGGTGCCAAAGGAAAGAATTTCAATCTGTTGTTTGATGGTGAGTCTGAGTGTACAATAGTTGCAAAACCCTCCTTAGCCCTGCCACTTGCCTGAAACATCTAATGCACCACTCTGTGGCTCTGTTGGAGGTGATAATGGTACCGTGCCCAGAACTTGTACTGGGAGTATTATTAAGGTGCCACACACAGTGGGTTCCTTCCCCTCAATACACTTTTCCTGTTGGGAGAAAGCGGGGAGGCCCCACAAAGAACCAGGCAAACAGAATGGAATGATAGGTGGTGAAAAATCCAAGGCAGACACACAGCATTCTAAGGGGCTCTCAGGTCAGTCAGTCCTCGGAGGCCTTCGTTGATTCTGGTAATCAACGTGGCTCTGTAGGACCACAAGCTCTGAGGAATAGAGACATGGAGCCCCTCCCCTCTTCTAAAGAGAGGAAAACTGAATTTTTCAGAAATTACACATTGAGAATGTGCTGCAGGAGAGCAAGCACATAGTTTTAAATTAAGCTGAAATTCTACATCTTTTCAGTGAAATTCCTGCCCTGTGCGCCCTGTCCCCCAGGTACCTTGATCGGGTGGATTTTATTGACTTGTTCAGAACAAGCCGGGCAGTGATTTACATTACCTCTAAGATGATCGATCAGTGGCTGCATTATGAGAGAAAAGCAATTGGTGCAGACCTTTGGTTTTGACCTCTCTGATTTTGAAGATAGGGATCCGTCAAGTGGGGATGCTGGCAGACCTTCTTTGCCCTAAGAATTTAAAGTATCATTGGGTATGGGAAATGGTTATGAAAGAGAGGTCCAAGCATCCAGGAATGTCACACATAATGGTGGACAGGTACAGGATTGGTCCTGGCTAGCAGACTCGCTTTATGGGGCTGGTACAGGTGATAAAAGACCTTCCTCGTAGCAGCCATCTTGCGAAGGATTGTTAATACATTTGTCTTGGAACTCTTGAAAGCACAGCCATTTAGTTTCTAATGGCATAGTAGATATATTGTAAAAATCTCATAAAATAATCTCCTTACAAGAGACCTGATTGCTTACAGGCCTATTATTTGACGGTTTACGTGACATGTGCTCAGAATGCTAGACAGGTGACATGGGCTGCCCATTTGGCGGCCTTTTGACTCTGATTAAATCTAGCATCGACCTCCTTATTGTTGATTCAAGGGATATCTGTTTTGTAATCTTAGCCACGCATGTGCAAATTAACGCCTTTATAGCACACGATTTATTGATTGAAAATATGTATTGTCACATTAAAATGGGAAACCTGATGATTACCTTAAATACAATGTACAAATGTATTATTGAGTGGTATCATGCCCACTCAGGTTAGCGAGTTATCATTTCAGGAGACTAAATGCTGCCTGCCCCTTGTCCGAGGGAGGACAGTTGACCAAGAAAGCTAATGAGATCAAGCAATCACATGGGTTAACATGGTGGAGTATCTTGTGTGGCTTGGGGCTGCAAATTCTAAATGGGGCTATTGAGGGTGAAATACCAGTGAAAGCTACCTGGTCGAAAGGAGATGCAGAATCAGTCCTAGATTATATCTTTGCTTCAATAGATGTACTTCTCTTCAGATACTACCAACTGATTACAGCAATCATTGCCTGCTCTCTGTATTGCTGGAAATTGGAAAGGTTCCAGATGATACCCCATACAAGATTGCCCCTGGACGTAGGGTGAATCAATCAGGGAATACAGTTAGATGGAACCCCATCAGAGTTGGTAGGTAAAGCACCACCGTGGAGAAATATTTAGAGAAGGAATTACAGGCCTGGTTCAATGATACTTTAGCAGTTCCAAGCTGTAGTGACTTTGTGCAAGAGTTACTAGAGGTCAGTGCGGTCTCCAAGAAAAATGTTATGTGAGAAGCCTGGAGGAAGGACGTGCACGCCTATGATGCAGTGGTGGCTGAATGCAAGAGATGCATGAGAAGGCAACTATAACATTTGAGAAGGGAGAAAGAGTTATCCGATTGAGAAAAAAGTTCTAGGATTAAAGAAGTTAAATGAAAATATAGCAAGCAATTGGGTGAAAAAAGCCATGATATTACAACGAGATGCTGAGGCTATACTCCAGGTACTGTATAATAAAAGCATGCATGTATTCTGGAGATTGTTAAATAATTTGGAATCATCTCAAGCCTCTTCTCAGGTTAACGCAGTGTCTGATGCAGATTGGATCTCCCATTTTCAGGGAGTTTTCCCTTTGCCAGGGTCAGAGTCCTTGTGTTTGAAGTCTTTAAAATGCTCTGGGGATGAGGGATGGAAGTTCTGTGTAGAGAAGAAACATGTAGAAGAGGTGATGGCCAGGATTAGTACCTCTGGGTTTTCAGGGCCGAATCAATTGTATAATGTGTTGGTTAAGGGGAATCCTTCTGCTTGTGCCTCTATCCTCACCATTTTGTTTAACCTTGTGGACGAAACCTATGTCTTTCCTAAATCATGGTGCAAGGCCTTTATAGTCCCGATTCATAAGAAAGGTCAGTGCTCCAATCCTATGAATTAGTGTCCCATTGCCATTCTTGATACCGACAGCAGGTTCTTTGCGGCCTTGCTGTTTGAGCATCTGGAGAATTAGCAAGGTGGGTTGGGGCTGATACAAAAATGGGAAACAGGATTTAGGAAATCACTGAGTACCTCTCGAACAACCAATTTGTACCATCAAATGAGCAGAATCGGCAATATTTTTGAAAGTATTCCCTGATTCACACAATAAGATTCTACAAGGGGAAAGTCCAACCGAAATTACTTTATGGGATGAACTTAATTCTCCTTGGATTTTGGATTGGCTTGCGCATTTAGAGGATCTTGTTTGTCAACCACTTCTTTGAATCCCTGGTTCCATTCCCATTGCTGCTCTAAGATACGAACTGGGAATATATTCTCTAAAATGTAGAGCACAATGGAAGTTTTTATCCTTTTTCTATAAAATCCTAGTCCCTGCAAATGAGTCACTCTTCATTCATTGATTTAAAAAGCCTACTGGAGGAGGGCGGTAACACATTTATTAGGTAAAATTCACACTGTTCCGCCCTGCTTGACTCTCTGAATCTGGGCGTTGATGATCTGGTCCAAAATCGGGGCGAGCGAAAATAATCATATATTGCTTCGACTGGGCCTGCACCCTTGATACTACGCACTGTTACATCTCTTTGAAGCACTTGGTGATAGAATATAAGAATCCAGGGGTCCTGGCTCCCTATCTGGCTATGCTGTCATGGTCATGAAGTCAGGAGCACAGGCATGCAGGGGTTGCATGCACAGGAGACCTGGGTTGACACTGTCCCGGCACCTTTGGCACCAGGCTCATGAACAAAAGTAAACAAGAACATCCATTTAACACCAAAAAGCTATTATTACAGACATAGCACTTCAGATGCATTAACCTTGAACATTCCATCCATTAAGCAGGATGCATTAACCTTGAATATTCCATCCATTAAGCAGCCCCAAGTGTATTCTTGGGTGTGGCTGCTAATGGATTGCCTTTGCACGTGCTCACTTTCTAGGAGTGGCAGGGTGTGGCTGGTAAGCCGGCCCTAATGGGCGTGCCCACGATCTCAGCTATATAAGCTGCCCCTATCCTCAAGACAGATGCTTCACGTTATTCTGCACTTGCAAGCAGCGTAACGCTCAACGTTGCCATGGTCAGACTTACCTTTGAAGATCCTGCTTCCTGGACACTGTGCTTCCTGCCAGCATACTTACCAACTGGGGGAAGCTGTTCTTACCTGTACATCTCACCCGTGAACCAAGTATTCATCTTCACACTTTCCGGAAAGCCGATATCTTCATCTTGGCACCCCAGTATGACACGCTCCATCGTCGAAGGCAGTGCCTGCAAGGAAAAACAGAATACAAGATTAGACATAAAAAAAACAGTCAGTTTAAGGTTGCGGTTCACGATACCTCACGCTTTCCTTAAACCATCACTTACCTGCTGTCGAACATTGCGGTAGCATCCATCTTCCATCCAGATGCGCCTTGCGTCTCACAGCTGCATTGAGGCCGCATTTCCATCTAAGGGAAGAAAACAGAAGAGAGACATTATTGCGGGCATGAATAGGAGCAACATATAAAGACATTAAACAGAACGAATAGCAACACAAGAGCTCAAGAAAGACTTACCAATCATACGGAGATGCATAGTCACAGCTGGACTGGACTAATCCTTATCAGGGATCAGTGAAGGAACTAGATCCCATTCGACTCCCAGAAGTAGCAAGATGGAGAGCTTATCTTCCATAATTCACAGGTGAGTTTTATGGGCCGGTGTATGCTCACAGAAACCGTACTTTGGGGTGAAGGGTTCGAGAGGTACAACAATCACAGATTGGCGCACTCACACACTCTTATCTCCACGCAGGAGCAGTATCACTACATACCACCGATCACAGCTTTTCTACTGAGGGAGAGACCTGAAGGGGGTGATTCAAGTTCAGGGAGGGATGCAACCGTGCCCCAACGCCTTCACAGAGACCAGGTGAGCGTAACATATCCTGATAAATGCATTAGGAGATTGTTTCTAAGAGTGAAATGGAACCTAATCTTAACGAGAGAAGTCCAAGGAAACTATGGTGTGCTAGCGTTCGATTTGATCTATTGTAAATTCTGCAATGAAAGGAATCAGATATAGACCTTGAAGCATTTAATGATGTCATGCACTGTAGTTAGGGGTTTGTGTCTGCATTATTTCAAATGATTTGTGGACACATTAAACCAGGATCAGAATGAAAGAGTGTGACAAGCATGCTTGGTGGGCTGCACAATTTCTCTGGTTCCAGCGGTAACTGGGTTTGTTAAATCTCTAAATCTTGAAGCTCTTTAAATAGATCATTACTGTACATTGTTTTGTTCTAATACTGAATTGTTAATACTGATTTGAATCAATTTGTGATTGGAAATCTTTTAGCAGGAAAAAATTGCCTTGAATCAATTTGTGAATGGAATCCTTTATAGGAAGAGGTTAAGAAAACTAAGACATGAATTTGAATGTTTTATAATTTTAGTACCCTAGATGTATTTGAGGTTGTCTTAATGCATATGTTTATCTAATGCTTTATCCTTTTAATGCAATTTCTTTTTTCTCTTTCTTTTGATTTTGTTGTTGTTTTTATTTGATTGTTTTTATTTTTGATAACGTGTGTATGTTAAAAGGATGGGAGAGATGGGCATGTTGACCAAAGTGTTAAGCAGGAGCTATTATTTGAAGAGGGGGGTCTTGAGCTTCTCATTGAAAAGTATAAGGGAGGGAGCGAGTCTGGTGTTGACGGGAAGGAGCTTCCGCAGTCCAGGGCATAGAGAGAGAAAGCTTGTCATCTGGTTCTTTCCTTCCTGCACTAGAGACGTTTAAGTCTGCACATGTCCTAGCTTGATTGTGGTGTGATTCTCTCTGTTAAAATGGGTGGTATTTTCTGAAGTGCTGCAAATGATGACCGTTTGTGCAATACATAGAACATTTATAGTAGTGTGTTGCTAAATATAAAATCGAATAAATAACTGCAATGTATTGTTCATTAAGGAAAATAAAAAAATTAAAAAAACATCTTGTTCTTTTTTTTACCTAATGTTTTGGTCTCGATATATTGCATCCACAGCCTCTCACCTTGTTTGGAAAACAAAATCCTGTTCTTATTTTGATCAATACCATATAAACTGAGATTGCCTCAATTTGTGTCACATGTGGTTATACCCAATGTACTGCCACAGATTATTGAGTATCAGTGTTTCTATTCACCCTCAGATGTTACAATATTTGATCTTGGATTTTACATACTGCGTGCCCTACATATATTATTCTGCATACATGGATCATTATATAGATACCCAATGTCATTCACCAATTCATGAAATGTGTGATCCTGTGTGTTTGTTTTGTATTAAATGTATGTTGATTTGTTTGAGTCTGTGCACATAGGCATGCTTTGCATTTTACACATTTATAGAAACCCAATGGGGTCTCCAGTGAGCAACAAACAGAAATTCCCAAAAAAAGGGAGTGCAATATACACAGATGAGCACTGCCAAAAGTTGTATTTGTGAATGCCCTGCATGGTGATACTAGAAGAGGCAGGATGAAGCTTCCATGTTAGGGCAGCCAGAAGACTGTGAGAGGTGACACCAGAGGAGAAAGCAAGACAAAAGAGAGAGTGAAGATGAAAAGGCAATATTCGAGATTCTCATCCCTAGGTGTCCCTCCGGTCCGGGGTAGAGATTTCTCAGAGGCATGTATTTACCGTGATTCCCCATAGACTTCAATTCTAAGTGTTACATTGTGACTATTCCCAGTAATTCTGTGCCTATTTTACCCTTGAAATGTATGAATTGGGTAACTGTTGCTAAAATGTTTTAATAATTCTAAGAAACCTTCCACTAAGGTTTATAATTGTTTCATCTTCTCTCTGCTTATAAAGCATTATTATATGTGCCAGTGCAGTCATTCTTTATAATGCACTAGGGAGTGAAAATGAATACAGAGTACTGTTTTTAGGCATTAGGTATGTCTTAGATATGCCTTTCTGTTTCCCTTCTTTCCCATACCATATCTATTTGTGTTAGGTGCTGACCACTAGGTCTAGGGCCTCTCACCTATAATAGGTTTGGGTTTTGTCTGTGGGATACTTTATTTTATAGCATGTGCTCTTGGGGGACTTACCCGTTATTTTATGTTGGGTGCTCACCTCTGTTAGAGGGCCCACCTACAGACAGTGGGGTTTGAAGTTTCCTTGAATAAGTATTATGTTTTATAATGTGCTGGTATTGCTTTAATACTGTGCGGCTCATTACAAGTATGCAGGTCCGGAAAAAATAGTACCAGTAAGCTTAATGGCACCATTGTTTGCGGACCGGCATACCACAGATCTGCCTGCCAGAGCCACCATGCCCTACAGGTTTGACCCTGCCGGGGAGGGCACCCACGGTAGGCAGACCATTACGGAAGCACCAGCACTGTTATCAATGGTGCCGTTGCTTCTGTGGTCCCCACTCTCGGAATGGGGACTTACAATTTACTGGCACCAAATTTCCGGGCCGCCGGGTGTTGTAATCCCCCGTTGGCACTGGGAAGACAAACGCTTGTAAATATTTACGGGTCCAGCGGCAACCCACCGGTTTCACCAGCACAGTTACCACCAGAACTTTAATGAGCCCCTGTGTATCAATATCCAAAGTGCTAATTTGAACTGATACTTTTCTGTGTGTTACTGTATTAAACTGTATATTTTCATATATCCTGTGGGGTACATTTAAGGCACTTGCAGAAATATCCTTAAAACAAAAACCACATGGAAATAATGCAGAAAAATGGCTGCCCTTTTCTTTCCATGGCGCATATATGTGGCAAGCACTAAACACAAGAATGCCACCAAAAGAAGTGCTCTGCATTGTTTTACCTCCCTTTGAAATCATATGAAAATGACCTGCATGCAGGAAGGCGCCACATTTGCTGTTCTGTTTTCTGAATACTAAAGCTGTACACATGACATCCAAGACGGCTTTGTAATTTGCTCTTGATTTCCTTTTTAAACATCACAAAGTTGTGCCCTTCATGGAGACCCACCCTGGCATGCTTTACTTCTGCTGAGTACCAAGATGTGAGGAAATACATTTCCAGAACAGCTGATGTACTGGGAAATCACTTGAAAGGCAAAGAATTTAGTTTTCCACTTAAACCCGGCTGTGTTTTCTTTTTCCATAAACCATCGCGCACAAACTACAGTAAATGAACGAAATAACGCAGTGTTGCTTTTTCTAATGTCAATTTCAGGGAAATGCTTGGCCGTATATATCTCTCTGTCCAGAAACTGACCTTATCTGTAAAAGCACTTAGAAGGTTAATTAACAAGATATTGGGCCTCATTAAAAGTCAGGCGGTAAGGGGTTAATGGCACCGGTAAAAGGTTCTGGCGCTGTCAACCCTGTACCGCCTGATTACGAGGTCCCCTCGCGGGACCCGCTCTGCATGTCTGGTTTTACCAGACGTACAGAGCAGGTCCCGCGAGGGGAAGAGGGAGCAAACAATGGGCCGATTACGAATGGCCATATGGGGGCTGAAATGGGAATGGGGAAGGTCCGGGCCCGGGTTCCTGAAGGGAGGAATCACCGAGCCTTCCGAACTCGGAATGGCCCGGTAATTCCCCATTATGGGAACCCTGACCCGATTTTGCCGGCAGCCATGCCGCCAATAGCGGCATGGCTACCACCAAAGTCGTAATGACGGCCATTGTGTGTTGAAAAAAAACACATTGGTAAACTCAAAATGAGTTGAAATAAACACACTTGTGTATTTACTCTTAAGAAAATCAGGGAAATGCTGTTTTAAAATGAACTGACAAATGACAGCCTTGCTTGCAGAGAAACAGCATTGTATATGTGGGGGGGTTGCAGTGACATGGAAACCTAAAATGTACATTATATGTACATTATATTTCAGCCCAAAACACTTGTTTTTTGTTGAAAGAAAGAAAAAAAAATGTTGAAGTCAGCAGAACAGATTTTGCCCATGCATTTACTTCAAAGGTGCCCTGCCTTCCATGGGAAAAGAATTACCTGCACAAGTGAACCAGCCCCCATGGGCACATGAAATGGCCAAAGTGTGGGAGTGTGCAGCCTCGTCAGACTGGCAGGCATCCCTACCCAAAAGGAACAAAGCACCCAAGGTGAACTAGCATTTCACCAGTAGGTGTGATTTCCTTTGACACCCCTCCCCAGCCCAATTGCCTGGTTTCTACGAGCATCATGGAAACCCTTTGTTCAGACTGACCATGGGGAAGACAGTTGCTGTGGGAGTTTGTGGCACTGCCCACATCTGTGACAAATCTACCCCATTAATAATAAGGGACATTTATACTTTAAGACATTTTTCCCCGCGATCTGAATAAGCAGCAATGTAATAGTATGACAGTTTCCATGTGATTTTTAAACAAGTACAATTATACTAAGCATATTTTCCCAGCAACTGGGGAACTGGAATAGCAGGAATAATGCATTTCTGGGTGAAGTATAAATGATACAGACATCAAACTGGGTGAAAATATGTGAAAATAATTTTAAATATTATGTCTCTCCTTAAAATGACAAAATTGTGCCAAACGACAATGCAACATCACACAGAATTGTCGTTCAAACTGGACAATTCCTTGTGAAATATGGGATCTGCATATTTGCTTGTTATGATGATGACTAGTGTAAATTTGAAGTTTTGTTCCTTAACTCATTTTTGTAAAAAAATAGGGTTGTGAGACAAAGGGAGTCATAAAATGCACACACATAAAATGAGGTGACTTCCCCTGAACCAATCAGCCTGGAGGGAGGAGGGGACACCAATAGTTTGGCCTATCCTGGCGGAGGGGGAACTCCAAAGTATTTCTGCCCAGATTGTAAAATTCTATGATGTCACTCTGGCTTTATAAGCAGGAGACAGGGAGACACAGGGATTCAAATATTCAAGGACTCAAAAACCAGCTCCAGAGGTAGCTGACTCCATCCAGGCAGGACCATCCAGACCCAGGCATACCCAATAATCCAAGTAGAAAGGCATGTGATCCCCTTTAGGAGAGTCCAGTGAGCCGATCTCTTGACCCCGCTGTCCCAGTGACCAGATCCTTGGCCCCGCTGTCCAGAGACCTCACTGGCTGTCCAAATTACCAAACTCACACTTATCTTGTGAGTATAGTATCACCCAGTACCCAGAAACTGCATAGCCAGCTCTTCTGACCCGTGTAGCCTATTAAAATCCCATAAAAACCTGAGTAATTTCCCAAATGTATAGTATCATTTGTTTACCCTTTCCTTAGAAGAATCTGTGTTAGTCCATATCTGTTAATGTATTCCTTTAATAATTCTTTCTGTTATCTGTGTATATCCCTAGTACCATTTTGAAATAAATCAATTAATTCCCCTATAAAGAGATTCACAGTGAGCTGGTTGCAATTCAAACTCAACTGGTCATTGTGCTAACAAGACCGAATTTGCCTGTGTATTTTGCTTTTCTTTAAAATCCGACTTGTATTTTCTTTTTCCATAAACCATTGCGCACAAACTACAGTAAATGAACGAAATAACGCAGTGTTGCTTTTTCTAATGTCAATTTCAGGGAAATGCTTGGCCATATATATCTCTCTGTCCAGAAACTGACCTTATCTGTAAAAGCACTTCAGAAGGTTAATTAACAAGATATTGGGCCTCATTAAAAGTCAGGCGGTAAGGGGTTAATGGCACCGGTAAAGGTTCTGGCGCTGTCAACCCTGTACCGCCTGATTACGAGGTCCCCTCGCGGGACCCGCTCTGCATGTCTGGTTTTACCAGACGTACAGAGCAGGTCCCGCGAGGGGAAGAGGGAGCAAACAATGGGCCGATTACGAACGGCCCTATGGGGGCTAAAATGGGAATGGGGAAGGTCCGGGCCCGGGTTCCTGAAGGGAGGAATCACTGAGCCTTCCGAACTCGGAATGGCCCGGTAATTCCCCATTATGGGAACCCTGACCCGATTTTGCCGGCAGCCATGCCGCCAATAGCGGCATGGCTACCACCAAAGTCGTAATGACGGCCATTGTGTGCTGAAAAAAAACACATTGGTAAACTCAAAATGAGTTGAAATAAACACATGTGTGAATTTACTCTTAAAAAAATCAGGGAAATGCTGTTTTAAAATTAACTGACAAATGACAGCCTTGCTTGCAGAGAAACAGCATTGTATATGTGGGGGGGTTGCAGTGACATGGAAACCTAAAATGTACATTATATGTACATTATATTTCAGCCCAAAAACACTTGTTTTTGTTGAAAGAAAGAAAAAAAAAGGTTGAAGTCAGCAGAACAGATTTTGCCCATGCATTTACTTCAAAGGTGCCCTGCCTTCCATGGGAAAAGAATTACCTGCACAAGTGAACCAGCCCCCATGGGCACATGAAATGGCCAAAGTGTGGGAGTGTGCAGCCTTGTCAGACTGGCAGGCATCCCTACCCAAAAGGAACAAAGCACCCAAGGTGAACTAGCATTTCACCAGTAGGTGTGATTTCCTTTGACACCCCTCCCCAGCCCAATTGCCTGGTTTCAACGAGCATCATGGAAACCCTTTGTTCAGACTGACCATGGGGAAGACAGTTGCTGTGGGAGTTTGTGGCACTGCCCACATCTGTGACAAATCTACCCCATTAACAATAAGGGACATTTATACTTTAAGAAATTTTTCCCCGCGATCTGAATAAGCAGCAATGTGATAGTATGACAGTTTTCATGTGATTTTTAAACAAGTACAATTAGACTAAGCATATGTTCCCAGCAAATGGGGAACTGGAAAAGCAGGAATAATGCATTTCTGGGTGAAGTATAAATGATACAGACATCAAACTGGGTGAAAATATGTGAAAATAATTTTAAATATTATGTCTCTCCTTAAAATGACAAAATTGTGCCAAACGACAATGCAACATCACACAGAATTGTTGTTCAAACTGGACAATTCCTTGTGAAATATGGGATCTGCATATTTGCTTGTTATGATGATGACTAGTGTAAATTTGAAGTTTTGTTCCTTAACTCATTTTTGTAAAAAAATAGGGTTGTGAGACAAAGGGAGTCATAAAATGCACACAAATAAAATGAGGTGACTTCCCCTGAACCAATCAGCCTGGAGGGAGGAGGGGACAGCAATAGTTTGGCCTATCCTGGCGGAGGGGGAACTCCAGAGTGTTTCTGCCCAGATTGTAAAATTCTATGATGTCACTCTGGCTTTATAAGCAGGAGACATGGAGACACAGGGATTCAAATATTCAAGGACTCAAAAACCAGCTCCAGAGGTAGCTGACTCCATCCAGGCAGGACCATCCAGACCCAGGCATACCCAATAATCCAAGGAGAAAGGCATGTGATCCCCTTTAGGAGATTCCAGTGAGCCGATCTCTTGACCCCGCTGTCCCAGTGACCAGATCCTTGGCCCCGCTGTCCAGAGACCTCACTGGCTGTCCAAATTACCAAACTCACACTTATCTTGTGAGTATCATATCACCCAGTACCCAGAAACTGCATAGCCAGCTCTTCTGACCCTTATAGCCTATTAAAATCCCATAAAAACCCTAGTAATTTTCCAAATGTATAGTATCATTTGTTTACCCTTTCCTTAGAAGAATCTGTGTTAGTCCATATCTGTTAATGTATTCCTTTAATAATTCTTTCTGTTATCTGTGTATATCCCTAGTACCATTTTGAAATAAATCAATTCATTCCCCTATAAAGAGATTCACAGTGAGCTGGTTGCAATGCAAACTCAACTGGTCATTGTGCTAACAAGACCGAATTTGCCTGTGTATTTTGCTTTTCTTTAAAATCCGACTTGTATTTCCCATAGAAAAACCTACACTATCTTCCTATAAAGAGTCATCCCTTCCCCTTAGAATCCTATCAATTCTGTGCCTTTGTTTCCCATCCCAAAAACCGATAAGCGATTAAGCCCATTTTCTTAGGTTTTTGTTTTTTTAAAGCCTGTGTAAAATAAGAAATTGCAATTCTGCTGCATGTGTTTTCCTGTGCATTGTTTTCCTCCCAAAATCGATTTTCTTACCTGTGTTCACGCTGCTTTAGTGCCCTTCTCAGTAGTCTTTAAGCTTCCTTGGGCCTCATTAGGACCCAGGCGGTAAGGGGTTTACGGCGGCGTAAACAGCGCCGACCCTTACCGCCTGATTCCGAGGTCCCTTAGCGCCATGGAGGATTTAACATCTGCTTTTAGCAGGTGTTAAAATCCATGGCGCTAAGGGACCTTGTTGTTAATTACGCCACCGTAATTTACGGTGGCGTAATTAACGCCTTCCCCACTCCCATTATGCCCTATGGGGCAAAAATGGGAATGGGGAAGGGTAAATGGGTTAATGGAGACTTACCGCCCCGCCAACCTCGGAATGGGGCGGTAAGTCCGCCAACCACCATGGCGTAAACATAGTTTACGCCATGGTGGTAAAGGTACGACCCAGGCGGTAACTTACCGCCTGGGTCGTAATGAGGCCCCTTGTCTCTTAAGTGCAGCCACACTCATTTCTGTCCTACCTTTCCCACTGCAATTGTAAACTGACATACAAGTAACCAGTAAAATCCGAATATGCCATTTTGCTCCTTTTGAAGGTTTTCAATTCATTTCTGGCCTTCCATCCTGGGGTGGTGGGTTGAATTTTTAAAATCGATGTGTCCCTCTTTACACTGACTCCTTGCCATTACTTTCCATTCATAAATAATTTTGTTAGTAGGTGCTTGGGGGAAGTGTTGCAGGGGGAGTGCATAACCTGTGTGATCTGTCATTTTGAAGAAAAGTAATTTAGCTTCTGCTTTCTATTAAAGGTTTATGTATATGATGTTAGAAAGTTGAATTAACTGCATTATAAGATTTTGCATTTGTATTGCCACACCGTGGTGGCTGCTGTCCTAATTTTGTTTTGCTCTGATTTTTCATTGAATTCTAAAAATAAATAAATATTTCATTGTTACACACCGGCCTGGTTCATGGTCCATTGCGACACGGGGTATTTGTAAAGGTGGGTGTGAGACAGGTTGGGGCATGTTCAAACCAAGAATCCAGGAATCAAATAAAATAAAAATAAAGCATTTTTATTGTGCGCCACCTTCAGTATCAGTAGAAGAGGTACCTGGCTGGAGTGTGCTTTGTCATAAAATCCATTCCAATCAGAGTTGTGTATTTTCAGGAGTTATGTGTGTTGACTAGTTGTATCTCTCTGTTAACCTACTAGCCCCACCGGAAAGTTAAGCATTGTCTCTTTGACCACATTACCTACACTAAGAAGCTTCCCTTTCTTGTAAGGTCTGTTATCTTTCCCACTAGGGTTAGTGCTTGGAGTATCCTCAACAGAGGGTGGTTCAAAAACTGGCTTAAGAAGAACCATTATAATAATAAGGTACAGCAGAGAGAGGAGTGGGGGTTGTCAAACATGTGGAGATGGATACAAGGCACTGGATTGTGGGGGAGTGGTAGGCGTACCACCCAAAAAGGCATATAAAAAGGAGCATATGAGGTGTGAGAAGCAGTGTCAGAGGCATTTTCAAAAAGCAAGCAGAACACGCTTTTTTGTGAAAAGGCTGCCCATGCAAACGCTTGCACACCAGTAAAGAAAGGTAAACTGAGAACTCTCAGTCAGATCATGTTTCCAAAACTGCACCATATAATGGTGGTTGCACAATCCAATTGGTCCATATGATTACCCTTTGACAATTTAGGTTGCATGGAAGTGTGAATGTTATCTTGAGGATCTTGAGACTGGGTGTTTTACAGTACATGAGTTGAGGAAATGAAGCTACAAACATGCTGAGGTCTTCATCTAGTAAGAGAAAGTGCCAGTCTAATTGTCTATTGGAATTTCATTGTTGGCTCTTGGCTTTCTTGAGATATTTATCAGTAGGTTATTCCTGGGAATTCATCTTACCTGATTCAAATATTGTGAAAAAGCGTGTGCACCATATTTATTCTGGCTTAGTCGTGCTAGTAGTGATTTGCTTCTTCAGAGGCTTGGTCATTACTATAATGCCTTCAAATTGTGATCATGTATTCTTAAGGGATGTTTTCTTTACTTATTCTGAGGTCTGAACTCTTGGCATGTAGGATAAAAGTTATCTGCTATTTGTTTACAATAAAGTTTTGGTGCATAGATTTCTGATGTCATAAAGGGCTTGGTTAAGCAAACAAATGATGTTTTCATTGCAGCACATCATGAATTTGATGTTGTGGGGGTTGTCTTTGAGCAAACACATGAAATCCTATGGCTTTGTTTGGTCATCATTCCAAATCATGTTTGTGTTAGTAGAGTTGTACGACTTTATTATAGTGCCCCCTAAGCAAAGGGAATGGGAGTGGCAATCTGGTCTTTCATGGGTTCAAGAAGCATTCAAATTGGTAATGTATCAGCCAAGACATGTGATGTATGATACATGTGCTTGGTTGTTTGGCTTCACTGAGGGGATATTCCTGTTCTAGAAAGCCCAGGAATAAAATGGCATGGGAGGGGCATAATTTGGCACATAAGGTATGCCTTCAGTGTGTTTGTAGAGCAGTTTGCTAAACTTAAATACAGTGGGCCCCATTACGAGTTTGCCGTCTGGATACAACGGTACCGGTCAGCTTGCCGGTACCGTTGGATCCAGACCGGCAAACTCTGATTCATGCTGGTGGATGCCTTTCATTCCACCAGGTCTGACCTGGCAGAATGAAAGGCACACACGAGCACAGCTTACCTGTAGCACAGGCACCGTAATGATTGGTGCCGGTGCTACAGGCATCCCCATTGAGCCCTATTGGGCTCAATGGGAATGGGGATCACACGATTCCGGCACCCACGAAAGGGCAATTACCGGGTCCACCGGGGCCGGAATACCCCAGTAATTGTCCATTCATGGGTGCTGGATTTTTTCGCAAGTTTGGAGGTAGCCTGCCTGTATTACAGGCATGGCTACCTCCAAACTTGTAATGAGGCCTAATTGTTTGTAGGTTTATTGGTGAATTTCAATAATTATTGAATTGTATGTAATGATGCTTGGCGTAGATAGTGCATGATTTCTCATTGGCCACATGCCTTGTGAATCATCTAAACCTGACATGAGCCAAGTCAGACCTTAGATAGCAGAAATATGCCCTGGAGGGAGCCCATCCAGTTGGGAATAAGGGAAATGTGCTGTGTTATTCTTTGGTTATGAAAGTGTGGCAGCCCAAAAACCAGCAAATAAAACAAAGTTTATTGCATGCAAAAAGGGTCTCAGATGGTTCCGTAGAAGTAAACTGACACAAAGCTTGTATTATATGAAGACGTTACATCTTTTATAGCAGAGAAACCGCAAATTAACAATACTATGCATAATAATGAGTTCAGCATAATCCCACCACCCGCATTGGCTGCTGCCTATAGAACATACTAATCTCCCCCTTTATAGTCCCTTGACCGATTGGCCACCTCTACACTATCCCCATTCCCCTAGACATGCGGTCCCCTACAACATCTCTGTCAAACCCAGGCATATGATCGGTGGGTTCTTATCACTAGGTTTGTACATTTGGGACAATCACGTGATGTGCACCCTCCTGTTGCAGACACGAAGAAAGTAACTTTGAGAGGCCAACCCTGCTTTTCATGAGACAATAGGCTTCCTCATTGTCGTAGATGCCAAGATGCACGCAAACTGCATCCTCGACCTTGTACTACATTTATTGGCATCACCTCCTCTCGTTCTATCCCAAATCACAAGATGTTCCAGTTAGAGCTCCCCCTTTATCTCCTCTGAACTTCAGGTGTCCAGGGATGATGTGACCAGGGCACCACTCTTGAGTCTGAATTTTGAGGATTTGTTTGTTAAAGTTGTGTGTCTAGCTGTAATTCATATGGGGTGTCTGCCCTGGGGTGAGGGCAGTAGCGTTCTAAATCTTTGCCTGGCTCATTGGCATCACAGAGCCTTGTGCCCTATTCTCATGAATTTGCCCCTCAAAGGGTGCATCCCTTCCTGCTTTTCTACCAACCAACATTTCATTCCCTTCATATTCAGGTCCCACAGCTGGATAGAATTAGTGCTTATCTGCGCACCATGGGTGCTTCTGATCTCGGCATCTGATACTAGGCCTTAACATCTAAAATGGTGACACTTCTGCCAAGTTAATACACCAACACCGCTTCTACAACACTACCTTTCTGGATCCATCTTCCACCTATTTCAGTCTTTCCCGCACATAACGCTACCCTATTTCACTACAATACATCAACTAAAACACTTGGCCTATAATACTGCAGATATTATAGGCCATTATATACAGAAGATGTGACTTCTGCAATCACATCTTTAATGCATGTGTTGCTCTTTCTGTGTTGCTGTATGTAAGTATCTAATATGTGTCAGACCTAACTAATACAATGTTTGTGCTTTCCGCCACCCCACCTTTGCTCTGCTCCCACAATGTTGTTCTCTAATAGGTTTTCCTCACCCTGAACCTCTTTGACTGGCTTAGACGCTGTACATGCATCGCAATAGTTACCCTAATCATGTCCTCTGCACTCACTGCATATCATGAGGGCTAAACTGTATGTGCTTAGGTAAATGCACATACAGTGATTTTTCTGTGTATCACCGAGACAAAATCATTGTTCATTTTAACCAGTGACATGTGCAATGGCACCCACAAGTAGAACAACATTTTAAGATGTTAATATGTAGGCTCATTATGTCCCTTTAAAGTGTCACAATAGTTTATTAGTATCATTATGAAAAGATCTGGGGTTCTTTCTGCCACATAATACACCGGAGACATGAAGTAAGTTGATAGGGACATGTATTCCAATACTGTTGGTGCGATATCAATACTTAGACACTGGCACATCCACAACAGTCAGCTTACAAATCAAACTGCTACTCCTGAAACCCACAGAACACAGTCATCCACCAACACTCCAAGTGACATCATGACATTCTGCACACAGCCCCCATGAGCTAACTACAACACCTGTCGCTCCCTAATGATCACAAAAAGGGATGGACCGGCTACTTAAACGAAATGGACTTCTTGCACAATCCATGTGTGGCCAGCACGAAGACCAATTAGAACATCAAACATACTTTCCACCCAATGCATCCCAAAGCAGAAGAAATGGGGACCCTACCAATGAGCCCGCCCAAAAACATGGAAACACTGGGAAATAAAGAGCCCCTGGAATGATAGGAACAAACAACGAGGCTACACTGAACCAAGGCAAAGCCCACTGCGAGAGTGAACACCACACAGAGAGAGCTATACCTGGACATGCAACAGTGAAAATGCTATACATGCTATAATGGAAATTCTGGTAAACTCTGACTCCACTCCCAACTTCAAGGAATACAAAATAAAAACACCATTCACCTTACTTGGCCCTGACCAACCGCAACTGTAACGGACAGATGAAATACCACACACCTCACATGGCGTCCTAAACACCCCGACTGTAAACAACAGTCAATAACACTGTGTACCTCACAATGGTCCATAAACACCCCGACTGTAACCAACAAAACCAAAAGCACCATGCAACTCACATGGCCCTTAAACACCCGATTGTAAACAACACTCGCTAACACCACGCTTCCCAACATCGAACCAACAGTCAATCACCAAGCACCTCACATGGTCCCTTAAAACCCCGACTAAAACTAGGATTTTTATATCATCATTCATTCCTATAATTACATTAATTATTCATTTTGATATGGTGCCAACTGCAAGCACATTTGCTTCGTAATGCCTGAGCATTTGAATTTGACATACAATAAGGCTTTGAACTGATTACTAGGCTGAAAATCGACAATGTTTCTGTGGCTGCAGAGAGATTTGGTTCAGTTTCAAAACCAAAATTAATTCTATTTTTAAGCACTAAAGCCTTTCGAATTATTGGTGGCATATTAAGGCCTAAGGCCAGAATGTGCTTTCACTGGGGAACCATGGTATATTGACTTCAGTCCTAGGTAATTTTAAGAATCAGAAGATATGGTATTTTTTATATGTGAAAATTAGGCTGTTGCAAAGGATTGTGAGGCAGATTCATAGGCTATTAACCAAAAATAATGCCATTTATAGAAACTATTTGAAATGATCAGAAACAATATAGTTGTATTAAATGAAATCTAGGTGTTAAAAGAGAACGGAGTCATCAGTTCACTTTCTATACTAAAGGTTAGCACGGGAGTTTATTCCATTACTTTTGGTACAAAACACAAATGGAGAGTAGTGCCCCATTTTATATTTAAATTTAAAAATGTTCATTAGGAATATATCCTTCAAGATGTAAACCCTTCGAGGGAGTTATTTAACATAATTAGACCGTCACAATCGCCATATCTTCATTTCAGTTTATAATGTGCACAAATAGCTCAGGTTTTCTATTCATGGTCGATAGATTTAAGTGCATCTTCTTTTCATCCTAGCCTCTGCTCCTCTAATGTTCCTAATGGACTTGGCTCTTCTATCAGGGATTGTTGACAAATACCAATCCATACATGGTCAGAACTAGCACGCTAAATTACATGTACTGCACCATGCATATTAACACTTAAGACAACCAAACTATCCCCTTAAATCACATGTACTTGTGATGATCAATTTACGGGGCACCAGTGGTCCAGGGATGAATATCGGTTTCTAAACCATCAAAACACCTTTAGTACACCAGACGGAATCCAAACAGATTGGAAACACTAGAACATTATAAACCTCCTTGTCCAATTCTGGTAACATGGATGGAACAGCAGGCTTATCTTCGAAAGGTCGTGGGGCGTTGGGTAGTTGCAACACAGCGAAAATACAATTATTACTGGACTGTCTAGTCAAGGTTGTATACAAATATCTGCTTTATTATTATAACGACATAGAGTTCTAGCACACGACAAAATACAACCCACCCTTTAAAGGAATGCAAAGGACAGACAGTTTCAAGAAGGAAAAGGGATGCACTCTGGATACTGACAGGAGGGTAGACAGTATAGTAAATAATCGCAGCAGTTCAAGGCTACTTTGCTTCAGCACAACGGGAGCAATGGGTCTTAAAATGTCTCTATGGGCCTTTCGAGAAGGGGGGAGAGAACCACAATGTACCTTGTGCTGTAGATGTTCTTGGTGCTCGACAGGGTCGAGTCGGCTTCAGGGATCTTTGCAGCTTCTGCAACAAAGTTCAAGATGAGAGACAACTGCAGGCATCAGGCGGCAGGCAGTTCGGGGAGAAAAGCTGGATGAATGGCTGCTGGCCTACACGGTACCTCGGGGTCAGACATAATTGTCTCTGTGCTGGTCGGCAGTTCTGAAGCACAGTTCTAGGCTTTTTGGAGGTCTTTAGGTGACTGCAGCGTAACAATGGTCAGCATTGCAGTTGATTGTAGCTCAAGGGGCTTGGCTGGCTCGAAAATGTCCTTTAAGGTGGACGTCAGTAGATGCTTGTTGATGCACTTATTTATTTATTTATTCTGTTTATACCATGTCAATGCCCGCATTGCCTAGCTTCTTCACTGGGATTGTGTCATCCTTTAAGGAAGACGGCCCAAAGCTGAGAAATGTGTTGCAGACAGCTGCACTTCCCACCTATGAAGTTTGCTGCAGAGCCTAGCAGGGCACGCTTTATGATGGCTGGGTACCGGTTCTGGAGTAGCTGGTGGGTGCTCTGGAGTCTGTATCTCCCTCTCTAACGTGGGGGATGTTTAGGGGAGGGATCTTGCTTCCCTCTTGGAGGTCCCGGCCTTCCTTCACTGGCAGAAGATGTAAGGCAGACTGTACCTTCAGCCAGGGTCCAATGCTGAGTTCTTCTTGTTACTCCTTGCAAATTCTTTAGATGATCTACCAAATGAGGGTCTCAGCCCTCTTTTAATGGTCAAATGGACTACAGGGATTGGTGCAGGCTAAACCTACCTTTATAAGCCAATTCTGGGTTCCCCCCAACAATCTCCTGTATGTGTCAGGTCATAACCAGTGTGCTTTGCAACAGAAAAGGTACAGGGGTGAAAACATGTAATACTACGTCCCACCCATCTTCCTATCTGTTGTGGATCTAAGGTTCCCCGACTAACAGTATATTGCTTTCAGCCACGTACACAGCAGTACCCATGTGTGCATCAAGCATACCTTTTACCTCCTGAAGGCACGTTTCTGCTGCCTCGACCCTAATGGTGAATCCCTCATGTACGCACCAGAGAAAGTGGATAACATTGTGCTTGTGTGTGCCATGCTGCACAATATTTGCCTGAGGAGAAACATCCCACTAAGCCCTGACATGGACATGCCACCCCCAGAGGAGGAGTAAGCAGTGCATGCGGATGAGGCAAATGCCTGCATTGCCAGAGATGATGTCAGGGATGTGAGAATGGCATGCCAGGGACTGATAGACAATTTCTTTTCACACTTTCACATGGCACAAGTCATGTACCACAGAACTGTGTGACACTACCCAAATAATCAACATGACAAGGACACAATCAGGAATGTCCTCACATTGATGAAGTTTAACAGTTTTTATGTCATGAAGTGCCCCAACTATCTCCCTCCCCTCTTTCACCACCAACTACCCAACACGCAATCACTATGCTGTAGTTCCTGATTAAAGCGGCAGGTCTCCATTGAAGCTGTGGCAAGACCAGACTTTCTGGCTCTGTCAAACCACATCCTCGTACCTTCTGAATGTGGTCCCTCTGCGGGGATGACTATAGTAGACATGGAGTCCCAGACATGGGGAACTGGCATCAGGTTGACACAGTTGCATATGAAATGGTGTTGGAGTTTCCTGTCTCCTTTGTTAGCCTCTGCAGCCAGACCCCATGTGGGCCTATTTGAAGTACATTCTATTTGTATGTCAAGTGCTGTCACCAGCTGCAGAGCCCAAAAAAAGGAAAGGGCATATCCCATGCGCCTTTGCTAGTTAAATAGGCTGGCCTTGGCAGGGGGAAGGTTTAACCGACCCCCTTCTGGAGATGCATCATGTACACCACCTGTCAGATTTCAACTATGACTGGGGAAGACTGCACCTGTAGGCTGTGTCCACCCAGAGTACACGGGTCTACGCGTATGATGTGCAGTGAGCATAGGAACATGTGTGCGGCCTAGCCACACACATTTCCCAGAGGTTGATCTACCATCATTCAATTTCTTTCTTTCAAAATTCCTCACAGTACTGCATTGTGCATTTTTAGGCTTTAGACAACCGAGCTAGCACCTCTAAATTGTAAATACTGTACAGACCATGGTCAGGATCTGAAAAGCACAGGTACTCCCTTAAATTGGACATGTTACACTATTCTTGGACAGGCTTTGGACAGCAGTACAATGCCCCTAAATTGCCTATGTTGCACCCTGCAGGATCATCTTTAGACAGTGAAACCAACCCTAACTTGGATCTTCTACATATGCTAATCTTTGAAAGCTTCACAATATCCCAGGAAGCACAGCCCTGAAAATATGGATGAACACTGCATGTTTGGTTTGGCATTTACAAAGAGCTTTTCAAGAAACTTAAGCAGAGACTGTTACTTAGGAAGGGGACAGAGAGACTGCAAACTAGGGATTGCAATGTTATTAGACTGTCCAACCTATGCCACCTTCAAAACGTCCTTTCTTTCATCGACATAATGTGCCTCTTAACACTCCTGCAACTGTTGCATGCTCTTTAGTCCAAGTGAGGCTGCACTCCACATTCGCACGAGGGGATGGGTGCTGAGACAGTCAGGTGGCTGGAACAACGGGCGAGAATACACATTCTCCACCCACTGTTTACAGCCACCCGAGGCCATTCCCCAGGTGGTGCCATCTTTTCTTTCGAATGTGTTGAGGCTCCCAGCCGTCAAAGAAATGGAAAAGGGTCTCAGTCCCCCAGGGAAGTCGCTATTGCAACTCGTTTAAGGTTGATACAATTTAAATGCTTGCACAGAATATATTACTCCAAGGATAAATTGAGAAGGATGGGCAGTTGGGATGACGACAATTGCCCGAAATGCAAAACTCACATAGGGACTTTTATTCATTGATATGGCACTGCCCGAAGTTGCAGAGATACTGGGGGAAGGTGCAACAGGAGGTTGAAGGAGTATAGATTACTATACCTAGATCCAAGGGGATCAACACTTGGGATCTGGGGTGAGGAGGAAATTGATAGACATGATAGAAGCTTCCTAAACATTGCGTGCATTGTGGCTAAAAGGGCTATAGCAGAGAAGCGGATGAGCCCCGGCGATTGCTGCATGGAAAGAGGAGGGAGACGCCCCAGGAAGGGGGGATACGGTAAGGGCAGGGGGGTATGGATCCTGACAGTGGAAAAGGTGACATCTACGGAAGAGAATGGGAGTGGGTGGGAGAATGTGGGCTCAGAGATGTGGGACTGAGGGACCCATTTGCCGAAGTTTGAATGGTACACAGTTTGTTGATTTCTTTTGTGAAACCACATGTGCTCAAAACATTAATAAAAGTTGTTTTAAAAAAGTGGCAGGAGGGATCTGTCGAAGGCCACTTACATTACTTTATAGTCAAATCCAGTTCACCATTTCTTAGAAAAGTGCATTGTTCTTGCCTTTGCTCATCACCATTGGCAGCGACTGCATATGCAGGTTTCATTGAGAACATGGCTTCATGGTTGACAATGAATAGTCACACCTGATTCCATCATTGTGCCCTGTCTTCATCTAGGACTAGTTCTGCTTAGATCTTAGCCAAATCAACCTTAGTCGACAACCTCAAACGTAGATGTGATATTGACAAGGCAATTTTCCCAACAAACATTTGGGTCTGCCCACCAGTGAAACCCCCCCCCCGCAACCCTTGCCCCCCAAGGTGAGGTGATGTGTCTTCTTGCATGGCAGTGGTCCTCTTGTCAGTTACACTCCGTCCTATTTGAGCATATGATCAGGATGATTTAGTTTACATTTTCCAGTTATAGAGAAAATCAACCCATCCCTTGAACAGTGGTGAAAGGAATTCCTTCTGGACAGAGTAGCCCTATTTTATGCTAATGGACAGCGGTTTGAATACTTGAAGTGTGACACTAAGCTTCGGGATTTCTGAACGAGTTTTGAACCTCATAATGTTCAGTGATGTGTAAAGGTCTACAAGGCTTCATCCTTTCTTAGGTCCATTGCAAAAGGTGGCTCTGCTGTTCACGTTGTCCATAGACAACCAGATTACCAAGGCATGTGGTTATGAAAAGGGTGGAACCAGATCCCATTCCCAGGCAGGTGTATTTATGAGAATGTAAGGCTGAGTGGAACAACATTTTTCTTCCGTGGTGTGTGTACTGCATCCGAGAAAAACATGAGTGTGGGACTGCCTAATTTAGATTTGTATTCTTTTTTCTTTCTTAAAAATGTTTGTTTTAAAAAAAAAACATTTAGGAGCTCATTTTGCTCCTTTGTGTAGATTGCAGAGAGGGGACCACTTACACTTACTTGTAGCAGGTCCTCTGCAGGCAATTTTCATTTGCACTGCGAGTGCAAATGGAAAGTGTAAAGAGACAGTGGGCAGCCTCTTTACACCTCTCTTTTGCACTCTACAGTTCAAATAGGGTAATCACGGTCTGCCATGTACGCATGGCAGGCAGAGTTTACAATGATTTCTTATGGAAGCCGCCTGTGATTTGCTGGTGCAAAAAGCAGGCTGATCCCATGGGAAATCATTGGTTTTGCACCAGCATGAAGATCTCATGCTGGTGTACAACGAATTTGTAACTGATGGAGGAGGGAAAACTGGAGCCGGAAACAAAACTCCTGTTCTGCCCCCAGCCCTCTGTCTTTAAAAAAGATACAAATAAAGTGTAGTCTGAATGGAGGTATTAAGACAGGTGCAACTCTCTTAGGCAGGGTATTCAATAGGTAATTTCAATTAACATCATACAGTGAATTTAATTCAGCAATATGTATATGTATTTAAACCGAATGGCAGTGAATTGTAGATGGGGTGGGAGGCATTTGGCTCCAAGCCACTGACAATTAGAAACATATTGAGAACAGTTTAAAAACCTACAGAGATAATAAATTGAACATTGTACATAATGGTGAAGATAATAATAATAATAATAATAATAATAATAATAATAATAATAATAATAATAATAACTAGCTGGATCAAGCGTCTGGAGATAATGTTTTATTTCCACGTGCAGATTGTAGATGTGTCTCAGTCTAAGGATAGCTGTAGACATGCTCAGTCTCCAGGGAGTAGACATCCTAAGTGAATTATTTATGTTATGTTATGTCAAATTGATTTATACCGTGCAACGCTACCCCCCAAGGGCAGTCTCCAGGTGCTCACATGGATCTGCAACACAAGAGGGTGGGGTGTGTTAGTGAGGATAGGATAGGTTCAGTACCAGGGGAAACTGACGTCTGTGTGCATTGTCTTGCGTGTTGGAGTTGTTTTGAGAGGGCCCTGTTAGTGGCAACCTTAATGGTAGGACACTGTGCCTCAGATGTGTGCTAGAGTTTCTGTTGGATGTGTGGGTCGTATGAGGTTAGGGTGGGGTTGTGGTCGTGCGCACTGGTTAGTTGTATCCATAAGGGGGTCCAGAGTCATGGAAGACTGTTAGGTGTTTGAGTTGTGTTGGTGTGCATTTGTTTAGTGTTGATGGATTCATGTACTGTGTGCATGGGCATGTTCCCTTTAAGGTTATTTCCAGAATCTCAGAGTTGGTTGAGTGTGAGAATTTGATTAGTTCTTGTGTGTCTATTTGTAGTGTGGATAGTCCCTCGATCTTGTATAATGACATTGGTTCAGTTGGAGGAGCAGGAAAGGAGGAATTGCTTAGTACTTCAGTTAGTTTGGCAGTGCCTCTGAATTGCATCTTTGATTGCTCGCTATGGTACCTTCCAACGTTCTTGGTTGTGGTCCGTCGGCTAGCCGCACCTCCTCTCCCAGCACAAAGGCAAGCTTCCCCTATGCTTTGAGGACAGAGTGTTGCTTGTACCTAGTGTGTTCTTAATTACTCGTCGGGAATTCGTCAGGACAGTTCCGTTTTGACCTGTTGTGCGGTTGGCTGCTACATGGGAGTACAGCTGGCATTGTCATGCATTTTAGGAAGTGGTGTGCGACCATGTGACTCTAGTAATGTGGGTGAGCAATTCTTAGACTGATGCTTTGATTGAATGTTACCTGTCTGTGCTTTCATGAGTGCATGAGTTGCGCATGGCGTGTCTTTCCCTGAATCTGTCTGTGGATTGGACAGGCTACTCTTCGCCACTCTCTCTAGCAGGGGTGAAGTCCTAAAAATTAAAGTGGGGGGACTCATCAACAAAAACACTGGGATGCAACGTCACCTGAAATTAGCATATCAAGGTGAAATATGCACATTTCATTAAAGTGGATTTGCATAACCACCCAAATTGAAGACGAATGGCATTTGCCTTTCATAAAATTGACACACAGACAAAACCAAGAGAGGATATTTTCTTCTAATAGTGTTTGTCAAAATGTTAACAGCTGTGCATGTTTTAAACTCCAAGAACCAATACAAATGTTTTTCCTGGCACTTGCAGTAGCGAAATACAACATTTCACCTTTAGTTTGTTATTTTTCATCAGGTTATATAGTGCAGTGGTGAAGTGTCCGGCCTACAAACTTGACTACTGTGGTTTGATCCCCGAAGTCATCTTTAATTCATACATTCAAAGAGAACATTCAATGTTTCTTATTTTAGCTGGGGGGGACTGAGTCCCCCCCACGTGTACCCTCAACTTCAGCCCTGTCTATTTGTGTAACATTATTGCACTACCGCACGCAGAGCTTCCCGAAATGGTCACCGTGTAATTTGTTTACTGTTTGCCTAGCAACCACCTGTGTCGTTGCATGTCGCACATTGGCTCAGCCCTTCTATTTCCTGGGCCTGATCTCGCTGGAAGGCGTGAGCTGGCACCCGACCGATGGCACACTACAAAAGGCACAAATCTGTCTGTGCCTGTCCGTGCCGTAGCGGCCGTATGGCATATTACTCTGCCCCTTGGTTTTCACCCCCTGTATCTTTACCTTTGTGAAACAAAAGAGTTGATGGCTGGAAGGTTTAGAATAAATCTTGACCTCTGGCATTGCTCTGGGCAACCCTCCAGACCATCGTTCTTCGCCTGCCAAGGCATTACAAAAGGGGAAAAACCATATGCAAATCAGGCTTGGTCCCACCCCCAAAGGGGTAGTCCAGCCCTAACTGCTAGGTCACATCCCTTTTGCACGAGACCACAAGCATCCCCAGACATGTTTCAGCCTTGTTGGGCGTCATCAGTGAGGAGTAGCTTGGGTCTCTAGGCCCAGCAGGCAAGGGACCCACGTCTGGGCATACCCTTCCCACTCGGGGTGACAATAGCAAAACAAAAGAGTTGATGGCTGGAAGGTTTAGAATAAAACTTGACCTCTGGCATTGCTCTGGGCAACCCTCCAGACCATCGTTCTTCGCCTGCCAAGCCATTACAAAAGGGGAAAAACCATATGCAAATCAGGCTTGGTCCCACCCCCAAAGGGGTAGTCCAGCCCGAACTGCTAGGTCACATCCCTTTTGCACGAGACCACAAGCATCCCCAGACATGTTTCAGCCTTGTTGGGCGTCATCAGTGAGGAGTAGCTTGGGTCTCTAGGCCCAGCAGGCAAGGGACCCACGTCTGGGCATACCCTTCCCACTCGGGGTGACAATAGCAAAATAAAAGAGTTGATGGCTGGAAGGTTTAGAATAAATCTTGACCTCTGGCATTGCTCTGGGCAACCCTCCAGACCATCGTTCTTCGCCTGCCAAGCCATTACAAAAGAGGAAAAACCATATGCAAATCAGGCTTGGTCCCACCCCCAAAGGGGTAGTCCAGCCCGAACTGCTAGGTCACATCCCTTTTGCACGAGACCACAAGCATCGCCAGACATGTTTCAGCCTTGTTGGGCGTCATCAGTGAGGAGTAGCTTGGGTCTCTAGGCCCAGCAGGCAAGGGACCCACGTCTGGGCATACCCTTCCCACTCGGGGTGACAATAGCAAAACAAAAGAGTTGATGGCTGGAAGGTTTAGAATAAACCTTGACCTCTGGCATTGCTCTGGGCAACCCTCCAGACCATCGTTCTTCGCCTGCCAAGCCATTACAAAAGGGGAAAAACCATATGCAAATCAGGCTTGGTCCCACCCCCAAAGGGGTAGTCCAGCCCGAACTGCTTGGGCACATCCCTTTTGCACGAGACCACAAGCATCCCCAGACATGTTTCAGCCTTGTTGGGCATCATCAGTGAGGAGTAGCTTGGGTCTCTAAGCCCAGCAGGCAAGGGACCCACGTCTGGGCATACCCTTCCCACTCGGGGTGACAATAGCAAAACAAAAGAGTTGATGGCTGGAAGGTTTACAATACATCTTGACCTCTGGCATTGCTCTGGGCAACCCTCCAGACCATCGTTCTTCGCCTGCCAAGCCATTACAAAAGGGGAAAAACCATATGCAAATCAGGCTTGGTCCCACCCCCAAAGGGGTAGTCCAGCCCGAACTGCTAGGTCACATCCCTTTTGCACGAGACCACAAGCATCCCCAGACATGTTTCAGCCTTGTTGGGCGTCATCAGTGGGGAGTAGCTTGGGTCTCTAGGCCCAGCAGGCAAGGGACCCACGTCTGGGCATACCCTTCCCACTCGGGGTGACAATAGCAAAACAAAAGAGTTGATGGCTGGAAGGTTTAGAATAAATCTTGACCTCTGGCATTGCTCTGGGCAACCCTCCAGACCATCGTTCTTCGCCTGCCAAGCCATTACAAAAGGGGAAAAACCATATGCAAATCAGGCTTGGTCCCACCCCCAAAGGGGTAGTCCAGCCCGAACTGCTAGGTCACATCCCTTTTGCACGAGACCACAAGCATCCCCAGACATGTTTCAGCCTTGTTGGGTGTCATCAGTGAGGAGTAGCTTGGGTCTCTAGGCCCAGCAGGCAAGGGACCCACGTCTGGGCATACCCTTCCCACTCGGGGTGACAATAGCAAAACAAAAGAGTTGATGGCTGGAAGGTTTAGAATAAATCTTGACCTCTGGCATTGCTCTGGGCAACCCTCCAGACCATCGTTCTTCGCCTGCCAAAGACCCAGGCTACTCCTCACTGATGAGCCCCAACAAGGGCGAAACATGTTTGGGGATGCTTGTGGTCTTGTGCAGAAGGGATGTGGCCTAGCAGTTCGGGCTGGACTGCCCCTTTTGGGGTGGGGCCAAGCCTGATTTGCATATAGTCTTTCCCTTCTGTAATGGCTTGGCAGGCGAAGAACGGTGGTCTGGAGGGTTGCCCAGAGCATTGCCAGTGGTTAAGATTAAGTCTAAACCTTCCAGCCATCACCTCTCTGTTTTTGCTATGTCACCCCGAGTGGGACGGGTATGCCCAGACGTGGGTCCCGTGCCTGCTGGGCCTAGAGAACCAGGCTACTCCTCACTGACGGGCCCCAACAAGGGCGAAACATGTTTGGGGATGCTTGTGGTCTCGTGCAGAAGGGATGTGGCCTAGCAGTTCGGGCTGGACTGCCCCTTTTGGGGTGGGGCCAAGCCTGATTTGCATATGGTCTTTCCCTTCTGTAATGGCTTGGCAGGCGAAGAACGGTGGTCTGGAGGGTTGCCCAGAGCATTGCCAGTGGTTAAGATTAAGTCTAAACCTTCCAGCCATCACCTCTTTGTTTTTGCTATGTCACCCCGAGTGGGACGGGTATGCCCAGACGTGGGTCCCGTGCCTGCTGGGCCTAGAGACCCAGGCTACTCCTCACTGATGAGCCCCAACAAGGGCGAAACATGTTTGGGGATGCTTGTGGTCTCGTGCAGAAGGGATGTGGCCTAGCAGTTCGGGCTGGACTGCCCCTTTTGGGGTGGGCCCAAGCCTGATTTGCATAAGGTCTTTCCCTTCTGTAATGGCTTGGCAGGCAAAGAACGGTGGTCTGGAGGGTTGCCCAGAGCATTGCCAGTGGTTAAGATTAAGTCTAAACCTTCCAGCCATCACCTCTTTGTTTTTGCTATGTCACCCCGAGTGGGACGGGTATGCCCAGATGTGGGTCCCGTGCCTGCTGGGCCTAGAGACCCAGGCTACTCCTCACTGATGAGCCCCAACAAGGGCGAAACATGTTTGGGGATGCTTGTGGTCTCGTGCAGAAGGGATGTGGCCTAGCAGTTCGGGCTGGACTGCCCCTTTTGGGGTGGGGCCAAGCCTGATTTGCATATGGTCTTTCCCTTCTGTAATGGCTTGGCAGGCGAAGAACGGTGGTCTGGAGGGTTGACCAGAGCATTGCCAGTGGTTAAGATTAAGTCTAAACCTTCCCGCCATCACCTCTTTGTTTTTTCTTTACCTTTGTGTACATACTGGACCACCCTATCCGCATAGGACCTCCGCCATTGTTGTTTATAAAGATATTGCGGAGGAGCCTGTACCTTTACTGAACTCCTTTCATCCATAACATATAGTAAGCACATCTCCCTTCTTTCGCTACTAATGGATACCAGTTCCTTTGTTTGCAACAAGCGGTAATCCATATCTATGAACTGCCTCATGTCTAACGTCATTGACATAGTTGCAAGGTGCCGCAATAGCCTGTTATTGTGAACGTGTAAAATGCAGCCATAAACGATCTCCGCTCACGTACGTAACCTACCTTGCCAGTTGCTGTCTCTCATGACCCCACTGCCTAATAGTGCCATACTATGCTGCCCACGTTTGACCTTGTGAAGTAGAAGAATTCCAGGTTCACAGCTATTAGCCATCCCATCCACATAGCAATCAACATATAGTCAGGTGCAATTTGATTTGTCTTGCTCACAGCCCTGACCATGTGTCGTGCACCTAGTGCACTGTACTCTCAGGCGCCACTAATGCAGTAATACTACACTTTGATAAGCGTAGCCTGGTGTCACTACATCTACCTTATCGCCACCTATAATTTATTTATCTAACATTGCA
Source organism: Ambystoma mexicanum (assembly GCF_040938575.1). Lineage (NCBI taxonomy): Eukaryota > Metazoa > Chordata > Amphibia > Caudata > Ambystomatidae > Ambystoma > Ambystoma mexicanum. Next base: position 857,936,262 of record NC_090933.1, on the reverse strand, counting down.
TTACGATACGTGAACCTGCCTAGAGCTAGTATTGTAATTATGCCCTGGATGTACAACTAAATATTCCCGACGAATGTTACTTTCCTAGCCCTATTTTGCTACGATCTTTGAGCAGCTGTGATTCTAACACTTAACCATGCACTTTGCTGAATTCCGCCGAATATGCTTAGTTTGCCCTTTCTTGCTATAAGCCTCAGCATTTGTGTCTCTAATGCTTAATTCACGTACTTGGCTCTACACATCGCTACGGCCTTGTGTACCAAACGCTCTGCATATTGCCTAGTGTATGGATAAATCGAGAGTCTAATGATTATATTTGATATTGGACTATACATTATATTGTGTCTAGCTGGCCTGAAACATTACTGCACTACTATTCTGTTTCTGCCCAATGTACCTAGCGTGCCCACTCTTGCTACCTGTATTGAGAAGCCATAACGTTAATGCTTCCAAGCCTGCCTGAGTTACCACAAAACACCTTTAGCCAATCCCAAACAATCCCTCCTTTGTACTATGCATGCCCTCACATTTCTGTTGCTACAATTGGCGTATGCCCTACTAGCCACTAGCCTATACAGCAAAGTCGCTGACTCCATACACTTATACCATCAGCATACAACTATGTCCAACTACACTATTCCAATACCTGGGATTAAACCTACACCCTTCTTGCCACCACTTAAGTATGATCGCCTGCTTATGACGATTAAACCTACCAAATTCCTACCTAGGCTGAAACCTGATACCAAGCTCTCCATTGAAGAATATACCTTGCTCACTGACCCAGATTGCCCTCTTACCCCTTTCCAATGGATTAACTGAAACCTGTACCTAACAAACCTTGCCCTACTAGAACTAGAAACAACGGACTTGGCTCCAGACTACCTAGGCTTTCTGAGCCCCAGACTAGCACACTAGATAAAGTAAGTCCTTCTCTGCTTGGGAATAATCATAGCACCAACATCACTTCCACAAGTAATATTAGAGTGGCAGGTAACGTTTCCAGATCCAAAACTAGCAACCCCAATAATAAGAGAACGAGTCTGAGTAAACGCACCATCAACTTGATCGACTCTACAACACCCACGATTAAAGGAGCACTAATTAACGCTAGATCTTTGGTTGCCCATGCCTCAGACATAGCTTATCTGATCACGAATGATAACCTTGACTTCCTCGCAATTACTGGTTCTAGCTACATGTAGCAGGAGGCCCATCTCTCTCAATAGTAGTACCAGATAATTACACTATCCTAAGAGCTGGCAGAGTAAACTCCAGAGGAGGAGGTATTGCCTTCATTGCGAAGTCTAATCTAGATATGAGAGTAGCCATCTCACCAGTTGTCACGTCCTGTGAACTTCTTACTGTCAAAATTCCCATCTCTAACTCCCGCACCTTAAATGCTCACCTAATCTACAGACCTCCAGGGCCCATTGGCTCTTTTGAGGAAGACATTATTACAATACTGTCTGACAACACCAAATCCACCTCTCAAATACTACTACTGGAGGACTTTGATCTAGGCTTCAATGACCCTACTGACCAACACGCAGTACTAGTGTGTCTAATGCCTTTTCTGAACTTGGCCTCACCCAAAGAGTTACTCAGCCTACCCACGATAAAGGCAGAACATTAGATTGGGTAGCTGATCTTAATTGCGAAACCTTAATCACTGTGATTACACCGCAATCCTGGACAGATCACTGTTTACTTTCTTTCACCCTCTCAGCCAATATCCACACTAATAAGGCTAACTTAATTATGCCTCCACTCTTTACCAGGAAGAAGCGGAACATGACAGTAGACAAGATCCTTCCACTTGTTATCCCGATCCTCAACTCATTGACGGACACCGTCAATTCAAACGTACTGGTAGATGCATACAACTCCACGATGAATAAAGCCCTAGACATCATCGCTCTGCTCAAACTGCGCAAATGAAAACCTACAGCTCACCTAAATTCATGGTTTACACCTCAACTAAAAGCCTTGTGGACGGAAAGGAAAATGGAAGTACTCTGGAAACACCGACCTACAGAGGAGAACAAACCTAACCTGATGAATAGCTCAGCTAAATATGAAAAAGAAATACTAAACACCAAATGCAAGACTTATAACAACAGGATTAAGATAGTTAATTCAAGTACCAACAAACTCTTTGTTATCTTTAGAGAATTGGAAACTCATATCCCCTTTTCAGATTCCTGTGGGAAGGATAAACTCTGGTGCACTAACATCCAGAATGCCTTATCCTACAAAATCACACTCCTCAAAAACAAAATTGCAGACAAAAGATCGAACATACCAAACATAGGTACTAACCACAAAACCCAAGTGCACAGCTCTAGACCTCCTCAATGGTTTAAATTCTCCCAAATTTCCATCTCTGAGGTAGAAAATATTATTGCTTCTCTGAAACCATCAAGGTACCAGGGAGATAGCTGCCCAGCTCATATAATTAAAGATGCTGCCAAAGATCTGGCACCATTCATCTCTAAATTAATTCATTCCTCATTTTCAACTGACATCGGCCCTAGTAACCTAAAGGAGTCATGGGTCTTACCCCTTCTAAAAAACAGTCCTTGGACCCCACCATCCCCACGAACAATAGGCTAATTACGACTGTCCCGTTCTTGCTTAAGATATTAGACAAAGTAGCCTACATACAGATCCAGAAGTACCTAGAGACTAATCACCTCCTAGGGATTCGACAATTTGGCTTTAGGCCAATACACGGTACTGAAACAACATTGATTGATCTAAAAACACATATTGATGAACTCAAAGACAAAGGGAAAAGGGCCTTACTACTACTACTAGACATGTCTGCCGCTTTTGATTTGGTGGACCATCAAGTTTTATGTAATTACCTTGCACAGCAGCCCATTTCTCGCAGGACGCTATTACATGGATCCAATCATTTCTGAATAACAGGACCATGAGAGTCTTCTCCCCTTCAGCAGCATCAGACCCTATCCCAATAACTTGTGATCATCTGGGCGTCATCTACACTAACTCTGCAGATGACACCCAGATCCTCATTCCTCTGACCGGAGACAATGATAAGGACATGGGCCTAGTCAATAAAATGTATCTAATAATTCAGGCATGGATGGCCACCCACAGCCTCTGCCTGAATGATAATAAAACTGAACTCCTGATTCTAGGATCCTCAAATAGCGTTAACAAATTCATCAATAAATATGCCTCGTTTAACATTGATGGCAACAACATTAAAGTGGAAAATTAGGTAAAAACGCTTATGCCTGCAAGCTGATTCGGGCCTGCAAAAACTTTCTCTCCAACGAACGTTGTATGATCCTACCCAGAGCCTTAATCCTCTCAAAGATCGATTATTACAACACCCTATATCTAGGTGCGAGTAAGTATATAATCAATAAACTCCAAATTCTATAAAATAACACACTTAGAACTGCCCTAAGTATACCAAGGAGAGAATATATCTCTGAGACTCGGAGACAAAACCAATGGCCATCCATCAAGGATAAAACTCAGCTCAAAACTGTTTCATTAACCCATAAATGTCTTAATCATGCTGCCCCACTATACCTAACTGAGAAAATTGTAAAAAAAAATCTCATCTTGCCCTACTAGGACGGTAAATGCTTTTTGCCTGGTAGGTCCCTGGTATAAACTTAAAAAAGCCAGGGGGAGTAGCTCCCCTGTTAGGGCAGCTCAGCTCTGGAATGCCCTGCCCCCCGCTCTGCACTTAGACCAGTCCTTCCCTGACTTCTGCTGTTTATGTCATCTCTTGATACCATGCCTAATTCACACTACTCCATTCTCCGCCAATAATACAGCTCACTCTGGGGAGGATAGCTCAGGGGCAACATGCTCACCTTGCAAATCTTGTCATGTCTCCCCAGTCTCAGTCCAACAATCCAGAGTTACTCCCACCCCTATACAGCCTGTTCTATACTCTAGGCATGAAATCCAAAATTTTTGATAGTTTTCTAAATCTGCTGGCTCTGTAAAAACCCAGCCATCAGGACCCTCTTCCTCGTTTCCCCCAATTACTTTATGTCTACTCTTCTTTTCAGTAGCTTTTTTATCGACACTTAAGGGTAACATTAACTGGCTTTTTTTCTTGTTAGAATATAATCTAAAAATGTTCTTAATGATGCAAAAGGTGCTGAGAATGAGCACCAATGCGGGACAGTTGCTCGAAACAGTCCACCAAGCCAGGTGGGTACCCATGTGAAAATGCTGTCCAACCAGTGTTTTGCTTTCACTACATTAACTTTGCTGGTAAATTTTTCATGGAGTGTCCGTAACTCTGTTATGGCTGCTTTCAATGCTCCATTTGGACCTTCTCTATCGGGTGTCATTGTGCAACATCTGCTCCAAATCTTGGTGCACACGCCTGCCTCATTGGCTGTTAGGAGTTCCATCACGTGCCGGTTATGGAGGTCCACCAAGTGTAGTGCCCTCATCTCCTCCTTAATTGCATTCAAACCCTTTGCTGTTGAATTTGCCAAATGCAGCAGCTCATATCGAGAGAGCTGCAGCCACTTTGCATTAATGGTGGCCTGGACACCTGGGAGCAGTAGTGAGGTAACAAAAGTTGCAGCTTGGAGAACAGTCTGAAATCTTATGGGATAGCAGCCAGTTTTTCAGCACTCTTCTCTGAAAAATAATTATTTGCCCACTTCTTCCTTCTTATTGATTTTCGTTCCTCCTCTTGCTGTGCCATTTTTCCCTGCAACGCATTCTTCATGGTAGTGCTATTTTGAGGCAGCGCTAGTGCAGGACTCAGCAAAGTGACAAGAGCACAAACACAACTCCAGTGAGGCGGAAGATGGGCATAAGCCTTCGATCCACAGGCCCACCATATATCCATCACCACGGCAGTCCCCTGCATCAGCATTGCATTCTGCAACACCCTGGTACATCCACAGTTAGTGCCCAGGTAGATAGACCCACTCGACCTGAAACACAAAGGGAACTGTGTAAAGCTCTTGCTGGTTGATGCTTTTCATGTTACCAAGTTAATGCATGTACATATTTTCCCCAAATTGCTCTGCAACTGTCATTCACCTTGGCAGCCATGTTTTGTTCAAAACCTACCAATCCATCAACATGACATTGCATTATTTCCCCTCTCATTTGTCCCCATGCCGCACTGCTCCTTCTACCCTCATCAGTGGCCTTGTATGACACCATGGTATGCTTTGCCCTTCCTCACTTCTGCACCATAATTTTGTGTGGTCTCTAATTTTTAATTCCCCTTATTAGGACCTCTGTCACATATTCCACTACCTTATGATGTGTTTCCTAATTTTCAACCATTTTTATTAATTTCACGAAATTGTCTTCACAAACCTTTTCCCCTTCATCCACCCACTGAACCGTTACCTGTGTTCCCTGGAATAAACTTCTTGTTTTGCAGAGTGACAGATGCATTGGGAATACTGCTTCCTCATAAGACACATCTCAGGGTGGAAAACGTTTGGACACTCCTAACACATGTTGGATGAGAGAGCAGACGTAGCAAGTGCAATTCACCCTTTCTCTCCCCACACATAACATCTTGTGTTACCAAACATTTCCAGTTCACGCATCTGGCTATCCTTCAGTTCCATGAGGATAACCTTCCTGATTCATTAAACTCCTTTTTCACTATTTATATTTTCATTCAATTGTGTTCCGCTTTGTTCTCTTAAAACCAAATAAACCAAAAGTATTAATCCTACACTAAAACATATTAATATCATCACACTCCAAAACACTGAAAACATCCTTTTTTTCTTCATTAAAACATTTCTGTCAAGGCATTCTCATCATTTTCTTTTGTTGGCTTTCTGTATAGTATAAAGGCTGAGACAAACTTAAAGTCATCTCCCATATACTTCCCATCATGTTGTACTTGGGGAAGCGTAACTCTTGTCTTTACACACGTCTGTGATGTGGGCCCATCCTCAGCGCCCTTTCATTTTCACCACCGTGGGTGTCCAATAGGTCATGGTATGTGGGCCAGTGAAGTGCCCCTCCTCACCTGATTGTCCAGTTTGAGTTCTTGGCCTTGTCTGCAGGATTTTGCAAGTTCTTTGAGATATGTTTCAAATTTCACGCCAAGATGCAAGAAGAAGAGTGTGTATCAGAGATTGTACCTAACAGCAGAATAGGTGTATGCATTCTCCACTCTGTCACAATCTCATGAGGAGTCAAGTGATTATCTCCTCCAAGCTTTTTGAAGAGTGCAAATAAAGCAAGAGGCAAGCAGTGCACCCAGGACTTTCCATGCATTTGCGTAAGCTTTGCCAACTGCATTTTAAGCAGTCCATTCATCTTCTCTACCAAACTGTTGGCTTGTGGATGGTAAACCATGCATAATAAATGCTTTATCCCCAGGAGTGTTGTTATTTCCTTAATCCAATCATTAGCAAAAGGCTGGCCATTCTCAGAATGAATTTCATCTGGAATCCCCCAATTTAGGAACATCTCCCTCACAAGAAATGTTGCCACAGATCGGGTGTCATTATGGGCACAGGGACCAGCCTCAAGCCAATGTGAGAAGGGACACACTACTACAAGTATGTATCTGTAGGAAGTACATCTCTCTTGCATATCAACATAGTCTATATGCACGTGCCGGAAGGGGCATTCCAGTCGCAGCAATGTTCCCTGAACAACTCTCAATGTGTGAGCTGGCAAATACTTCTGGCATGCCATGCAGTTATTCACAAACTCTGCAACATTCTCATGCAAATTTGGTACAAACCAGTCTTCAATCATCCCTGCAGCCACATGCTCTTTTGATACGTGGGTAGGGTAGCGAAGCTGTTCCAATGCCACCCGCAACAATGTCTTTGGCATTACGACATTTCCTGTGTTATCATGCCACCATGCCAAATCAGGTGGGGATAAAGAACATCCTCTCCTCTTCCATAACTCTTTCTCATCATCTGATGCTTCTCCCAGCAGCTCAATTATCTGCAATATTGGGGTTGCATTAAGGTTTTCTTGTAATGCATCTTTTTTTTGCTCACTTTTAGTACTGCTAGTTGGAATATGTTTTCCTTTTCGCTAGGGAACAACATGTGTTCCTTCTGGTATATATGCTGCTTCTACGGCTTCTTTTACTTCTCTGTCTGCTCTTTCTTTTCCTAATGAAATACAATCTTGCCCTCCTGTGTGGCCCTTGCACTTTATTAAAGCTAGTTCTACTGGGAGTGGTAACATTTCTAATAATTTACTCAGTAATCCTGCATGCTGAACAGGCGTGCCATCACTTCTTTTGAACCCTCCCCTTTCCCATCTTGCAAGCCCTGAGTGCACTGTGAAAGTAACATAGGCCAAAACAGAGAAAATGTTCACTAACTAGCCCTCTGACATGTTCAGTGCCTCAATCAGGGCCACCAGTTCTGCTGCCTGTGTGGAGTAGTTGTCTGGTACACCATCAACTTCTTCCTTTTGTTTACTCCATGTCTGTGCCCTACCGCTGCAGGACCTGAATGCCTCTGTCCTGTGGCCTGATCAATAATGGAGCTTCTGTCAATGAAAATCATGTCCCCCCTTCAATCACCTCTTCCTTAACCAGGGGGTTGTCTTCGCCCCTTTCTATGCACAATATGCAGTCATATATGAAATCTCCCTCATCTATTGTTTCTGCAGTGAAGTCTGATGGGTTTATAGTCCTGCATTTCACCACTTCTATTGCTGGGTTGGTCAGTATTACCTCATACCATGAAGATCTTTGAATTGTCAATGTTGATTTTATTTTTTCCAGTATTGCGAATAAGGCATGCTCCACATAAAAAATGATGGGGCACCCAAATAAGGTGGAATCCTTCTCAATTGCAAATGAAGCAGCAGCAAGCCACTGCCCACATGGGAAATGTCTCTGCATCACTGCATCTAGGTATCCACTGTAATATGCAAGTGGCTTGTGTCCCTGTCCCTTCTTCTGTGTCAGCACATCTGTCATTACTTTTCGATCTGAATGGGAAAACCGGTGAAGCTTCTCTTTGTAATTGGGTGTAGCCAGTACTGATGCATGTTCTAACTCATGTGTTAGCTCATCAAAGTTTTCGCCCATTTGAGCTGTCCATTTTATGTTTGTTTTGTGTTTCTGGGCTTATTTTAATGTTTGCAACAATGGCCTGGTGTAAGTCGAGTAATCAAAAATCCATGCCCTGCAGTAGTTGCATAGGCCCAAGAACTACCGCATCTCTTTCACTGTTTTTGGTAGTGGAGTTTTACGTGTGGCTTCTACTCTTTCTGGTGTTATTTTTCTCCAGTCTGCTGACACAATCTGACCTAAGTACAACATTTCTTTTTGACAGTATTGAAATGTATTGTTGTCCACTTTGTATCCTTTGTCAGCTAGCAAAATCAGTAGAGTCACTGGACCTCATTACGAGTCCGGCGGTAACCGCGGCAGTAAAACCGCCTGGTTACCGCCGGACTCGTATTACCATTCCGCCTCCGTGACTCCCGGAATTACCATGGCATTACAGCCTCGGTGTCCCGGGAGTCCCGGAGGCGGAATGGTGTTAATCCCCATTCCCATTGAGTCCCATAGGACTCAATGGGAATGGGGAAGTGGAAACACCGGCACCATCTCGTGATGGTGCTGGTGTTTCCATGTCCGCCTGCAGGCGCGGAGGTGTCCAACCCGCCAGGTCAGACCTGGCGGGAAGATCACCTCCCGCCTGCAGGACTCGGGATCGGGCGGTCCGGAATTAACAGTGGCGGCAGGTTTACTGCCACTGTTAATTCCGGACCGCCCGACCCGTAATGAGGCCCACTGAGTCATTTCTACACTCCTCTTCTGTTGAGCTGCATGCCAATAAGTCGTCAACGTACTGTATTACTGTGCTTGCAACCTGCAAATTGCTCAAATCCTTTTGTCTAACTCTATTAAAGATGCTACATCCCACACAGTACCCTTGGGGCATTCTAGTGTGTTCGAATCTGGTCCCGCCATACGTAAATGCAGTGAGATACCTGGAAGCTAGGTGTAATGCAATGGTGAAAAATACATTCTTCAATTCTACCACAATGAAATACTGTGCCTCCACTGGAATACTGAAAAAATTGTTGCAGGATTTGGGACCAATGGATACTCTACCTCAATAGCATTGTTAAGAGGACATAAATCCTGGTAAAGCACCACGCCCCTCCCTTTGCTTTCTTGATTGGATAGATAGCCATTCTGCAACGTGGTGTGCTTTCCTGTATTATGCCTTATTGCCGTAGGGCATGCAGTGTCTCATAAATGCCTCCATCCGCTTCTCAAGAAAGGGGTAATGCTTTACTCATGGCAATAGTGCTCCTTCTTTTAATTGGATGTCTACTACCCCAGCCCCTTTTAGTATCCCTACATCATAGGGTACAGTTGTCCATAAGCTTTTTTGGCACTTTTTCCAAATCTTCCTGAAAATATTTTCTATTCTTTTTTGTTATCTGAGTCATCTCGGGGACCTGCCCTCTCTTTTATGTGTACTGGACAAGGTATGCTCAATTTGAACACTACCTCTCCTTCTTCATTGTCTTTTGTTACAAACAACTCTGTATCACTTACTCCTATTAATGTCAGTGTGTGCTCAATACAAAATATTGTATGCCATTCCATGGTGTCTTCATCAGTGGCAACCAATATGATCATGTCCTTCCATTCAACAACTTCCTCTAGGTACAGGCAGTTTGTTTGCCTGAACTAACAGAGGTTGGACACCTTGGCCTGAACAAAGTTTGTTGGACAACCGAAACACCTTTCTTCAATTCCTGGTAATCATGCCAACAACATGTACACCCCATTCAAAAAACATCTCCATTTGTGTGGGTATCCCTCTCATCGTGATGTGTGCATAGTATGCTTGAATCAATACTGCCACTCCAGCTGTATATATTCTGGGCATGGTGCACACCATCCCTTTCTCTGAAAATAGAATTGTGGCGTTCAATTTGCTAAGTAAGCCCCTTCCCAGAATGTTGATGGGAGTATCTTTCGAATACAATAGTGGTGCTACAATAGTCTGTGTTCCTATTGTCAAGGATAAATCTTTTGTCAGAGGAACTTTCAAAATTGTCCCCGAAAATCTTTGTGTCCAAACTTTTGCTGCATAATGGAAATCCTTCTTCCTTTATGCTATGCATGATCTGGTTGCTCCTGTATCTATAAGAAAGGAAAATCTCCTTTGTCCTATATGAACTGCTACCTCCGGTTCCTGCTCAGGGTCCTTAGTTACTGCTAGAACAGGACACACTCGCACTCCGTGTCGACACCCCTATTGGGAAAATATATTGGCGGATGATGTAAATGGATTAATGCCCACCACTGTCACTCCGGTGTATTGGGGCACAGTGGTCTGTCCCAGTAATGTTACCCCTTCTTGTACTTGTGTCTGCACTGGTGCCTGGAGTATGCCTACTGTACCTGGGGTTCCTGCCATCTCCCCACCCTGCACTTGCACTTGTCCCTGGGTGGATAAACCCTGCAGTTGTGTGGGCTGCATCTGTAGTTGCTTCTGCTGTATCACCTTTATTTGTTGAGGTGCCTGTGCATAATGCTGATGTAGTTGCCCTGCTTTTGCTATTAGCGGGCATGTCTGTGCAAAGTGAACAAAGTTTCCACATGCAAAGCACTGTCACCCAAACCGTGGCCACATGCCAAGTACCCCATTTCCATTCCTTGTGTGTGATATCCTCTCCCTGTCTGATACTGTCCCATGTAAGCGTTTATTCCTACTGTCTGCACAACCCCTGGTTGTTGCTGCACGTTTTAAATGCAGGTTGGTGCTTCATCTGCACCGTTTCACCCTGCTGATTGGGTGGTACTGGAGTGTACCCTCCTGGTTGCATTAACATTGCCACTGGGAGCCCCCCTTGCTGCGCCTGTGGAACGACAACTGTCCCTGTAAGCACTGCTCCTTCCATGTTTATTTTAGCCATTTCTTTCTGAACTCATTTGATTTCTGCCCTTGTTGCATTGTCAGCTGTCTCCTTATCCATCTCTTGTTTGCTTTGCAATAATGTATGATTGTTGGCTGTATCTCAGGCCACCCTTTTGCCTCAATTCTCACTATCTTCTCTGGGGATGACTGCCCATCTGCAGGGAACCCCCTCACTAAGATGTGGTAAAACAAAGGTATTTTGTCATCCCAAGACTGTTTATTCTCCTGGATAACCATTTCTTGTATGGACCGTATATATTCCGCAGATTCCACATCAGGCTTTATTTTACAAGCCAATATTGAACCCATCTCTGACGTATCTGGATACTGCTCCATTAGAGCCTTCTAAACATGAGTTTGATAGTTCATAAAGGGTGCTCCATCATGCAGGTTGGAGCTTAATTTTATCATGACATATCGGGCCTGTTGCCATATTTTGTCACTTCTCTCCCCAAACAACACTGCCAATACATTCTTTATGTCTCCTATTGCCAATGGAATTCCAGTTGTCTCTTTCTCAAAAACATAACTCCTTTTGCCTCGCCCTGCCATTAATGGAGGTAAATTGTAAACCAAATCCCTATCCATTGTCTGACATGGTATGTAGTTAACCTTACCCCTTGCCTTCTGCAAAAGGGGCATCTGTGTGCAAGCTCTGTGTTTATTACCATGTAGTAGCCTTTTTGCGACTGCTATTCTCATTTTGCTACTCCAAAGCCAATTTGCCCATTCAACCAATGACTCTTCTCTTTCCTCCTCTTCTCTCTCATTTCTTCTCCTTCCCCTGCTCATGTCTGTCAAATTGCACGTGTCTAAATCGTCATCCCCATGATCACTGTCACCATTGCCCTCGCAATCTGATGTTGTGCGCACACCTTCTGTCATGTCATCTTCACTGTTGTCCGAGTCCTGTCCCCAGTTGTCAATTTTAAATTGTATGCGTCCTGCTGGCCACACCTGTTTATCAGCTGCCTTTCCTTGTTCTTTTCCTTTCTTTCTCTGTCTCCCTTTCCATGGCTTTCCCAGCTTCCCTGAACACAGAGTCAAGTTGCTGCCAGGTGCTCTGTTTAATGTCCATTAAATATTTACACCTCTCCTTGTCATCCTTAGTAATGGCACTCGCTACACCCTCATCTTTCCTTTTATGTGTTCCTTCCTTATCTTGAGACACTCGTTTAGGATTCGTATATCCTGCAGCTGGTTTTAGTAATGGGTATATCGTATAAGGAGGGGGCGGTGCACGTCCCTGCTCCTCCTCTTCCTTCACCTTCTCCATCTCCTTTTCCTTTTCTTCTTGCAACTTATAAAGCCATAAAATGTCTTGCCTCTTTTTAAGCTTGGCACCTTTGTAAGTAGCCGACAAATATGAATACATGCTGTCGATGATATCTTTATCAAATGTTCTCCCTTTCTAACAATTCCCAACAGCGTCATGTACCCACTCAAAATGTTACTTCGTTATCTTGTCACGATATTGAGGCATTTTCCTACACATGCAATTAAGCGGTGCATCCATCCAATAGGATGTCATTATCCCACCTTAATCCCTATTGTCACAATACTCTTTCTTCCCTTTTTACTCTTTTCCTTTATAATGCAAACATTTAAACTCTCAAACCTTATTCAATCAATCCAACTCACTCAATGTTATACTTACCACTTACTCGTTTGCCTTATTTTCATCTACTTTGACCTTCTCCACAGGCCCCACCTTTTCCCACCTCGCACCCCACACTTACATACACTGGCCTTCTCCACAGGCCTGTCTTGTTATGTTGTATTAGTACACTAATGGCCTTCTCCCCAGACTCAACATCTTAACAATAATGCTCTACTTTAGTACGTTAAAAAGAGCAGTTGCTCGCCCATTTAATTGACTGGACCTTTAACTCGAGCTATGCAGCTCCGTAAATATTTACACTCTGGCCCTTCTCTCATCGCCATAGTCACATTAAACAAATACTATAACCACTTTCCAAAATGCTAACAAATAAACTGCTGCTACTCACAAAACGCATGTCTCCCTAAAAACTATTTCCCGAAAAATAAAACAATGCAACTATACCAATTGCCTGCACTACGCGCAACTCTTGTCTAACAAGGTCTGCCATTTACTACGCAACCCTTTGCTATAACGCAAATGTGCCATCATCCACCTGATCCCTATAGGATTGGCAGACCTAAAATATAAGACTACTACGGTCAATCACCCTTCACCACTTCTGAGGGTGCATCGCTATTCACCATAAATAATCCCTCCCACCCCTTGCACTTGGGTAAACTCACTTATCCTTTTATGAGATTCCTCACTTCTTTTGACCTTGTAGTCTCCCTTTAAAGACCTGTACTGCATCTGAGTGAAGGAAGCGCTGGGCCAGGTGGACCTTTGGAAATTTGGGACGGCAGACCTCGCCGTTCTTTGAGCTCTTGGTACTGGCCAACGGACACTGTAGCGCACTGTTCCGGGAGCACAGCTGGAATTCCCACACCTGGTCGGAAGGTGGAGAAATCTCGCTGGGGCCTCCTAAAATGTGTTGGAGGTCGCCTTGGGACTCACCAATAAAAAATTACAAAAGTAGTCAAAAATGAGTGCATGCCAGGCAAGATAAAACACAGGTTTATTCAGGGCCCAGATGCAGCTGGCACAGGTATATTCAAACAGATTGTGGAACAAAACTGGAAGGAGAGGCGCTGTCAACAGAACGCCCCTAAATCTAAAACTTTTATACCACTCTGGCTAATTAACATTAGTAACATTTCAACATGAAAAAAATCTCCCCACACAAAGCTGATTGGTATTCGCACGTTGAACCTTTATGGAATGCAATTGGGTCCACAAACCTTCCCACACCACCCCTAATTATAATTTGTGACATCACAATCCAACCCCCACTTCTCACATTGTAATAACAATTCATTGAAACATTTGAGATGACCAGCAGAACTTTATTCGTCTGTCACAGTCACCTCATTTACGTTCTCATGAGAAAAGCTCTCTTCCACGGCACTGTCAGAGCCTTGAACCACAGACATATTGCTATACAAATGTTGCATATTAAGAAATCTTTGACTTCTCCCCAGGTAAAAAAACACTAAGGGGCAATTTGAAACCACTGTGGTTCTTTTGACACCATCTAAAAATCACGTTTTGCAAATAATTTTGAATTCTAAAATGGTCATGCCCTCCTTGCCTGTTGGTCGGACCCATGGGTTTTAATCGGTGACCTCGACAAAATAACAACTGTTGTTTGCTTCTTACCATACCTGCCTGGGATCGAGGGACCTGAATTGCGTTACTAGCCACTGCGGCTTCATTGCAGATTAATAAAAACGTACGCATGTTTTCTGCAACAGCGTGTTTTAAGGCCTATTTAATGCATTGTAGCCTACCCCTAAGTTTGCTTATACTTATCTATGCCCCTGCATTTCTTTTTAAATGTAAATTACTTTTATTTTGGGCTTGACTGTATAACAATTAAAAGGAGCCGCCCTCCCTTTTACAGTGCAACTCTCGTAATCTTCCTCTGTGGCCCCTTCACTGTCACCTGTGACCCTTCGTGGGGTGGTGTTTCTTCCTGCTCTGCAGGATGGCCACTCCTGCATCTAGTGGTCCTTGGTGGTCCAGGAGTAACTGTAGGCTCACCACTCTCCTGCCCCTGTCCCCGTCCACGTCCTCTCTCTCTCAGTGGAGCGTTCCCACTCATGGTGCAGTCAATGGCAATACAACCCTCAAAAATAGGTTACTTGACACACTATGCAGATGAGTAGTCCTGTAAGGCTCTGCAATTTACTTCCCAAAAACAAGAAAAGATAGGTGATGCCCAACATACAATGAGATAGCGGATGCCTAACGTAAGCTTGCGCACAAAGAAAAGAAGAGATGTGCGATGCCCAAAGCAAAAGGTGATGAGTGATGCATAACATAGGCTTGCGTGCAAAAAAAGAAAAGATATGCGATGCCCACCGTAAAATAAGATAGGCGATGCTAACATAGGCTCACATGCACCCTCAATAAAAATATATAAGATACATGTTACTGAAGATCTGCAACACTCATAACAAATTTTGCCTGTGGCAATCCTCTGTCTCCGTACCTTCTCACACACAACTGGAAATACGTATTGCACCTCTGAAATGTGCCCATCACTGGTGTGCGCTGTGTAGGCTTGCTATGTGTGGCACAGAGCATGCGATTTACACGCTAAGGCCCCTTGCTCTTATCTTTAAACGTCTGCCTTCATAGGCTCATGAGCCACACAAGTTCCTCCTCCCTCTTGCCATTTTGTGACTCCTCCTGGACTGTACTGCTGCCAAACCTTACCATCTGCTGCTGCCTGGTAGTGTGTGCCTTCTGCCCACCAGCGCTGCCTTGGAGTGCCAATTGTTCCCCCATTGTCTGTTCTGCTGTGGCTCACCTGTAAGGGGATGTGGCCACCTCATCTTCCATCTTGGGACGTCCACCTCTCTGTTGCACCAACACAGCTCCACAGCACACCATCAGGGCTCGCACTTCACCACTCCTGCCTCAAGGGGTGCCATGTCTGCTCCATCATCCTCTCCATCAATTGGCAGACAGGTGCCAACTTCACCACCACCGAAGTTGCCATCCTGGGTGATAGGGTCATGGCAAACTATGATGCCCGCTTTGACCCACAGATGAAGCTTGGTCTGGCCAGACGTCTGAGGATCTGGGACCTCATCACGAATGCCTTCAACAAGGAGGGGGAGTCAGTCCATTCCATCGAGAATGTGAAGAAGCACTGGGAAAAACTGAAGCACCTGTGCAAAGAAAAGGCAAAGGAGGCCCTCTAGGCAGGTGCCACTGTGGAGACGCACCATGTGGGCCGATATTGAATGAGACCCCTTGAGTTCTGAGTCCTGGAGATATTCTACTCAGCACTCGACACCCAGATCCTTGACTGGAAGTTATGGATTGAAGCTGCAGGTGAGTACCCACTGGGTACACAGCTCAACAATCTAAATGTATTCTGAATTGGTATGCGTGATATCAGGTTATCCCTTCTGTACAATGCATGTGTGTTGAACTAATGTACACGTGCATGCAGCCTCATGGCAAGAATGGGAATTTCTGATGGAGGACTTCTGTGCAGCGGACAAATATAGGTATGTGCACTGTCAGTACTTGGTAAGTAAGTGCACCTGTGCGCATGCAATGCGAGTATTCAGACAGGTAGAGATGTCGGATCGAGATGTTGTGGGTAAGTGAGGGACATAAATGCTCAATACCTCTATGGGTTGCTCATTTGCAAATGAAGTTTGTATCATCCACTCTCAGCAGCTGGAACGGCCACATGTTTATGGATGACTGCATTCTGTCTAGGCATTTTTTGCCATTTTCTGCTATTTCATCTTTATAATGGGCTTCTCAACTGGTTTGTTGTAGTGATCTACAGATGACACTGGTGTTTCGGGTTAAGCTGTGCTGCTTTCCCAACTTCCAACATCTGCAACTTGGCTTCCCCTAATTCAATAGGATGCCTTTTCAGGTGAGCCACCATTTTTTGCTTCAGTTCCAAGCACTTGATATAGCACTTTTTGTCTTGTTTCATTTCATTTTTTGCATGTCGGTCTTACTTTAGGTTAGGATTTGGTCCTGGCTTCCCCCAGCGTGACTGACCATATCACTTCGTTACGGCCACCATAGCAATTTGGCATTCATCAGGTTGTTCCAGTATTGGCCTTCTTTGGACTAACAATCATATGTTTATATATAATCTGCATTGTGCACTTATATACGTGTCGCAGATTAACCATGGTCCTGAAGGTTCCCCACCATTCTGCACGGTCTTCTTTTGGGAGTCACTAACCCTTTCGCTCTGTCATATATAGCTGTTAGATTGGGATTCCTATTTTGCTTTATTGTTATACGGCATATATGATCCCTGAGTTGTTTCACAAAGAAAATTGGGCTGCTCTTGTGTAGTTGCCCTCTCTGTTTAATTGTATTCGGCAGACAGTCAGCTATGACTCATATGTTCTACGCAGTAGTCTATAGCCATGTTTTTGTGTTTTACAGAATGGTAACATCCACCTCCTGAGGAAGACGTTGTGTTTACTACCAATACACATCGAAACTGGTCAAGAGATATAACCTACAGGGATGTGATCTTTTGCACTTTTCCTTCTGATCCACCCTGACAATAGATTGTTTATTAATTAATTCTATTGATTATGAATATAAAAATGATGTCTGTTTGATGGGGACCAGTCATGAATTCCTTCTCCCCACAGGTTTTTTAGCATGATTCTATTGTCTTTTAAGCTTTTGGATGTATGTCACGGTATGTTGAGTTGGGTTTGAATGAGTGCACTATGAATGGCAAGTATGTGTGACAGTGTTTTAGCCGACTTTAGGCATACGGTTGCTGCTGTTTTGCTGTATTAAAGTGATCAGTGTTTAATTATTTGTGATTGACTCACCATTGTTTAAATTGTTGGTATCACTTTCAATAAATTTTGATACACATTTTTTCAAATTGATTTGTTTCTCTGGACAATCTTTTTCTGTTGTTCTATGCAATTGTAATACTCTGGTCCAGAGGCTAGAGTTTCCCTGCCCTTTTCAGATTTTTCGTTGGATGACTGGTGATGACATGTTGTTGCTTTGGACTTACAGGGACGGCTGCTTGATCTTTCGGTCCACTGCATGAGTGGCCCGACATGACATGTCAGCATGGCATTTGTTGGGGCTGTGAGCAATAGTATTGCTGCTTGTACCTCAGCAATTAGTGTCTGTATGTGCTGCATGATTTTGGTCATAGTGTCATAGGTGCATGTTCCTACATGTCATTGAGTGCCCAAGCAGATATCCTGATATCTCTCCACCCGCTCGCATGGCCATGCACTGTGGAATCACATCATGACTGGCTCTAGGTGTCCTGCATTGAACAGGGTTGCTTGAGAGCTATAGCGCACCCAGCAGTCCCCCTCTTCCCATTGAGATCCTTTTAAGTGCCAGTTGTCTGCTCTCCATGCCCTGTCCTCTAATAGTTGACCTCAGGAATGCATGGTAAGTCCAAAGGGCTGGCCAGCTATGGACGTCTGAATGGGCTGTGCTCTGGAATGTACTCCTGTTGTGGCTATGAAGCGGCATGACATTCTTGGCCTGACCTCCTCCTCTGTGACCCAGGGTACACAGATGACAGGTAAGCATAGTTGCCTTCCTCTTTCTTACTGTTGACAGTGTGTAAGTTCCCCTCTGTGCTCCACTTGGTTCTTGCTGCCACATCCAGGCTCTGCACATCCCCATGATGGCCAAGGGCCATGCCCCACACAATGTGCCAGCAGACCTTTGCTTGCTGGGGACGTTCTTCTGAGTGGCCAAGTTATTTTTCGGCCCCGCCGCAAGGTGTCTGACTGTCTGTCTGGGTCCCTGCAATCGACCAGATCATTTGGCCATCAAGGATTGGACTGCATTCCCCTTGAGGAGTGTCCCCTTACATGGTTGTCTCTCGCCACCAAGCAATGCAAAGGCAGAGCAGTCTGGCAGCTCCCCAACAGTCAGATCATAGTGGAAGAAGGGTTGTCTGGCTACAGGCCCAGCCAGCATGCAGCAGTCACAGGACCACATGAGCCATGCCCTCGCCTATCTCCACCAAGCATATTTTTCCCCAAAATTCCAGGATGATCACTGTTCTGTGAGGTGCCGCCTGACCCTTCAACACACCAGTGATGGAGGTGTTTGCAGCAGGTTCACCCCTCTTGGTCGAGTTGTGCCTGGTCCGAGCCTCTCCCTCCCACCCTTCTGGCTGGACATGCACCATGGCTGGAGAAGGCATGCACTAACTGGGGCAGTGGAAACTCTGGACGCAAGCCATGCCCTACCTGTGGATCGCCCCAGTTCTGGTAGTGGCCTCTCTCTGTTCCCCTTCCGGGGTTTGTGGCAGACGTTCTGCCTCAGCCGACACCAAGCAGCCGAGTTACAACCGGTGCGGACCAGGGGAATCAACTGTTTAATTTAAAAAAAGCATTGCTAAATCCCACAGCAGACGTTGACACAATATGTTTCTTGACCAGTACTCTGAATATCAGAGTGCAGTATATCAATTAAGCATGGGTAAAAAGCAGGAGTTACTATGAGTCTCATAATATAGCCATATGCCTTGTCACATCATCTCATTAGTGACGCGCATGAATGGATAAACAACATTCCCACTGTCCCTAGCTACTATGTACCTAAACCACAGTGAGAGATGTAGGATAAATGGGAAGACCTCAGCCCGCCATTGTTAAATCGCTTATCATATCGTTTATTTCACTTAGCAGGTGAGGCAGTGGGCAAGTCACATGGGGCTCTCACGTCTGGCTGCAAGGTCCCAGCACCTGCTGGGCAAAACCTGCTCTGGGGACAATGGCAGGCGGGGAGTTTGACTGGAGCAGTACACCTGTCAAACGATAACGCAGGTGTCCTAAGGCGAGCTCAGGGAGGACAGCAACCTCCGGCAGAGCAGAGGGGCAAATGCTCACTTCATCTCTTTTTTCTCTATGAATACTGACCATAAGGCGGGGCCTCATGATCATTTTGACTTTTTGGGTTTCAAACAGCAGATGTCAGAAATGTTACCACAGGGATAACCAGCTTGTGGCGGCCAAATGCTCATAATGACATCACTTTTTGATCCTTCGATTTTAGCTCTCCATATCATTGTGAGACACAATTCACCAAGTGTTAGAAAGTTCACCCACTAATATGGAACATGAGCTCGGTTTAAACTGTTGTGAGACAGGTCACTTATACCCTACTGATGATGTGGTGTTGCAATGGTTATCCTGCTCAGTACAAGAAGAACCGCAGGTTCAGACTTTGGTGTATATGCTTGGCTGTGAGGCAATGGGGTGAAGGTACCATCTGTGGGTTGTGGCTGAACATCTCTAAGTCAGAATCCTCCCTAAAGCCTAATGATAACACAGTGCTGTGGAACCTCGGTTCGCATAGGATAGCCGTCCTGTGGGCTGGTGCATCGAGCTGCTTGCCTTGAGACTCAAGTGTAGATGGACAGGGACCACCTCTCTTGCGCTTGGTGCTCTGCATGTTCATGGGGTACCTGGTGCTCATTCATTTGTAGATGAACAGATTCTGGGTCAGGGTTTTGTAAGTAGCATAGCAGCTGCCTTGCTGAAATCTATTGAAAGTCATCCCCTGAGCCAAACTTAGAGGCAATGCGGTAGTGGGAGCACCATCGCAACGTTCTCCGTCATTCCTGCTGCACTGTGGGATGCAGGGGAAACTACCACCCACCCTGGGTGTACCCACAGGTGTGCAGACAGGGCGAGGAGTGCTCTTCTCCCATTCCAGTCAGCTTAGCAGTCCAGGTGGCCTTGGCTCAGCCAGCAGAGGCAGAGTGGCTCAAACCAGCCCATGGGAGACAGGGAAGAGAGGCTGGGCCTTGGTTCACAGATGGTAGCTTAAGCCCTGGCCCTAGGGTGCCGAAGTGGCAACTTGAGTCCCGGACCCCGGACAGTGGTCTTAAGACAGGTATGACCTCATGTTTGCCTGGCCTTCTGGTCAGGGGTGGTCGGACTTGATAGCCTGAGTCGTGGCTGGTCCGGCTGTCTCCTATATTTGTCTGCCGCCAAGTTCCATGAACCCCCACGTAGTGGGGGACTTTGTAGTTATTGGGAAGTGTCTCCCTGTGGGAAGGACACGTGGCGTGGGATCCAGACAGGCACCTTCATGCTCTGAACAGGGACCCAGGGCTACTCTGGCTCAGCAGGCCTGAACTCTGAGGGAGAGGCTACGCAAGCACAGCAGCTGAAGGCCCAGGTAGTACCTGGGGTCCAGTAGGAGTCCCAGGGTAGAGCTACTGGGTCTCCACGAGGCGGTCATGGTCCCCAGGCCCCTTGGAAGGCACTGCTCTAGGGCATCAAAGTGAAATCCCATGTATGACTCCTGGTGCCAATCCTGTTTGTACACTTTCCCAAGCTACATGTCTATGTGAGTAGATAAGGTGATCTTGCGACACCTCCTCCTCAGGGAGCAATGTTGCTGGGGGAGCGTCAGTACCATTGGGTAAGGCTGCCGAGGATAAGACCCAGGGCGTGATTGTCATGGGGTACATGTCAGCAGTGGTGGGACAGGGTGCTGCCACACAAGGGCCAACTAAGATGGAGGGCTCTCTGGAGGCATCGGGATTGATGGGGGTGATATATGATATGATATAATATGATATGATATGGCATTTATAATGCGCCTATACACAAGTGTTTCAAGGCGCGACGCGGCAAACGAGGGGAACAGAGGGAGGACAGACAATGTTACTACTAGGCCAGGTGTCATTCAGATCACGCAAGTGCGTCTGAAGGGGTCAGGGACAGTGCACTACATGGGAATAGATAAACAGTAAGTAAGTAACGGCCAGCATGTAGCAAGTGCAAGGGTAAGTTCAGACATCAGGTGTCAAGGGCTGGTAGGGTGACTGTAGGGATACAGAAACAGTCCCCAAGTGCAGGGGATGCCGGGAGGGCAGTGCAGGTGTGTGGCGCTGGTGGTGGGGGGCCTGGGCCTGGGATCAGAGGCTCTCCAGGTAGCCAGTGCAGTTCCGATTACAGCCAGGAGGTCGGCAGAGGAGAGGAGGAGAAAAATTAGAAGCAAACAAAAAAGGTTTTGAGGTGCTTCCGGAACCGAAGATGGTTCTCCTCAAGTTTATGGGAGGCAGGGAAGCTGTTCCAGAGGCAGGCACCAGCCGAAGAAAGAGATCTACCACCAACTCGCTGCTTGGAGATGCGACTGACCCTGAGGGATTTGGAGGCGGATGAGTGGAGAGCTCGAGAAGGAAGATATTTAGGGAGAGTTGAAGGTATTGAGGCCCCAGAAGGCCTTGTGGACAATGCAGAGGGTTTTGAACTTAATCCTCGCAGCAACTGGGAGCCAGTACAGAGATTTCAGTCCTGGGGAGATGCAATCCCTGGGCTTGAGGCCAAGGACAAGTCTCACAGTCCTGTTCTGGATATGTTGCAGAGGGCGGAGAATAGAAGCAGGCAGATTTAGAAAGAGGCTGTTGCAATAGTCCAGCCTAGAGGGAACCAGAGCTCTGGAGATAGTGAGCTTCTGGGGGAAGGAGAGGAAAGGAAGAATACCTCTGAGGAGGTGCAGCTGCTAGTTTGACTTCTTAGAGACATCAGAGATGTGAGGGGTGAAGGAGAGTGTGGAGTGGAAGAT
Organism: Ambystoma mexicanum; assembly: GCF_040938575.1. NCBI lineage: Eukaryota > Metazoa > Chordata > Amphibia > Caudata > Ambystomatidae > Ambystoma > Ambystoma mexicanum. The sequence goes on along the minus strand of NC_090933.1, from coordinate 857,914,164 downwards.
GACCCGAGGTTTTTTGCCTTGTAGGTGGGAGCAGGAAGAGGGCCAAGAGAGGCCGGCCAGAGAGCTGCAGGAAAGGATGGAGCGGGTGTGCCGATGAGGAGAATCTCAGTTTTACTGGCATTAAGGGAGAGGTCCTTGGCGGCACACCACTCCTGGATAGCAGACAGACAGTCAGAGATGAGGGAAGGAAAGGAGGAGGCCGAGGGTAGCTTGAAGATGAGCTGGGTGTCATCCACATAGCACTGAAAGTTCGGGCAGAGAGCGGCGATGCGGTGGGCTAGGAGTGCCAGGTATTGGTTGAACAGCCAGGGAGAGAGGTTAGACCCCTGGGGGGCACCACAGGTAGAAAAAAAGATAGCAGAGAGGAAGGACCCAAGTTGGACCTGGGAGAGTCGGTCAGAAAGGAAAGAAGTCAGCCACACCAGAGCCTGACCAGTGATACCCAGGTGTTCACGGAGATGGTTGAGCAGGATGGCATGGTTGACAGTGTCAAAGGCAGAAGAGAGATCAAGCAGGATGAGGATGCAGGGGGTGTTGGCGTCAAGGTTGGAGAGCAGGTCTTCACAAATGTTCAGGAGAGCAGTTTCCATGCTTCTGGCAGCTGTGAAGCCAGACTGATGATCATGAAGACAACCAACAGATTCAGTGTGGAGATTAAGCTGGGAGATGGCCAGTTTCTCCAGGAGCTTGCCCGGGAAGGGAGTGATAGAGATTGGGCGATAGTTAGCCGGGCAGGAGGGGTCGGCAGAAGGTTTCTTAAGCAGAGGGTGCACAAAGGAGTGCTTCAGGGGGGATGGGAAGACTCCAGTGGCGAAGGAGTGTTTGCACAGCGAGTAGAGCACTCGCTTTGACATCCGTGCAGAGCCTGCTGACGCAGGTTAGAATCCCGGCAGGGCCAAACTCAGCCTTTCATCCTTCCGAGGTCGATAAATGAGCACCACACACCGTGGGTAATAATAAGCAGCGCTCAGATACCTGAGGGTCCGTAGCGCTATATAAATGTGAAATTATTTATTATTATTTTTATTAGCCAGGGCAGAAGCCAGGGAGTCGATGTGGTCCTTGATAGTTTTGGAGGAACAGGGGTGGACCTGTTTCGACGTGACTTTCATAAATCGGACTTGTATAGAAACCTTGTCTGCGGAGAAGAGGGGAAAGGCAGAGAAGGAGTGAGGAGAGGTGGCTGCAGAAGGGCCAGAGGAAGAGCAGGGAGTAGAGGGAGGGAGGGGATAGGAGGAACGTGAGTACAGAATATCCTGAGTTTTAGAGATGAAGTGAGAAGCCAGTGCAGTGCAGAGGGCCTGGGAAGGGACAGGAGAGGTCGAGACAGCAGCAGGATTGGCCAGTTCCTTGGAGATTTTAGAGTTCATCCGTGTTGTTAGATGCCGCAGAGACATGGGCTTGGATATGAGCTCTCTTCTTGGTTAGGACAGATAGCCGGTATTGCCTTTGGAGCAGGCGGCAGGCCAGTTTGTCGGAGGATGTACATGAAGCACACCATTTCCCCTCAGCCACCCTGCACTTGCGTTTTAGGGTGACGAGGTCTGAGTCGTACCATGAGTTGCACTTGGCTTTGGGCTTCAGGCGGATCCTCATGACAGGGGCAAGGATATCAAGAGATCAGATTTAGCAGAGTGGAGCGTGGAGAGAGCTGTGTCAGGGGAAGAGTCAGCCAAAGGTCAAGCAGGGGAGAGAAGGTGGCCGCGAAAGCCTCAACTGACACGCGATTCATGGGTCGGATGACCGAGAAGGTGAGTGGCAATGATGTTAGTGGCTTGGCCTGAGGGGTAGGGAGGGTGAGGTGGAAGGAGAGGAGAAAGTGATCACTCCAGGAGAGGAGTGGAGAGAGGGACAGAGAGGGGAAGGTCTGAGGATATCAGAACATCCAGAGTGTGCCCTGCAGAGTGAGTTGGGCCAGAGGGGAGAATAATGGGTGAGAGTCGCAGAGGTTGTGAAAGAGTCCAGAGGGAGGACAGGAGGCATCCAGGTGGATGTTGAAGTCTCCAAGAAGGAGGAGTTGAGTGGTTGAGGCCAGGAGTGAGGAGGAGCAGTCCGCCCACTCATAGAGGAAGGAGGAGATCTGACCAGGTGGCCGATAGATAGTAGCCACAGTAGGGGAATGGCTAGGGGAGAGAAAGAGCCTGCAGACGAGGCATTCAAAAGAGGAGTAGGCCTGCGTAGGAGTGACAGAGGCAGGAATCCACTCGGGGAAGATCAGGGCTACACCCCCCCCATAGTGGTTGGACCTCGGCGCGGAGAGGATCTTGTAGCTGTCAGGTAGGAGCGTGTCAAAGCTAGTGACAGAGCTGGCTGTGAACAATGTCTCGGTGAGACCGAGGACATCAAGGTCAAGTTCTTCCAGGAGGCGGCAGATATCAGAGGAGTGTTTGACAGCAGAGCGAGATTTTAGAGTGGCAATATGGAGAAAGTTGCCATCCTTGAAGGACTTCCGGGGAGGGGTACAGATCAGAGGTACGCCTTTTGGAGGTGTAGAAAGAGCCCGAGAAGGGGCAGAGAGGGAAGGAGAAGGCAAGGTAGCCAAGGAGGTAGCAGAAGGGAGTGGCGAGGTAGCCACGGAAACGGGAGAGGGCACAGCAGGAGAAGAAAGGAAATTGATGAGGTGTGGGAAGCATCTATCAAAGAGGTGAAGGTTAGCCTGAGGGCCTTGGACCAAGACGGTCCCATTCAAGTAAACATTAATGATGACCTTAGAGGAATGTAAGGAGGACAGGAGGGCGTCCCCACAGGTGCCACCATTAAAGGGAAAGGATAAAGGAGAGAGCACAGAGACCCTCTGAAGGGTCGATTGGTCTGGCGAAGGAACGACAAAGAGGATGTCGGTGAGAGTATCCTTGGAGGAGGCACTGGTGTAGGTGTCAGCTATAGGGAGGCCTGGGTTGGAGACCAGGATGTCCTTTTTAAACTTTTTAAACTTTTTCCTACCAGATTTAGTGAGGAGAGCAGGGTAGTCAATAGAGAAGCAGTTAGTAAAGATAGGAGAGAGACAGAGAGCACCATAGTGTAGGTGGGAGATGAGAGAGGTGGAAGGGAGAGGGGGAGATACTAGAGAAGGACACTTGAGTAGGCAGAAGACAGCATGGGGCAAGCAAGTAGAGCAATAGGACAAGATGACTACATAGGATTAAGAGCTTACAAAAATGCACATTTTAGGACAGGAGAGAAGGCATACTTAAATTTGAGAATTCTGAATAGAGGGAGATAAGCCTAGGATTCACAGTGCAATTTAAAAAAACACTGAACAGGAGAAAAAAAAACACACCTAAATTTGAGAATCCTGAATAGAGGGAGAAAGGCCTAGGTTTCACAGTGCATTTTTAAAAAATACTGAACAGGAGAAAAAAACACACCTAAATTTGAGAATCCTGAATAGAGGAGAAAGGCCTAGGTTTCACGATGTAATTATAAAATACTGAAACAGTGCAGTTTCAAATATTGATGTCATGCACATTTTAAATAGAGAGGAGAACAAACTAACAGGAAGACATATTTACAGAATTTTCATGTGCCATATTGTTTAAGATCACAATACATTAACATTGACAATGTTAAAATATTGTGATCTTAAACAATACATGAAATAGACTGTCACTATATGTACTAACCCACCAATATGCAGAATACAAATGTACTTCAGTATGCATATGTCTTGTGCTACAGCACATGAAAATTCAGTAAATATGTCTTCCTGTTAGTTTTTTAAAATAAAACCTTTCTGTTTTTGTACCTTACGGTGATCTCTTTTCAAACTAGCAGCTATCTAGCTCCCCTGCAAGGTCTTGTTGACCCCCTGTCACGCCTTTTTTTAGCCTTTGACTCTACCCCTCTCTATTATTGTACTTTCCAACCCTCTAGAGTCAGGCCCCCAAAAAAAGAGGGTTCCGCCCATATCTTTTCCTTCTTTTCGGGTAGTATAAGGGGCCTGGACTTGAGGCGGCTGCCTGGAGTTGGTGGTGGAGGTGAGTGGGAGTGGTGGTAGATGTCAGGACTTGAGCGGGCTGCCTAGGGTTGGGGCATGAGGTCAGTGGGTACGGTGGGAGGGTTTGGGAATTGAGGGGGCTGCTCCGTGCTGGGGCCTGGGGTTGGGGCCGAGCATCAGCGGGCCTCGTGTGAGGTGTCTGGACTTGAGAGGGCTGCCTGGGGTTGGGGCTGGGGCTCAGTGGGGGTGGTGGTAGGTGTCAAAACTTGAGTGGCTACCTGTATTTGGTGGCAGAGGAACGTAGGGTGGTGGGAAAAGGGCAGACTAGCAGGCAGAGGTGGGAGAGGGTGTGGGAGGTGTCAGGACTTGAGGGGGAAGCCTGGTGTTGGGGCCCTCAGGTCAGAGGGTCTGGACTTGAGGCAGCTGCCTGAGGTTGGTGCCAGTGGTGAGTGGGGGTGGTTGGAGGAGAGCAGACCAGCCGGGCCTCTCTGGGGTTGGTTGTGGTTGTAAGTGGGCGCTGTGGGAGCTATCAGGACTTGATGGGGCTGTCTGGGGTTGGGGCCGAGGGTCAGTGTGGGGGATGTGAGGTGTCAGGCTTGAGAGGGCTACCTGGGGATAGACATGGGGGTCAGTGGGGGTGGTGGCAGGTGTTAGAACTTGTTGAGGCTGCCTGTAGTTGATAGCCATTGTGAGTAGGGGTGGTGGGAGGTGTCAGGACTTAGGCGGGCTGTCTAGGGTTGGTGGCAGAGTTAAGTGGGGGTGGTGTGAGGAGAGCAAATTAGCAGGGCCTGCCTGTGGTTGGTGGTGGAGGTCAGTGGGGTGGTGGAAGGCGGCAGATTATCAGAGAATGCTTGGGATTGTGACCATAGTCAGTGGGGGTGGTGGGAGGTGTCTGGAGTTGAGGGGGCTGTCTGGGTTTGTGGACAGGGGGTCAGTGGGGATGGTGGGAAGGGTCTGGACTTGGGGTGGCTGCCTGGGGTTGGTGGCAGTGGCAAGAGAGGGTGGTGGGAGGAGAGCAGACCAGCAGGGCCTGTCTGCGGTTGGTGGCAGAGGTGAGTGAGGGTTGTTGGGAGGTCTCAGGACTTGAAGGGGCTGACTGGGGTTGGTGGCAGAGGTGAGTGGAGATGATGGGAGTTGTCGAGTCTTGAGGTGGCTGCCTGGGGTTGGTGGTGGAAGTGGGTGGGGTGGTGGGATGTGTCAGGACTTGAAGGGGCTGCCCGGGGTTGGGGTCACAGACCAGTGGGCGTAGTGGTAGGTATCAGAACTTGAGGGGGCTGCCTGTAGTTGGTGGCAGAGTTGAGTGGGAGTTGAGTGGGGGTGGTGGGAGGTGTAAGTACATAAGGGGGCTGCCTGGGGTTGGTGATGGAGGTGAGTGGTGGTGGTGAGAGATGTTAGAACTTGGTGAGGCTATCTGGGGTTGGTGGCAGAGGTGAGTGGGTCGGTGGTCAGTGGGGGTAGTGGGAAAGGGTTGGGACTGGAGGGACCTGACTAGGGTTGGTGGCAGAGATGAGCACGGGTGGTGGGAAGAGGGTAGACTAGCAGGGCCTGCCTGGGGTTGGTGGCAGAGGTGGGAGAGGGTGTGGGAGGTGTCAGGACTGGAGGGGGATTCCTGGGGTTTAGGACCTTGGGTTAGTGTGGATGGTAGGAGGGGTCAGGATTCGATGCAACTGCCTGTGGTTGGTAGCAGCCGTGAGTGGGGGTGGTGGGAGGAGAGCAGACCAGCATGGCCTGCCTGGGGTTGGTTTTGGAGGTATGTGGGGGTTGTGGGAGTTATCAGGATTTGATGGGGCTGCCTGAAGGTTGGGGACGAGGGTCAGTGGGGGGGTGGAAGGTTTCAGGCTTGAAGGGGCTGCCTGGGGTTGGAGATGGGGGTCACTGGGGTGGTGGGAGGAGTTAGAATTAGAGTAGGCTGCCTGTGGTTGGATGGCCATTGTTAGGTGTCAGGACTTAGGCGGGCCATCTGGGTTTGGTGGCAGAGTTGAATGGGGTTGGTGGGAGGTGTTAGCACTTGAGGAGACTCCCTGGGATTGGTGGCGGAGTGCAGTGGGGGTGGTGTGAGGAGAGCAGATTAGCAGGACCTGCCTGGGGTTGCTGGTGGAGGAAGGCAGACTATCAAGAGAATGCCTGAGGTTGGGGCCAGGGGTCAGTGGGGGTGGTGGGAGGGGTCTGGACTTGAGGTGGCTGCCTGGGGTGGGTGGCAGTGGTGAGTGGGGGTGGTGGGATGAGAGCAGACCGGCAGGGTCTGTCTGCAGGTTGTGGCAGAGGTGGGTGAGGGGTTTAGGGAGGTGTCAGGACTTGAAGGGGCTGACTGGGGATGGTAACAGAGGTGAGTGGAGGTAGTGGGAGGTGTCGAGTCTTGAGGGGGCTGCCTGGGGTTGGTGCCTGAGGTCAGTGGGGATGGTGGGAAGAGGATGGACTAGAAGAGGCTGCCTGGGGTTGGTGGCAGATTAGTGGGGTGGTAGGAGGAGTCAGGACTTGAGAGGGCTGCCTGGGTTTGGGGCTGTAGGCTCAGTGGGGGTGATCGAAGGGGTCAGGAGTTGAGAGGGGTGCCTAGCAGTGGTGGTGGGGGTGAGACGGGGTCATGGGAGGTGGGAAGACTAGTGGGGCCTGCCTGGGGTTTGTGACATAGGTGAATGGGGGTGGTCGGAGAAGGGCGGACTACCAGTGCCTACCTGGGGTTGGTGGTAGAGGTGAGTGGGGTGGTGGGAGGAGAGAAGACTACCAGTGCCTGCCTGGGGTTGGTGGTAGAGGTGAGTGGGGTGGTGGGAGGAGGGGAGACTAGCAGGGCCTGCCTGGGGTTTGGGCCGGTGTTCAGTTGGGGTGGATGGAGGTGTCAGGATTGGAGGGAGATGCCTGAGGTTGAGGCAGGGCTTCAGTGGTGGTGGTGGGAGGGGGTCAAGATTTGCGGGAGCTGCCTGGGGTTGGGGCCATCAGTCCCTAGGGGTGGTGGAAGGGGTTGGTACTTAAGGGGTTGCCTGGGGTTGGGACCATGGTTCAATGGGTGTTATGGGAGGGGCAGGTCTTGAGGTGGCTGCCTGGGATTGGTGACAGCTGTGCACTGGGGTGGTGGGAGGTGTCAGGACTTGAGAAGACTACCAGGGTTGGTGGAGGACGATTGTGGGGGTGGTGGGATGAGAGCAGACTAGCAGTGCCTGCTTGGGGTTGTTGGTAGAGGTGAGTGGGGTGGTGGGAGGAGGGCAGACTAGCAGGGCCTCCCTGGGGATTGGGCCGGTGTTCAGTGGGGGTGGTTGGAGGGGTCAGGACGTTAGGGGGCTACCTAGGGTTGGGGTCGTCAGTCAGTAGGGGTGGTGGAAGGGGTTGGGACTTGAGTAGGCTGCCTGGGGTTGGGGCCAGGGATCAGTGGAGGTTATGGGAAGGGTCAGGACTTGATGAGGCAGCCTTCAGTTGGTGCAGAGCTGAGTGGGGTGGTGGGAGGAGGGCTATATCACTGGCAAGACTAAGGGCCTCATTACGAGGTTGGCCGTAACCTGCCGGTGCTACCAGCGGGTTGCCGCCGACCTCATAACACCGTTTCCGCTGTCTGATATTCTGTTGCCACCAGTGTATTACAAGTCCCGGCTGTTAAGATGGATTTCTGAACTCTGACCTGGTGGGCAGAGGTGCAGAAGGCCAACCTAGTTTCTTGGAACAGGGTAAGCTTCTGGACAAGCCAGACCAATCAAGGTAGGTATGGCAGCGGTCAAGACTAGGTCTCACAAGGGGTGAGGGTGACTGAAAGACCTCAATGAGCACACAGAGTAAAGGGCACTTACAAATCACTCCCAGTCAGGTGTATATATACTCAAAATACAAATACATGTAATCCAAGGCCTTTGCAATTCAACACACAGTACAAAAATCACAGCAATACAATTAAACAAACACAATCCTATCTATACACATATATACAAGACCAATGGGGTCCAAAGGATGAATGCATCAAATGGCTCCACAACCTAAACAGGGAAGGAAGCAGGCAGTGCAAATAGTTTTTAGACCCTTCAGCATCAAACACAATCCTAACTGAAAGGCAGTCCAATCCCTAAAATGAGGGGAGCCTAATGCTCAAATGTACTTGCGAAGCTGGCGCACACGGTAGTTCAAATGGGCAAAGCAGGGTCTTTTGTAGGGGCTGTAGCAGCTCAGGAAGGTAGGTGAGGAGATGCAGAATAGGTTCCCACTATTCGAGGAGGGCCTCCACTTGAGGGCAGAGTTGATTCCAAGAGTTGGCAATAGTTAGCTAGTTCGCACTAGCAGTGGAAAGGAGAGGGGCTCTCAGGGTCCATTTGTGCGTAAAAATTGATGGATGCGCTAGGGGCCACCGGTTAGGGTTGCAATTACTCACTGACCCCCGGCGCACACCAAACCAAACTTTAGCAGTCGAGTCCACTTCGGTTTCAGGTTCAAGGTGGCAATCTCGTGGCTCTGCGGCTTTCAGCAACGAAGATAAAGCGTTGATTCCCCTACGGGACAGTGTTGATTTCTCTGCTCCTGGCGGATGGATCAGGTCAGTTCCACTGCAGCAGGCTTCAGGGCACAGAGGACCACAGCTGCAATGAACTTGCAAAGTTCGTCACCAGGGCTGGGCGACACGGCAACCACGTAAACTCCAGTTCGGCTGCACTCACTTTACTCCAGACCTGGGAATGCCAAGTGTATGAAATTTGGTGGAAGAGTGCCGTGAACAAAGAGCTTGCGATGTGCCAAGTTTCAAGGGCCTTCTTGAAACAGCTGCTTTCTCAGGGCAAAACATATGCACAAGCTGGTCAGTCCACTGGCTGGCCCACGGAGACTTCCGAAAAGGCATACTTGCAGGTTAAGATGAAGGTCCCGAGAATAGTTGGTCCCACTATTCTAATGAGCCGAAGCATCTTTGCAGACCTTCTAGGACGACCAGATGCAGAGGGTCCAGCGGGACGACAGAGGGCTCAAGGTGTCAAACCTTCCAGCGGGTCACCAGCGGTTCCTCGACTCGGCTTTTTACGTTCAGGATACTTGGATCCTATCCTTCGTTCAGTGAGAACTCCAGAGATCGACATGGTATGGGTTTTTGGGGCCTTCTCTTATCCAGAATCTCCTTCGCGCAAAAATGAAGAGGACCCAATGGGAGATCTGCTCACATACAGGCATACCATACGTGGACCAATCAAGGACCGCAGTGGTCCCAGGCATTCACAGCACTCCAGACTCTCTGGAGCCAGGTTGTGTATTGGAACCAGATGTTCCAGCTTACATCCTGGGGGCACACACACAAGGCATGCTGAAGCCTGCAAAAGCTTGGCGCTTCGTGGAAAAATGCATGCCCTAATAAGGACTGCTCTGGGTCAGCTCAACCTGGGGAAGGTGAAGGGACAAGATGTCCAAAGGACAGGACAAAGAACCTTGTGGCGTGGCCATTTTGGAGCCAGGCCACCTAACTGTGCCAAACATGGTCATCGCGGTTTACCTGGCAAGACAGGGTTAAAAATATGCAAAATGATAAGCTGCCACCAGCCCTGTCCAAGGCACATCTGCACTTCTCCTAAAAAATCCTTCGAGAGTATCTAGGGCCTTTGGAAATGACTAGACGCAAGTGCACTGTACTGTAAGGTACATTGTACACTTGTTACATGTTGCAGAAGAAGTTGTAACATGTACAAGGACTAAGGGAAATAAAGGGCCTCATTACACGGTAGGAGGTAATCATGCCGCTATTAGCTGCATGGCTACTCCCTTACCGCATACCGGGTCCCGGTAGGCGGTATGGGGACTTACCAGGTCATTCCGACCCTGGAGGACCTGGTAAATCCCCATGCCAAATACCATTCCCCATTCCCATTCGAGCCCCCATAGGACTCAATGGGAATGGGGAAGGAGCTAATAACGGTACCGCAATTTGCGGTACGGTTATTAGCTCTGAAGTCCCTTAGCGGGTCCCGTCCTTAACACCTGGTCAGACCAGGCGTTAAGGACGGGACCCGCTGAGGGACCTCGTAGTAGGGCGCTAAGGGATTACCGGCACCGGAGCCCTTACCGGTGCCAGTAATCCCTTAGCGCCCACCGTGTAATGAGGCCCGAAGTCTCCCAGTACTGACTGTCTTAAGGGCATGTCAGTTTCCCCATAAAAAGTGAGTGAAAATGCTCAGAGGAGTGTAGCAGAAGGCTGGCTCCTCTGGTAAAGTCATACTATGGTGTTTAAACAAAGCAAAAAGTTGGGGGGTACACAACTGGAGGTAAAATTTCACATGAAATGGAAATCTTTCCCAACACCGGCGGCCTGGGATGTCAGGTGGCGGGAACTGTAAGTCCCCATTCCTGTGAAGTTCCATAGGACTCAACGGGAATGGGGACATGGAAGCAATGGCACCGTTGCTAATGGTGCTGGTGCTTCCGTGGAAACCATGCCTGCACGGCCAGTGCTCTCAGGAAGTACTTTGCTACCGGCACTCTTATTTCTGGACCACCAGACTTATAATGAGGCTCAAAGTCTTATCATCTTAAAACATCAAAGGCCAACGGTAAAGTTGGTAGTTTCCTAAAGCCTTGTGTCATTGAACAAGAAAGTCTGGAAGTGGTCTGACTTTTCCGCTAAGGACCCTGATGCCTGTCTGGCTGAAGCCCAAAAGAGAAAGATTATGGAAGTGGAAAAGATAAGCGGTGATGAAATATCTATTGCCACTGCATACGAAATAGATAAAGACGTGTTACTCCAGCTCTGTTACTCATTACAAAGTAGCATTGCTGTAACTACTTCCAATCATGAAAAAACATCAATTACAGCCTCGTCAAACAATGCTGACACTTGTTGATCAGCGCAAAAACCAGAGGATTTCTATTACACCCAAGTAATTTGTTAAATACCAGGAGGCAGATGCAGACAACACAGAATGTTCAAGAGCCAAAAGTTAGACAAGTGTAAGTCTTGTTACCAGCATGAATACACTACAGTGCACCATTAAAATTCTGTTAGAACTCTGTGGCAGAATTCACAAACAGCTTAAAGTACAGAGAGAATCTGTAGTGGGGCTTGTGAAAATTATAGCGAGTGAACTGTTTTTAAATTCTGACTGTGGGAACCAGTTAAAAGAGCAAAACGCTCCTCTCATTCCAATCACTGATGAAGCACTTAGTGATTGTGCCTATAATACAAGTAAGACAGAGGATGAGTACGGTGATACATCAGCAGTCAACCAAACTCACAAACAGCATCAGCAGTTAAAGTGACAGCAAGTGCGAGAACCCAAAGCAAATAAATGTAAGAGTAGTGTGAGTGCTTATCTTTTGAGCTCTACCATCTTATCTATGACAGGGAAAGCTTCCAAAAGCTAAGGAAGAAAGAGTGCCACCACAAAATGAGACTATACAAAAAACTACAGGGTCTTGAACCTTCTGGCTAATAAGAGATAAGACAGATGGAGAAAATTAAGAAGAAAGTCTCCTGAGCCACACAGTTATAGAGGACGACAGTGTCGATGCGGCTCCTGATTCCTGTAATAAGAGAATTGATAGCTGAAACAAAATGGGCAACAAGGGTCTATAATAAGTGGTAAAAGTGCTCAAATGAGAAGCAATCCACCAGTTTTGGAGGCATACAATAACTAATACTTCACCCAATAATAAAAAGAAAATAATTAATCAGATTGATTTACTGGAGTTGTTGCAGCTAATTCCATCATTACGTGTACTTAATTATTGTGATGTGCACTTAATTATTGTGATTTTGATGTTGTAGAACCACTTGAACATACTGATGGGAAAACATCTAGGATCCATTGTCTCATGACTGACACAGTGTCCTTGATCCATTCCCATCATGGAAATCTACTTAATATAGGTTATGACTAAGACATTACATTGGGTGAAATGAAAGTACCTTCTTGTTGTGCATATGCCCTGGAGTCTTGGAGGGCACCTGTTGCAGGGGGTCATAGCACAGCAGTTAGTGCCCAAGTAAGAAATGATAATGATCGTGGTTGGGATTGCTTTCTGGGCGTTTTGCCAGAGAGAATTGTAAAGGGGCAGAGAATATGCAAACTTGCATCTTGGAATATCTTTGTTACTAAGAAGGGATCACTGGACATAGTGTTAAGTAACAGTATATTGTTATTACAGGAGACATGGATGACTGCTGCTTTATACATAGATGAATACCAAATAGACCAAGAATCTACAAAGAAATTTGGATGACCCTATGGAGGTCTTATAATAGGGGAAAACATGATTTTAAGTCCACAAGCATTATTCCCTCAGATGGTCTGTGAAATGTATTAGCAGTAGAAGTAGTGAAACTTGTAGAAAGGTCAACAAAGTGTCTCCTGGTTTATAAATGTGTTTGACCCCCCCTGGAACTGCCCATACCAATGATATTTTTGAAAATATCACTTATATAATAATGAAGTGGACTAGTGGTCAAAAGGACGATATGGTATTACTGGGGGGAGTCCTAAATGCAAGATGCAAGTATAATAAATGTAATGTGCTATATGAAAATGGATGGCCAAGAGTGTGATAACGCAGAAATTGTCCAATAGCCAAGCAAAGTATTGGCTAGAATGCTTGAATGACTGGTAATTCACATTGTTAAATGGTCGAACTGGAGGAGATTGTCTGGGTAAATGCACATAATGAAATGGTCCTAAATTGGCAACCTTTGACTACCTATTTGGTAGTAATGACCTGATGCAACATGTAAAGGAATTAGATGTATGTGCAAATGATTATTGTGACAACTCGGTTTTGACACTAACCCTCCAGTTTCACCATTGTGAATTTGCGACTACTAAAATTGGAGACTTTGAGGTAAACTATGCAGGAAATTGTATTAATTGGACGAGAGTAAATCTAAATAAGATAACTAAAATAGTCTCACAGGTTGGTAAGCTTCAATTGCCCAAGTTACACGGGTTGACATCAGATGAAATGGGTAATTGGTTTAAAGGCTTTACATCAAATATTGGGGTTAGCAAAGACCACTTTATATTTTTTAACAGCAAAACAGGTGGCAAGCAATTTGAAAAACAGGTAAGGAATGCAAAAGAGATTATGCAGAAAGAAAGTAGAGATATTAAAAAGAAAACATTGCCATCAGTTAGCCTGGCTGTGAATATAAAGAACATTAAGAATAATGATCACTACTGGGTAAAACGGTGGAAACAATCGATTGAAAAGGCCTGATGGCAGTGGATGATATCATTCCTAAGAGGACGCAACACTAGTACCTTGTGGCAGCTACTTGGAACTGCTAAGGGGACAACAGATAAGTTAGTTACTAATAACATTAGAGAGGAGTGTTGGAAAAGCCATATTCTTAAAAACATAAATAGAAAGGAACAAAGTAAATCTACCACTATTAAAGGTGTAAATCACTGGTCAATAACCATAGATTGAATGAGAATTTGTGATGCAATAGTAAAACTAAGAAGCCCTAAGACACCTGGTCCAAACGGACTGACAAATGTGGGGCTTAAGAGTAATCTGCAAGTGTGTTCTGAGATACTTGAAGTACTTTATGGAAACATTTGCAGTAGTCAATCAATCCCTGTGTAACTGCTACAATGTATCCTGATTCCAATCTATAAAAAAGGCCCTCATGCATATCCAGCCAATTATAGATTGCTATCAATGTTAGACGTGACGGGGAAGCTTTTTTCTTCATGTGCACTTAAGGAATTGCAAAACAGGACTGACAGAAATTGTATTTTAGATTTCTTTAAGACTGGCTTTTGATCAGGCTCCTCTTCATAAGATAATTGGATTGGTTGTCCCCTGGGGCCAGACGAAAAGGGAGCCCTGTACTATATGCAGTCTAAGTTCACTTTCGGGTTGCCTTCAGCTGTGTTAATTGTGGATTGCTCTGGCATAAATTGGAGAGGGTGGGTTGTCTGTTAGATTTGCTACATATTATCAAACGTTTGTACCAAGCTACCAAGGTGCAAGTTAGGATAATTAGTGAAGGCCAGCTTTCAGGAATGGTGCCCACCAACAGGGGAATCAAGCAGGGTTGTGTGCTGGCTTCCCTGCTGTTTAATCTGTATCTCGCGGACCTTACTACCTGACTATATACTGTGACAAATTGTTCCCATAAGATTGGAGGCAAACACATTGTATGTCTTTCTTACACCGACAACCTGGTTCTTTTTACCACACTTATACAGGGATGTTAAGAACCGTAAAGAAACTATAGTCGTTTGTGGATTAAAATGACCTTAAGACAAAGGCCATGTTGTTTGTGAGTAGGAACATACATAGGCTTGCTTTGGCCTCTCTGGTGGGAATGATCCAATATGTGAACAGTTGCAGAATCAGGTAAAGTAGGCACGGAAGCGCAGGACTTAATTTATATGTATTTATTAAAATAACAATATGTTTATTCTAAATTGGGTGATATACGAGCCCCGCCAGTCTCATCTCTATCCAGCCTCGCCAACCGTCCGTCTCGCTCCTGCTGCTCACGCTCCCGCAGTCTTGTGCACCTCAGCCCCAGTGCCTGCATCACAGGCCGCTGGTGCCACCACGGCTGTACCAGACACCATAGCTGTACTGTACACATCCCCTTCTCTTCACAAAACCAGTTTGAAAAACTACGTAGCTCGAAGAAACTCCAGTTCAGTTCTTGAAGAAACAATATACAACTTGGGAAACCTCTGCGGAGCTGACTTCTATACATATCCTGTTAGACTTTTGGATCTCTGATATACTCTTCCTGGCCTCAACTGGCCTGGAAACAAAGCTGCATGACCAGACAAGGAAAATACACACTTGTGTTTCCTTAGAGTTCTCACATTCTCTGAGGGAGTACATTTTCTATCACTTTGGAGTTCTCTGGTAACATTCTCTCTGTCTCTGGTAACACCCCAACCATGCCGGTACCAGCTTGGTATTGGCTTTCCTACCTCTGCTAAATTCAAAAGAAGAAACTCCCAGGATACAATGAGGAGTAATTCTGTGAGCAGTAATCGCTTCCCTCACTGTGCTCTTCTCGTCTCTACCATTGGTCAAAACTCACATGATAGTTTCCCTGAGACTTTTGTTGAAACATTCCAACCCCCCCCATTAGTTTGAGGATGATATATAGCACTTCTCTTATGCTCGACGGAGTTCTTCGGACAATACTCCACCATCTCCCTAGATCTAAATTGTGACCCATTGTCAATTGATCAATGTATTTGTATAGCACTCTATCACTCAAGGCATCATGGTGCTCAAACAACTGATAGTCAAGATAGATGTAAACAGAAACCCATGTGTCAAATTGGGTAAGTATCTCTGAGCTTTATCTAAAGAGAAATGTTTTTAGATGCTTTTTTAAAGATAAGGAATGCTCAATTTTTCTCAAATATTCAGGCAACGAATTCCAAAGCCTGGGACCGGCCACTGAAAAGTCTTGGCCACCCAAACATTCTTTCCTGTACTATCTAAAGGAGTGCTGCATTTGAGGATCTCAAAGAACGCACCTGGCTATATCTAACCAGTTTCTCATGGATGGCTAAGCATCCATATCCACCTAGTGCACAGTGCATAATGCAAAGCATCTTAGACTGTACCTGAGCTTCTACCAGGAACCAATGGAGAGATTGTCCAGCCTTCGTTACTCCTGCTCTGGCTGGCAAGTGGGTAACCAAACGCACTGCTGCGTTTTGTAGCACCTGCAGGCACTGCATAAGAGAGGCTGGCTGTGCCAGGTAAACCGCATTACAATAATCCAGATTGCCATTAACACAAGCTGTCCCTACTTGAGCATGAAATGTATCTGAAATAAATGGGAAGGCTTTTGTTCAGCTGTTTGAGCTTACCAAAGCCTGCACCATACACTGAGTTCACCTGCACCTCTCTAGACAGATATTCCAAAAGCTTTACACCTACATTACGAACTGTCTTGGAAGGCTTAGGGTAACGGGCCCAATGATGCGGCCAAAAAGCATCGGGCCCGAGATCAGAATCTCTGTCTTTCCACCATTCAACTTGAGCCAATTCGACTCCATCCAGACTCGGACAGCTTCCAGGCAGTTTTTAGCTTATCTCTAACTTCGCCCTGTTTAGTGTCTAGTTTAAACAGCATCTGTGTGTCATCTGCATATGAGAAGACTCTAAAGCCAAACGTATGAATCAAGATCAGCAAAGGGTGTATTTATAAATTGAAAAGCAGGGGAGAAAGAGCCAAACCCTGCAGAACACTTCAGGAAACCGTAACCGGAGAGGAGCGGTGGGGGTGAAGGGAAACTATCTGTGAGCGAGAGGTCAAGAAAGCATGAAACCAATCCAGTGCTGCCCCAGCAAATCCTGTTTCCTCTAGCCTCGCCATCAATATTCCATGATCAATGGTATCGAAAGCGGCCGACAGGTGCAAAAGAATGAGACCTGCCGTACCTCCCTCGTCCCTGATCATGGTAAGATCATCCAATACCGATACCACAACTGATTCGGTTCCCATCAAGGAGCGAAAGCCCATTTGGAAGCTATGTAAGATTTCTTGACTTTCCAAGAAAGTTCTCAATTGGGGGGTCTACTGCTTTCAAAACCTTCCTAGGAAAGGTTAAGAGTGAAATAGGTTGATAGCCAAAATCAAAGCATCAAGAGATGGCTTTTTCAGCAATGGAATAACTAAAGCCTCTTTAAGTTCAGACAGAACTACGCCCCACTGCAGAGACAAATTTACTGCAGCAGCCAGTGTTTCATAAAACTCCATAGGCGCTGCTTTAAACAGTCTCAGTGGAATGGGATCTAAAAGCGACGCCGATTTAAGCTTTTCAACTATCTTAATTAGCTCCTCCTTGTTCGTTAAGGTGAAGTCAGAAAAAAGGGCCTCTGCCTTTTTTTCAGCCGACAGCATAGGGAGGCCACTTTCAAAGTTTGCATAATGTAGATTGCTTGGGTTTCCCTTAACCACGAGTCCCTTCCTAATCTCCTCAATTTTACTGATATAAAAGGTAGAGAGCTCACCAAACAAAGATTGTGAGGTGGCTATCCTTGTATTATTATCCGGTTTAGTCTAATAATAGTAATTTGTTAATGATCTCATATAATGTTTTTGGGACATTCACTGCTGCTTTGATTGAATCTTCAAAATAAATAGACTTGGCTGTTTTTAAAGCCTCATGGTAGATCACGCACTGCTGTTCATACCATTGATGAAGATGAGCCTCATATCCTCTACTCCATTGCTGTTCTGCCTGCTGTACATCCAGGCATAATGACCCTGGGGAACCCTTCCTGTCCACAGACTTCTTCTAAGAACTCAATGACTGTCATGGCTGTTATATTAGGTTTGATCAGAACCTCCACCCACCTGGTTAATAAGTCAATAACTATGCTAATGACACTGTCATTTTCAATCGTACGGCCGTGGGTCTATAGTGCTCTTGTGAGGCACTGACTGGTTATGCGTGCGATCATGGCCTCACAGTGAATATTTCGAAGACAAAAATTATGCCCATTGGTAAGCGAGTACATGGCGCTCCCAATTTTGTCTGGAAAATAGCTGGTCAGTCACTGCAGTGTTATTAACAGACTGGGCGGGGGTTCGATTAAAGCCAAGTTGATGGCCTATAAACAATGTATTGCTCCTGCAATTATGTACTCATTGGAGGTACTTCCGGAGAGTTCCGTTAGTTGGTTGAAACGACTTGAGGTGAAGTTTCTACATTCTTTGTTGGGCTTGCCCTGTTCGGTACCTGTGCAGACTTTCAGGCTGGAGCTTGGCTTACAGTCTCTGACTTCCTTGTGGAAACTCGCTTCTTGCAGACTCTGGGCAAAAATCATGCTTGTAGTGAATTGTGAGGCTAATCTTTTGAATCACACTGTTGTATATGCTCGTAGGGTCTCTCAGAATATTTGGTGTTGTGGGCTGGTAAAACAGTTATGAGTCTTTTCTCAGACAGTGGTTTAAGTACTGTTCTTACCTGAATGATTGATTACCATGCAGCTAAAATTGAGATTAGGACACGATCCTTTGACCAAGCCCAATCTACAGATTTATTGGCACTACGTCCCAGATATCTGCAATACACTTACCAGGATCTAGCTGGGTGTAGCCCACGTAGCTGTTTCATTAAATACCGTTCTCCTGCACTGGTGCAATTTACACTCTATCTCAGGTTCGATATCCTTCCAGTGTTGTCTTTTACAGGTGCCTGAACGGGTATACTCCGAGAGCTTAGAACCTGTAGGTTTTGTGGTAATGCAGTGGAGACGGCTCGACATGTCTTGACCCAGTCCTCTAGTCTCCAATCTATGTATGATAGGGGGTATGCGCCTTATCGTAATATTTGGTCAGATTAATTTTGGAGTCTTTTATATGGAGCGGAAGCTCTTGTTCTTACTGCGGGCATATCACATTTGGGAAAAGGTACAACATCAATTAAGTGCATAGGTGTTTTCTTTTGTTTTGTGCTTACTTGTAATGGTTAAAATGTTTCTTTTAATTGTGTGGAATTGCATAGAATTGTATGCTTGTAATTGTTATGTAATTTTATGGATTTTATGGTTTTAATGTTGTGCAAAAGATTAATTTACCATAGGCACAGAATAAAAAAATAAAAAGTCAATAACCACCAAGCAGAAAGATTGCACACTGTTACTCCACACAGGACCTACAATGTCCATTCCCAATTTGTCCCATGGGCATTCTGGGATGTCTGTGATGACCATAGGGTATTTAAAGCTCACACACACCTTGTCACTTCTATTACAAAGGATACATTCTCTCACCGATCTCTCTAATTGTAGGTCACAGCCTGGCCACCAATGATAATTTCTTATCTTCTGCTTTGTCTTGATGATACCTTGGTGACCCTCATGGGCAAGATTTATAAGCTTGTCACGATCATCAAAAGGAGGAATTATTTTGTCTCCTGGCATGATTTTGTCTCCTTGAATGGATAACTCATCTATAAGGTTCCAAAATGAAGACAGATCCAAATCATCAAACGATTTCCTCTTCATGCGGGAGCCATTCCCTTCTACCTCTAGTTTGAGTCTGTTCAACTTAATATCTTATCTCATAGCCTCTCCCCACTCCTCTTGTTGTACTGGCACAGATGTTATGGTCAAAAGAACTTCTTGTTCCTTTTCCGCTTCATCAACTTCTGTCACAGATGTCAACCAGAGCTTGCTTGATGCACACAAATTCTTCTTTGCATTCCCTATTCCATATAAATACACCTTTCCCTTTGATGACCTCACGCATCAATGCAGTATGTTTCGAAATGTTTCAAATTCATTTGGAATAATACTCTGCCATTCCCAGAAATGTACGAACTTCCTTGCGTGAGGTTCGTTCAGGCATATGTTTGATCGCTTCTGTAAGTTGCTTTTTAGGACGTATACCTTCCAATGAGATAATATGTCCTAGGTATTTGATCTCTTGTCTATTGATCTTGCATTTCTCTTGACTTAAGGTCATACCTGCTGCATGTAATTTCCTGAACACCCTGTCCAGCCTCTCATCATGAATCCTTAAATTGTTACCATAAACCAAAATGTTGTATTGAAAACACAGAATACCTTCATCTTCATCAAACAGTTTATGCATGACCTTCTGAAACACAGCGGCAGCGGAAAGTAATCCAAATGGCATCCGCTTATATTGAAACAGTCCCTCAGGTGTGATAAATGTTGTGAGACATTTGGATTCGTTGTGTAGCTTCACCTGATGATAAGCTGATGCAAGATCTAAAGTTGAAAAGAATTTCGCCGGGCCTATCGTCGATATTATTTCCTGTATGTGGGGAAGTGGGTACCTCTCCAGAACTATGCACTTGTTAAGTTCTCTCATTTCTTCCTTAAAACAACAAAAGGGAAAACCCACTCTGCTGCATCTATGCTTTCTATAATTCCTTGACTTTCCAGGTTTCTTAATTCTGATCTAACTTCATATTTCATTGATAAGGGGATGTTGCGTAGTTTCTGCGCTACAGGCTTGTAGTCATCCTTTTGTGGACAAAACCGCGTAGACACCCCATCTTGTCCTTGAAAACTTAATTCATTATTGATTCTCTGTTACTGATGCTCTCTACAGCCAATACAGTTTCTTCGGCATTGGGATCTAATCTAACTTTGAGATTCCTTTGAGATTCCTTTGGTGCGTCCAACTCAGCACCAGAGTGTGCCCTTTCCTGGTCACATACACTTTGCCTTTGGTTTCCCCCTCCTTGAATTCCAATATTGCCTAGCCAATCAATTCTATTTCAACTCAACCATATTCTCTGGGATTGATATCCACTTCATTGAGAAATTCCTGGCCCATTTTTTCCATTCACTTTGGCGTAATAAAGTGTATTTGGCACCAGAGTCAAACATCATGAGCATAGCCATGCCGTCCACAGATACAAGGGCTTTGGGGCTGTATATCTCTTCTTCAGATTCGTCGAATATCATGGATTGCATTCCTCACCTTCTTCTTCACTATGATCACTTCCTATCCAATTAATGGAAGTATTCTTCATTCTGCAGCATCTCGAGAGGTGTCCTTTTCCTTTGCATATCCTACAGATGATTTTTAAGGCTGGGCATTCTGGGTTATCCGCCCAATGATTGGCACTATCACACTTAAAACATCTCCCAGGGCTGCTCCTTCTCTGACTAGTTCTTCTCCTAGTACAAAAGGACGCGCTACCTCTTCCGCCATCTCTCCACATGGGTTTTCTCATTCTGTCAGTTGTTTTTCGTTTCAAGGCACCATCACTGACAGTAGATATTGCATCATTTATCTTGGGAATATTCGTAAACCGTGGTGTGATCTCCGTCTTAAAACTTGCATCTTTCATTCTGTTTTCTAACATGTTGACACATTTATCTGTATGCTCTACTGCTTTAGCCACTCTTAAGATGGTGTACAGGGGAGGATCGTCTTCTGACCACAACCTTTCTCTGACTTTTGTGCTATTGCACTCTAACATAAATTGGTCTGTTAGATGCTCATCTAATTGATCATTGAAATTGCATGTCTTTGCCAATTTCCTCAAACTTGTGATGTACTGTTCCACACTTTGACCTTCCTCTTGTACTATTTTCTCAAATTTATAGCGTTCTAGTATAGTACTCATTTTCCTTTCATAGTGCTTGCTGATCTTCATTAAGGCTCTTTCATATTCATTCAGGTTTCCTTCCTCACTTTCCGGGAGGTCCGTTAAATCTTCACATTTGTCTTGCCCAGCAGTGCGTAGGCAATGTAATAGTAGAGATTTCCTCAACTCCACACTTTAATTGGTACCGCATACTACTCTTGCATAATGCTCAAATGATTTTATCCTCGTCTTCCAAGGAATTGCGGGTTCTCCGGCTTCAGGTAGGAAGAATGCCATTGTTAGGGTGGATGTGAGTTAGTGCGCAGGCAGAATGTATGATGATGAGACGTATGCTGGTTTCTTCAGATTCCTCTCAGGTTGACTCCTTTGCCCTTTTTATTTGTTTTTCCATGTGTAATGTTTCACATATATATGGGGCTTTTGTTGTGTGGCTTTTCCTTTGTGGGGAATGTAGCCCTCAATCGTCTCCTCAGTGTTAGGGATGCCTGATTTTGTGGGCCCTGTTTGCTTATATTGGTTTCACTGGTTCGCATAATACATCATGGACAATGGGGGCGTGGTCTCCTATACTGTGCAATATGGTAAATTGTAGCAAGGATCCATGAGGTGGCGCTGTTGAGCCAATTTTCATGTGTTCATTGTTATTGCAGTTTTCTTTCTCTGGAATCAGTAGATGGCTTTGTACATGACTACACAGTGGGAAAGGAAGGGTCGTTGGGGTGAACAAACCCCCGGTTGGGACGGGCGGTTGGCGAGGCTGGAGAGGGATGAGACCGGTGGGGCTTCCATATCATCCAAGCTCCGCCAGTCTCGATCTCCTGCCTCACCAACCGTCCACCACGCTCCTGTTGCTCACACTCCCGCAGTCTCGTGCACCTCAGCCTCAGTCCCTGCGTCACGGGCCGCAGGTGCCACCGTGGCTGTACGAGACAGCATAGCTCTACTCTACAACAGTTAAACCCTACTTAGGAATTAAGATGAGTACGTTGTTTGACTATGTTGAAGTAATTGCAACTAAAGGTATGAGAGCAACTCAGCTTAGTGCACTCTTTTACAAATTATTGTTCTTGTCCTATACAAGCAGAGCTTTTGGCTGGCTATTTTGTATGGCCTGGACGCATTGTCATTAAGAGATGTCGATTGGCTGAACAGACTTGAAGGCACATTTTGGCAGAATATTCCTAATCTTCCCACATCAGCCCCCATGGAATTCCTTAGATTGAAGTTGGGATTTATATTTCTGCGTGGTCAGGCATTAAAAAAGCAGGGGGATTTATACATTTAAGTCCAAGTGTTTTCCAAAATGTCCCTTGCTCTTTAGGGTTGGAGCACATTTGGGGTCTGAACTTACCAATAAATCTCAAAATGTTCAAGACTTGAACATAGAACTGTTTGATCTTATTGGCTGGGAGCCCAAGATTGAAAATAGTTCACAGATATAAGCCCATGCAACCTTACTTAATGCAAAGCCCTAACCCTGCAATACGTGAGCTAATGTTAACGCTGCGTATAAACCAGCTTCCGGTGATAACTGTCTGTGGCCCCCAAATGAAGTTACCTCCTGAAGGAAGAAGCTGTCAGATATGTAAGCTAGAAAGGGCCAACACGTTATGACCGAATGTAGACTGTTGGGTACTGTATATATGTGTAACATAGAGAATTTTAATAGAGACTACGATACTGTCAAGAGCATATATTTTTGGATTTATTGTCTTAATTCTGGTAGCACTTCTCTGCACATCGCACTTGATCATATCTGGTTTTACGTCAGTAAATTATTGAAAGTATGAATTTTAGAATTGATGAAATTGAATGAAACATTTAGATCATTTTATACATTGTTTTTAGATTAAATATAAATCACGTTTTTAAATTGCATCTATTTTATGATATTTCTTATTTGATAATCTTAATTAAGATCTTTTTATTATAATGCATTTTGAAATGATAGTATGCAAACAATACTTGTGAAAAGTTCATTTGAACTCATCGCAGTAAATAAATAAAAGTAAAGTAAAAACATAGTACATCATTTTAAAATTGCTAGAAAGGACAGTTCAAAAAGACCAAAGGAGTGGCGTGTAAACTAAAATATTGTTTGTAATGGTCTTTTAAGTCTGCAAGTTAGTGTTCTAGCAACACAAGATTTGAATGTCTTTAAAAACCTGCTGTTCTTAATCATTGTAACCTTTCGAAATGGGCAAAAATGAATAAAGGTTAGCCAGTCATATTGTCAGGACTGGCCTTTAAACCCCTTGATGGCTGGATGTGGATCTCTGCTATGTAGAAAGCTTGTTGTTGTATGCACTGAAGTGTCAATAGACAGGAGCGTCTACACCATGAATTCATCTCTTTTTCTCAGACATTATTTAAGCAGACTTTAGTCATGCAGCAAGCAGAAGAAATGTGCTGCACATAAAATCGTGCACAGCACACAGTCCTCACACTGCAATGTATCCTGGCATTTGATCCCAACAGCAAGAACAAGCGGAAACGCGTTTATCATGGTGTAAATTATTGCAAAACAAGGGCAGCTGATTTGGGGTCAAATCTATTATCACGGCCACATTTCGAATAATTCAAGTTATTGCTGGAAGTTTAAATTAACTTATTCAAGGTGACATTTAAAAGGATGAACAGAAATATGGGAACGTTACCAAGCACGCAGAGTGAAAACACTGAAACTGTTGTGACTGGTGGGCACTCGTGGGAGGAGAGGGAGTTTCTCATAACATCTGCTAATCCATTCCAGCTTTGGGGCTTCGGGTGTTGCCAAGTCCTGGGAGAAGAAGCAGTTCGTTTCCAGTGTGGCGCACAAAAGAAGCAGACTCGTCTTTGCAGATCTCAGCGAACATCACGTTTAATTCCCCAGCGAACCCTGCTAAAAATCAGTCCACATTTGTAGCTTTGAAAATATGTTCTCAGAACACAGACTGTAGAATGTGTATGTCCTCGTAGACAGGGTGCCGACATCCCAGACCAGAAAAAGGTCACATTTTTCCGAATGGTTACTTCCGGCACGGCTTCGGCGCTTTGGCGTTTAACTGCGACACGTTGGGATTTTCTTCCTATCTGTACCACTGTACAGTCGGTATTTTAATCTTAAACCAGGGCCGCATTTACATCTAATGAAGCTTTGGGGCCCTGCGCTGAAAGGTCGGCTTCGGAGCAAGCAGCAGGCGCCGAGGAAGACATGACACGCTGGCATTAACCCTGCTGGCCCAGGCGCGGAAACAATGGCGACCCCCAGCAGGAGCGAGACAGCGATAAAGCATTTAACAGAACCAGAAAAATACAGTGCGCCTGTGACAAATAGCCTCTCCTGGTGTAAGATGAATGGAGGAATGTGGAAGGGACCTGTCCCGGGCATGTCTGGTTCACATTTCCTTTATAACTCGAACAAATTGAAGGCGGCTATGAAATCAAGTCATTTTTTGTAACTGAGGAGCGGTGACTGGCCCTTTGTGACCAGCACCACAAAAAGCTTTGAGAGTGGCAGTCAGAGCGCAAGCATTGCCCCGAACTCTGACCTCTGTCAATGGTGCCATCCGTAACCAAGTGACCTGCCGCAGCTCATTAAAGCTAATGTAACGCATCATTCGCTCCTAATTTTATTCATCAGTACATTGGGCTCACTTTCCAGTTACCACTGCAGCAGGGCAAACAAAGGAAGCATCGGCTAATGATCAACGCTGGCCTGGCAGAGTGCTCCTTTTTAATAGCCTACGAATTTAATCGAAAGTATGGCCCTGGGTAGGAGAAAACATTCGACAACACTAATCCACGAAAATGGCGAAATTCCTGTATATAAATTGACTGACTGAAGAGCCCCAAATGGCAATCCGAAGAGAACAGCAACGACGGCCTATGCATAACTGTTAGTAACCACATTTAATTTATTTTACAGAAAAAACAAAATATGTACATGATATGGCATTTTAAACGCACCTATAGACAAGTGTTTCAAGGCGCAACGAGGCAAGGAAGGGGGAACAGAGGGAGGACAGACATAACGATCTTACTAGGCTAAGTGACGTTGAGATTGTGCAAGTGCAGGGTAGGGGGGAGGGAAAAGTACCAGGAAAAGGGGAGGGGGCAGTGCTGTACATGGGATCAAAACAATAACAAGAAGTGTGGCCAGCAAGTGGCAGATGATGATGATAATAATAATAATAATAATAATAATAATAATAATAATAATAATAATAATAATAATAATAACAATGCAAGGGTAAGTGCAGACAGCAGGTGTCCAAAAGTGCAGGTAGGGGGACTGTACTGCAAGGGTTGCCGGGATGTAGTGCGGGTAGGGGCCTGGGCCCAAAATCAGGGAGTAGCCAGGTGGTCAGTGCAGTATCAGACAGGAAATCAGCAGGGGAGAGGAAGAGAGAAGGCAGAAGCAAAGAGGAAGGTCTTGAAGTGCTTCCGGAACCGGAGATGGTTCTCCTCGAGTTTCAGAGAGGCAGGGAGGCTATTCCAGAGGGAGGCCCCAGCCAAAGAAAGAGAGCTATCACCAACTCGTTGCTTGAAGAAGCAACTGACCCTGAGGGAGTTGGAGGTGGAGAAGCGAAGAGCTTGAGTAGGAAGGTATTTACGGAGAGAGAGTTGGAGGTATTGAGTACCAAGGCCCCAGAAGGCCTTGTGGACAATGCAGAGGGTCAGTCCTGTTCTGGATGAGTTGCAGAGGGCGGAAAGTAGAAGCAGGCAGATTTAGAAAGAGGCTGTTGCAGTAGTCCAGCCTAGTGAGAAACAGATCTCTGGAGACATTGAGCTTCTGGGGGAAGGAGAGGAAATGAAGAATACCTCTCAGGAGGTGCAGTTGGAAGTTTAACTTCTTAGAGGTGTCAGAGATGTGAGGAGAAAAGGAGAGTGTGGAGTCGAAGATGACCCCGAGGTTCTTAGCCTCACAGGTGGGAGCAGGGAGAGGGCCAAGGGAGGCCGACCAGAGAGTGACAGGAAAGGAGGGTGCAGGTGTGCCGATGAGGAGAATCTCCGTCTTACTGGCACTAAGGCAGAGATCGTTGGAGGCACACCACTCCTGGATAGCAGACCGTCAGAGATGAGAGAAGGAGAAGAGGTGGCAGAGGGGAGCATGAAAACAAGCTGAGTGTCATCCACATAGCACTGAAAGTTGGAAAAGAGAGCGGAAATGCAGTGGGCGAGAGGTGCCAGGCATTGATTGAACAACCAGGGAGAGACGGTAGACCCCTGGGGAACACCAGAGGTAGAGTGAGATAGAGGAAAGGAAGGACCCAAGTTGGACCTGGGAGGGTCGTTCATAAAGGAAGAGACCAGCTAGGTCAGGGCCTGATCAGTGATACCCAGGTCATCACAGGGACGATTGAGGGGAGATTAGAATCAAGGTAAGAGAGCAAAGTAATAGATCAGCATTTCTATCAATGATTCAAACAAAGAGAATATACAAGCTTACCGTATTTTAAAACAAAAACAGAACATGGAACAGTTTAGTCAAAACAAAATGATAACACCTCCAGCATGTGTCTGTGGCCGTGACAGTTTGGAGTGGAGTCAATGTGAAGTGGGCCCCAAAGGAAAGGAAGGAATAGACCACAGTGGGCTACAGTGCTTGCAGAGAGTACCGCAGCTCACGTGAAGATGTTCAGGAGGGGGACCAGTAATCCAAACAACCAGGGAAGGATGGAGATGTCACTAGCAACTGTGCCGGCGGGGGAGGGAATGGCCACCAAGATGGACTTTAGCACACTTGTGGCTGAAATACGCTCAATTCTCGGGAACATCATGACTTCACTACAGACGTTGACTGGTAGGGTAGAAAAAGTGGAGCTGAAAGTTGAGGCATAGGAGCACATCCAGTTATCTGCCGACCTTTTGAAAATGCGAATGGGGGCCTGGATGAAGGAGTTGGAAGAGAAAGAGTATGACTTCTCACTTAAGGTAGATGCCTTCGAGAAGCATCTACATAAGGTAGATGCCTTAGAGAAGCGAGAGCGAACAAACAACATTTGCATCTTGATGGTCAAGTAAGGAGAAGGCGAGAGCGTGAAGAGCCTGGAGTTGAAATTAAAGGCCCTATTAAGATGCTTGTTTGGGGGAGAGGCAAGAGAGGTGAAGGACAACTTTGATAGGGTCCACAGAGCTTGGGGGCATCTAGGAGGACCATGATCCATACTGGCTAAATGCCACAATTACAAGAATAAAGTGTCCATCCTGGAAAGAACCAGAAAACACACAGAATTCTCTCACAAAGGGGTAAAGGTGGCAATCTATCAGGACCTGCCTTCCTTCACACTGGCCAGGTGAAGAGAATGCAGGGTACTGACCCAGTGGCTGAGAGACCATGAAATCCGGTACCGTTGGGGCTTCCTGGTTTCACTCTCATTTCAGAAAGAGGAAGAAGACTACTGAATTACTACCAAAGCAGTGGCAAAAGGTGCACTAGCATTCCTGCAGGGGCAGGGTTCAGACCCACTGGCAACACAAGACAGGCCCTTCAAGGAGCGAGGACCCCGAAACGGGCTGGGAGGAGAGAGAAGAGACCAGGGGGTATTAAATCCAGGCACCTGAATGCCCCCCAGTCACAACAACCTGATTTAGATGGATGGTCATGCTGACACATGAAGTAGGGGTGGTTTTCAAAGGGAGGTATTCATGTTGGTAAATAATAGGGCTTGTTGTCTGAGGTTTAAAGGAAGCTATATGTAATTAGGTTGGGTATGGGGAGTGCTGAGCTACACATGCAGCCCTGGCTTTAGGCTGGGGTCTCTCTGGTGGTATTACAGGGGGAGGGTGTGGTGGGTGGAATGGGATGGTTGGGGGTTGGATGGTGGGAAGGACAGGCCTTGCAGGGACGGGATCACAGAGCTTTGGGGTGCAACACTAAGGGTGGTTGGGTAAGGTGAAAGGGGATTGGAGAGATTTCTGGCATGTGCAATGGGTGACGCAATAAGGAAGTGGTCTGGCAGAAATATCCAGTTGAACGTCGAGACTTTGAATGTTAAAGGTCTCAACTCCAATACTGCTCCTAAGTGTGCCTTAGGAGTCCATGTGTTTGTGTATTTCTCTTGATAATCTTTCTCATTCTCTTGATAATCTTTATAATTCACAAACTGTGTAGTCTTCTTAAAACCAAACATTTATTTTGAAGAAGCAGTCCTTAACAGGTCATGTATAGCCAATGCATTTCGGACACCTTTTCTGTCCTCAAGGCTCGACCCTTTACATCAGATTCACAGAACGTTACCATAAAAAACAATGAATCAAAACACATAAGTCCACATAATACAATAGAATTAGTCATGCATACAAATGAGAAAATAAACAAGAACAAAAGGTAACGTAATTAGTCTCTGAATTTAGGTTATGTACATAGCTTTCCATAGTAACTAATTGTAAATAATTGAAAAATATAATACATTTGTGAGCGTATTTCTGAGCTGACTGTGAAAAAAGTGTACAAATACTTTTATCTCAGTTTATCAGACCTTTCTAGATGCTCTCCTTTCAAAATTATATAACATAGTGTCCATTACCTGTGCTACATTGAATAGCGTTTTTTTCTTTACAGATTGCATACTCCTGTTTAGAAAAGAAAGTATGAACTAAATCTATCCCAGTATTCGTTGAGAGAGCTGTATAGCTTCAGGAATGCAGGGAACCACTGTTCTTACCTCTATGTTAGTCAAATGGTGTCCACAGGGAGATGTATGCGGGTAGCTGGCAGTCGCCATTACCGCAACCTATTCACCTGTGTTTTTGTAGCTTTTGCAGCATGTTACATGATGTCATCCACTTTCTGAAGTTGCTGGTTTGTGATGTCTTTGGCATGGTGATGCAACTCTGCCTTTGTAAACATAAACAGTGCACCTAGCTTGAGCTGGCATTGTGAACTCCCTTTGGCTTACAGTTTACATATTTTCATATTTTCATCCTCTCATGGCAAATACTTCAATCATCCTGCCTTTCTTTCATTAATGTACAGTTATTAACCTACCTACAAAATGTTTTAAAATGCATATCACCAATTGACGGCATATTGTGGGATGCCATCCAGGTCCTGACGTCACTGAGGTGTAACCCTGTTGGCGTGGTGACATCACACGAGCCAGCGTATACATAAACATTGCGGCTCACCAGAGCATGCATCGTGGGATATCTTCCTCTTTATTGTGCAAATGTTTGTTATCTCCTCATTACCCATATCTGATGCATCATTTTACGTCATAGATTTCGTTATTCATGTGAAAAAATAGTGACATGTGCAAATTAATTTAAGACTGTGATAAATTCAAACATTAGCTGCTGCTCGTGTTGTATTCTTCTGTATCACAATGAAAAATGTCAGTTAAGTTATTACACGTAGCATTGATAGTTGATCTCTTCATTTATTCAGTTAGGTATAAGAGAGTTCAAATGCTCCATCCAAAATCTTTCTTTTTGTTGTATTCTCAGTAGTAAATCATCATAGGATCCTCGTTTCATGATCCCTTCCACCATCTGGGAGCAGATCTGTGAAATATTGTGTCTTCGTTGCATCAAATGTCTTCCCACGGCTGAAATCGTGTTGCGTGTCCGAATACATGATCTGTGTTCTTTCCACCGTATTTTGCTTGCACTTGAACATTGTCCCACATAGTAAATGCCAAAAGGGCATTTAATTGTGTAAATCACATTTTTCATGTTGCAAGTAGCCGAAACTTGTATTTTAGTTAGCAGTGCAAGGATGGGGACATCCCTGTTCTTTGAGTTAGTTTGAGTTAGAGTTAGTTTGAATTTCCTAGCCAGTCTGGTTTTCACCAGTTGATCTTTGATATTAGCGCTTGTTTGGTAGGCTAAAACTAGTAATTCCCAAAAGTTAATGTACGCCAATTATTGTGGATCGCTGATTTACTCTTTTTTGAATATTTAGAGGCAAACACCAAGTCTGGTGCTTTTTTGGATTGAGATGATTCAGTGTAGCTGTTAGGTACTTCTGCTCTTTCCAGTCATTCCCTTGATGCCCTCACATCCTCGGGTTTGTAACCTCGCATTGCAAATTTGTTTTCCATATTAGAAATTTGTTTTTCATTATCATCTGGATTGCTGACAATTCTTTTAGCTCTTAGCATAGGCTATATGGTACATTTCTGATAAGACTTGGTTTATGAAAGCTTAAACAATGAAGTAAATAGTTTCTATCGGTCTCTTTTCTGAAAATATTGGCATGGTATTGTATTTGTTTTTCTGTAAATTCTACATCCAAATAATGAATTTGGGTACTGCATATTCCACTGGTGAATTTAATTATTTTGTCTATTGTGTTAAGGTATTCTAAAAATCCTTCCAGGTTCTCTTTTGTGCCTATCCATATTACAAAGATATCTTCTATGTATTTTACCCACAATTTTAGATAGTTATGCCAGATGGGATGGTCTAGTGCATAATCTTTTTCAAATCTATACATGAAAGAATTGGCATAGGTGGGTGCCATATTTTCACCCATAGAAGTGCCTAAAACCTGCAAAAAGAACTGATAATTGTATTGAAAATATGAATTTTCCGCTATGAATTGTAACAAAACCAGTATTAACTCTTTGGATGCGTTAAGATCCTCTGAAAATATGTGTTAACCCTACTGAAATCCCCCACAATGATGGCTATCCATTATGAGTTGGGCATCCCTCTTTAAATGTTAAATTACTTTGGAAATGCTTCTTGTTGTGCAAAATTTTAATTTCTCCACCTCATAATTCCCTATATGAGGCTTTCAAAAATGATGGTGAGGAGGCTTGCAATATCTTTATCAAAAAATGTGAAAAGGACTCAGGGGTGCTTTTAGTCAGGGAGTGCTTTGATAACACAAGTAAAGTTAAAAAAAAAGTATACTGGAATTATACTGGTGTGAGACCTGCGACTGATTTAAAATATATTAACCTCTGTCTGAATTAGCATCTCCACATAAAAAGCTTGGGAGCCTGCCGCCTTACCTAATTAGGTTCCCTTCTTCGCAATCAAGATCAATCTTAATGAGGTTATGTTTAAACCTTCTAAAATCAAGAGAGAATACTAGTTTATGGGGAACAAATAAAGACATGAATATTCAATGTAGATTTAGCAATCTACATTGATCGATGAATTTAAGAATTTTAAATTTTGGTCATTTTGGCAGTAATATTATTTTTATTATGTGAGTCCTTTTGACAACTACTTTTTATGGGCAGCTCAAAAGCACTGACATTGGCACGTTTGGCCTGATAAATCTGGCATAAGAGAAACTATAAGGACACTTTTGACTTCTATTGTATGGGTTGGTTAAGTTGTTTTTATATTACTTGTTGGAGCTATCATTATATTTGTAATTAATTATATAAGGAATAGATGGTTTTAATTATAATGTTTTAATAAATATGATCAATTTTCTTTCAGAAATGTATAAATGGTATTGTGTATTTATTGATGATGATAAAAAATGAATGAAGTTGTCTTTTTAATTTTTGGGTGAGGTTTACTTACAAACTATTAACACAATATAAAAAGACATCTCACTGATCAGGATTTGAAAATGTCTTCAATTGTTTGAATGACAGCTTTGTGTTGAATAGTAGTGTATAACAATGACAAATCCAATATTACTAGATAAACCTCATTTTAATATTTGATGCTTTAGAGTTGGTGAGGTGCATCTAGAGTATGTTCAATGATCAGATATATTTATTTTATGGAGGTGTTTATCAATCAATTCAGAGACTTGTTCTATCAAAGAGGGTTTGCCACTTATAATGGTCTACATGAAGAAAAGAAACCCCATGTTTATGTTTTTTGTGATGAGTACAGCATGGCCATGATTGTAAAAGGGTTATATGAATGCTTATATTCTCTGCTGTATAGTACTTCTAGGGAATTTCAGTGCACTTCATATCTTGTTTGAAATTACTGCACAGTCAAAACTAAGCATTTCACTGTGTTCATTATTCTTCACTTGGGACATCACTGTCTTGATTTCATCGGCATGGTTCATCAGAACTATATTGCCACACTTGCCAGATTTATTTTTAGTTTTGTCATCTTGTCAATATTGTAGAAGTCTTTCAAATACATAAATGACATTATTTTGAAGTGTTGGGATTAATTTATATTTAGAACTTATTTATCTGTCATCACCTACATTTGTTGATAATGCAAAATCTAAAAAAAATCAAACTTATTCTATTATTGTCATCATCTTCCTCTTATGTCATCAGAGTAGGTACATTGCATTGTCCATGTCTCTAAATATATTGAAATACTACTCTATTTGGTCTCCATGGTGATAGAAGACATTGTCTATATGTACAGCTTGTGCAATTCGGATCTGTGCATTTAAGCATGAAGTCACATTTTTGGATGCCAATGAAAGATCCCTGAGTCTTTGAAGAAGGTCCCTGTCAACCCCTGGCTAAAAAAAAAAAAACAGGTTTAGATCAAAAGGTTTACTCTAACATCAGACCCATGTCCAATGCCCCCTTTCTGTGCCCTAATGCCTGTAGGCTCCGGCGCATTCTAAGTGAACCAATCAAATCAAGATCCCTGCTGAGAGCTGAATTCTCCTAATCGTTGAGTACATTTGACATATTTCCTACTTACATCTGAACAAATGTGTTCATCATTATGTTTCCTTCTTGCCTTTTGATCTTATTAATATTCTTCTGTTGTTTAACATCGACCCAATTGATGCTTTCCACAATGTCTTTCTTGACTTTGGATGTGCTTGAATTCTGCCAGGTGAGGTGATCTTTTGTATGACCGCTTGAAAGTTATTGTTTTACTGGCTGTTGCCTCTTTTCTATTATTTCATTTCATTTCACATCAAACATGTTGATTGGATGGTGTCTTGCTTATTGTGGATTCTATTTCATTCCGTGTCAGGATTGATGGTTGAGGCTTCTGCATGCGTAGTTGAGAAGGAGTACTGTGTATGTGGTTTGTTTCCCAATAAAAGGTGTATTATAAAGTGTTTGTTCCTGAGGTGTGTACACTCTGCCTAATTTATTATTTAGTTGGACCCTTCCTGATTGACACTGGAGGTCATTTTACAAATAGTGTAAATTACATGTGGGGTTGGGGGATAGCCAACATTAGCAATTATGTGCTGTTGGGTCACCAGCATGGAATTCTTCACATTTACAAAATAGAGTTACATGAAAGAGTAAAAACTGGTAAAATTGCCTTTATTTGTTCATTTTACTTCTCTATGTTGTTTTAAATGCTGCTTGCAAATTATACTTTGCAGACAATATTTACATTGCAGTCCTATGGAATCCACCTGCATTATTGTGCTACAAAGAGGTGATTCCATAGGAATAAATTCGTTTTGCAGCTGCAAGAAAATCTCATGCAGGAATAAAACAAATTGCACTTTGAAGACGTAGGAGAACAACATGTCAGAAATGTTGATTATGTTTTGAGCCCATTCTCTGCATTCAAAAGGATTGAAAATGCCCAAGTCCTCCAATGCAAAGCTTAAACAGATTACACCAGGTTTTAATGTTCCACTCAGGCCAAAATGACTCTGTTTCTTTGTTAGTGTATTCTCTGTTTCACATTGTAGCACTATTTCTTCCATTTTACCTATATTTTTGCTGTTCAGACAGGGATCACTGCGTCCTCTATTTCTGAGTCTTCAGTACGTTTTTCATGTTCTTTGGATGCCTGTCAGATAGGTTTGTTCAATAACTCCTTTGCATTCGTTATGATATCTAACCACATCTGTAGGTCCTCTCGTTCTGTGTCCTCAGAATGTGGTAGAATACAGATGCCTAGTCTTCTTTGGTTTGATTACATTGTAAATATTCATTAAGGGATGTTTTCTCCAGCACTTTGTTGAGTTTACAAATAGTAACGGCTTCTACTGCATTTTACCCATAACCTTTCTTGTGTTGGGTCTTTCTTGCATATAGGTAGTGTTCATTTGTCAAATTTGTCTTTGGCTTGTGTCATGCTTGTTTCCATGTCACTCACTTTGTAGGATCAATATAAAAGCTACAGTTGGTCAAACATTCAATAGTTTCAACTAGGAGTTGGGAAGTGGGTTATGACTGCACTAATGTTGACTGGCAATGTCTGCGAGCCCACATGCCCCAGAATTAGGGAAGCAACACTTAAGGTGGAATTTGACTACATACAGTACATACACGTATGCATTACAATACATATGTTTTTAATCATCTACATTAAATAATCAATTCCATATTCAATGTTGTTAGTTTAATGAATTCATTTTGTAGGTTCATTATTTGAAACGTTAAGAAAAGCTATGTGTGCTTCCTGCTTTTGTCAATGCATTCCTCAGCTCTTAATGCATACAAATAAACTAGGGAAGAGGAAAATATGCAAATCAGAAGGTGATTTCCTATGTGTACACTGCTCTGTTTTGTGCAAACAAGTTAATGAATAAAGTAGATAAGAATACATTATATTTTCAAATCAAAAATATTTGGACTATTATTAAGTCACATCATGCCATGTAATGTCATGTAAGTGGTCTCCTATGACTTTGTCTTCCTCTATTGGTGGCCGTGCTGCTCTTGGCTCTGTAAGGAAAGAGGGGTGATGTACATTAGTGGGATAGTGGAAAGGCAGATGTGAAACCTGTGGTGTTGACGGGTGAAGGTGAGAGGTACCCGGTTCCTGAGTGGCAATCTGCTTTCTATGGGTTTGGCAGAGAAACTTGGCAGTATGATATCAATAGGGAAGAGCTCAAGATCTGATAGACTGCAGTGCTTTTGGTCTGGTTAGCTGCAGATGTGGTAGAGGGTGACAGGGCTAAATAGAAGAGCTTAGTCGTCTTGCTGGGTTAGTGTTGATGTGGTAATGGCTAGGCCTGTGGTGGCAGTCTGTGGAGGGTTTGTGTGTCTAGTGTAAGGTAGTAGGAGATCTAAGAGGGGAGATGGTTAGTCAGAGAAATGGAGGAGTAGGTCTTACAAGGCAAAACAACCTGCAACCCTGTATCCCACCACCAGCCTCTTGCATACAGGACCCATTTCATTAGATCACTCTGCCCTTATCAAGTCTTATCTCTCTCGCATTCTCTCTCTCTCTCTCGCTCTCTCTCTCTCTCCCTCCCTCTCTCTTTGCCTTTCTCCCTCACTCTCTCACATCAGTACATTGTATCCCATGTAAAACAAAACTGGAATATGTGAATCAAATGACTAATATTCTGTTAATATAGTATTCAGGCCTTCCAAGGTTGTCAGCAATTAGGTTGCCCAGGTCCATCAATGAAATATGTGCCTATATATTGTATCAGGGGACCACCTCCCTGTATTAGGGTCTTACTAGTGAGGTTGTTCCTCTTTTCTTTGTCACTGCCTTAGCATCCCTTTTAAAATGGGCCCTGGACCAAACCTGGTCTTTGGTTTTGCTGGCTATGTGAGATATTTGTCCTCTTCCCTCTGACATTTGATGCTCCAGTCTCATTTCATCCACTAGACACTCAGGCTCCCATTTACTCTTTAAGGGGAAATGTGTCTTCGTCTACCAATGCTTATCTCCTCCAGCCTCCTCCCCCTAACACTTCACTAATTGACAGATGTCTCACTTCACAAGGGCTTCCTTCCACTACTACAACAGCCTCTTTCTAAATCTGCCTGCCTCTACTCTCTGCCCTCTGCAACTCATCGAAAACAGGACTGCAAGACTTGTCCTTAAGCCCAGCGATCGTATCTCTCCAGGACTGAAATCTCTGCACTGGCTCCCAGTGGTGGCAAGGATTAAGTTCAAAGTCCTCTGCATTGTCCACAGAGCCTTCTGGGGCCTGGGCCCTCAATACCTTCAACTCTCTCTTCCTAAATAACTCGCATCTCGAGCTCTTCGCTCATCCGCCTCCAACTCCCCCAGGGTCAGTCGCCTCTCCAAGCAACACGTTGGTGGTAGATCTCTTTCTTCTGCTGGGGCTTCCCTCTGGAACAGCCTCCCTGCCTATCTGAAACTTGAGGAGAACAATCTCTGGTTCCAGAAGCACCTCATGACTTTCCTCTTTGCTTCTGCTTTCTCTCCTCCTCTCCCCCGCTGATCTCCTGAAACGGAAACTGCACTGGTTACCTGGCTACCCTCTGATCTCGGCCCAGGTCCCCACCATGTCAGTTGCACACCTGCACTGCCCCCCTGGCAACCCTTGCACTCGGGGAATGTTTTTTTATCCCTACAGCCCCCTAACATCACTTGACAGCTGATGTCTGCACTTGCCATCAGCTTATTTATTGTCTTTATTTATGTTACTGTTATCCTATGTACTGCACTGCCCCTCCGCCTTACCCCCTGTACTTTTACCTTCCCTGGTCCCCTGCACTTGCACAATCTCAATGTCACCTGGCCTAGTAAGATCGTTGTCCCTGTCTTCCCTCTGTTCCCCCTCCCTTGCCTCGTCGCAGCTTGAAACACTTGTGTATAGGCACGTTATAAATGACATATATCATATCACTTTCTCTCCTTGGCCAGCTCTGTATCACAGCTTAAGAGAACACCCTCTACATCTTCTTATTAGTCTCACAAAGACTTTTGTTAGTCTCTGGAGATGGGGAACATCCATGGAAGCTGTATGGCTCCTACATATGCTAATTGTTTCATGTTGACATTTCAAACAGAATAGGTACTTGAACATTTGGTTTAGGACATGTATCTGACATATTGGGGAAGGTACATCAATGGTATCTTTGGCATCTGGAATGGCTGTCTAACGCATGTTTTTGAATATCTTAACAGTATAGAGCAATGCATTTATTTTACATCATAAGTAGCAAACCCAGAAATACATTTCCTAGATGTGGACATTCTCCCTATTGAGGTAGGACTCACAACATCTATTTTTTGGAAACCCGCGGATATGAATAGCCTATTAAACATGTGGAATTTCCATACACCGAGCCTCATCAAACAACTTCCATATAGCCAACTATTGAGGGTTAAGCGCATTGTTAATAACAACAAGAAAGTCAAGACAGAAAGGAGTCTAAAGGCCCAAAAGACTTGAAGATTGAAGTTATTCTTCAGAAGAAATGGAGCTAGCTATAGCCAAGGTCGAGCCCCTACCTCATGAGTCACTATTAAATAGGAATAAAAACACCATGAGTACCCCATCGGTTTTTGGAACTACAAAGAGCAGCATGGTTTACCTACTGTATTAATAATAGATGGGAATCACTCAAGAGCGATGACCGAGCAAAAGATCTATTTCCAGATTTAACTCTCTTTTCCTATACCCATGGTCCAAACTTAAGGGATTAGTTGGTGGTACCAGACCACAATAAGTATGCAACAAAGAAGACCAAAAAGTCAGGTACCTTTCCATGTCGACATTTTTTGAATTGTTGCTATGTGACCAAAGGTGATGTAATATATCATCCATGGTCTGGAGAAAAGATTAAATTGATTTTTGCGACCTATGACATTTCTAACATTATCTATACTATCAGATGCGCATGTGGCGTTTATTATATTGAACAATTGACCAGATCAGCTAAATACAGGTGGAATAAACTTTGTTCAAACATACAGACAAAATGTCAAAATTCAGCAGTGGCTCGTCACTTCATCACGCTACATCATCAGATTGGCCAAATCAAGTTTCAAATTGTCAAAATATTCACCACACGGACACATGGAGACATGAAGATCTGTTTGGACCACAAAGAATCCTTCTGATTGATAGACTTGATGTATTGACCATGGGGGGGGGGGGTATGAATGAGAAATTCAACCTATCTCGCTCTCTGCAATATTTGTTTCTGAGTCTAATTACACAGTATGGATATAATGACATACTTTACATTCATGTATCTACCAACCCTTCTGTTTTTACTCAATTTGTTTTATTTTTTAAACTTGGGTTTGGGGCACTATTGTAAGATTCTTTGTTGTTTTTTTCAAATAGTTGTTCCCCCAAATCTTAGTAGCATGAACAGCACAACTAACACTGGTGTTGCCTGACAACCTTACAATTGTGTTTTATGTTATATACCAAGTTTTGTAGCAGGCTTTTTTCTACTTACTGTTATATTCCCCTCCAGTGGCACCAAATGTATTCCTGACACATTCCTTTTAGAACTATTTCAATCATAATGGTTTCAAGGTTTTTTCTTATATAGTAGAACTTAACAGTCTGTGCGAAATCCCTTTGTATTTTATTTAATTTTTCTGGATTTAACAATCCTGCACTATGACGTTATGACGTTTGCTTCATGACGTCATAATTTGACGTCACTACGTAATGCACAAAAAGCATGTTTTTTGCTATTGGAACTCAGTTCAGGTGTAGCTTCACATCCAGCAACATGCTACGGACCTGAGCTTGTACGGGACTCTACTAATCTGGTAAGAATACATTTAGCTGTTGAACTTCGTTGACATACTTAGCCCATACTTTGCTCCTTGTTTTTCCCCAGTTTTTTCAATTTTTTTTGTCCCTTCCCTCAAACCTTTTTCCTCATTCTCTCTTTGTTCAGACTGTCGGGTTACAAGGCCCAGCTAGTATACACTAGCATGCAGGTATCACCATGTTTAGACACGTGTGTACCTAGATCAGTGTCTTATATGCTATGTATTAATTGTTTCCATTGCCTCTGTTTTTGTTACTGGTTGATTGGTCCTTTCATATTGACACAGTTAAATATTTTGTTTAGTCATTAGGTAGGGAATGTACACGAGTTAAAATTGAATTGTGTCACAGTTGTACTAATGATTTTAATGAACTGTTTACATTTGTCTTTTTGTATAAATTTTTACAGTTTCTGCCCTGACGACAGACTTATGTCCGAAATGCATTGGCCTTATTGCTTTCACATGGATCTGCTTTCCTCATTATGCACGTATTGATTTTGTATTAAAGCGATGGAATCATCAGATTGTTCTTTATAAAGATACATCTTTCTACATAGCTCATTATGAATGCGACATGTGTATTGATTTAGGGTCTGTATGACCTTAGGGTGAAGCACACAGTACCAGGCGGTCTCTCTTAGTTTATCTATGATAATGCCAAAGAATTTTAGAAGCAGCAGAAAAATATAGTCCCGGTCAGAAGAGGTCAATCAGTTAAGGATAGCACTGTCTCCTATAAACTCCAGGAAAGCCCACTGACCTCTGAATCACACTTCTCCACCCTCCTCCCATGGCTCGCCTCTCTATGCCCACCATTTGCTTCTCTCTCTGTAATCTTTCTTTTTCTGTGTACAGTGCTCTGTTGCTTTCTAGATAGGTTCACGCTAAACCAATCCCATGAATACATAAGTAATGGCATACACCCAATCACATGTCAAGCAATTGTATACAGGTTTAATTGGCACAAATGTATGTCACCATTCACATTTGTGTTACTGTCCTCATGTAAAAGCCTCCCTGGTATAAATGCATGGAATGAAGCAACATCTGTTATCAATTCCTGCTAAAAGCAGTAACACTTCTACTTAGAAGCATGGGCGTAATTTTAGGGGGCGGACGGGGGTGTTTGTCGTCCCCAACTTTCATGGCACACCATTTTCTCCCCATTCATTTGGCTGGGGCACCTTTTCTTCAGATGTCATGTCTCCCCCCCCCAACATTTTCAGAAAAGTTACTCCACTGCTTAGAAGGTCATGTGTTCTCTATTAAGAAACTGCTTACATTACGTGCAGGCTGCATGTCACGGCCATTGTTTACATGATGTAGTGTCAGCGGCTCTCACTTATTTGGCTCAAGGTTGTCCTTTGATTGGAATTCAGGTGAGTTGGAGAGCACGCTTCCTCTAATCCCTGCAACACATGGTCATGTCTTCCGTTCTCGCTCTCCTTCCACCTGTTCCATGGTCCAATGAGGACGGCATCGCTGCTAAGCCTGCATCCCTGGCTTCAGTCCATCGCATGGGCGCTCAGGCTGCAGAGCGCAAGCCAGCTGCAGCCAAACGTTCATGTTATGAGATGACGGATGGCTTGATATGAGCTTTTTAAAATGACGAGCTGCCCCATCTGGCGAATGATTCAGGGAATCCAGTCTCACTTGATGAATGGAGAAAGTGACAATGCCAATCAGGTGGACGCTGGCTGCTTCCCTGTGCCTGCCCAAACGGGCAAGACCGCATAGATCCAACTATTGCTCTTCCTTTATCCCATTGTGCTCGTGTTAATAAAGTGCCACACTTATAATTCCAAGTAGAGTTGTCAGCAGCAATTCTGCAACCTAAGGCTCATGTCTTATGAATCAGAAATCAATCAAATGGAACAAGAATAAACAGATGGATAGATATTCAATGAGTGATTATAAGAAATGCGTTTCTGCTTTCACCATCTGAATGCTTCTATTAATGCACATTGGGACTCATTACAAGTTTGCCGGTACAGTAACAACGGTACCGGTAAGCTTGCCGGTACCGTTCTTACGGTACCAGCAAACTACGAGTTTTGCTTGCATGTGCCTTACCATCCGCTAGGTATGACCTGGCGGGTGGTCCGGCACCTGCGAGCAGACCATGCCGGATGCACCAGCACCATTCTGAATGGTGCCAGTACATCCGGCCTCCCCATTCCCATTGAACCCTAAGGGGCTCGAATGGGAATGGGGAGCATTTTTTACCAGCCCCCGGGAATGGGCAATTACTGGGTCTGGCGGGGCTGTAATGACCCGATAATTGCCCATTCCCAGGTGGCAGTAAAAAAACAACTCCTGCGTCAGGCGTGCTGGTTTTACCGGCATGGCTACCGCCATAGTCGTAATGAGGCCCATTGTGCCTCATCAGGGGTTGGGTGGTATCCCGGCAGTAAATGCGCCAGGATACCGCCCAACGCTATTAGCATTACCGCAACTTGGTCCGGTGCAATTTGCGCTGGATCCCGAGTTGCGGTGTGGCCTTAATTCCCCATTCCCATTGGACTCAATGGGGCTTTCTCTGCGCTATTAGTGCTGGCGCAATTAGCACCTCGCTAATAGCCCTGAAAATGGGAGGAAAGGGGAGGTTTTTACCTGAAGCAAAAAGCTGGAGATAAACCTCCCACTTTCCGCCCAAACTTGGGATTGGGCAGAGCGGTAATGCGGCAGTAATAGTGTTACTGCCGCATTTTCACCACTCCGCCCAACTCCGGATGACCTCCATTATATTTAATACTAAAGGGTGTTGAAACTTGACTCTCAATAAAAGGTTAACATTTTTGGCAATTAAACATTCTACTTGTGCAGAGGAGATCTCATATTTGTTCTAAAATACCCAACATCTACATGTTAAATATATCCGCCTTATAGTTAAGCCTTGACTCATAGGAAATCTGAAAATTCTATTGGTAATACATTTTGTCTTGCATGACGGATATGGTTGCTATTTCCCAAACCAGTTCGCACGCCACCTCTCCCCCCACCCCAGACTGCACATTTTGGGAAAGATTCGTTAAAAATGAAAGGCCATGGCTAGTGAACCACAAAGAAACATATTGGTGCAACATGTACAATGGCCACGGCTGAAGGCCATGGCTAGTGGGTCCCAATGAAACTATAGTATAACAAAAACCTTGAAATTGCATGAAAAAACGTTAGTAAAGAGAGAGTTAATGTGATCAGATTTAAGGTGAAAATAACATAGCAACAAAACCTTTTAAAATGAAACTGAGTGAATTAGCCTGTGTTAAGGGAGAGTTAAGGTAATCAGATTTAATGCAACAAAACTCTTGAAATTCAGCGCTCGCATTTGAAGCAAGTCTACCTTAACGTTGCGCCCCCTTTTGCACTGAAAAAAGAATTTGAAAATCGATTCCAACTTTGAGATATTAATATTTGAAATGTATCTGTATATAACTCATGCTCAGAATGAATGATCATATTTCATACGAACTGTACACAGAGTGTATGAGTTTAAATGAACAGTTTGCACATTACAGAATTAACATCTCCTAAAAACTCGCATCAAAGGCATGTCTCAGTTGACTTTGATATCAGTTTTAAGGTGATGGAATAAATGTACACTTTTCTCTACGGAAATGTACACTTTAGGAGTGATAAAATGCATGAGCAGAATGAAGGTACATTTTGTATTTAAACCCTGTTCAAACATTTGTGCATATGAACACTAATATTGTGCTCCTGCAACACACGCCCCTAATGCACACGTGGTTAGTACACATAACATGTAGACATATGACAATTGCTCTCACAGTCAACTAGGACAGATGCACCTACGACACAATAACCCACGACACAAGCACCTAAAACATGTGCTCCTATGACACATGCTCCTATGACACATGCTCCTACAAGCACACTTATCACACATTCATATGACACACACTCTTATGACACATGCTCCTTAAACACACGCTGCTTTAACATGTGCTCCTACAACACACATTCCTATAATACATGTTCCGATGACAAGCGTACCTACTAGACACATGCATACTACAGATAAGATGTGGACATACAACACATGTTCTTACAACACATGTTTCAACCACACACTCTTTTATGATATACACTTATTCCACACTCTTACAAAACACACTCTAATGACACACACTCCTACGATATGTCCTTCTACGACATGCAATACTAATACACACACTTACTACACATGAAATGTAGACATACGACAATTGCTCTCATCTGAACCTATGACACATGCTTCTATGACACATGCGCCTATGACACATGCTGCCAACACACCCACTCTTATGACACACACTTACTGCACACTCTTATGACACACACTCTAATGGCACACACTCTTAAGACATGTCCTCCCATGATACGTGCTGCTGTAACATGTGCTCCTACAACACACACGCCTATAATGCATGTTCCAATGATGAGCACACCTAGTGCACACGTGCCTACAACCCATAACTTGTGGATTTGCGACACATGCTCTAACAACACATGTTCCAACCACACACACTCTTAGAATGCACACTTACCAGACGCCCTTACGACACTCTCTCCTACAATACACACTTGCATTTGACTGTAGCAGAGAGGGAAGGACAGGGGCTCCCAAGACATTTGAAAGTGAGGCAACATGCTTTCATGATTATGTGGCTATGAACTGCCAGCCAGTTCAGAGAATAACAGAATGGGGTGATGATTCTCTTTTTCTCAAACCAAAAAGGAGTTGAATTGTATTTTCTATGTTTTTGAAGGCATTGCAGTGGGTAGGAGGACAGAATGATATATAGAGAATTGGTGTATTTGAATCCAAGAGCTACTACCACTTTATGGTGCATCACGACAGCATGAAGCAACTAATGTGGCAAAGTCGGCTGAGCTTAAAAAAGAGATCTTGAATATCTGATTAATTTAGGCATTCAGATTGAGATCACACTCTTAAAGAATCCATACTTCTTTAGGTTGTCAACCAAGCAGAGGATGTGACTGAATATGTTAGGAGCAGATGGGAAATGCTGAATTGCAGAGAAGAAGATGGGGGTTGACACAAGCACCTTTGTTTTAGTGGTATTACGTTTCAGGCCAACATCTTTCATCCACTTGCTGATTTGAGTTATTTTTTGGGAGAAAGGGCTAAAGTGATCAATCTGGCCATTTTCTTTTTTTTTTTTTTGGTTAGCCGATAAAATCAACCTTTCAAATATATATGCAATCAAATCATCATTAATATACATAAAATAAAAATCAAACATTTATATCATCAAACAATTTCATTTCTCATGCAGTTTCAACTTAGATTTTTAAATCCTTCATTTACTTCAATCAATACTGCCTTCCCAACATCACAGTTTCTAAAATGTGTGAGGGCTTTCCTATCTTACTTTGATATCAAAGGAAAAAGAGACTAGGAATTGCACTATAGCAATACGACCCCTAATTTCATGCTTGTGAACAGACAGTACCAGATTTCATCTGTATCTCTGGGGTACTGAGAGATAATCAAGTTCTTAAAATATCTTTCTTTCTTTTCCTTTAGTGCAGGACATGTTACTATGCAATGTTGGAGTGTTTCTTTTTCAAAGCTATTTTACAAAAGCAACAGAAATTTTGTTCAGGTGATATTATTTTTTGCCTCGCCAACACATCTTGCGTTGGCCACAGATTTAACCTGAAGCAAAGAAATGTATTTCGTATTTGAGGAGATGGACAATTGGTTAGATAGTCAGTCATCACACAAAATCTTTTGTGGATAAACAGTAAAGGGTTGAAGTCCTTGTAAAACAGGCATCTAGTTTGATTGACAATCCAGTTATTTTGATAGATTTTTAGCTTGGCATGATCAGGATTGTATAATAATAATTCTAAGTCAACAGCTGCATCAGCTAAGGCATCTAAAGTATACCCTAGCCACATTTTTGGTAACATATGCTGAGATGACAATAAATACTGGGCTACTATACCCAATATATTCTGAGCATTAAGGTTCAACAAAGACTTCCTTAATAGAGCTGACATTTTCCATAAGACATAGGCATGCAAAGATGTCAAGTCAATTTCAAAACGAATCAATGGGAGTGGCGTGCAATTAGGTAGACATAGTATTTGCTTCCAAAATCGAGACTCAATTTTATCCCACCATTGTTGAGTTTTGGGCATATTTGCTTCCACTCCATACAATAATAAAGGAATCATTTTTCGTTGATAATATAACACAGTGGGCCTCATTACGACCCTGGCGGAGATCGAAAAACGATGGCGGAAATGCAATACCGCCATCGAATAGCGCTCGGTGCGACTATGACCCGTCACCGCAAAGTACGAAGCCATTAGCGACACCGTAGTGAACGCCAACGCTAACTGCACCAAGTACGCGCGCGCGCGCCATGCCAAACCGTAAATACCACCATGGCGCAAGGGTACGCGAATTCCGACCCTAGCGGACATGTACCTAACGCCATCAAGCATGGCGGAAAGTACCATTCCGCCATGGTGAGAAGTACGGCATCGCGAATCAACCGTAAACGGCCCCACTGAGTGCCT
Source organism: Ambystoma mexicanum (assembly GCF_040938575.1). Taxonomy (NCBI): domain Eukaryota; kingdom Metazoa; phylum Chordata; class Amphibia; order Caudata; family Ambystomatidae; genus Ambystoma; species Ambystoma mexicanum. The sequence continues at coordinate 857,869,356 of NC_090933.1, read as the reverse complement.
GTACACCGCTCCCTGCCCACAAAGTACAACTCCCCGTAGGTGCAATGAAGTCACAATGCAACCAGTGAAATGTACAAGTCACCCATGCATGCCAACGAACAAAAGAATCACAAGAGGGGCCAATGGGAGCTGCAGGGCACAGATGGCACGAATACAGAAGCCATTCCAATGGACATGACCACAGTCCCCCCCCCCCAGAAACGCACGCAAACACAGGCACCTGTGACCAGCAATATTCCGAAAATCACATCATTCCACCAGTCCACCTGGCTGACCGGCATCTGTTACACAAAACCCAATCCCCCGCCCCTGAGCATGACAACATTCAAACAGTCATATTGGCAGCCCCCATCCCTGACCTCACTGGGCTTCGTAGGCAAACGCGCCCAGCACAGTACCACGCAACTAAACTCCGAAGCTGGAACCCAATGCAGATCTCCTCACAATACATCGCTCCCCAAATAGGAATATGCCACATCACTCGCAAAGAAGAACGCTACACGGCCCATATCAGAATAGAAATTTAATGCACAACAAAATCACCAAGCCCATACAGCCATTAGGCCATGAACTCCAAAACACATTTCACCATTGTGGGCTGCATCCGCAAGAAATGACCAGCTACTACTTGTGTGACGCCCTGTTCCATCATGGTACACAGAGCCACATTCACGTACGAAAAGGCAACATGGAAGCGCACAGAACCGCAGGGCCGTCCCAATGGGGAGGCACTAGTCCAGCTGAAAGGCCGAAATGTTGCTCCGAGCCACTAGTACTGCGTAAGGGCATGTGGCCCATTGGCGATCGTCCCATAAGATCGTAATGCTGCTCCACTGATTAACACGAAGCAGCAGGTGTCGGGAGTAAAAGCCATCTGCAGGAGTGGCATACAGATGGCAGTGGCAAAAGGGGAGGAGATACCTGTCAACCAAAAGAAAAGAAAAAGAACAGAATGGCCATCAGAACTACATTCGAACAACTCACTTCAATGATCACACTAAATCCACAGCCATATGCATGCTAGCCCACTCCAAAGGATCATCACCACCCCAAAACCACTTGCGACTCATAACTATCTATATCGAGGTGTAAACACCATCACAAACAAGTGTACCTGTGCATGCGTCTGTGAAAACAGAATCCATCTGATGGGATTGTTAACGTGCATGGACACAAGTGTCTGAAGGCGCGTCGAGACAGGGAGGGCTCAACAAGGCCAGATAGACGATGGTCCCACTATGGCAGCCCTGCATCACATAGCGCAGGGGAGGCGGATAGATTCCAAGAAGCCCTGTACATGGCAAACTCTGTATCAAATCACCTGCCCATGCATCCATTCATCATTCCCTCATCCCGGTATAAAAACGCCTGAATATTTACTCACATAACATTAGAAATATCCATTGAGTCTGTGCGTTATGCAGCCTGCAAAATCCACAGTGCCCCAGCCCGTAATTCCAGTGTTGTGAAGTAACATGTATTTGGGAACGTCCGGCCTCATCGCCCACGTCGCTATTGCGCATCCCAAACTATTCATATCAATCATTGCATCCTCGCCATGGCCCCTGTCTCAAGGACATTGAACAATAGAACGTTATATTTGCAGTCAGACCTGTGGGCATCTCCTCGCCGCTAGCTGAAAACCGAAAGCGCCGCCCTTCGAATTCCTCATTTGCAACATCACGTCGAAAAGGCATCTGTGGCCGTTTGAAATCACAAATTAATCCATCTAGTGCGGCTGTGTGTGAAAATGGCAACTGCCTTCACCCACAAATGGGACGCCCCGCCCGTCGGTGCAACTCGGTACAGTGATGCATGAGGGCCCACCGTTACTCGAGTACTACGTTCCACTGACCCATCACAAGTCTGTTCGCGACTGCAAAGATTGTATGTGAAACAATGGGACCATAGCCGAATGTACATATCAACAAATGTTACACGGCCATCGGGTACAAATACATGATTGCAATAGCAAGATGCCATTCCTCGAATTGCAGCGTTGTGTGCGGGACGTGCTCGGCCAAAGGGGAGAGCAGCTTGCACAGGTGGAATGAATCACCACAGGTGGAGGCCATACAGCCTGAAAACACATAAATTGCACACCCAGTCTCCTCCCACAACCACACCCACTCCGAAATGCTACCGGCAGGACTCGCGATGTTGGCCCTGGGGGACCTGATAGCACTGCAAGTACTCCAACTCCAAGAAGAAGACGAACACCAACTACAACCGGCCGCACGGAGGAGACGCAGGAGGAGGAGGAGGCCAAGGCAGGGCCAGCAAGGGCCGCCAGCACAGCCACTACCACCACGCAGGCAGCCCGCAATCCCACGCCTCCGAGCACATCCGTTCAACCTCACTGATGAGCAGATCCACACCCTCTACCGTTTGGACCGGGACACCATAGCCGCCATTGTGGACATAACACAGGCTGACCTTGTCAGCATGATAGATAGCCCAACCGCCATCCCACCCCTACTGAAGGTGGTGTCTGTACTCCACTTCCTGGCCACAGGCACCTACCAGCACACAGTCGGACAGTTGCATGGCATTTCTCAGCCACTGTTCTCACGGACACTATTGCAAGTGCTCGATGCCCTCCTGCAGCACGCAGACGACTACATCTCTCTACCACGCTCGGAGCAGGAAATTACCAACACAAAAGTGGGATTCCATGCACTTGCCGGCATACCGGGTTGCATTGGTGCCATCGACTGCACCCATGTGGAATTGGTCGTCCCACATGCCATGGAGGCCCAGTACCGCAACCGAAAACAATTTCATTCCCTGAATGTACAAATGGTGTGTGACTCCAACAGGATCATTACACATTGTTGTGCCAGATTCCCTGGATCAACCCATGATTCTATGGTCTTGAGGAACTCTACAATACCACGCTACATGGAGCGACACGCAGGGAACAGATCCTGGCTACTCGGTGAGTCTCATTACATGCATGATAATGTGGGGTATGTGATTCGGCAATGACCTGGCAGGAAGGGGGGGGGGTGTGCGTACGTAGCAATGGCATTCCACATCATACGTTTATCGTCCACATACAGGTGATGCTGGGTATCCACTGAAGAGATGGCTCCTCACACCAGTCCGGAACCCACGGGACCAGCATGAGGAGGACTACAACCATGCCCACTCACGTACCCGTGTAGTCATTGAACAGGCATTCGGCCTACTGAAGACTCGTTTCCGCTGCCTCAGCAGGTCTGGCGGGGCACTCCTGTACCGCCATGAGAAGGTTGCAAAGATGGTCATGGCATGTGTCATGCTCCACAACATGTGCGTAGGTAGAAATGTGCCCATGCCCCCTGACGCAGAACTGCAAGCACCTGATGATGGTCATGATGAGGGTGGGGATGTGGCAGCACCTCAAGGAGTCTGCGAGGCACCGGAGGGCCGTGACATTCGTCAGCATCTCATTGATGCATGCTTCTAGCACTCACGCCTGGTGGCTGATACATGGACACGGGACTCGTGGCACTGTGTGTGTCTGGTACATGCACAATATGGACTGTACGCCTATGATGGCCTAGTACACAAAGATCATTGTCCACACATCTCATTGGTTGATCGTGCACTGTTTATGGCATATGTGATATCATGTTGAACACCCTATCGACCCGCCACCCAAGTGAGCCCAACACACCCCCTCCACCCTCCTACCTCCCCCCCGAACACCAGTGTCCAAAGATGCTCATTGTCAGTGGGCTGTCGCTATTGCAAGCCCCCTCTGCGGGTATCAGGGGCACCCCTGCCTGTGGAGCGCAGGTTCCTCCCAGATCTACGTTGGGGGCTGCCCTGGACGGAACTTGCAACGGATGATGTCTCTGCCTGCTCACGTCCATGCATGTCCCTAAGGGTTTGTGAGAGCTCAGTGAGCACACGGCGCACTGCGGCAAGTTCGGCACATACGTCTTTGGACGTCGCATGCAGTTCCCCCCTCAGGCTCTCGGTGCTTCTCTCCATTTGGACTCTCAGGCTCTCGGTGCCACTCTCCATTTGTACTCTCAGGCTCTCGGTGCTACTCTCCATTTGTGCCCTTAGTGTCTCTGTACTTCTCTCCATTTCTGCCCTAAGTGTCTCAGTTGATGTTTCTATGTCTGCCTTAGTACCCCCACATTCATCGGCATGGTCCTTGAGGAGCGTGGCCAGTTGCTGCTGTTGCACGATTAACTGGTCGAGGGACTGTTGCCTCTGCTGGGCCATGGCCATTTGCGGGGGTGTCACAGAGGGGCTGTTGACCTCATGTTGCCTTGCCACAGGGCTTGTGGGGGATGGCCAGTCGTCGTCTTGTGGGTGCCCCTGCGTGGTATCCTCATGTTGTACGGGATGGGACAGACAGGGGGATTGGGACAGGTCATGGATGGATCTGACTTCGACATCCCCGTCTTCTGTGTCGGAGCATGCTGCCATCAATGGGGTGTCACCTATGGTGCTGCTGCCACCAGAGGCAGTGCCTTCTGTGGCATCCGTTGGGGGGACCTGTGGTGGTGGTGTTGTGGGCATGCTGGCTGCTGGGGTGCCTGTTGATGTTCCCTCCTCTGTGCTGCCACCTGATTTGTGCTGCTGCCGTGTCTTGATGCGTGCAGCTGAGGTGGAGGGTCTTTGGCCGTTGGTCTTGGCCCTCTTTGCAGGTGTGCTGGTAGGGGTGTCCTGATGCTCGTCATTTGGATCGGACCCTGTGGTGGAGTAAAGGAGGGCGAGGGTTATTAATGGGTCTGTGGGTATTGGAATGGCATTGTATCACATGCATTGGGGTGGTACCTGAGGGTGATTTGGGTCGGGGCCTTGGAGGTGCTTTCATTTGTGTGTGGAGTGAGGGTGCAGTTGTTTGGCAGCCTGCAGTTAGGGTGTGCCTGCTGCACGTGTAGTGGGTGTTTTAGGGGTTTTTAATTATTTATGTATTTATTGTGAGTTTTAAAGTGCGCTATCAGGCCGATGTGTGTGGACGTTCTCCTGGACATGTGTTTCTGTTGCACTATGTGGACACATGGTACTTCACATGATTGGACATTGTGGATTTAGCATTGTTTTATCTGGCCCACCTACCTGAATCTTCGGATGTCTGCACTCCTTTCTCCATCCCTCCGACTCCCTCTATGCTCTCCATTCCGATGGTGGAGGCACAGATTTCTTCCCAGGGGGTCAACTTGATGGGTGATTCAGGACCTCCCCCGGTGGCTGTGGCAATGTTGCGGTTGGCAGAGAGTATGCTGCGGACGCGTATCCGCAGGTCGTCCCATCGCTTTCTGCATTGCTGTGGGTTGCGGGGTGCGGTCCCCACCGCACTTACCCGCTGTGCCACCAGAGCCCATATGGCCTTCTTGTTCGCAAGTGCCGTCCTGGTCATTTGCGTGGAGAAGACGACGGCAGCATTCTCCTGGAGGGTCTCTGTTAGCACGGTGAGTTCCTCACGGGAGAAGTGGACCTGCCGCTTGCGGTCGCACGCTTTCTTCGCTACTTTTCCCATTTTTCTTGGTTTCGCTAGGGTGGATGGCGGGTTGGGGTGTGTCTCAGGGTAGTGTTTTTAGTGGTTGTGTGGTTTTTGTGGTTTTATAGGTGTACGGCGGGATGTTTCCCGTTCCGGGCCCATGTTTTTACTTCCGTTTCCGTATATTTACGGTCACCGTACTTTCCGGTAGGCGCACACTGCGGTGTCCGCTGTGATGGGTGGCGGTATTGCACCTAGGGCGCCGTACGGCGGCGGTGTGGGCCGTTTTGGGGTCATTTCCGCCATCGCGGACTTTGCACTTCCGCCATGCCGTGGTGCTCGTGCCCGATGGGTCGGAATGGGCCGCACTTTGCTCCTTCGTGCAATGGCGGAAACGCTATTTACGCTGTGGCGGTCCGGTCAGTCACTTTCCGCCAGGGTCGTAATGAGGGCCAGTGTGTTTAAGAGAAAATTTGCAAAATTTTCATGTCAATATTTTCGCTTGGGCAATTAGGATTTGCAATTTACTTTTAAGTTCAATGTTGTTAGTCTCAAGTTTCAATGTTTCATTCATTTTAACGCCCAAGTACTTATATTGCGAAACAGTTGTGAGTGCAACCTTGTTCAAATACCACTTATAAGGCCTCCGTTTAATTCTGCTGTTCGGCCTACAGATCATAACTTGTGTTTTGTCTGTGTTTATGACAAGATTATTGTGCCTTACATAGGTGTCAAGAGAGTTTAGCATATTCTGAATACCTGTCAGAGTTTGGGATAAAAGTACAAGGTCGTCGGCATACAGTAAATAACACATTTTATGTGGCCCTAGTCTTGGAGGATCACATACTACCCTCGAGAAGGAGAGAACCATATCCAGTATAAACAGGTTGAAAACTGTTGAGGCCAGAATGCAGCTCTGTTTAAGGCCACAATAGGTTACACATTTCGCTGATAATAGGCCATCTAGAGACAATCTAACTTGCATTGTAGTTTTAGTGTGTAGCAACATAATAAGTGTGCACATGAAGGAGAACAGGTATACACAACCAGCTTCTGATGTAACAGGTTCCTATCAAAAGCGACTCGAAAATCAACAAATGCTACATAGAGCAACTGATTTCTAGACGCCATGTCAGATTGAATCGCATTCATTGCCATAATATTCGGAATAGTACCCAGACCAATAACAAATCTGGATTGAAATGGTTCCCTGAATTTGGTTTTTTGTGTCCAATCATTGAGATCCCTTAATATTAGTCGTGAGAATATTTTTCCGGGAGCCTCCAGAAGTGCTATTGGTCTATAGCTTATTGGAAGTTGGCGATCACCCTTTATATAGATGGGAACAATAATCGAGTGTCTCCAAGATGGAGGTAACAGTTGTGTTTTGTTTATGGCAGTGAAGATGTTAAATATTATTCTGGCTCAAATCTCTGGGTTCCTTTTTAGGACTTGATTTGATAAACCATCCGGTCCACAGGCTCTCGAGTTACTTGTCTTTTTGTTGTACATTAATATATCATCAAAATCAAATTTAATACAGAAATAATTCAATTTAACAATATCCACACCCTGGCCACCTTCTGGGAGTGAATAAAGTCTAGAAAAATATTCAATCCAGAGTTGCTCTGTAAAACCATTTGCTTGAATTATACATTGAGAGCTTTGGGTGGCTTGATTTAGTAAAGCCTAGGTTTTTCCAGTAGTTTTAGCTTGCATTAGACCCAACATTTTTGCTCCATCTGCCTGATATATTTTGGCACGAATGCTCCTGAGACAGTTCTTATATCTAGTTTGGAGCCGTGATAGTATAGCAGCTCTTAGCTCTATTGGCTGTTTTAGGGCTTCTCGTTTATAAGCTCTCAGCAGAGTGTTTTGCCTCCTCACCTCATTGTTATAAACATGAAGGTATCTGGGTTGAATTTTACATCTAGCTCCCTTCATCGATTTATGTTGGAAGAGTTGCATCATACCACAATACATAACACTCTGTTTAAGATCATCTCCTTTGTTAGAGTTCAAATCCGATAAAAGTAAGTTAAACTCTAGGATAATAGATTTGCATTTACATAAATGCAATCGATGGCAGAATTTCTCAAACCCCTACGCCATGTTGGCAAAGGGGGAATCTCTGATTTAAATGCCCCTTTTATTCTACACAAATTTTGAGATTTTATTAATTGATTCCATCTTAATAGTCTATATTTATTCAGTCCAGGTTTCTCAGAAATACAATTGAGATTTTAATCACCTCCAAGCAATATGAAGGAGATTGATGTATCTAAAGCAATCAACATAAACAATTCAATCAGGTCTTTAAAGAAGCAAGCATCAGACATTCCCACTGGGTTCCGATATAAATTTACAACTGTACACCTAAATGAAGTTGTGTGTACCTTTATCAATTGCACATACCCATTAGGAGAGGCCCATTGCTCAGATTGTAAGCCAGAATCTTGTTTTATTGCAATGAGTAGGCCAGATGTTGGTCTCCCTTGAGTTGGTTTGTTAGCTGCATTTAGATATATATATCATACTTATCCCATATAGGGACCTCTGTGAGCCACGTCTCTTGTAACAATAGGATGTTAAAACTGTACAAAGAGTTTTCATTGTTGTTTAGGAGATGTTTAAATCCTCTGGTATTCCAACTAAGCAGAGAAACCTCCACAGCAGATGTCACTACATCTAGTTATTTGGAGGCTTCAAGAAAATTGCAAACATACCCATTTTGGGTCCCCGGTATTGTATTTCTATAGGCCACAGAGCAATGATTCTGGCTCTTAATTACCAAGACTGACTTTAGGTTATTTGCTGCATTTGGCACTGGGACCTCTATCAAGATTTCAAATCTTAAAGCAAATAGCTGATTTTTTGCCAACCAGATTGTATTCTGCATGACTCGAGAGTTCATCCAGATTCGGACACTATTTAGCATAGAAGCATTTGGGAATTCAACTAATGTAATGTCATTTGATACAATATCTTCAAGTTGTGGGATATCTGACAATATAGACAAAATGCATCGCCTATTTAGATCAAATTGAACACACGGACTCGGTCTGCATTGGAAATTTAGATAATGTGCAGCTGGTCGTTTCGAAGCATGAACTGCCGTTTGGTCATTTTTCGCATAGATTTCCTCTTTTGACTTTCGAGATAACCCCCCTCCCAGATGTAATTCTTTATTATTTACCAGCACAGATTGAATAAGTTAAATTAATTCTGGGGCTAGTTTAGCTATCAAGGAGTTTTTTTCCTCATGAACACGTGACTTTTTAGAGCACGAGGTCAGTTCTACCGCCTCCATGCAACCAGTACTTCTGTACTGCGGATTGTCCTTTGCAGTTACATTGCTGACAATAGTTGGGATCGCACCCACAATCGGCGTCGGAAGATCTTGTGTCAATTGATCTTGTTTAGCAGATTCGACACCCACCCTCCCACCATTCAAGGGCAAGTCCGGAGAGGTACTCGAGTGCCCCATTATATGGATTAGCGAATGTCCAGCCATATAGGCATCCACCACTCGTCTGATCTCCCAACGATGAAGATCAGTAGGATCTGCAGAGCATGGTGGCCCGGACAAGCTTTTAGTAGCTGGGACCTTTCCAAGTTGTGGGGATTCCTCTGTAGGGTAAGAAGATACAGCAAACTCAGAGGCGGCTTCAACTAGTTCATCCAACGGGCCATATGAAGCAATATCCCTTGGAGCAACTGCCAGTTGAAGAGAGGCTCTCACCTGGGCTTGTAGTCAGTATTTTTTGGTCACCACACTAGACGCTATAGCCGTGCTTTTATTTAGCAATTTGATAGATTTAAAAAACTGTTTGGAATTTGTTGAAGCGTTTTTCTTCAAATCTCTTTGATTTTTGGGCAGCTTCTCCTGAGCACCCCCACAAGTTTTTTTCTTCGCTTGATTAGCAAAAATGGTGTATGTGTTTTTAGATGTTACTGGAGTCACAAGTTGCGGAGGAGATTGTACAATGGCTATCGCCCGTGACATCACGGGCAAATCAGAATAACTACCATCAAGCACCACAATTTCAGAGCCTATTATAGCATGTTCATTTATAGGTAATACAACATTTGCACTTATCGAGCTATCATCACATATAATGGTTTGGCAGGCAACCGAAACACAAGTTATGCTCACTGGCAGTTCATCTCGGAGATCTCTCGACTTTCGGCTCAACCAATGCCTAGTCTCGTCCTGCCATGTCAGAATTTTATCTATTTGAGCAGATTGCGAAGTTAATTTGTTATCAAATGATTCATAGAGTTTGCTTAGCGACAAAATTGTTAGGTTCATCGCATTCAAGGCTATTTCTATTAGATTAGAGGCAGAGGCTAAGTCCACATGAGGTGGAGCTACTGGATTAAAAAACGGGGCAATCGCTGTCCATGGAGTGAGTGCATAAAAGAAGCCACTGTCTCCGAAGAGGAATTCTCAATTTCTTCAAATAATATCGGGGAGCCAGATAAATTTTGCATGTAGTCATGAGCCGAAATGTGAGAGATACCCAATTCTAGATCAATGATAGCCACATCAGGTCGCTCATTTTCAAAAGACACCTCTCCTTGACCCTCTGGAGCCAGTCGCCCATTTTCAAAGGCCACCTCTAATTGACCTTCTGCAGCAGTGGGTACATTTTCCAGAATGACACTATCAGATAGAGAGGGGTTTGAGGATGCAACTGCACCCACAGTTTCCAAATTTTGATCCGATACAGTCAATGCTGGAATGTCTTCAGATTCACCTTGAGCTAATGCCTTCAAAGACATGTCAGGTGATTGTTTGTGCAATAGGCTTTTGTCCAAAGTGATTGGCGCCAGAATTTGTGTTAGGGCACTGGTAATTGTCAAACTTACTTTATTTGCATTCTGCGGCATTGCTGGTTGAACGTCCTTACAGAATTTTCAAATATCATGTGACGGGGCTTGAATTGGTCCATGCTTTACTGCTTTGCAGGAGCGTTTTTCCGATGGGGTAGATGTGGAGTAATTGAAAGGCCGTTTACATGACGTAAGTGACTGCGATCTTGGTTTGGACGGTTGTTCAACAAAATCTAAAGTGACAGACATGCCTGTCTTTAACGTAGGTGCTTTGTAGAGTGACATCACAGAGATGAAAATGTATGCCTTACAAAAGAAATAAAAATTAAATCTAAATGTGAACAAAAAAACAAAGGAGAAGAAAGAAATGAGCACCCGGTATCTCTCCGCGCCTCTGCCGCAATGTCACGGCGAAGAGGCAAAGAGGTACTTCCAGGCGTTTCACCTGGGGCACGCGCACTGGTGAGCGCAAGGTCACGCTTTTAGCTTCTTCACGCCCTGGTGGGTGGAGCTTCAGATGTTTATGCCATTCCACGGCAGATTTTAGCACTAAATGATAAAAAAAGCAGAACTATAAGTATATATATATAATATATAGCCCTGATAAACACAGAGTAAGTGAACATTCCAGTCACTGAATTCTTTGTAATGGAAATAACGTAGTGAAATGCAAATCAATCAGAAATCCAAAGGAGGCAATGGAAACAGCATGCGAGGCAAAGAGGTACTTCCAGGTACTTCGCATGGTGCGCGTGCGCTGGTGCGCGCGAGGTTACGCTTGTAGCTTCTTCACGCCCTGGTGTGCGGGGTTTCAGAGAGTTATGCCGTTCCACGGCAGATTTTAGCACTAAATAATTAAAAAAAGCAGAACTATATATATATATATATATACATATAGTATATAGCCGAGATAAACACAGAGTAAGTGAAAATTCCAGTCACTGAAGTCTTTGTAATGGAAATAGCGTAGTGAAATGCAAATCAATCAGAAATCCAAAGGAAGCAGTGGAAACAGCATGCGAGGCGAAGAGGTACTTCCAGGTACTTTGCCTGGTGCGCGCGAGGTCAGACTTTTAGTTAGTTCATGCCCTGGTGGGTGGGGCTTCAGATGTTTATGCCGTTCTGCGGCAGATTTGAGCACGTAGTGAAATGCAAATCAATCAGAAATCCAAAGGAGGCAGCGGAAGCAGCGTGCGAGGCAAAGGGGTACTTCCAGGTACTTCACCTGGTGGCCAATATGGCCATTGACCTGCAAGTGCATTTCTATGTCTCCACCATACAAATAAAATTGTTGATTTGGAGAGCCAATAAGGCCAAGTCACTGATGTGGGTATGATAGGGCTAAAGAGGAAAACTTAGACGTGGTTCCTTTAGGGATGATATGCCAATGGATAAGCTGATGGTGGACATCAGTTGGGTATAATGAAAGCAGATAGGAGGTCTTAGAGGGGAGTTGGTTAGTCAGGGGAGCGAGGTAGTAGGCCTTATGAGGCAAACCAACATGCAAACCTGCACTACTACCCCAGGCCATTTGCAGAAATGTCAAATTTCTTTACCTCAAAATGACACTAGTCAATCCCCTCTCTCTCTTTCTTGCTGTCGATCTATGTGTCTCTGTCTCAAAGAGATACATTGCATCCAATGATGAACAGAAAACATAGGGAAAGGACTTGTCTGGAAACTCCAGAACTTACCATGAGCTACTTGCTAAAGGTTCTGAGAGGCAAGAAATTTGGTTAAGAGGAAGGGATGCTTGAAAATTGAGGGCCACAGAAACCCATATCGCTTTCCTTAGTATGTTGGTTGGCAGGCTGGGAGATGACTCAAACTGCATTCTAACCTGCTCAGGTGCTGTGCTCAGTGGCCTGCTGGAACATTTGCCCTTCAAGGGCGGTTTAAGTTGTTTGTAAGGCATTTGTCAGGCATTGGTTGGGGCAGAGGCCATAATCCCTGCTTGTTTCTCCCAAAGGTCTATCTTGCTGTCTCCCAGAAGCCCAAACTCATCTTTTCGACGAGAAAATATAGAAAACAGTTATTTGAAATGCTCGTAAAAAGTCACATAAAGAGCTATATTTATAACACCCTTCGAACATTTTAAACTATCTATGAACACCTTTTGATGGGATCACATAAGTCAGTGAATTGAATGACAAGAACGTAACATGAAAATCAACGTTTTAAGAACTTGCAATAATTACACATTGTTTATTAGGCTCACTTGAGAACAACACACCAAAATAATGATTTTATAAGATAAGAACATACATGGATGAGTAGCAAATTATGATGCAATACACACATGTATGATGTCATAGAAGCCAAAGAAATTGTCATAGAATAGTGATCACGAAGCACTCAGCATGCCAAATAATGCCAGCTGAACATAGTAGGGATGTATAATATTCCATGGAAAATGTGAGTGTTATAGTTTCTATACATTAGATAATTGATTAACGGTGGTCATCACTTATCAGTAGAAGCATTTTTTGAAATGTATTAAACATTCTTCAACAAAACACCAAGAAAGATAGGGTGGGTTTAAAAAAAAAACATACCTCACTGTGGAATGTGAGCCAAGTCACACATACCACAGCACCACCTACTGACCATTGCTAGAATTTCACCTGCAGTTCAGAGCCACATCTGCAGAGCATTGTGCGTATGCAAACCAGCTCAAATGCAAGCCTTTGTCTCCAGGAAATTAAGTTTGTCTTACAAGTCAGTGCTACTTTATATATAGCTTTATCAACCCAAGACAGACATTTCTCAAGGCTTTAAGAGAAAGAGATTTTTCAAATCTTTTTAAGCCCACCTTAACTTTTTAGGTGTTTGCTGCACATTCCCCAATGTGCCAAGCACAAGACTATGAGGCCCTGATCATCTCTAATAAGTGTAAAACCATTATGTAATCGTTTTCGGCTTTGTGAAATGTCTTCCTTATGTTGATAAAGCTGCGTATAAAGTAGCACTGCCTTGGTAGACAAAGGAGTTAACTTTTAATAGTAACATTTTCTTTGTGGAGCAATACTTCTTTGCATTTCAAGTTTGCGAGCCTGCAAGAGGTGTTGGGTGTAGGAATGCATTAACAGGGGGTAGATAAATTTCTAGACCAGTCAAGGGGCAGTCTAAAATCACATTCTAAAATTTCAGCATAAGGGCAATTGAGGCCTCTACGACTCTCAGGCATGCCGGTAGAGCCGCAGTGGCGGCATCCAAGGAAGTACTCTGCTAGGCAATGGTCTGGAGGGAGTCCGTGTGCTCTTGCAGCAAGACCCCTGAGGCAATAACATTTCTTTCAGAGCACACCAGTGGGAATGGTTTGGAATAGTCTGGGAGGCCAATGGCATGGGCAGAGCACAGTGCCTGCTTAACCTAACCTTTTGAAATAGTCCCTCATGTAAGGGATCCAGATAATGGGACCAGGGCATCCCCCTGTGCTGTTGTTTGGAGGGGTAGAGTCAGTTCTGTGCAGTCTGATATCCCATAGCGGCAGTAACCGGTTATGGGAAGAAACCCTCACATCTCTTTTTGGGTTCTGTGTGGGGTTTACTGAGGATGACATCATTTGAGCAAGATCTAGAGCATTGAATCCAGGTTTGAGAAAATGGTCCAATTATTGTACTTCTTGTTGATGGACCAGCATCTCATCATTAAATGCTTTGTGGCCTACATTGGCTAAATGAGTGAGGATGTGAATAGTATCTCCCTGGCAGGCCTCCACAGATACAGAGCAGATGAGCAGGTCATCCACATACTGAATGTTGACCGAGGCATTGGGTAGGCAGAGGTGATGTCCTTGTGTACAATTTTTGAAGAGAAGGTAGGAGTGTCCACCAACTCCATTGGGAGACGGGTCCAGGTGAGTTGATAAAGGCAAAGATAAACTGGCTGTTCAGATGTGGTGGAATGGAGAAGAAGGCGTTGTAGAGGACAATGACCATACATTGGCCAGGACTGTGAAAGGGATTGGGATGACAAGGGGAAGCTATTGCCCTAATACCTTCATTCCGTTCGATGGAAAGAATGGTAGTTTTTCAGGTGGAGGTATTGGGAGCCAGTATCCCTGGTAAAATATGGTCAGTAATGACGGGAGTAGTGCCCTTGATGGCTGCCAGCGCCAAAGGGTACTGGGGCACACAGGGAAAAGCATGTCAGGGCTGGATAGTTATAGTGAGTTGGTCGGCCATACAAATGAGGCCTAAAAAACAGAGGTGAGGATGCACCTGTTAAAGGAGGAACAGGCCAGGTACTGCGAAGACGAGTACTGCCACTGATGGAGGATAAGGGGGAAAATAGGTGTCTGTATGGAGTGTGACCTGCACGTAGTAGTCAGAGATTTCAGTAGTATACATTTCGGTATATGATCACTCTCACTTACAGAGTAGTCCATTCCAAGCAATTTAGTCGGTGGAGTTACTATTTAGCAAAGTATAAACACTGGTAGGGGGACATCGAGAGAGAGAGAGACAGAGAGACTATTTGGCTCTGTAAGCTGCATATAATTATAATTATAATTGTTCTTTTATAACACGCTAAATACCAGCAAGTGGTTTCTAAACGTGGGATCTGATTCAAACCTGTGTTGGGCTGCTGTAGAGGAGGAGCTAAGTACCCCTACTCCAACCAGCCCTGCCCCCATTCAATATAGAGTTGGAACTAAAGTATGTGACGTATGCGGAACAGTTGAACCAACAAAGGGAAGAGTGTGGACTCTGTTCAGTACCAATAAGAATACCAATACCTAAGAGAATCTGGGAGGCAAGGTACCCATTGAGAAAACCATACCTGCATAAAAGACAATATAATGGCCATTTAAATGAGATTCCTGAAGATGCAGAGCAGATACATGGCAAAGATGAATGGTGATGTCACAGAGAGAGAGATGCAGAGACCAGAGAATGCAGATATTCTATAAGGCATCAAGAAAGTACCAAGGATAAGTGACATCTTGGGATCAAGGTGAAGAAGCATATGCCACAGGAACAGATGAAGATATTAAGCTAGTTTATACATGTACAGATGCAATAGAAACGCAAGCATCAAAGTAATCTTAAAAGGTAGCCTCAAGCTTTATAGTGAATAGATTGCGAAAACGCCAATATATATATATAGATGCATATTAACGAGTAAAGGATGGGTGTTTCCACTACTCATTCTAAGCAGTGCTGAACATTAAGCAAGAAGGCCTCATTTCAGTGTGTCGCAGTTAAAAAGCAAATTGAATTACAAATGAATCTCAGGAGAAGAAATTGGATGAGCCAAGAAGCCAAGGTCTTATCAAACTGGAATTGGCTGACATTGGATACAAATCGTGTGAAAGAACAGAGACTCCTGTTCAGAAGGCTTGAGCAAAACAATTGACATCAGAAGACTATTAGAAAATAATATTAAATACACTAAAAGGCTCGATTCCATGGTCTCCAGTCATGTGGAAGAATGAAGTTGGATGATCGAGGTGGTCAAACCTACGCATGAGGGTAAGCTGTGCCCACACTCCTTAAATTTCTCAGAGCAGAGTACAAACTCAAGGCCAATCTTCAAAGCACTAATTGACACTGGACCATTGAGGTGATTATGGATTGATACATTAATTGGTGGGATGCTGGTGTTAAGATGAGCTCACCAGCACCTGGATGTTCAGCCTGCATGCTGCTAGACGTAGGTGGAAAAGTACTGATGGGGGTTAGAAGCCAACCAATTGTAGAGGACCACGTAATTAAGGGTCCTATAGTTTGTGTAGCCAAAGGAACATTGTGTATTTAATGACGTTCATAGTGGCCATTTTGAGGGGAGGGCTTAGTTGCCCCATCTGATGTTAAGTACCCAATCACTTTCCTTCACTGTTCTATACTGATATGGAACTTATATTTAGATATTCACTTAGAGCCTATCACTCCCTCCAATAGGTTTTGTAGTTTGCCACGCAGGATGACGTGGGTAAGTGACGCAGGTCAACACGTCACTGATGACGATTTTGTATGATATAACCTCAGTTTTTACTAAAATAAGTTCAGTAAGTGTTACGCTCACCTGGACCCCACAGGGGTGTCGATCGGACCCAGACAGCTGCGGTCTCCTTCAACGTGATGCGTAGTGCAGAGATGACTGTCTGGACTGGCCCACCTAGTCTTGTCTGCTGGACCCGAAGAAGTATTTTCCTTATGTTCGTAAAAGATGAGCTCTCCATCCTGCGTGTCTTGCAGGGGTGCCTAGATACCAGTTACTTCACTGGTTTGAAGGCGTTGGGAGAGTTCCGCTAAGTATTGACTCTGAAGTCCCTGGCGGGATTGGTAAGTATCAAGTTCAAAGAGTTCAATGTGCCCGATGTTCACTCTTGTCCCCTTCCTTCCTTAAGTTGCAACTGAGTTCGTGAGAAGGTCTCGTAGCTGCTGCTGGCGTTCAGGTAAGAGTCTGTGTTACCCAACGCTGTCCGGTAACTATTGCATGCGTTAAGGTGTTGTTTTTCTCCCTCTTTACAGATGCGGCATATGAAAATGTGGAGAGTTATGGAATAATATCGCCGGTGGTAAATCAGATAAGTCTATGGTGGTAAGAGGTTGTATTTGTTGATTCCCTTGGTTCACCTTGTTTTTTCTTGTGTCCCCTAGGTGGCGGATTACGGCGAAGAAATGATGGAGACAGTGCCGGATCGAAAGATGCAGTGAGAACTGGTGAGTATGGCGCCGTGCTGGAGCTGGCGAAGCGACGTGTGCAGAACTGATGTACTTTCCAGGTCCGGAGATGAAATGGTTCCGGAATTAGGTGAGGAATTTGAAATAAGTTTGTTTTCTAACCTTGTCCTTTCCTCTTCTTTATTCTAGGAGCTCCGGATTCGAGGCGGGCATGGCAGAAGACTGGATGCTGGCTGCAGGCACGCGGGCGTGGCAGAAGACTGGATGCTGGCTGCAGGCACGGTGAGCGTCATGCTGCTGGATGCAGAATAACGCGAAGCATGTGCTGCTGTTCGGGTGTGGTTTAATTACCTCCAAAGTAGTTCCAGGTAAGAAGTTCCCTAGAGCCACGCCCAAGTAAAAAATAGTCCCTGTAACAAAATAGTCCCATCCAGGCCTCATGTAGGCTTGGACTCCTTTGCAGCATGGTCTGCATTAGGTAAGTAAAGTCTATGAGCCTGGCACCTATGGCGCCAGGACTGATTTATATGATGAGCCTGGCGCCTAAGGCACCAGGACTGAACCCAGACAGCCCCTAGCCGGGGCTGCTGAGGTTTAAACAAATGTCTGGATGCCTGCTCCTGGAGCTGAGGGCCTTGGTCCTGATGCCCGGGGGTAGGTATCATGACAGTAAGAGGATCCAGCGAATGCTGATGCTTGTTGTACTCCCTGTTTTAGATATTAAACGTGTGCAAAATGATTATGGCATTCGCAGGACAACTACCTATGAGAGCGATTCCTTTAGAACCAGAGGTTTTCCAGTATGGAGTATGCATTCTGTTATCATGGCTTCCAGGCCTAGCAGAACAATGAGAACTCCAGATGAATATTTGTTTAGACCAAGAATACCTATGCTCGAAGAAAAGGGACACGTTTTTCCCTTAGACATTCAAGCAGTCATAGTGCGAGGGGAAATGGTTTTGCTTGACGGACATGATGATGAAGGAAATCAATGGCGCACAGTAATCACCATCGTGCAGGGTTACAGATTGACCGACGTCACTGATTAAGTTCTGTATGGAGATCAACCATCTGATGACATAGTAATATTTGAGATGTGCATTACTAATTCGGTAAGAGTAATTAAAAGAGACGTTCCACAGAAAATGATGATAGCCCAAAAACGTCCTGAGTATTTTGATGATGACATGGCGAAAGTGCCAGTTTCATTATGGACCACCGGCCCCTATGACGTAGTCCTACTAAAGGGGGTTGGAGGAGTGAAGATTACATTGAAACAGGAGCAATTTTACCTCAAGCACGACAATATCCTATGTCTCGAGAGGCAGATGAAGGTATTTTTAAGACGATTTCCGCCATGATGGATCAGGGTATCTTAGTGATGTCAGAGTCACCGTGTAATACGTCAGTGTACCCTGTGAAAAAAAGTAAGGGGGGGGTGGCGTTTAGTGCAAGACCTTCGCCCAATAAACCAGATTGTAGAGGTTGAGTTCCCTCTAGTTCCTAACCCGTCAACAATCCTATGTAATATACCTGTTGCACAATATTTCACAGTAATTGACATGAAAAATGCATTTTTCTCAATCCAATTGCATAAAGACTCGCATGATCTGACGTAATTTACTTTTAGGCAAACTCGCCTGAAAAGCACTCGTTTACCACAAGGGTATTGTGAGTCTCCATCAATTTTCAATAGAGTCCTTCAGATGGACTTAATCAATATTGCTTTAGAAGGTTTTGTGTTACAATACGTAGACGACATTTTAGTCTGCAGCACCTCAGAGGAAGAGTGCAGACGCAATTCTGTCCAGCTGATGATTATACTCGCTGACAAAGGATATAAAGTTGACAAAGAAAAGTTACAATATTGTCAGCAAGAAGGGTGGAACATAGGCCAATTGATTTCACATGAGGGAAAAAAGCTTACCCCTGATAGAGCTGAGGCTATTTAAAAAAAATTAACCCACACACGATAAAGCACATGCAGAGGTTTTGGGGATTATGTAATTATGTTGGAGCATGGATCTTTGACCACAGTTCATATATAAGGTCTTTATTGCAGGCCCTAAAGAAAGCACAGGCAACGCAAGAATATATTGTGTGGACTGAGGAAATGGAAGAAGTTTTTGACGAATTGAAGAAAGCAATTTGCACGGCTCCAGTTTTAGGGATTCCTAATTATGCTGACAAATTCTTTTTGTTCTCAAATACGGATGGCACTGTTATGACAGCAGTGGTCATGCAGAGAACCACTTTGGGGTACAAGCCCCTTGCAAATTACAGTGGAATCTTAGACCCAGTAATGAGAGGTAATTTCTGTGCAAACAAAGTTTAGCCGCCGCCGCCTTCGCCATAGAAAAGGCTGCAAGCATAGTGATGGGATGCTCCATGACGTTATTGTTGATCACACGCTACTTGCCATTTTAGAAAAACCAAAAGGCACATTGACTTCTCAAAGGGCTTCTGCCTATGAGGTAGTCATATCAAACCCAGCAATCAAAATAGTTTGATGTGAAATAGTGAATCCTACCATGTTTGTAGCTGAGCCAATGACAGAAGGAGAACCTGTACACGATTGCGCAAACTATGACAAGTTCCGTGATGAACTCCATAGAATTAAATAGAATGCATTAGCAGGAGGAGAGATTGTTTTGATTGACGGTTCTTCAAGGATTGACCAATAAAATTGATCCAGGTATACAGGTGCTGCTGTGGTAAAGCGCACGGTAAATGGGGAATTTCGGGTGCTTATTAGTACTCAATTGCTGTCTCATTATTCAGCACAGGTTGCAGAATTATTGGCTTTGATACTCGCGATCGAGTATCACACAGACCAGGAAGTAACAGTGTACAGCGACTCCGCTTATGTGACGTCAACAGCACACGTAGAGTTAGCACATTGGAAAAGGAGGGGCTACCTCCGGCCGGCACGCCAGTGCAGCATGCCGCCTTATTGGATAGGCTTATCAAGGCACTACAACTCAGTAGGCATTGCAGTCGTTAAATGCACAGCCCACACTAAAGGGCAGATTTTATCTCACGTGGAAATCAAGCAGCAGATGCTGAGGCCAAGCGCATAGCAATTACAGATAAAGAGATGATGAATGTTGAGACTTTTTATGTGAATTCAAAAATGATTGTTATGATGACTGTATCTGAAGGATGCAACCACTTGTCAAAAACGCAGTTAATGAGGTCCAGGGGTAAGCACCTCAAGAGGAAAAGTATTTGTGACTGCAAAGAGGGTGTTCTTTAAACCCCTCTGAAGCATTGTGGTGACAGGACAGCATTGGTAAACTGGTGATGCCTATAGCCTTATTAAGGGTGGCGCTGGAACAGGTACACTACCCTGCTCACATGACTAGGGAGAATCTTGCTGCAACTATTGCTGAGGATTGGTTTGTGCCAAATTTAATGGAGCGTGTTGCATTTTTTCTGGTGAACCTTATTGTGTGTCAACAATTTACGACTGGGCATACACTGCTCACAGTTAGGGGAGTCATTCCGAGACCTAATGGCCGTTTTCAGCACTTGCATATCGACTATGTTGACATGATACAAGTATGTAATGGATATAAATACCTGATCGTAGTCATGTGTCCCTTCTCGAGATGGATTGATGCAGGTCCCTGTACACATCCAGATTCCATCTGTGCAGCAACATTTTTAGTGCGGGAAGTGTTTCCCAGATCGGAGTATGTGAAGTAATGAGGTCAGATAATGGCCCACATATTGCAAATCAGACATTTGAGCAGATCAGCTTGTTGCTTGGTATAAAGCACAAGTTTTCTTTGGCTTATCATCCGCAAGGAAATGGGATCTGTGAGGGGCTCAATGGCTTACTTAAAGAAAGAATAGCCAAGTTGAAGCTTACCTTGAAGAAAGGGTGGTTGCATTGCCTACTGCTAGCATTATATGCTTTAGGAACCAACCGGGTTCTGACCACCATCTCACGCCCCACGAAATAGTGACAGGGAGACGAATAAGGACACCTCTAATGCCTTCATCCAGAGTTAGAAGTGATGCTCAGCCAACTGCAGAATTATTCGGAATGAAATTGCTTGACTATTTGAACTGTATGACTTCCACGGGTGTAGGCAGTACAGAACACAGAAGGAGATGCTTCGACAGACCAATCTCAAAAACGTTGTGTTCCCCAACTTTTCCCAGGAGATGCGGTCTTAGTCCGCAACCACGTAAGGAAAAAGTGGGACAAACCCTGTTTTAACGGTCCGTTCATTGTGGAAGACGTCACGCCGTCTGCTGTCAAAGTGCAGGGCAGGCGTGCTTGGATTTTCCTTGGGGACGTTAAAATCTTTGCTGGAGAAACTCCTCTGCTCACACCCCTACACGAAGCAAGTACAAACATCAGGGAAGAACTACAGCACATGCAGACGAGATCTGTGATGAGGAAGAAGGACGCAGAAGCTGACAAGTAGAAAGACAAAGAGTTCATCGGACTGTAGCTTGTTTCGGGACACACCTTTTAAGCCATTTATAAAAGGGTTAAGTGAAGCAAATTTGAAAACTTTGTGCATATCAGTTGCAGGGTCAAGGGAAGATCTGTATTCGTGAAGCCACAGTAGCATATTGACTTTGGACTGAGGCATGCTTAAGCCTTGATAAGAAGAGGATTATGCCAGATTTTGATCATGGATACAGCAATTGGAAAAGGGTACAGTACCCAGACTTGTATAACACTGAGTTCCTGTTTGGATTTACCCATGGTGTTACCCAGTGATGACCTTTCTAGGAATGTTCTCTTATTTTGAATTGGTGTGGCGCTCTTTCCCTCTGTTGGTGGGGAGAACTACTCGCATTCCAGCTTTCATACAAAATTCTAAGAATTACAAGTTATAAGAAGATTGCTTATAGTCATCACTGAACAATTCTTGCAGTTACCTGAGTACAGTGAGGAGAGTACAAATGCCCCTATCAACTGATGCAGCTCATAGACTAGTCAGTGTGGTTTTCTTTCGTCTGATTGAGGAGTACCCGCAACTTCTTGGAAGGCACCCTGATGTGCTCACCTTTCTAAGGGATTCTTGAAACACTGCACACCGGAATGTGATCTTGGAAGGCATTATCATCCAAGTGAGCATCTATTCTGAGCAAAACCATAGATCGGTGTAGAAACTTTCCTTCCAGGGACAGATCAAAAGGTTGCTGATGAAAAAAGACTCTCGATTCATTCTGAAAGAAATTCGACATGTCGTCTGGGCTTAAGCAGATTCGAGGCATAGATTGGGAGATAATCTATGTCATTGAGCTTGTTTAGATTTACTGAGGTTGTTTTTCTTCATACAAAAGAAGCATCTACAGTTCGGCTGCTGAAAGACTGGTTCCTGAGATACAGAGAAAGTTGTTTTTGTCATTCAGTAAGCAGACAACTGATCGAGGATGAATTGCTGAGTCAAGACAGCAGCTTTCAGAAGCAGTTCACAATGCTGCTGTATTGAAGTTTGAGTTTTTTCCTCCCTTAGGTAATCAAGATGGGTAATCTCAGTAGCAATATAATATTACTGCATGAAGAGAGACGCTCACATTGTCCAAGAAGTAAATGTTGGAGAGTGACATATCTTTGTGTCATTTACACTTGCATTGTGTTCATACTCATACTGCTTTCGTTGACTGTACGAACAGCATTCTACATTGGGGCAAATGGAGCTAAGACTCCTGTGTATGCTCCTGAGCAGAAGGAAAATGTACACGTGGTAACTACTAGGCAGCCTAGACCCTATGTAGTCATTCCTATTACAAAGAAAGATGACAAATTGCCTGAGCTTGAGATGGATGCCACTAACAAACGTTCACATGCAAAGAGTGTCTTAGAACTTATTCTGGTCCAGTGACAATTGACCCAAAAGCAGTTTCAAAAAGAAGATCCCAGATGGAGATTATGCGAGACATTTTCATGCCTAAATGGGCTGCTGAGCAGATGAGACGTTCTGAACTTTCTCTGACTCAAGGAGCACATGTAGGTGTACCCTGTCCATTGATAGATGCACCTATGACTAATCCAGAAAGAAAAAGCTATGTTGGTACACTTCATGATATGATTATGGAAGCTCAAATGAAAAGAATTAGACCTAAAAGAAGCACACAGGAAGATAATTATGAATTAGATGATTACCTGGACAGCACGGCTTACTTGGGAAATAACAAATGGTACCAACACATGAAGTTAGTTGGCAGAAGAACTTCAAAGAAGGAATGCTTCTTATGTGCACTCCTGCCAAACAGCATGGGGAAGTCAGAAATCTTCATAGCTGTTGAAATAGATGTCCTGACTGCACATTGCATAGTGCATCTAGCATTCTGTAGTACAAGAGGCCAGTTCATGGCCCGAACAGCCTCTCTCAAATGGGCAACTGAATGGTCAGATTCAGATGAAGATGACTATATTCAAGATATAAAGACAAGAAACAACGCCAAGACGAGGAATCTTGTGATCAGATATGAGAAACCTGGAGTAAAAGGAACTGGAATCAGACGGGAAGCGAAAAAAAGACTGAAAGTTCCAGGGAAGTCTGAAGAAGACATTTGTAGATGGAAGAACAGAGGCCAGATGCAGATGTGGGGAACTGTACGATCACCAGATGGTTGGGAAGAAGGTGTGGTGATCTGCAGAGACTGGGTAATAATGGGTCACTACCAGCCAACGATTGAACATGCACAAATGCTGTGTAAGCCATTATGGCCAAAACGTGCTAGGCTACTGACATGGGTCGAAGACAGAGGCGGACCCTTGCATATAGTGCCGTTAGAGAGTGCAAAGCTGTGCTTCAGAAATAATGGAACAAGAAGAATGGGAGAGAACCAGAAATGTGGTAGAATATTTGAAGCACCAGGCATGAACATTGGAACAGGAGTAATCATGGATCATTAATGGGCTTGTGGTTCCAAGTCATATATGAAGCTCCCTAAAAACTGGGGAGGAATATGCACATTGGTGAATGTCCATGTTCCAGCATTAGTGATTCCAAAGATTGATAGGAATCTCAACAGTTTTCCAAAAGTGGATGCTCACCTGAGAAAGAAGAGACCTGTGGAGCTAATAAAGAGCATGAAGAGAAGAACTATTTTTCAGCCAAGTCAATAGAAGCCTTTGATTCCATCACATGTGAACACAGACTGTTCAGCCAGACTTCTTCACTGTTCACGTTGATCTTCATGGCAAGAATCCAGGTTGGAGCAAATACCAAGAGGCTTCAGATAGCCAGATGGGAATTGCTGCAGACAATTAATACTACTATAAAGGGATTCAATGCAATCAGAGAAGAAATGAGAGCCATAAAACTGATGACTCTCCAGAACAGATCCGTCTTGGACATGATCACAGCTATGGATGGAGGTGTTTGTGCAAAAATTGGAGAATCATCTTTACACATTCATACCTTCTCATGATGACGAGAATGGAACCTTGACAGAGGCCATAGATATGCTGACGAAACTCTATGACCAGACGATAGACGAAGTGGAAGACATTGCTGATGATAGCTGGTTTGGATTGCTATTTTCTTCAGTTCGACAATGGATGGCAGACATGTTCAAGTTTCTTGGAGCCCTGATAGTGTTGGTGTTGCTTGGATTCTGTGTGGTCAAGATAATAATCACACAGTGCAAGAAGACAGCAAAGAAAGCCATAGGGATGAAGATCATGATTGACGTTGAAGCAGGATGGAAACCCAAAGACTTGACAGATGAAGAAATCAGAGACTTTGTGAAGGCCAGTATCCAGGCACCTGAGCGAACGAAGTTCCTGTACCCAAATAACCATAAGAAATATGTAGGAAAATGGATCTATTGCAGGCCAAGTGGACAGTGCATGCTCATGACATGGAATAAGGATGAGCATGTGAATTCAGCAGGATGCCTGAAGGGAGTCATACATATATGGATCCCAAAGAAACATTTCTTCAGACAAAGTTGTCTAGATATGAAGGATGATGGGAAAGTGGTTGATGAATCGCCCAGAGGGGGGAGTGTAGAGGGGGAGCCAAGTACTCCTACTCCAACTGCCCCACCCCCATTACCTATAGAGTGGGAACCAAAGTATGTGACGTATGCAGAACAGTTGAACCAACAAAGGGCAGAGTGTGGCCTCTGTGCAGTACCAATAAGAATACCAATATCTAAGAGAATCTGGGAGGCAAGGTACCCATTGAGAAAACCATACCTGCATACAAGACAATATGATGGCCATTTAAATGAGATTCCTGAAGAAGCAGAGCAGATAAATGGCAAAGTTGAATGGTGACATCACACAGAGAGAGATGAGGCACACAGAAGAGATGCAGAGACCATAGAATGCAGATATTCTATAAGGCATCAAGAAATTACCAAGGATAAGTGACATCTTGGGATCAAGGTGAAGAAGCTTATGCCATAGGAACAGATAAAGATATTAAGCTAGTTTATACATGTACAGATGCAACAGAAATGCAAGCAGCAAAGTAATCTTAAAAGCTAGCCTCAAGCTTTATAGTGAATAGATTGCGGTAAGCGCCAATATATATATATATATATATATATATATATATATATATATATATATATATATATATATATATATATATATATATATATATATATATATATATATATATATATATATATATATATATATATAATACATAGATGCATATGAATGAGTAAAAAATGGATGTTTCCACTACACATTATAAGCACTGCTAAACATTAAGCAAGAAGGCCTCATTTCAGTGTGTTGAAGTTAAAAAGCAATTTGAATTACAAATGAATCTCAGCAGAAGGAGTTGGATGAGCCAAGAAGCCAAGGTCTTATCAAACTGGAATTGGCTGACATTGAATACAAAGCGTGTGAAAGAACAGAGACACCTGTTCAGAAGGCTTGAGCAAAACAAAAGACGTCAGAGGACTATTAGAAAATAATATTAAATACACTAAAAGGCTCGATTCCATGGTCTCCAGTCACGTGGAAGAATGAAGTTAGACGATCGAGGTGGTCACACCTACGCACAAGGGCAGGCTGTGCCCACACTCCTAAACTTTCTCAGAGCACAGTACAAACTCAAGGCCAATCTTCAAAGCAATAATTGACACTGGACCATTGAGGTGATGATGGATTGATATATTAATTGGTGGGAAGCTGGTGTTAAAAAAAGCTCACCAGCACCTGGATGTTCAGCCTGCATGCTGCTAGACGTAGGTGGAAAAGTACTGATGGGGGTTAGAAGCCAACCAATTGTAGAGGACCGCGTAATTAAGGGTCCTATAGTTTGTGCAGCCAATGGAACATTGTGTATTTAGTGATGTTCATAGTGGCCATTTTGAGGGGAGGGCTTAGTTGCCCCACCTGATGTATAGTACCCTATCACTTTCCTTCACTACTGATATGGAACTTAAACATAGATATTCACTTAGAGCCTATCACTCTCTCCAATAGGTTTTGTAGTTTGCCACGCAGGATGACGTGGGTAAGTGACTCAGGTCAATACGTCACTGATAATGAATTTGCATGATATAACCTCTGTTTTTACTCAAGTAAATTGAGTAAGAGGTTCGAGCAAATGCTGATGTTCGTTGTACTCCCTGTTTTAGATATTTGACATTAAAAAAGACTCTCTATGCCAAACTACCTGAGTCGTCTTGATTATTGATTATTGATGTATGAATAAAATCTGCACCCCCATCCATCTCCAGGGTATTGCTACTCATCCTAAAGGGCTGGGCAACCCAGTTCCCTGCCTTGTCTTGCTTTCAAGAAAAACCCATTGCCCCTGAGCTATCCTTCCTCACAAATATGGCTGCATCCACCCTTTACGCCCACTGTTATAACTGATAGCATTGAAAGGTTTAAGTCAGAGAAATATGCAGAATTAAGGGTTCTCCTAGTGGCACCAGTGTTGACCTGAAATGTAGTGTCCTGGCAGTTCACTGCTGTAGCAACATAAGGTCCTTTTAAAAGAAATAGATGGACAGAGACATCTCATCCTCAGAACTCACATCCTGTCAGTGGGTGGGGAACGTCAGGGTGCCCGCCCTTACTTGAGCAGTGGGGTTATCACTCACTGAATAGGGGCTAATTCTGGTTGGTGTTGTCGGCAATGTGGTAACACTGGTGGAGGCCCAAGATGGTGTGGACACTCATTTTGAAAGTGCCCCCAGAGGTTGCAGTTGTTGCACTGGTAGTTATGTTATGTTATATGGCATTTGTGCCTTCTCCCCTTGATATGGTCTTGAAGTGCTGTGAGGATAAACACCCTTCAGAAGGCTATAGTCAGAGGTGTTAGAAGTGAGCAGAGAGTTTCTAAAATGCGTGTGCGCATTTGTAGTCACCACAAAGGTGCGTAGCGAGTGGCTGGGTTCCTAACGGCAGCCCATTGTTATCAGGTGAGAGAATGGGTACTGTGACACATTGTCAGGAGAATGGAGATATTGAAAGGTTGAATTATGTGTACGGCCGGTCCAAATTTTTCATGGGTATCCACTGTATTCTATTGGAGGTATTGATGCATGCTGTGGGTGTGCTTAATCATGTAGTGTTTATTGAGAGTTATGCAGGTTAGCAAGCCATGTCCGTGAGGGATACGGTTATGTTCCATTGTGGTGGCATGCTTGCTGTTCCATTGAAGAGAGATTGACATCTGGTTGGAAAGGATCTTAATGGCATATCATAGAGGCTTGACTGAGGTGTATTCAAAGGGTGGTGGTGATATGTCCCCCTCCCTTGTCCATTCCTCAAGTGCACCAGCATTGCCTTCTGGGCTGTGTTTTGTCAGGCAATATTCAGTAGGATGAAAGGCTGAGTTACCCTTGTTGGGATTCAAACCTACCACTTACAGATCACACATAGATCGCAGCAGCGAGTGCTCAGCCCGCTGAGCTATATTACTGGTGTATGAGGTGGTTGACAGTCATTCAGTGCATAGATTTCTGAGAGGCATGTTGCAGGATTGCAGAGATGGTGAATGGGTTTTTGCTATGTCACCCCGAGTGGGACGGGTATGCCCAGACGTGGGTCCCGTGCCTGCTGGGCCTAGAGACCCAAGCTACTCCTCACTGATGAGCCCCAACAAGGGCGAAACATGTTTGGGGATGCTTGTGGTCTCGTGCAGAAGGGATGTGGCCTAGCAGTTCGGGCTGGACTGCCCCTTTTGGGGTGGGGCTAAGCCTGATTTGCATATGATCTTTCCCTTCTGTAATGGCTTGGCAGGCGAAGAACGGTGGTCTGGAGGGTTGCCCAGAGCATTGCCAGTGGTTAAGATTAATTCTAAACCTTCCAGCCATCACCTCTTTGTTTTTGCTATGTCACCCCGAGTGGGACGGGTATGCCCAGACGTGGGTCCCGTGCCTGCTGGGCCTAGAGACCCAAGCTACTCCTCACTGATGAGCCCCAACAATGGCGAAACATGTTTGGGGATGCTTGTGGTCTCGTGCAGAAGGGATGTGGCCTAGCAGTTCGGGCTGGACTGCCCCTTTTGGGGTGGGGCTAAGCCTGATTTGCATATGATCTTTCCCTTCTGTAATGGCTTGGCAGGCGAAGAACGGTGGTCTGGAGGGTTGCCCAGAGCATTGCCAGTGGTTAAGATTAATTCTAAACCTTCCAGCCATCACCTCTTTGTTTTTGCTATGTCACCCCGAGTGGGACGGGTATGCCCAGACGTGGGTCCCGTGCCTGCTGGGCCTAGAGACCCAAGCTACTCCTCACTGATGAGCCCCAACAAGGGCGAAACATGTTTGGGGATGCTTGTGGTCTCGTGCAGAAGGGATGTGGCCTAGCAGTTCGGGCTGGACTGCCCCTTTTGGGGTGGGGCTAAGCCTGATTTGCATATGATCTTTCCCTTCTGTAATGGCTTGGCAGGCGAAGAACGGTGGTCTGGAGGGTTGCCCAGAGCATTGCCAGTGGTTAAGATTAATTCTAAACCTTCCAGCCATCACCTCTTTGTTTTTGCTATGTCACCCCGAGTGGGACGGGTATGCCCAGACGTGGGTCCCGTGCCTGCTGGGCCTAGAGACCCAAGCTACTCCTCACTGATGAGCCCCAACAAGGGCGAAACATGTTTGGGGATGCTTGTGGTCTCGTGCAGAAGGGATGTGGCCTAGCAGTTCGGGCTGGACTGCCCCTTTTGGGGTGGGGCTAAGCCTGATTTGCATATGATCTTTCCCTTCTGTAATGGCTTGGCAGGCGAAGAACGGTGGTCTGGAGGGTTGCCCAGAGCATTGCCAGTGGTTAAGATTAATTCTAAACCTTCCAGCCATCACCTCTTTGTTTTTGCTATGTCACCCCGAGTGGGACGGGTATGCCCAGACGTGGGTCCCGTGCCTGCTGGGCCTAGAGACCCAAGCTACTCCTCACTGATGAGCCCCAACAAGGGCGAAACATGTTTGGGGATGCTTGTGGTCTCGTGCAGAAGGGATGTGGCCTAGCAGTTCGGGCTGGACTGCCCCTTTTGGGGTGGGGCTAAGCCTGATTTGCATATGTTCTTTCCCTTCTGTAATGGCTTGGCAGGCGAAGAACGGTGGTCTGGAGGGTTGCCCAGAGCATTGCCAGTGGTTAAGATTAATTCTAAACCTTCCAGCCATCACCTCTTTGTTTTTGCTATGTCACCCCGAGTGGGACGGGTATGCCCAGACGTGGGTCCCGTGCCTGCTGGGCCTAGAGACCCAAGCTACTCCTCACTGATGAGCCCCAACAAGGGCGAAACATGTTTGGGGATGCTTGTGGTCTCGTGCAGAAGGGATGTGGCCTAGCAGTTCGGGCTGGACTGCCCCTTTTGGGGTGGGGCTAAGCCTGATTTGCATATGATCTTTCCCTTCTGTAATGGCTTGGCAGGCGAAGAACGGTGGTCTGGAGGGTTGCCCAGAGCATTGCCAGTGGTTAAGATTAATTCTAAACCTTCCAGCCATCACCTCTTTGTTTTTGCTATGTCACCCCGAGTGGGACGGGTATGCCCAGACGTGGGTCCCGTGCCTGCTGGGCCTAGAGACCCAAGCTACTCCTCACTGATGAGCCCCAACAAGGGCGAAACATGTTTGGGGATGCTTGTGGTCTCGTGCAGAAGGGATGTGGCCTAGCAGTTCGGGCTGGACTGCCCCTTTTGGGGTGGGGCTAAGCCTGATTTGCATATGATCTTTCCCTTCTGTAATGGCTTGGCAGGCGAAGAACGGTGGTCTGGAGGGTTGCCCAGAGCATTGCCAGTGGTTAAGATTAATTCTAAACCTTCCAGCCATCACCTCTTTGTTTTTGCTATGTCACCCCGAGTGGGACGGGTATGCCCAGACGTGGGTCCCGTGCCTGCTGGGCCTAGAGACCCAAGCTACTCCTCACTGATGAGCCCCAACAAGGGCGAAACATGTTTGGGGATGCTTGTGGTCTCGTGCAGAAGGGATGTGGCCTAGCAGTTCGGGCTGGACTGCCCCTTTTGGGGTGGGGCTAAGCCTGATTTGCATATGATCTTTCCCTTCTGTAATGGCTTGGCAGGCGAAGAACGGTGGTCTGGAGGGTTGCCCAGAGCATTGCCAGTGGTTAAGATTAATTCTAAACCTTCCAGCCATCACCTCTTTGTTTTTGCTATGTCACCCCGAGTGGGACGGGTATGCCCAGACGTGGGTCCCGTGCCTGCTGGGCCTAGAGACCCAAGCTACTCCTCACTGATGAGCCCCAACAAGGGCGAAACATGTTTGGGGATGCTTGTGGTCTCGTGCAGAAGGGATGTGGCCTAGCAGTTCGGGCTGGACTGCCCCTTTTGGGGTGGGGCTAAGCCTGATTTGCATATGATCTTTCCCTTCTGTAATGGCTTGGCAGGCGAAGAACGGTGGTCTGGAGGGTTGCCCAGAGCATTGCCAGTGGTTAAGATTAATTCTAAACCTTCCAGCCATCACCTCTTTGTTTTTGCTATGTCACCCCGAGTGGGACGGGTATGCCCAGACGTGGGTCCCGTGCCTGCTGGGCCTAGAGACCCAAGCTACTCCTCACTGATGAGCCCCAACAAGGGCGAAACATGTTTGGGGATGCTTGTGGTCTCGTGCAGAAGGGATGTGGCCTAGCAGTTCGGGCTGGACTGCCCCTTTTGGGGTGGGGCTAAGCCTGATTTGCATATGATCTTTCCCTTCTGTAATGGCTTGGCAGGCGAAGAACGGTGGTCTGGAGGGTTGCCCAGAGCATTGCCAGTGGTTAAGATTAATTCTAAACCTTCCAGCCATCACCTCTTTGTTTTTGCTATGTCACCCCGAGTGGGACGGGTATGCCCAGACGTGGGTCCCGTGCCTGCTGGGCCTAGAGACCCAAGCTACTCCTCACTGATGAGCCCCAACAAGGGCGAAACATGTTTGGGGATGCTTGTGGTCTCGTGCAGAAGGGATGTGGCCTAGCAGTTCGGGCTGGACTGCCCCTTTTGGGGTGGGGCTAAGCCTGATTTGCATATGATCTTTCCCTTCTGTAATGGCTTGGCAGGCGAAGAACGGTGGTCTGGAGGGTTGCCCAGAGCATTGCCAGTGGTTAAGATTAATTCTAAACCTTCCAGCCATCACCTCTTTGTTTTTGCTATGTCACCCCGAGTGGGACGGGTATGCCCAGACGTGGGTCCCGTGCCTGCTGGGCCTAGAGACCCAAGCTACTCCTCACTGATGAGCCCCAACAAGGGCGAAACATGTTTGGGGATGCTTGTGGTCTCGTGCAGAAGGGATGTGGCCTAGCAGTTCGGGCTGGACTGCCCCTTTTGGGGTGGGGCTAAGCCTGATTTGCATATGATCTTTCCCTTCTGTAATGGCTTGGCAGGCGAAGAACGGTGGTCTGGAGGGTTGCCCAGAGCATTGCCAGTGGTTAAGATTAATTCTAAACCTTCCAGCCATCACCTCTTTGTTTTTGCTATGTCACCCCGAGTGGGACGGGTATGCCCAGACGTGGGTCCCGTGCCTGCTGGGCCTAGAGACCCAAGCTACTCCTCACTGATGAGCCCCAACAAGGGCGAAACATGTTTGGGGATGCTTGTGGTCTCGTGCAGAAGGGATGTGGCCTAGCAGTTCGGGCTGGACTGCCCCTTTTGGGGTGGGGCTAAGCCTGATTTGCATATGATCTTTCCCTTCTGTAATGGCTTGGCAGGCGAAGAACGGTGGTCTGGAGGGTTGCCCAGAGCATTGCCAGTGGTTAAGATTAATTCTAAACCTTCCAGCCATCACCTCTTTGTTTTTGCTATGTCACCCCGAGTGGGACGGGTATGCCCAGACGTGGGTCCCGTGCCTGCTGGGCCTAGAGACCCAAGCTACTCCTCACTGATGAGCCCCAACAAGGGCGAAACATGTTTGGGGATGCTTGTGGTCTCGTGCAGAAGGGATGTGGCCTAGCAGTTCGGGCTGGACTGCCCCTTTTGGGGTGGGGCTAAGCCTGATTTGCATATGATCTTTCCCTTCTGTAATGGCTTGGCAGGCGAAGAACGGTGGTCTGGAGGGTTGCCCAGAGCATTGCCAGTGGTTAAGATTAATTCTAAACCTTCCAGCCATCACCTCTTTGTTTTTGCTATGTCACCCCGAGTGGGACGGGTATGCCCAGACGTGGGTCCCGTGCCTGCTGGGCCTAGAGACCCAAGCTACTCCTCACTGATGAGCCCCAACAAGGGCGAAACATGTTTGGGGATGCTTGTGGTCTCGTGCAGAAGGGATGTGGCCTAGCAGTTCGGGCTGGACTGCCCCTTTTGGGGTGGGGCTAAGCCTGATTTGCATATGATCTTTCCCTTCTGTAATGGCTTGGCAGGCGAAGAACGGTGGTCTGGAGGGTTGCCCAGAGCATTGCCAGTGGTTAAGATTAATTCTAAACCTTCCAGCCATCACCTCTTTGTTTTTGCTATGTCACCCCGAGTGGGACGGGTATGCCCAGACGTGGGTCCCGTGCCTGCTGGGCCTAGAGACCCAAGCTACTCCTCACTGATGAGCCCCAACAAGGGCGAAACATGTTTGGGGATGCTTGTGGTCTCGTGCAGAAGGGATGTGGCCTAGCAGTTCGGGCTGGACTGCCCCTTTTGGGGTGGGGCTAAGCCTGATTTGCATATGATCTTTCCCTTCTGTAATGGCTTGGCAGGCGAAGAACGGTGGTCTGGAGGGTTGCCCAGAGCATTGCCAGTGGTTAAGATTAATTCTAAACCTTCCAGCCATCACCTCTTTGTTTTTGCTATGTCACCCCGAGTGGGACGGGTATGCCCAGACGTGGGTCCCGTGCCTGCTGGGCCTAGAGACCCAAGCTACTCCTCACTGATGAGCCCCAACAAGGGCGAAACATGTTTGGGGATGCTTGTGGTCTCGTGCAGAAGGGATGTGGCCTAGCAGTTCGGGCTGGACTGCCCCTTTTGGGGTGGGGCTAAGCCTGATTTGCATATGATCTTTCCCTTCTGTAATGGCTTGGCAGGCGAAGAACGGTGGTCTGGAGGGTTGCCCAGAGCATTGCCAGTGGTTAAGATTAATTCTAAACCTTCCAGCCATCACCTCTTTGTTTTTGCTATGTCACCCCGAGTGGGACGGGTATGCCCAGACGTGGGTCCCGTGCCTGCTGGGCCTAGAGACCCAAGCTACTCCTCACTGATGAGCCCCAACAAGGGCGAAACATGTTTGGGGATGCTTGTGGTCTCGTGCAGAAGGGATGTGGCCTAGCAGTTCGGGCTGGACTGCCCCTTTTGGGGTGGGGCTAAGCCTGATTTGCATATGATCTTTCCCTTCTGTAATGGCTTGGCAGGCGAAGAACGGTGGTCTGGAGGGTTGCCCAGAGCATTGCCAGTGGTTAAGATTAATTCTAAACCTTCCAGCCATCACCTCTTTGTTTTTGCTATGTCACCCCGAGTGGGACGGGTATGCCCAGACGTGGGTCCCGTGCCTGCTGGGCCTAGAGACCCAAGCTACTCCTCACTGATGAGCCCCAACAAGGGCGAAACATGTTTGGGGATGCTTGTGGTCTCGTGCAGAAGGGATGTGGCCTAGCAGTTCGGGCTGGACTGCCCCTTTTGGGGTGGGGCTAAGCCTGATTTGCATATGATCTTTCCCTTCTGTAATGGCTTGGCAGGCGAAGAACGGTGGTCTGGAGGGTTGCCCAGAGCATTGCCAGTGGTTAAGATTAATTCTAAACCTTCCAGCCATCACCTCTTTGTTTTTGCTATGTCACCCCGAGTGGGACGGGTATGCCCAGACGTGGGTCCCGTGCCTGCTGGGCCTAGAGACCCAAGCTACTCCTCACTGATGAGCCCCAACAAGGGCGAAACATGTTTGGGGATGCTTGTGGTCTCGTGCAGAAGGGATGTGGCCTAGCAGTTCGGGCTGGACTGCCCCTTTTGGGGTGGGGCTAAGCCTGATTTGCATATGATCTTTCCCTTCTGTAATGGCTTGGCAGGCGAAGAACGGTGGTCTGGAGGGTTGCCCAGAGCATTGCCAGTGGTTAAGATTAATTCTAAACCTTCCAGCCATCACCTCTTTGTTTTTGCTATGTCACCCCGAGTGGGACGGGTATGCCCAGACGTGGGTCCCGTGCCTGCTGGGCCTAGAGACCCAAGCTACTCCTCACTGATGAGCCCCAACAAGGGCGAAACATGTTTGGGGATGCTTGTGGTCTCGTGCAGAAGGGATGTGGCCTAGCAGTTCGGGCTGGACTGCCCCTTTTGGGGTGGGGCTAAGCCTGATTTGCATATGATCTTTCCCTTCTGTAATGGCTTGGCAGGCGAAGAACGGTGGTCTGGAGGGTTGCCCAGAGCATTGCCAGTGGTTAAGATTAATTCTAAACCTTCCAGCCATCACCTCTTTGTTTTTCCATTCCTCTCCTTCACACACTAAATACTGTCCATCATCTCCCTCATCATCTTCAGGATAGACTACGCCAAACGCTTATACCTCGGAATGCCGGATTATCTACTGAAGAAACTGCAGTGTATACAGAATGCAGCTGACAGACTTCTCAAACTCTCCTGAAGGGGCAACATCACTCCAGCACTAAAGATGCTACATTGGCTTCCAGTCAAAAAATGAATCACCTTCAAAACAATGTGCATAACACAAAGAGCAATCCATGGCCTTGGAGCGGAATTCATACAAAAGAAAATCAGCATCCACCAGCTGACTAGAGCACTCAGATCCAGCGACAACATCTGCCCAGAATCTAAACCATACACGAAGAAGAAATGTGGTGGATCAGCATTCTCTTGCTTAGCCGTAAAACCTTCTAACTCCCTCCTCAGAGAAATACAAACCATGAAGGACCATCTAAAATTCAGATCATTTCTAAAACAACTGGCTTTTCAACTCCGCACAGGACAAAAATGAATGAACAACACTCACACCCCATGAAATGAACACACAACTGAAAAGGACTTGGGAGTATACAGGACCGGAGTGAAGCCCAGGGATGTAGAGAGGCATCTGAATGGAAGGGAGACCCAGGTGTATCCGTCCCTTAGGAAACAGGGAAGAGAGACAGGTCCAAATTAATTGGAGAACAGATAGAGGGTCTTAAATGAAAAGGGGGAAAATGTGGGGTCCCACACACTTGAAACTGATGGACCACACAGCACAGAGAGGGGGACCAGTGGTGGTGGTGGTTGCTGCATAATAGGATGTGCTACGGGGGAGAGCAATCGGTCTGAACACTGGAGGTGGAGAGGGTGCTACCACTGAAAAGCCCAGTTGAGGACCCACACCTCTGCACACAACATAGGAGTGGTATTGTAGCACACCAAAATGTAAGATAGGGGAAGGGATATGTGCAACAGGCAGTCAAAATGGAGGGGGTAGAACAGGGTACTGCCAATAACCAACACTACTAAAAAACATCCTTCTGCATACACCTCTCAAACTGTGAACTAAAAAAAACCATACCTCTACAGCACAACAAACCGCACACACTTCACTACACCACAACAACAAAACAAACCACACATAGCCTCACCAAAAAACACATGGTAGCTACCAACTGATGCTCTCCCGCTTGGTCCTACTAACTTTTCCCACCCTCTCCCCACATGCTTTACAGATCCACCAGAGTGCCAAAAGCCACACTGGTGGCAACAGTGAGTGATACAAGAACCTTCATCATAACATAACATAAACCTTGGCCAGCTCAAACCTCTAAGGGATGGCGACAACATGTAATTCTAAATTCATCACTGAGTTCATCATCAGAACTGTTGGAATATATCTCCCTTATTTATATGACTAGTTCTTCCTGAGCTCACACTTCCTCCCCCTTTATCAGTCAAATAGGCCCTTGCTTATTTGAGGTCGTGCTTGCAACCCAGATAATCCTTTTTTAAATTTTCTTTTTATTTTATTACATTTGTATAGCGCACAGCAGCCCTTGGGCATTGAGGCACTGTGAATGACTGGCCAATTGGGATAGTCAGGTGTATGGAGCAAACGATTGCCCCCTTTAAGGGGCAGGGAAGACCAGGGTAAGGATGTTTTATGACTCTTTAGGTCGGACAACACTAACTTAGCCTCAAGAGTGATGTTCGTTGTGTGCTCTTAAAAAAGGGAGGTCGAACTATTCCTCCCGTTCTGGAAGTCACCCCAACCAGAAGAAGAACCAAAGAAAATATGGCCGTCGATCGTACAAGCTCGCACCAACCCCCCACTGCACCCACAATGGACAAGTACTATGAGAAGTACCCTCTCAGCCGACCCTACAACCAGGAACAGTACGAACATTACCCAGAGTGGATGAAGACGCAGAAGATGGAACCAGAGACAGCTATATGGACAGAATCGACTAAAAGCGCTGAGAAGCCATGCCTCAAGTCATTAGAGACCACACGATTTAGCAGCGTCAGACTTGAAGCACACGTGTTATCCGCACATTCGGTACACCCACACACCCAAACACAAAGAACACATGCGGGAGAATAGCTCAGCGGCAACGTGCTCACCTTGGAAGCA
Source organism: Ambystoma mexicanum (assembly GCF_040938575.1). NCBI lineage: Eukaryota > Metazoa > Chordata > Amphibia > Caudata > Ambystomatidae > Ambystoma > Ambystoma mexicanum. The sequence continues at coordinate 857,832,558 of NC_090933.1, read as the reverse complement.
AGACGACATGAAGCAACACAGGTTCGATCCCCGGGTCCGTGCTTAGAAACCTCTGGGTGTTTCAGCGCGTTATAAATACGCAACTAAGACAAAAAAAACAATTACGCATCTAAAAAACAAACAATTCCTGTAACAGCGCCTCGATGCCCGTGGGCTGTGTGAGCGCTTTAAAAATGCAAAATAAATAAATAAAGTTTCATTAGAGGACAGTGACATGCACATACTGTCTGCACGTTTGTTACTTTGCCACTAGCTTATCGCAGCAACGCAGAAACTGCCAAAAGCAAGAAGATCACGTGTACATGCTTGCAGATGCTTACATGCAAATAACCGCATGGAATGGCAGGAGCACTCAAGGGACCAGACAGAGCCATAACGTACAAACCTATGGATGCTATACGGAAGGCACACACAGGAGAAACCAGACCATGGTTTAGGAAATCATAGTAGGCCACAACCGTCTCAGAAAACCTGAAGCACGCTGCCTGCGGTACAAGCAGAACTACCGTGGTGGGGAACGAGGCCACTGCCAAGGTTGCACTATTGCAAAGTTACATTTTTACCCTGAACGAAGTAACGCCGTCAGCAGGGAAGCATAATCCTTCTTAAATACAGAATAATTCAGAACTCCAGAGCTCACAAACACGGTCTCTGAGCATGTGACCCAGCCGAGCTGCGAGTGAGCCAAGAACTGGTGGCTGAGAAGCACAACCGTCTCATGGACCAGACAATGGTTGAAACAAAATTGTTACATGCAAAGTACAATTATGCGCTTGGAAAGGAGCACTATCATGGCAATAATGATCTACACATGGTTACATCACAGACACATAGTTGCACATAGCACTGTGAACAGGTGCAGTCTGAGCTGGGAATTGATTTTGTCCCAGGCCTGGGGGCTCACAGCTCAGCCAATCACAGCTTATGGGCCTAGGGGTGGGTAGCTGGGGCCACTGACCAATCATTGGCCAGCCGGTCAAGTGGCACAGCGAGTAGAGCGCTCGCTTTGACATTGTGCAGAGCTTGCTAACGCAGGTTTGAATCCCAGCAGAGCCAAACTCAGCCTTTCATCCTTCCAAGGTCGATAAATGAGCACCACACACCGTGGGTAATAATAAGCAGCGCTCAGATACCTAAGGGTTCGTAGCGCTATATAAATGCGAAATTATTATTATTTTTATTATTATTATTGAGTCCACATACTGTAACAATCAATTTTTGGGGATGGTCCAGGCCTGACACCTCAAATGGTAAGAGCCAATCCACTGACCTCTATAGGGGCTACCATAGGGGAACTACCACTCAGCATCCTATCAGGAGTGGAGATAGGTTTCTGAAGAAGGGCCCAGGGTGTGATGTACTCGTGACGTAATCTAGTGAGGATGGTTGGCTGATTGGTGCTTATTTCAAATTAGAATGAAATCGCCAGCTACGGGTTTCTGGAGTCACCCTAACAAGAAGAAGATATGCTATAAAAATTGGCCTGCAAGCCAGATTTCCTCGAGCTGTGCCTGGATTTGCCACCATGCATTGGATCCCTGATGGCTTGCTGGCAGTAATAAACCTCAGTTGAACTTGCTACTTGTCTGGACTTACGTTTCTTTTGGGATTGGGAAGGAGTTAGGCCTTCCATGAGTTTGGTGTCTGCGAACTCCTAGCAAACCGCCCTGCTTGCCTGGGAGTTCTCCCTAACAAGTTGGTAGCAGAGGCGATGGTTTGTGACGTCAGCACGGCCAGAAGCTGCCTTCTTTGCCGCCGGACATGAAAGTCTGTGGGACCTTCATGGGAATTGCGTGAAATCCAGAACAGCGCTAACCGGGGAAAGGCCGTCGGGAGCTGTTTCAAAATGATCCCGCTCATGATCGGTGAAGAGTCCTGGGTAGACCAGAAGGGCGAGGTGAGTGGTTGATGGGGGGCCACCGGCTGAGCAGCATCAACAAGCACGGAACGTAAGTATTGATCCAGGCAAAGAGCAAAGGAAAGTGTGAGGGTGGGTATTACATGACCGGAGGCAGCAGGTATTGTTGTAATATATAGTATTGTCTAATATTTAAAGAGTATAACTAGCAGGTGCTTTTTAAGTAGGGAACTGGAGCGGAGGTAATAGTCCCTTTTCTATGTCTAGGGAATGTTTGGTCTTCGAGGTAAAAGGTTCCGGTGGTAAACCGGGACTATAGACTTGAAAGGCTTGGACCATAGAAGTATGTAAATAAGGTATTCCTATGAATTGGGCGTTTTAGCTTGAAGCATAGATGTTGGTATCCCCGTGAGGGTTAGCTGGAGCTATCCTAGATTGCAGAAGGTGCACTATCTGGTTAAGTCTCCTGGATAGAGGTGTTTCACACGCTAGGCGACGCAACGGGTGCAGTTAGTCACAAGAAATTAAAGTATACTCTGCTCTGCTCAGGAAGACAGCTGTGAGTTTTTGTGGTGTTTTGTGGGGTTTTGTGGGGTTTCTGTGGGATTGATGCAACGGGTCATTGTTTTCTGTGTGTACAACTTGTATATGTACCTATGTGATAACCATTACATTATATCTTTCTTCATCTGACAGCGGATTATCAAAACCCTCGATTAGAGGTCAGGTGAAGAATCATAATGTACCCGATGTACCAAGGGATGGTGGGGGGAGTAACGCCAATACAACATCTGTGCAAGACACTGCCCCCTTGTAAGAATAAAATTGCAAAATATAGCATACAGCGGTCAAAGAAAGGATACTGAAGGAAAAAACATTAACCCATAGCCGCCTAACAGTAATTTATCCAAGGACAGGCTGCAATCGCTACTGAGCACATACAAGGGGAAGAAATTAGCAAACTGCATGGCCATATTACAGCTTTGGCGCATGTTCCAGAAGGGGGCGGGGGACAGGGTATGGATGATGAACCAGCAGGATGCAAAGGCGGAGGGTTCTGAGCCTTCCGCACCTCCTCCAGCTCCGCCAAGTGTAATATCCGATGACATGGATGATGAGCAGGGAATGTATCCACTGAGGAAACTAAGGGCAGCAGAGGGGTATTCAAACCCAACGTATAAACCGCCACCATATACCAAAGACAGACAACAGTGAGGTACAAGGCATGACGCCAGCAGCATTAACCCAAACAAGGAGGGGTTGTGGCGCGTGAGAACAGAATTTGAGGGAATAAGGCCAGAAGAATGGCCAGAGGCATGACTCGTCAGCACATGTGGAAGAGAAGCAACAACAAAAGGACAAGGCATGATATGATATGATATGATATGATAAGGCATTTATAACACGCCTATACAAAGTGTTTCAAGGCACGATGAGGCAAGGGTGGGGGAACAGAGGGGAGACAGACAGCGATCCTACTAGGCCAGGTGTCATTCAGATTGCACAAGTGCATGGGAAGGGGGAATGGGGAAAGTACAGGGGGGAGGGAATGGGGGACAGTGCATGGGATAATAGAATAGATAACAATAAGTAAAAGTTACGGCCAGCAGGTGGCAAGTGCAAAGGTAAGTGCAGGCATCAGGTGTCAAGTGCTGGTAGTGGGACTGTAGGGATACATAAAACAGTCCCCAAGTGCAGGGGTTGCCAGGAAGGCCTTGCAGGTGTGTGTGACTGGTGGGGGAGGGACCTGGGCCCGAGAACTGAGGGTGGCCAGGTAACCAGTGCAGTTTCAGTTTCAGCCCGGAGGTCAGCAGGGGAGAGGAGGAGAAAAAGCAGAAGCAAGGTTAAAGCGTGAGGACAGGGAACAGAGAAGGGGAGAGAAATTGGAAAAGGAAGAGTGGGAGCGGAGAAGGGAGAAGGAGTTGGAGATAATAGAAAGGAAGCAAAAGGAGAAGATAGAAAGGGAAAGGAAAGGAAGGAAAAGGAGTGGGAAGAATAGGAGAAAAAGGAGGAAGATTTGGAAGAGGCAGAGATGGTAGAGTGGAGTTGGAAAATGTTACAGCAGGAAACACGTAGGTGTGAGGAGAGAAGGCTGAGGAAGTCACAGTTGGAAGGACTGGCAAGTGAATGATGACGGGAGGACAAGAATGCGCAAGCACTAAGGGCAGTAAGTGAACAGTTAGCAGTGGAGTTGGACAGGAAAGAACAGTATGAGGAGAGGAAGAAAGAACCAGAGCGCACAGCTATACGTAGGGAAGGTTCGGCAGAAAGGGGCACTGCATGCCTGGAGGTACGGGAGGGGGAGAACACATACAAATTCACAGATATTGATCCCCATGTAGAGCACGACTCCAGCCCAATCACACGAAAGTTTAATTTTTCAGAAGGGTTCTGTAGCAACATGGAGGAAGGGTCTGACAATAACGTCAAACACAGTGACGATGAGAGAGTGGGGCACAGCAAACTCTATTTTACGAGGACGGGAGAAGGGACATCATGGGAGTGTATGTCCCAGTGTCAGAGGGCAGTAGCATCAGATTGTGGAGAGCATGCACACCAGGCAACTGACTGGTGCACTACACAGACCTCATACGTCAACAGATTAAGGCATCTCCCAGGGCACAGGAGGGAGGAGACAGCACTGGCCCACCCCAGAGCGCGACTGCCTAGAGCACATGATGAAACAAAATGAATACCCAGGCTAGAACCCACAGATATATGTACAGACATAGAGGATGAGCGGGGACCCATTCAAATCAGACAATACAGAAGAACGCCAGAAGAGAGGGGAGCATATTCACAGATGTCCCTATTGGAGAGTGGTGGCACATGACCTCAGTACGTACCATGGAAGCACACAGACAAGGAAAATGTCAAATACAGACTACCTTCATTAAGTGCAGGATCTGGGAAATGAATATACAAGATGGAGAAGTTGACAGCGGGGCACAGGCTAGCAGTGGGAGATGTCAAGGGGCTACTGGTATCCATACTAGGTGACATAGCTGATGACATTTGGAAGAGAGCGGGGTTCCCAGGGGTGACTTTCCAAAATGTAGCCTATGACGGGTCACCATTTGCCAATTGTAGAGCCACAGTATGTCAGACATAGGGGCTATTAATTCACGCAAGATGTGTGACGACAAATATCCTCTTAATTATATTTAAGACATTCAAGAGCTTTGGCACCTTGAAACTCGAGAGCCGTGGAACAAAACAATAGCAATCTTTTATCACATCTTGGTGAAGGGGTTAGCAGAACCTGTGCAGAAAAGTTTGAGGCAATTGGTGGGAATGGAAGCAAAGGGATGACCGGAAATACAGCTCACCCTATTGGATCATTGCAGGTTGCGGCAGGAGAAAGCTAAACAAAAAACAAGAAGAGAGGAAGGCAGATGAGGTGAAGTTAGTTCAAAATAAATTGTCAAAATATGCACTGGAAGTGGCCGTAATAACAAGCTCCACACAACACACACAAGCAGCGACACCACAGCCACAATACCAACCCCAGTTACTGTACCACCCCATGCAACAATAAGTCCTGCCCATGGGAGGAGGGTACATGGGTAGGGGTGGATAATAACAAGGTTATCGTGCGAGTGGAGGATTCCAATGATGGCGTGGCTTCGGGCCCCAGTCCCATCAAAACACAGGAGGCTTTCGGGGTTACAACCAGCAGATGCCACAGGGACCAGGAGACTTTGCAGGAGGGTTTTCGAGGGCAGAGGAGGTAACCACCCCAGTGCTGGACCTGTGGGCAGCTACGACATATTTCCAGAGCATGCAGAACTAGAGGGGTGAAACAAGGGTGGGGAGATCAGGGGCAGCAGGGCTACCAAGGAGGGCAGGATGACTGTTATGCCCAAGTCGCACAGCAACAAAGACAAATGCACAACACCTAACAACAGGTACCACATCCAGCACAGACCCAGCCTCAGGCTGCACCAATGACAACTCCCCAAACAACAGCATCACAAATGACAGCACCACTATATTTGCAAACAGCACAACAGTTAGCGCAAATGCAGGACTGCCACTCCCCAGAACCCATGGACACAGTGGCAACGGTACCAGTGAGAAGGTTTGGAGGGGTCACCATTGTTGGGAACAACCCCTTCACCAGGAATTGACTATGTATGTACCCTCAATAGGACAGCCCACAGTTGAACTTGTTGTGTCCCATCCTGTCAGTCACACCTAATCATGCGGAGGAACCTTGCATAAGGGTGGCGATAGGTGACGAAACTTTTTCCTTTCTTGTTGACACTGGGGTGACTAGGTCATGTATTTGGGAAGGGACATTTGCGTTGTCAGGCGATGCCATGAACACTCAAGGATCCTCTGGGGCTCGAGAAGTGGTTCCTTTTACTGATAACATCTCCTTATCCATAGGCGATCACGACTTATCTTCATCCTTACTCTATTGCCGACAAGTACCTGTAAATATACTGGGACGCGACATAATGAGCAGACTGAACATGACCATCTCATTCACTGACAAGGGCATAGTATGTTCTTTACCAGAAATACATATGCTAACTGCAAGACAGATTGTCCAAGCACATTGTGGAAACACAGTACAAAGGGGGTTGCCATCAGACCCAGAGATGTTCCAGTACAGGACAGACATGGCACTTGCCTGGATGCCAGGAATAGCAGGAAAAGTTTGGAGGATGCCAGGTGAGTACCTTTGTAGACCAGAGGCACCACAATATGAGAAGGAGGGAACAATTGTGTTTATAGACATCGAGGCAGTTGTAGCAAGAGAAGATTGGGTTGCAGTACATTCAACAGATTACGAAGGGGGAGCATGGAGGGCAATAATTGCACTGGCAGAGGGATGCAGGCTGACACAAGTAACAGATGAGGAATTGTTTTCAGAAGAAAGAATAGCGACAGAGATGGTGTTGGAAACGAGTGTGAGGTTCTGGTTACAGATTACATACAGAGAGGTTGCACAGAAAATGGCAAGCGGCACTATCATTCTGGGAGGAGGATTTGGCCAAGGTACCTACAATTTATGGACCACATGTCCCTGTGACGTGGGGTGCATAAGAAGCATAAGGAGAGTAAAGATAAAATTGAAGCCTGGAGCAATACTGCCACGAGTGAAACAATACCCCCTGACCAAGGAAGCAGATGAGGGCATTTATGAAACAATCAACACCATCATTGAGAGAGAGAGGCCTCCTGGTACCATCAGAATCTCCATGCAACACTGTGGGGAACCCTGTAAGCAACGTGAATGGGAGGTCATGGCATTTTATGCAAGATTTATGCCCTCTTAACCACATTGCGGAGGCCGAGTACCCTGTAGCAGCATATTCAGCAACAATCTTGTGCGGAATTCCAGCAGAAGCCACCTGTTTCACTGTGATTGATCTCAAGAACGCCTTTTTATCAGTACCACCACACCCAGACTCACAAGATCTGACCAGCTTTATGTACCGCAACCAGAAGTGGAAACACACTAGTCTGCCCCAAGGGTACTGCGAGTCACCATCCAATTCAACAGGGTGAGTCAAATGGACTTAGGCAACATAACCACAAAATTCACTGTGCTACAGTACGTAGATGACATCCTAATCTGTAGAAATACAGAAGAAGAATGAAGGGGAGACTCAGTACACATGCTCACATTACTAGCAGACAAGGGGTACAAGGTATACAAGGCCAAATTCCAGTAATGTCAAAAGGAAGTACTGTACATTGGAAGGCTGATATCGAAGGATGCCAGGCAAATTGCCCCAAAGAGAGCACAGACAATACAACACACACCACAGCCCAAAATAGTGAGGGAAATGCAACAGTTCCCTTAGGTTGTGCAATTATTGCAGAGCATGGGTTTTTGATTACAGCACATACACCAGGCCACTGCTAACGGCATTGAAAAGGGCTCAGAGAGGAACACAAATACTGGCCAGAACACAAGAGATGATGGAAGCATTGAATGAGCAGAAGGAAGCAATATGCAAGGCTCCAGTTTTAGGCAGCCCAGACTACAAAAGAGAATTCTTCCTGTTTTCACACATCGATGGTGTGGTTATGAAGGCAGTACTGACACAGAAAACAAGCATGGGCCATAAGCCAATTGCTTACTACAGTGACAGCTTGACCTAGTAAGGAAAGGACACTATCCATGCAAACAATCATTGGCTGCTGCAGCTTTCGCATTAGAGCGGGCATCAACAATAAGAATGGGGTGCACCACCGCCCTTTACATCAAACACACCCTGTTTGCAATACTGCACAAGCCAAAGAGCACATTGACAACACAAAGATCCTCAGGGTACGAGCGAATACTATCAAAAGCAGAATTGAAGATAGTAAAATGCAAGACTGTAAATCCAGCATTATTTATGGGAGACGTCTATCAGCCAGGAGAATGGGCTCATGACTGTACCAAAAACATAGAGCAATTCACTGAGACACGCAAGGTGGAGGAGGATGCACTTGAGGGGGGAGAGGTCCTCTACATTGACGGGTCTTCAACTATTGATCAACGTGATGGGATCAGGAGAACAGGGGCTGCTGTAGTGAGATTGAAGCAGGATTGAACACACCAAAGCGAAAGATGCAATCTCAAGAGGGACCGAGGCAGCTGACTATGAGTCAAAATGTGCATCATATTTTGGAGAATTGTGTGAATTGAAGGAGAGGGTAAAGGTCATGGGACGAGTGTGGCAGATGCTGTTGAAAGAAGGGTACAATTACCTACCAAAAACTCAAATCATGGAACTGCAAGGAGCTGCACCCAGGGAGGAACAGGAAAGAGGGGGTGTTCAATTTTTCCTACAGATGCCCTAAGTTGACAAAACAACACAGGGAAGGTGGTTATGCCACTTGCGTTACTGAAAACAGCATTGACAAAATTGCATCATCCAACACACACAGGGAAAGAGGTCATTGCAGCACGCATTGGTGAATCACGGTTCTGTCCTAATTTAAAGGAGCATGTGGCAAATTTGATCATTAACTGTTTGACGTATCAGCAGTTCACAGCTGAGCACACACTGAGAGTTGTGAGAGGAGCCATACCTAGACCTGAAGGCCCATTCCTGTATCTCCATGTCGACTACGTGGACATGATCCAAGTATGTGAAGGATACTGCTACATGATAGTGTTTATCCGCCCATTTTCAAGATGGATAGAGGTTGCACCCTGTTCCCATGCTGACGCTCTCTGAGCTGCTAAATTTCTGGTCCAGGAAGTATTCCCAAGATGGGGCGTTTGTGAGGTCCTGAGGTCAGTCAGTGGCCCTCACTTTGCCAATGAAATGTTCTAACATATCACTACCTTGCTAGGAATAAAACACAAATGTGCATGTGCATACCACCCGCAAGCACATGGGATGTGTGAATGCCTCAATGGCCTCCTGAAGGAGCGCATTGCCAAAACTCAGCAGAGCACCAAGGAAAACTGGCTTCACTGTTTACCATTGGCACTATTCGAACTGCGCAACAAGCCAGGGTCTGATCACCATTTAACGCCCCACGAGGTGGTGACGGGATGGTGCATGCACCTCCCACTAGCTCCTACCACTAGGGCATTAAAAGACTGTGAAAATGTTGCTGAAATTCTGGGTCAAGAGATGTTAGACTATGTTACTTCACTGGTTTCTAGCACTTGTTTTATCTCTCGCCAGATACAGCGGAACCAGGGCAGGCCAGAAGACAACATGCAAGAGACTACAAATGACACAGAGCATCAAACCCCTATAGAGCCCATAGTGGAAATAGGTGACCTCGTCCTATTAAGGAACTTCCCCCGGTGCTGAAACATGCCTCGGTTCACCAGACGTTGTTGAGGCAGTCACCAACCATGCAGTACGCCTAGTGGGGAAACTGTTTAGAATCACTTGCACGACATCAAGCCCTACAAAGCATCGGCCTCACCCAGGACAACTGCAAGCATCAACAGGGTCAATGCTACAACCACCAATGATGCAGAAGAAAGCACAAATATCCCAAATACCCCTGAACTAGAGACTACTGGCCATCCTATGGTCAGGCGTTCCCAAACTGCTGAAATACCCACAGCAATATTGTTACAAATTGGCCAATAAGAAACACTGTCTGCTCCCTGCCCAAAACGTATACCCAGCGTCAACACTACAACCTGACTACATGTGCACATTGACAGCAGTAACATGATTTAACCTTCTCTTTTTCTCACACATGCAGGTTATGCACATTTGACTGCAGTAACACGATTTAACCATTTCTCTTTTCTCGCACATGCAGGATGCTGCGACTGTTAATACAATTGTTAGTGAAGTAGCTTGATGTTGCTTCCCATTGATCACCCCGAAGCATTTTCCAATCAATTTGTCCATGCTATAAGAAGACCCAGACACTTTAGAGCATGTTCCCCTGAGATATACTTCCTGGTATTCATTGAGTACTTGACCCAAACATACCCTGAACTTGAACATAGCACATATCCCGTCCTGCCCACATTACGTAACACATCCATACAGAAAATTTGGGAGGAGATCTTTGCATGAGCACTTAATGATTACTTAGTTCGTGGAGCTTGACAAATACTCACAATTACTAAACAAATAACGCTTTTTATTGTGAATTTCAGGCGGGCAACTTTATCATCTCTTCAGCTGCTCACAAAAGGAGTGTAAGTGGTTATGATGAATAAAATAAAGATTGTAATAACTTTTGTGTTGTTCCTATTATCCACTGGGCTCTTGACTGTTGTTTTCTGGCAGCTGTATTTTGCTATGCATGCCACTGCTGTGTCCCTTACTAACAATCCCCCGACCCAAGCAGCGAGGACAACCATGTCAGGTGGAATAAAAACACTGTTGATGAGGTAAGGAGAGGTAAGCACAGTGTTGCCACAGACATGAAGGGAGTTAACATGTATCTCACAGACACAGCACATGTAACAAACAACATGTGGTACAAGCACAAGTCCAGAATTGGTAAGGATACGACCAGGGAGAGCTGTTATGTCTGCTCTTTAATTCCCTAGGCCATGAGTGCCTCCAGAACCTTTGCAGCAACAGAAATACCTGCAGCAAGAGCACAATGCTTGATGTATCTAGCAATGTTCCAGATGCGAGGAAGATTTCAAGGGAGAAGAGCAACATTAAGGTGAATGTCCAAGGGGACTTTTCCATACCATGACAACTATATCAAAACATTACCCATGTTGAACAATTACTGGCAACTCAGTGAAGGGTTGCAATACATAACCGAAGGACCAGAGAAAGGAGAAATGAAGACTATCACAGTGGAATACTTGCCATGCCCATGGTCAAGAGTAAAGGAAGTAGGAGGAGAACCTGGTTGCTGGGAAATGCACAGATCCTGATCTATGGAAGAGTATATACTAATGATGGATGGGAAGACAGAGTAGTGGGAAGCAAGGCACTGACTCCAACAAAAGCTGCAGTGAATAAAGTACAAGAAGAAAATTACAAATGCCTCAAGGAATGGGACTGAAGTGCAAATGTAATGACATGGGTGGATAATGTAGCTGGTCCGCTGCCTAGAATTCCCCTGAAGACACCAGCCCTATGTTATAAACACACCGGCGATGAAGAAGTAGGAGAAAATGTGCTGTGCCAATGGATAGAGAAGGTACCGGAAATGGGAGCAGGTACAGCAATACTGATGGACCACTATTGGGCCTGCGGATCCAAATCATATGACAAACTGCCACCAAACTGGAGAGGAGTATGCTTCCTAGCACACATCAACATGCCCTCATTGGTGGTACCAAAGAAGGGCGTGAAGCTTGACGACTTTCAGAAAATGGAAAACAACAAGAGAAGTAAAAGATCACTGCAGACTGACCCATCTATCCAGACAGATAACACTGACCCACAAAAAGGACTTAACAGAGTAAAGAGAGGGGGGAATTACTTTTCAGGAAAATCAGAAACAGCCTTGGATGAAATACCAGCATCACACAGGCTGTTTAGCAGAACACAAATGTTCCTCACATCACTAATCCCTGGAATACAGACATACGCAAATTCCAAATGGCTACAGATCACTCGCTGGGAGTTGATGGTAACCATAACCTCAACAGTGAATGGGTTCAACGCAATCAAAGAAGAACTCAGAACGATAAGGTTGGTGGCACTCCAGAATAGATACATTCTGGATCTCCTCGGAGTTATGGAAGGAGGAGTTTGTACAAAGATAGGAAGAACCTGTTGCACATTCTCACCTGCCAATGATGAAGATAATGGAATTCTCTCAGACGCAGTTACACCACTGGCCCAGTTGCACGCAAAGATGGAAGACGAGGCAAGAGGAAAGGGGAAAGACAAGAGCTGGCTGGCTTATCTCTGGTCATGGATGCCATCCTGGCTGGCTGATGGGTTGAAGGTTATAGTTGGAGCTCTAGTGCTGGGAGCAGCATCTCTGTGTGGGATCAAGATATGTATTGGCAGGTGCAAGAAGATGGCAGAAGAAGCAATAACGATGCAAGTTCTAATGGAAATGGAGACTGGAAAAGCAGTGGACGATATTGTAAAGGAAAGAGAAAGACTAAGACAAAAAAATTGTAGAATCTGAACTATTTCAGCATGGAATAAGGTAGAAAACCCACGCAACCCAAAGAAGTACGTAGGGAAATCCAAAGGTAGATGTGTCTACATGTACTGATCATTTGAAGATCATGTCAACTACAATGGACATCTCGCAGGGTTAACAAAGGTGTGGTGGTTGGTGGACGATGGAGGAGTAATTAGTGAACATAGCTCTTGTGTAAAAAATTCTATTGCCGATAAACCACTGGTAGCACATTTTGTGTAAGATAAACACATGGAAGAAGACATAGAATGGTTTGTAATTCAACCAATTACGGCTCACCCATGAGGTGGTAATCAGGATTTAAAATTAAAACAAATAGAACAAAATTGGGTTTATGATTTAAATATGGTCCAGGCTGGGCTCAACGTTGCGATCAAATGGAATTTGTTCATACATAAATGACCTTTGCACCACTCAATAAGCAGGGTGTATCATAAGAGAATTGTTTCAATTTTGCACCATCTATGAACAATAGAGTTCTTTCTGATGTCCTCCATGACATTTCATTATATATGTAACAGCTTTGATTGTACTATTATGAAATAGCACAACCTTGCTTATATCCTAGGTTTGCAGGACATTGCCTTTTTCTACATTGTGTAGTGCTATGAGATGAGACAATGATAGCTAAGCTAGGCGATACACATATACAGCTAGAAACTTTTGTTACCGATCCATTTCATTTGTCTCATTGAGATTTCATTTTGAACCAACAAGGTTGAACCCTTGTGGACACTCGATATAAGTCATCAAGCTAATGAGTGCCCGGAGTAGTTTAGGCAATAAAGGAATGTTATCACAGTAATCGGACATTCGTAACTGTAACAATTTACAGTAGCCTCTGTAGTAATTCCCAATACTACAAACTAGTAGTACACCTAAAATGGCAGCATGACTGAGACAGTCTTCTATTACTGATAACGGTATAGCGTCTCACAATGAATACGAGCAGTAAAAGCAAGTTTGCGCACTTATGGTTTGGGAGCTGTTTGGAATGCCAACGCGATGTATTTTCACATCACGGCTTCGGCTTATTAAGTACGTTTCTGAATGCACAGCACTTACTGCTGCCGCCCCAATCATCATGAATTGTCTGTTATATAGTTCACAGACCTAAAATTTGGTCTCACTTTTCATTTCCTTTTTTGCCAGACTGCCCAGGATTTATCGAATCATTTATCTCAGACATATCCTGTATTCCAAATATTGTATATCACGGGAAGAAAAAATAACAACATCGAGACAACTATGAACGATTGGCATAAAGATAATCACCTAGAAACCAATGCAATTATTTGCTTAAAAACTTTTGTGAAGAAGCTAGTTGTGTTTAACTATAGGGCAATCACAACATCTTTTTTAAGACACTGCCTAGTGACATTGTAAACATTCTGCTATGGAGATTACATTTACGAAATGAATAAGCCTCTGTTTTGATAAGTTAAAACAAAGTAGACCCATCAAGATGTAACAATTTAAAAGAAATCAGGGGAACCAGCAGATATGTATTCCTAACCTTGTTCCTGTTTATAGACAGATTGCAGTTGGTATTAAGCACCAAAGAATGAAGAAATATCATCATCTTTACTCTAGATGTTGCCTCATACACCGTGAAAGAAATTGAAAGGTCAGTGATGATTGCCACAAACACCATATATGCATACAAAGTGCTCCATGATTTTAAAATGTATAGTATTACCAACACAAACTCGTTTTGGTTCTTTTAGATTGTCAAGACTAGAAGATTCCCACACAATATGCCATCTGTGACTTATCTGTGCCACTACACAGTGTCCTGAAGTCGGGTCCATCAGACGTTGAAAAACAAGATTGAGTCGGTTGCATACAGTCTCAGCTCTCAGACCTAGAAACACAGTTTAGTGTCGACTAAGTCAAGGAAAATCATATAAAAATAAGAGAGTTGATCGATTTATCCAGATATTTCCCTCACTTCCCTATTAACCTCACAAAAGTTTTGTAATGATTAGAATTCACTTAGTTAACTTTGGGTGTCATCACCCCAGCCCAACAAGGCCATTGTTAAGGTTGAATTATGGTTTTTATTGTGATTTAATTTTTTACAATTTAATGTTTTGTATATATTGATTAAAATATGTGAACTTTAAGTATCTCTGTCTAAATATATGATGACATTGAGTTGGTGATATTTATGAGCTATCTGTCGTAGCACGTGTGAAGGTGGGAAGCTGCTTTGTGGATTTCTGTGTATACTAATGTTAATTGTCCTCCTTCACACAGCCCCCAACAAAAAGAGGACCCCCTTACTCTGTACCACATATCCTGTTATCTCCTTTATTCACGTACATTCTGCCCTGAATGCAGAACATTTCCTTTGCGCATGCGCAAGCATGCGCAACTGTAATTGGTTCCCACCAACGTGATGAGGCTCCTCATCATGCCGTGTTAATCCTGCGCGGGCAGGACACGACTGTCATGGAGACAAACAACAGATTCAGTTTGGAAAGTAAGCTGGGAGATGGCCAGCTTTTCCAGGAGTTTGTCCAGGAAAAGAGTGATAGAGATCTGATGATAGTTTGCTGGACAAGTAGGATCGGCAGAAGGCGTTCTGAGGAGGCGATGCACAAGGGAGTGCTTGTGGAGAGAGGGAAAAGTTCCAGTGGCAAATGAGTGATTGCAGAAATCAGCCAAGGCTGGAACAAGGGTGTCAATGTCATCCTTGATGGTTCTGGAGGAGCAGGGGAGCACTTGTTTGGATGACACTTTCCTAGATCTGACTTGTCTAGAAACACTGTCAGGTGTATTCAGAAAGAGGAGAAAAGAGGATGAGAGGGAGAGGCAACCAGAGGAGTCTGAGAGAAGTAGAGGGAGAGGAGGAGAGTTTGGTGAAGTGTGAAGCCAGAGCTGTACAGAGGGCTTGGGCGGGAACAGGAGAGGTGGAGACTGCAGAAGGATTGACCAGCTCCATGCAGATTTTAAAGAGTTCAGCCATGTTGTTAGAGGCTGCAGACATGAGGTCTAGGATTTGGGCTCTCTTCTTGGACAGGACATAGAGTCTATATTGCCTTTGGAGAAGGCGACAGGCCAGTTTTTCAGAGGATGTCCCCGATGCCCGCCACTTCCTTTCAGCCACCGTACACTTTCGTTTCAGTGTAGCGAAGTGTGAGTCAGACCTAGAGTTGCATTTGGAGGTAGGATTCAGATGTATTCTCATTACAGGGGCAAGAACATCCAGAGTGTTGGAGATAGAAGGATGCAGGTTAGAGAGGTCTGTGTCTGAGTACGAGTCTGCTGCAGGCATAGGAGGTGCAGAGAAAGTAGCGGCAAAGGCATTCACTGACGCTTGCTTCATGGGGCGATTGACTGAGAAGGAAGGTGGCAGTTCTGGGGTGGGCTTAACCTGGGGGATAGAGAGATTCAGTTGAGAGGAGAACAGAAAGTAGTCAGTCCAAGAGATAGGAGTAGTGAGAGTGTTTGACAGGGGGATGTCTGAAGAGATGAGCACATCCAAGGTATGCTCGCAGAGTGTGTCGGACCAGAGGGTAGAATGCAAAGAGAGATAGTGTTGCAGAGGTTGCAGAAGAGCCCTGAGGAGGGATTAGAAGCATCCAGGTGGATGTTTAGGTCTCAGTGGAGGAGAAGTTGAGAGGTATAGGCAAGGAGAGAAGAGGACAGGTAAGCCCACTCTGAGAGGAAGAGGGTGACCTGGCCAGGGAACCTACTATGAGTAGTTCCGTCTTGTCGTTGTTCAAGCAGAGGCTATTTGTGGCCATTCATGCTTGAATTTCAAGGTAGAGTTCATAAAGTTTTGCAACATCTTAATCAAAATTCCCAGTGAGTGCAATGAGGACCTGGGTGTCATCCATGTAATTGGTATGCGTGACACCCAGTTCATCAAGTCGGACAAAGAGGAGCTTGTAAAGATGATGTAAAGCGTGGGGGATATACAGGAGCCTTGGGGTACTCCACATTGGATTGTGACAGAGTCAGCTGCAGCCGAAGGTGCGAAGACCCTAGTCGACTTATCGGATAGGAAGTACCGAATCCAATTGGTGGCATTCCGTGAGAATGCAGCAGCCGAGGAAAGGTGTTGGGTGAGAATTTGGTGGTCAACTAAGTCAAAGGCTGCGGAAAGATCCAACAGGAGCAAGATGGCCAAATTGCCCTTGTCTTTGGCTTCGTCCATTTGGATTTTTAGATCCAGATGGCAGTTTCGATCCTGTGCCTGTGTCTAAAGCCGGATTGTCGCAGGCCATGGAAATAATTGTCTTCCAAATGTTGTTGTATTTGGAGGTATGCCACTCTGTCTAGTATTTTGAGGAGAAAGACGACGGTTGTAATGGGCCTATAATTAGTGGATATGTTAGGGTCTAACTTGGGTTTTTTGAGGAGAGGCAAGACCCACACCTCGTTGGGTACAGATGAGTTTTTAAATGAGGAATTGATCAGAGTGGTGATGAAGGGGGCTAGGTCTTTAGCTCCGTCCTTAATGACTGAGGCAGGGCATATGTCACTTGGCAGTTTGAAGGTTTAAGGCTGGCAATTATGTTAATTACTTCATCCCCGGTTACCGGTGGCAAAGTAAAAGGGTGGGCAATCAGGACTGGAGGAGCTCTTTTTAATGTTCGAGTGGTCTTTGGGGCAAGGCTAGCTTTTTTTAAATCAATCTTAGCTTATAGGAGAGCTATTTTATTTGAGAGTGCTTGTTGGATATTATTACACCAAGCTTTTTCCTTGATGCAGTCATCTGTGGGAGACACAGGTGATACCATTTCTCTTAGGATGTAGAATAATTATTTCGTGCCGGATTCGGCATTATGTATTTTCAAATTAAAGATCTCTTTTTGGCGTTCATGATAGCAGTTTTGTAAGTGGCTGCTGCCGATGAGAACTTATCTTTGGATGTGAGAGACGGGGCTTTTCTCTATTAAGAGTAGCAGCAGAAGGAAGATAATAAGATGCCAGAGACGCCATTAATGGGAGAGGAGGAGAAAGCTGAGAGAGCAGAGACCATAATAGGGGTCCATAGGTGTGGAGAGGGAACGACAAAGAGGATGTCAGTGGGAGTCTGTTTGGAGGAAGCAGAGATGTAGTTATCAGCAATATGGAGGCCAGTGTTGGAGACCAAGATGTCCCTCTTGAACTTCTTCCTTCCCAACTCAGTGAGAGGGATAGGATAGGAGATAGAGTAGCAGTTAGACAAGATAGGGGCGATAGAAAGCACCGTAGAGAATGCAAGGAGGAAGTAGGAGGAGGAAGGAGCGAAAGAGAGAAGAGAGATGCACATCCCAGCGTTGCACAATGCAGGATGTGCAGAGGGAGGTCACACAGTAGGGAACACACAGACGGAGCAGACAGGTATACTCAACAGTACAAATGGTACCCCCAGTGGAGTAGGGACCTAGAGAGTGGGAGGGAGCCTAGTTTGGCCAGTTCACTGTACAGCAGTAACCAAAGTGGATGAGAATTTATGGAGTGGGAGGGAGCCAAGACGAATGGAGACCTAGACAGAAGGCGAGAGCCTGGTAGGAGACAGATCACTGTACAACAGTAACCACGGTTGAAGGGGGACCAAGAGAGTGGGAGAGAGCCCAAAGGGACACATTTACAGTACAATAGTAACCTCAATTGAGGGGACCTAGAGAACGGACACAAAACATAAAGTGCGGATGTTGGAGGAGAGAGCCAAGGGTTGTGCAGAGACAGAGTACATTATGTCAGACATTTAAGTGGAAGTATGCACAAAGGCTGGGAGGTTTAGTAGAGAACAGTAGTGGCTGCTCCCCCTTCAAAAAAAACTTGTCTATGTATTACGTGTAGTGATCTGAGGGGTTGATTGAGGGACCACCCCGAATACTGGTGGGATTGTGTTATTTATAGTGGACTTGTTTATATCCGCTGGCTTGATTTCTGTACCTTGTTTCTGGTTGTTTCCCCTCTTGCCAGCGATGTAGGGGGTACCCATCTTTTGTATTGCTGCTCCCCCTTCTGGCACATTTCTTACCTTTTCGTTGCTAATGGTTGACAGCTGGCCCCACACTTGCACTCTGCAATGCTGCCCCTTCATCGCAAAACACCTGCATCGCACAACAGCGTCTCTTTGCAATATAATTTTCTGTAAATCTAACTCTGAATTTCTCATCATATGAGTTTTCAGGGTCAGAAGTAATCACAGGACTATTTTTGGTCTCCCATGACCCCCTGGTCCGGCCAACTTTCCTACTGTTTGGTAGAGGTGAATATTCATCAATGTCAGATAAGGACTGCCCTTCCTGATCAGGTTGGCTAGGAATAGGCAAGTGCCACCTGCCTTAGGTTTCCCTTTCCTCTGTGAATGGTATGCATGAGGTCAGTACATGGGAGGTTACAGGGAAATGGCATGAGATCCTTGCTGGGAGGATTAACTCTCCTTGGTCATAGGGCCCTATCCCGTACCCTGATTGGTCAAGGTGTCTCAATGTCTGTTTATATTTTTGGATTTCTTTATAAAATTTCTCACTCTGAGTTCTCTCAGCTAAGATTTCCTGCTTATGTTCAGATAGTTGAACTATTAACACTGCTGTGTGGCTGGCTTCAAACTGACTGCTCTGATTTTGTGTACTTCATCTTGAAGTATTTCAGATTCACTCTCAGAGTCTTGCATTATCCTATGTTATTTTATGCAATGTTATGTTATTGTGGGATATTTTGACCCATGTCAATATGCCCCACTGCATCAATTTACAAATGGGGAAAGAAACAGCCAAAAATGGATGCGCTAACCACGGTGCGTGCAAAAATCTGCAAAACTGCATGTGGCTCACATCCACAAAAGGCTGCACACCCCTGCCACACACAGTCAAAGTGGGGGGGGGAGAACAGAATTATCACTGCAGAAGCATGCCAGTGGGCTCTGTTCCATTCAACAGGAAGCAAGGCCACAGAATTGGGCTAAAAATCGAAAATGCCTTTAAAATGCAGCTTTGCAACCTTCAAAGTGCTGTTTTGGCACTAAATCCATTCATTTTCCAGTGAACCATTAAATTTAAAAGGGTTACAGACCATCCAGGTGGCTCAGAGGAGCCCGGGCCTCGCTGACTGACAGCAGCTAAGAAATGTATTTCCTGAAAAAGGCAGACCAGCAACATTGTTTTCAGTTCCAAAGGAAAAATGCAGCTAAAAATGGCAACATGTAACAATTCCAGCTGCGCAGGGAGAACTCCAAGCAAAGGCTGGATACCTACATCCAGACTGAAGACAAATCCCAGCTCTCAAGGACGGAAATAATGCTGAATAAAATGTGGGTGCTGCAGAGGAAAATCTGAGGTAAAAGACTCAGTTTAAATGTGTTTTTCCCTGAAGAAAGTTCAAAATCGCCTGTTTAAAAGCATGTTTTTGTTGAAAGGCCTAATTCTTTAAATGTCAAAATCCACCTATAAACTGTGTTCATTTATATGTGTTAATGAAAGATGTAGGTAACTTTAAGTCAAAACCCAGTTTGGAGTTAATTGCAATTCTGCTTGACAGCTTCAGCCTGGGAATGGGTAACACCTCACTGCTAGCAGGAATGCCTAATTGCTATGGGGAGGCCTCGCATACTCAGAACAAAGGCCCTCATTAGACATTCATTTTTGCTTCAGCCACAGACAACAGAAGGCTTGGACCCCCATCCTCCCAGAGTCCCAGAGGAGGGGCAGGATGTGGGGGAGGCTTCTCAGTGAACTTCAAAGGACTGGCCATTTGCTCACTTGTGAAGAAGGAGAAAAAAAAACTAACATGGATTTTGAATGGAAAAGACTTATTTGCCACAGAACTTCATGATATTTAACATGGAAGCCAAAATAAGTAGACAAGTGAAAAATACATACTTATGAATCTGAACTCATGCTAGACATTTGAAGACGTGAGTGTACATGGTACTGCATGAGGACCAAAAGTTATTCTGAAACACTGATTGCGCCAAAACTATTAATGCTGCAAGTCTAATATTGCATACCTGTGTTCTAGTGGCGATTGCACATATATGTACTGAATTAGGAATTGATAGGCCAAATCTTTATGATTAAAATTGATAAAATTCCACAGAACGACAAAGCCAGCTCTCACTGAGATGGGAATTGGATCTAAATGTAACCCATATAATATGTAATGCATGTGTCTGATTTTATTATATGGCATAATTATAGAAAGGTGTATTTGTGGGAAAGTTAAATTATGGTCCAAATCACTGTGGGAGTTCCCAAGTCACATCATAAAATATGACGTTTGCAGTTGGTTGGAGTTGTCTTGGTCAGGACTCCCTACCTTCCGCGCACCTTTCTTTTGGGAAAAGTGGTGAGTCAGCCTGCAGCCTCTCTCCTGGTTCGTCTGGGGACCAACTCCAGGGTTCCCAATTGGCTGAATGAATGGGTGAGATGACAAACCTACGGATAATGGAAGGCGCTGGCAGTGTTCAATAGTCCAAGAGTGTCGCAGTTATGCTTAGGTATTGATTTATGGTCAGATCTGAGGACCTAACGTTTCGACCTAACTCCTCGTGACACAGGCTCATCGATCCGCTCCGTCGACCACGGCACCAGATCGGGCTAATCAGCCACCCCGGCACCCTGATACGGGAGGACCAGTTATTAGCCCTCAACAGAGAGCACTCCACATCATTTAATTGGCCCTGAAAAAGACTTAGGTCGAAACGCGCGTCGGCTGTTTGCTTTCACCCATGTTCAACAACAGGCGCTATCCGCCACTAAGATGTTTCCTAATTGCTTGTTTGTGGAATTGCAAAAGAAATAATAAAGCAAAAAGTTAGAAGCACCAATACGACTCCCCAGATCTGACCATGAATCAATACCTAAGCATAACTGCTAGACTCTTGGACTATTGAACCCCCCCAGCGCCTTCCATTATCCGCAGGTTTGTCATCCCACCCATTCATAAAATATCACAGCTCTTTCTGGCTTCCAACCAGAAAAAGGCAAGTGCATTTGACCACTCACAGCTTTGGGGGTGTGGATTGTAATGCTGCCCCTACCATAAATTGAGTGATGTCACTTGGCATGATAAATATGGGAACCTCACAACACATAACACATAGACACTGATTCCTGACTACATCCTGATTTCCGCACAGCATTTTGTTCCCGACTTATTCATCCTGTTACAAAACTTTTTATCTTGTCCTGATCCAGGCTACTTTGCAAAACCAAGGCCCAGCAACTGCTGAACTCTTTTTCAGCTAGGCCCAAATCCTGAACCATCCCAAACTTCAGGAAAGAATAATTCTGATCCAGTCTGGCTTGCTACCATTCAAGCTTGCCTGCTGAAACTTGCCATACCGCTAATCTACAGTGTCCAGTGACCAGAAGGGCAAATCCAATCCAATCCAGTTGAGGTGCCAGTCAAATTGACTAGAACCGCCAAGCTGACCATCCCACCAGAAGTGCCCGGCTGCCTGTAGACCCGACCCGTGATGACCAGAACCGGATGGTCCAATCTTAAATTACAGTGGACTGTAAGTATAAATAGGAATCATAGTTAACCATAGCATATTTTGTCTTACCTTGTCCTATCCCTATATGTCATCCTCTCTTTAACTTAAGAACTTGTAATAGTGCCACACCAGTCTTGAAACCTTGCTTTGATTTCTTGTGCTAGTGAACATTTCTTGAAAATCCTTTTGTCTTGTGAAAATCCCAAGCCCTTAAAAATCATCCCACGGGTAATCCGACTGAGTCCTGCAAGGTGGACACAGAGGTGCTGGGGTTGGTTTCCGCAGACCACTCTGGGGCTTACTGTGTTTCAAACTGGTAACCAGCCTGAATACCTTAGTTTAGAGCATAATTGTCATTGTAAATACTGATTTCTGTTTTCATGTTCACATCTTTATTTTCAAAAACACCTCTCATTCAAACTTGTATAACTTCTTCATTCAATTTTATAGCTAGAGACTTAATTTCAACTCTAACTTAAACCTAAGACCTGTAGCTACATCCACAACTAAAAACTGCAATGCAATACAGCATAGCGAAAAGTAGGCACAAATTTGAGATTTTGCAAAAGTTTTCCACGTGTGTTTTCCCATTCTCAGTCTTTCCAAACCCTCATTCTGTTCTAAAGTGTGTATTGTTGCTCATGTTGTAGATTATGTTTGCTAGGACGTGTTCAGTGTTGCTCTCATAGGGATTTATATCAATCTAAGGATGTTTGCACATTTTTCATTGTTTCACAAAGACATTTTTCAACTGTCATTTTAAAAGTGTAAAAGTTCCAAAAAACCTTTTCTCTCTTGTTTGGGGAGGAAAGATTGAATTCAAACCCTGTACACTGTTCTTTACTCCTGAATACCTGCTGTTTACTTACATCTGTGTAGAACTGTGAATTAAATCTTTGCAAGGGGAAATCTTAACTTAAGCACTATCTTTTCTGAAGGCAAAACTGTCTTTTCGCTGTGTTTTATCTTCTGTGCTGCTCAAAAGTGAATTCAATTGCCTTACTTATTTTCTGATTTGTATTGTCACCACATTGGTGATTGCTGCCCCATATATATTAAAACTTATATTTGATTTGAATTTTAAATAATAACTACATATTAACCTTTACAAACCCGCCTGATTCCTGGTTCAGTGTGACTTGGGAGGTATTAAGAGAAGGGTGTGAAATGAGTGGTATATCACTCAGAATATTGAACCTATAGACACAATAAATACGTTTTTCATCTGTGCATTACATGCCAGACGAGACCAGGGTGTTTTGCCTGAATGAAATCCTTAACATTATGTTATAGCTTCTTATGCCGCACACTATCACCACCTGCATGGTCCCTTGGTGCTCTGGCGGTTCTGTACAGCAATGGGGTAGTGGGAGGTGTAAGTTAGTAGGACTGAGCAGGAGAAAAGAGCAAGAGACCTATGATGTGCTGTTGGCAGCTTCATTTCGTTTTACGTTATTCGCTGAGCGTAAGTGTGATTTTTGGTTGGTAGCCATGATTAGTTCAGAGTTCGAGAGGTGTATGCAGAAAGATCTGTTTTGTAGTATTTTATTTATTTATTCAGTATTTAGAATGCGCCAAATCAGCAAATGGTGTTTCAAGGCACAGCAATGCAAAGGCAGGGGGCAGGGGGCGGGGTGAACAGGGATGAAGAATAACACAAATGGTTCCACTAGGCCTTGTGCCATTCGGATCAGGTCGGAGTGGAGATTGTGCAAGTGCAGGGGGGGAAGAGGGCCCCTGGACTAGGTGAGTGCTAAGGGAAGACCAGGTGGGCAAGTGCCAGGGGAACACAGGGAGTGCAGGGAATGAAGGATCGCATGCTAAGTGTGAGGACAAGGCACGAGGATATCAGAAAGGGGTGCATGACCCACCAGTTTAGAAAGGCGGAGGGAGCCCAGTAAGGCAAGTGCAGATAAGGAGGTTGGTCAGCGTAGACCAAAGTGATAGGGTAGACTGGGCGAGAAGGGCCTGGTGCCCTGTATGAATCAGAAGGTACCAGGCAGCCAATCAGAATGTGGCAGAGGGGGTCATTAGCAAGGGAGGGGGAGAGGGAAGGAAGAAGAGAAAAGGAGGGTCTTATGAATCTTCCAGAATTTAAGGAGATCTGGCTCAAGCCTGAGAGGGTAAAGGAGGCCATTCCAGAGGGAGTCTCCTGTGAAATATAGAGATCTACCCCCCACTCTCTGCTTGGAAAATCGTCTGATCTGTAGAGAGTTGGAGCTAGAAGACCAAAGGGCTGTAACAGGGAGGTATTTAGGGAGAGAGAGATGGATGTATTGGGGACCCAGGCCCCAGAAAGCCTTATGGATGATGCAGAGGGTCTTGAACTTGATCCTCACAGCACCTGTGAGCCAGTGGAAAGGTTGTAGGGCTGGAGAGATATGGTCCCTGGGCTTAAGGCCAAGCATAAGTCTTGCAGTCTTATTCTGGATTAGTTGAAGGGGGCGAAGGGAGGATTTAGTCGGATTGAAAAAGAGGCTGTTGAAGTAGTCCATCCTAGAGAGGACCAGCTTTCTTGAGACATTGACTTTCTGGGGGAAGTTGAGGAAAGACGGTATGTCTCTGAGGAGGTTCAGCTGAAAGTGAGCCTTCTTGGCAAGGTCTGCAATGTGAGGAGTAAAGGCGATGAGATGAAGATGACACCAGTTTTTTTGCCTCACAAGCAATTGACGGCAGGGGTTGGTTATTGGCAGTACCCTATCTTACCCCTCATTTTGACTTTCTGTGGCACATATACCTTCCCCTGCTGTACATTGTGGTGTGCTACAATTACCACTACTATATTGTGTACCAAGGTGTGGGGCATCAACAGGGATATTAAGTGGTAGTGCCCTTTCCACCATCCAGTGTTCAGGTCAGGAGCTGCCAGCATCTCTTCCCCCCAGCACATCCCAGTCTGCAGCAGCCACAACCTCCACAGGCCCTCTTCAAGGGGGGTATCTATTTCCTGTGCCATTGTGCTCCATGTGCCTCATGGTCCATCTGTTAAGAGTTTGGGATGCCCCTATCGCCCCTTTTTATCTAAGGTCCTCTATCTGTAGTCCAATTAAGTTGCTCCCATCTTTCACCCCTATTTCCGGTTTGACCCTCTAATGGAACGGGTACACCAGGGTCTCCCTCCCATTCAGATGCCACTCTACTTCCCTGCACTTCGATCTGGTATGGCCTGCACACCCTTCTTTTTCTGCTGTGTGTTCGTTTCATAGGGGGTGGGTGATGTTCATTGGTTTTCGTCCCGTTCTGAGTTGAAGGGGCAGGTTTTTACAGCTTTTCTGAATTTTAGATAGTCCTTGATGGTTCGTAGTTCTCTGGGGAAGGAGTTCCAAAATGTAACAGCTAGTTAAGAGAATAATGATCCACTGAGTTTTTTCCTTGTGTATGGTTTAGGTTCTAGCAGATGTCGTCGCTGGATCTGAGTGTTCTAGTCATCTGGTAGATGGTGATTTTGCATCAATTCCACTCCTAGGCCATGGATTGCTCTGTGTGTCATGCACATTGTTTTCAAGGTGATTGTTATTTTGACTGGCAAGCAATGTAGCATCTTTAGTGCCGGAGTGATGTGGTCCCTTAGTGAGAGTTTGAGGAGATATCTGGCAGCTGCATTCTGTATACATTGCAGTTTCTTCAGTTAATAACCTGGCATTCGGAGGTATAGGCTGTTGTTATAGTCTATCCTGGACATGATGAGGGAAATGAAGGCCATTGTTTTGTGCATGGAGGAGAGGAATGGTAGAATCTTTTTGATTGTGTGTAGATGGAAAAGGAATTTCTTGATTATCGCGTTTGCATGCAGATCTAGGGTTAGCTCTTTGTCCATTAGGATTACAAGGTTTTTGACAACTTTGCATAGTTTAGGTATTGTTCACAGTTATGTGGGCCATGGGATGTACTGGTTGTTTCCTTGGTTGTTGGATGTAATCATTATGCGCACATGTTCATGGCACTTTTCTTTTAAAATGACAAGGTCTCTCTCTTGAGCGCCTCTACAATGTGCTGCCTCAACTAGGTCAGCTTCTGCTTGTCCCCAATGCTCCTTAACATCTATATTTACTTCCCTGATTCAGGTCAGCTCTGGAAAGCCAGGCTGACCCTTTTCTACATCCATTATCATCTGATTCTCTTTTTGTAACAGGAAACTGATATCCTGGTGTAAGATGTCTTTTTACTTAATCAGTTGCATTTTATGTTGTTTCAGAATATTTAAATCCTGGTGCATTTTATCAAAACTATTTTATGAATCAATCCCTCTTATTATTAACTGGCTGTTTTCATGTTTAAGCTCCTTCATAGACTGGCGACTACAATTTCATCCAACAATACTCTGTTGTGTATAGTTTGGTCATTTAATTGGTGTTGAAGGTGGCTTATGGTTTCCACATTCTCTTTATGTGTGTTTTGCAGTGAATAGAACTCCATTTATATCCCTACTCTCTCTAGTTGATGTGTTGTTACCTCATTTTTGAATTGCTCAATTAGGTTTTCGTAGTTGAGCTCTAAGGTCTGACTTTGTTGTAGTTTATCTTTCCAATTCCATAAGTAATTGCTGGGTCTTTTCCAGGTCTCCAGTCTGAAACTGCATACTGGCCTCTTTATTTTGCAATCACTCTTTAAGTATTTAAAAATGGAAATATAACTGAGATGTGAGTTGGGCCATTTGAATCTGTTCCCCATGCACATTTTGAATTATGTCAAACTTGAGGTAACATTCCACCATCCTGCCAAATGTCAGTGCCTACTGATGTAATTTCTTGTACCATCCTAGCCTGCCAGCGCCCAGCATCCTGTTCTTGCCAGTCTCCCAGAATGAACAGCTTGGCCAATAGATGTTTTCTGGCCTTTTCTTGTAGCCTTATACACTCTCTCTACACAGGAAAGAAACCTTGCACTTTTTTCCTGATAGAGTTCAACAATCAGTACCAAATCAGATTTTTTTTCTATTAACTCTACACAATCTTATTCCTCTGGACACCTCTGAGATTCTGAGGGTTCAAACCAATAGTCGTACTTTAACAATGCACCAACCTGCCATGCATTTTATTGATGTTGAACTCAACTGACTGGCCTGCTAACAATACACTTATCATGAATCAAAACAGAGAGGTAGATCCCTTCCCAAGCCCCATTCAAGTATGAGATATTTATGGGGAAACCATTAATGCCGGGAGTTTACACCCCCAATCAAAAACACCACACCAATGCACCTATTTATATTATTCAATCTAGTCCTGTCTTTGTACCATATCATACAACGTGGAACCCTCACCCCTGTGCCATAGATAAGAAGAGGATCGAGCAGGTGAGTAGATAGAATATATATGTATTAATGAATGGGAAAATATTTGACAAAATCACAAATCACGCCACCGCACTCTGTGGCCCAAATTATATTCCTTCCTAACAATTGACTTTTTACCCAAAAAAATTGGAAATATCAGTTGTTTTTAGGATAACACAGAACACAGACTCTTTAACCCAATAACCTGTACAGTTTTCCTTCTTGGTTATGTCCACCCTGGTTACATGGAAACACAGGTCTATATAATATTTTAGATACCTGGGTCACTCACATTATACTCTTAATGTACAGAATTGTAAAGCACCCTTGACAAGACAAAATAATTGAAGTTCACCATATACTTTGCACAGAGTTTACTTTAAATAGCATTTAGCACCTTGAAAGCCAACTGTATCATACACCTGGCAATAGACTTTACATGAACTTTTATTTAAATAACATGCAACATTTTTCTATTAACAAAAACAATTTCACGCCTTCAGTGCTCTTTTATGTATATCATAGGGCCTGCGGTAGCTATGGTAAATTACTAAACCCATAGGTTGAGTACTTTTTGGGTGGCTTATAACTTTGCCGTCCCCAGACGAATCCTAACAAGACTTTGCAAATAATGTATATGGCCCCATCAGATTGGTGAGGTTTTGTCAAGTGAGGGCAAAGTTATAGGGGGGGTCCCACAATTTGTGGTTTTTCCAGTAGATTCATTGGGAAAAAAATGTGCTCACGCCTACAGCCCGAGCAGCTGGACGGATTTTCACTGCAGGAGTGGTGGCTTGGTCCGGAAAGTGTGCTTTTGTAAATTTGCTGTAAATCTGTCTAGTAGTTTTTTTAAACGACCAAAAAGAAGGTCAAAAACAATTAGTGATATCTATGTTCGGTCCGCGGACGGGCCTCCAATTGGTCCATGGGCTGACGTGAGGTTTGCGGACATCAGACACGCCCGCTGATTGGATGGTGAAAAGCGTGAGGTGCATCATATTTTTCGAATTGCCCGCCATGTTGGATTCGTGGACAGCGGCCAGTGTCTGTGGACATCGCGGTAAAACATATTGTCAAACTAATGAAACAATCTCTGGGGACATGAGGGGTGATGAGAATGGGATGGGATATGGCCTAAAATGCCAAAAAACAGGGGTCTCCCCTCGTTGTCCGTGAACAGTCCAGGAAGTCCTGTGATGTCCACGGGTATCTATGTTTATTTGTGCTTTACAGGGTTGTTGAAAAGCAGTTTATGGATGACTAATAACTTTGGGGCCACTCAATGAAATTGCATGAAATATTGGAATTTCATTCTAGACCTGATTCTGAATGGTTTTGGAAAGTGTGGTGCTGTTTTGTCAAGAGGGAACAAAATTAGAGGGGGTTCCCAAAATATTGTAAAAGCTTATAAATGTGGTGCCATTTGACGAATCTGCACAAACATTTGCTAAAGGATTTTAAATCTAGATGTAAATGTTTTTGCAAAGTTTGGTGGGATTTTGGCAAGAGGGGGCTACCTTAGAGGGGGGTCTCAACATTTTTAGATCACTTATAAGTGTGCTGCCATTTGACGAATCTGCACAAATGTTTTCAGAAAGATTATAGACCCAACCTTGAATGAATTCTGTCAAGTGAGGGCTAAGTTATATGACTATTGTATGTACGTACATTTTGACACTATAGAAAAAATAAAACATGGGCGGATTTCCAGCAAACTCATGTAAGGAGCATTGGCAAGGACCTGAAAGCATGGTTTTGCAAACGTGTCTGTGTTTTGTGTCATAATATAGGTACAAAAATAGTGATCTACCTTTGGTGACTGAAATATGGCCTCTGGCCATGGGCAGTGGACATATTGTCCAGGTCATGGCATGATGTCATGAAGCAGACAATCTGGTTACTGGCTATGACCATGAGGGAAGACCGATGGGGCTAAAGTGGCCATGTCCACATTTGACTGGCTATGTGGTAATGTTTTTCGAAATTGGGATAGGTTTCAAAGGGAAAAGAAATGTGCTTGTGGGTACAGGTTGAAGTGCTGGATGGGATTGCAGCAAATATGCACGAGGAGAGTCAGCAAGAACTGGAAAGCATGTGTTTTTTTTAAATGTATAAATAGTAAGGACACAACTCAGTGATATAACTTTGGCCATCAGCAATGAGAAAAGTGTACTGTAAGTTGCTTATTGGGGCACGCGGCATGGACAAAGCAGTAGGTTTAAATGGGAAGAGGTATTCTGCTTGCGGTTACAGCCTGAAGTGGTGGACTAAATTACAGCAAACTTGCCCAACAAGCATTAACAAGGACCTGCAGGCATGTTTTTGGAAATATTTCTTGTGTTTTATTTTCCAAAGTGCAAGAATGTAAGTAGAAAAACTAGTGATATACATTTGGTGTCTGGGTAGTAAGCCTGGCTCTCGGCACATGCAAATGTGTAATCTGATTTGATTATTGGGAAAGCGGCATGGTCGATGCCTATGCCACATGGATTTGGAGAGGGGTCATGGCTGCAAGCCATGAGCACTGGCCATTGGTTAAATTTTGATGGCATAGTGGACACTGAACTAGGATGCAGGGTAGATGCAGTGAATATAGGGGTGGTTTGGTTTGGCTGGGGTCATGTTGAAGCCTTAAGCCATATGCAATTGAAAGGTTATTTCCATCCCTGTCATGCCCTGCTGATAACAACAGTCATACGTATGTGTTGCAAAAATATGTTTCTTAAAGGAGCATTATAGTTCTTTCATATATGTGAAAAGAGGAATTATTAAAAACTTATATACAGTGATGTAAAATCATGAACCATTTTCACTTATGGAAACCTATTAAACTGACAGAAACCCTTTGTTAAAGAGGCATTACGGTTAAGATGCATCCCACCCTTGTTACTCCTCTGCTCCAGCAGTTACCCAGTGGAGTCCCACCTTGGCATACTTTGGCATTTCCCTCTTGTGTTCTCATGAGCACTTGCCAATCCATACTGCATATGTGCATTTATAGGAGCATTGTGGACAATTACTTTGGAATAGTAGATGGAAAAGTTTTGTAAAGATTGTTAAGTGACAGTTGGTGTGTGGAAGCTTAGTATGGTCATAGGGTTGTCTCTTTGCCTTCTGCAGGCTGCCTTGGAAAGGGAAGAGGAGCTCTGTATGGAGTCCTGCCTTCCCTTTCCATGGTGGCCATCTTAGAAAAGGATTTTCCTTCCGACAGTGGGATGCTGCACGAGTCCAGGTGTAGGAAGGAAAATCGTTATTTTTTAACACCCCGGGTTACTGCTTTGGCAGCCCGGGGTGCTAATGGCCTTCATCCTCCATTGCAGGGGCTGGAACCAGGGATAACCGTCCGGAGCCCTCATTATCCACTCTCGCTTAGCTTGGGTGGATAACTTGGGCTGCCAGGCTGTTATCCCACATTTCAATTCTTAGAACGGGTAAGGGTACATTTTCAGCTTCAAACTTCCTAGATCTGCTGAAAATGCAGTTTCCAACAGTTCGCAAAGCAGGGATCCTTTCGTGAAGTGCGGACGCATTCATGAATATGTCATCAGTACAACCGCTCACCCATCGTGGCCACTTGACACTGTTCGGAAAGTTTGCGATGACGACAGACGTTCGCGAACATCGGCAAATACAAAAACAGTGGAAAAAGTTACTAAAGTTTATAGAAGTGTTAAAAATGTTGCTAGTAGGTGGGCAATGGCACTGTTTTAAGTTCAAACTTTCTACATGGGCTGAAAATGCTGCTATATTGGGAGTAAATATGATATTAGGAAGTTGTGGCAAATTAGGGTGCACTGGTAAAAACCATGACATTTAGTGACAAAACTTTGTTAAAGGGACATTATGGTTAAGTTGCACTAATAAAAACCTATGAAAGTCAGTGACCATTTTTTTTTTAAAGGGAAATTATAGTTCAGTTATAAGTTGCACTAATAAAAAGCTATGAAATTCATTAACATAAATGTGCTAAAGGGACATTATGGTCACAAGTAAAACCGAATAAAAAACATACATTTGCCAATTATGGTTAGCTAAGCAGCTTTAAAAATGATGTCATCAGTGATGTCATCAATGACATTTATGATGTTATCTTTCATGTCCTGTCTGTTAGTCTTAGGAGTGCACAGTGCTTGCGCGAGTTATGGTTGCTTAGCTTACCATAACTAGTGAATTTCTGTTTTTTTGGTTTTACTTGGAACCATAACGTCCCTTTAACAAAGTTGTTTTACTGAATTTCATAGGTTTTTAGTAGCGCAACTTAACCATAACATCCCTTTAATAAAGTTGTTTTACTGAATTTCATAGGTTTTTAATAGCGCACATTAACCATAACCTCCCTTTATCAAACTTTTTTTTACTGGATAAACATATACATAGTGTGAATTTGATAGATGTTTACTAGGATTCCCTTACTTTATATACATGGAACATAGAACATGTCGAACCCCACGCTAGTGATTTTGATGTCCGCAGATTGTGCGTATGTCCGCAGACGGACGCGGACAACAGCAACACTACCCAAAAACTTAGGTGGTATCTTAGATTGTTCTATCATACCATATAAACACTGAACAAGTTCAAAAAGCAGCATATAAACACATTATATGTAATAATAAATGAGAAGTGGAACCTATATATGTAACACATCAACCATCCATTTAAATACCATATGTACTAAAAATGGAATATACCAAAACAAAAAAGATATGCTTCCAACATAATTACCTCACAGAAACTGCACACCTAGGAACAACAGCAGTCCTACACAACAGCAAGAACACTACTTACCAGAAACTAGTAAGTAAACATCATTTTTCTTATATATTTCTAAACGTACTGTATTTGGTACACTAAACGTAATATATATATTTTTACACAGAAATGTCCAGTACTTTGGAATGGCTTGAGGAAAATTTCCCACGTGAGGAAATGTCTGAAGACAGTGATACTAATGGTAGACACTTCTATATATATAAGCAAATTAATAATCATTACTTTATGTGTACTTAACATATATTTTTTGTTTAACAGACCATACAAACATTGAAAATAATACACCAAAAGAGACATTAGAAAATACTCTGCAGCGGATGGAACAAAAAATGCACATGCTTATGGAAAATTTCAATCTTTTGAAACATTTTGTGGAGGACCACATGAAAGAAAAACAAATATATCATTGTCCCACATGCACCTGTTCCCCCTCTCCATGTCCCAGTCAACTATCCCCAAACCCTCAACACCAAGAAAAACGTTTTGATGAGACATCCATCCCTTTATCCCCTCCCATCCATCCTCTCCAAACTCCTAATTCCCCTGTGTTTGTGTCAGTTTCTGGTTCCCCGTCTCTTTCATACATTTTATATCTTTATACAATAAAAAAAATATTATGTGTGTTTTAATTCAGTCCTTTGTGTCTTATTTTTATTTTTTTAAAAGCAGTTAAGGTGTACGTGGACAGCATGCCTGTCTGGGATGTCAGTAATTAGCAAAATGGAGGTGTCTTAAGGACACTATACCTGTGCGTACTGTCCACAAGCAAAATGGAACTGTTCTTAGAACACGCATGGTGTCCGGGATGTCTGTAATTAACTAAAATGGAGGTGTCCTAAGGACACTATACCTGTCCGTACTATCCGCAAGCAAGACGGAACTGTCCTTAGAACACGCGCGCTGTCTGGGATGTCCGTAATTAATCAAAATGGAGGTGTCCTATGAACACTATACCCGTCCGTACTGTCCACAAGCAAGATGGAACTGTTCTTAGAACAGGCGCGCTGTCCGGGATGTCCGTAATTAACCAAAATGGAGGTGTCCTATGGACACTATACCTGTCTGTACTATCCGCAAGCAAGATGGAATTGTTCTTAGAACATGAGCGTTGTCCTGAATGTCCGCAATTAACCAAAATGGAGGTGTCCTAAGAACACTATACCGGTCTGTACTGTTCGCAAGCAAGATGGAATTGTCCTTAGAACACACTTGGTGTCCGGAATGTTCGCAATTAACCAAAATGGAGGTGTCCTAAGGACACAATACCTGTCCGTACTGTCTGTAGAACATCTACGCACATGCGCACCACACCCATAAGTCCTACGAATATCGTGCCTGTCCGTAACTGTCTGTTTCACTTGTGTCGCACTTTTTATTAGTTTGAGGACCCGAACACTGTCCGTAGAACACCCGCGTGCATGTGCACGACCGTTCCTGTGCATTTTGTGTCCTGCGGACACCCGTTCCCTTCACGGACGTGTTCGCAACGTCATCATGTGACCGCACCCACACTGAGCGTATGTCCTGATTTGCGGACACTGTCCGGGTCCCCAAACATTTTAAAAGTACTTTTTCAGACAATCCAAAGTATTTAACAGTAGAAATTCACCATTGCACATGTCCCAGACACTGACCCTGGCTTTCTAAATACTTTTTGGAACTTTTTGAGCCTTTTTGGGGTGTTCGACCTGTCTGCAGACAGCGCGGCTGTCGCAGAGCGCGCACCTGCACCCCTATAAAAGGCCACAACCCAGAGTTGATCTTCATTGTGTTTCTGGCTATTGCAGATTGACATTTGCTGCCTTTGTGGCTCTTGCTGAGATTATCTCACCAACCCTGATGGCATCCATAGCTGCTGCTGCTCCAGCTGGTGCTACATCTGCCTCAGCACCACCCCTAACCCCTCCACCACCACCACCTCCCCAAGGGCGTGCAGAGGGGAACAGGCATGAGGATGCAGAGGAGGAGGATGAAGAGGATGAAGAGGATGAAGTAGTGGAAATCCCTACTACCAGCACTCGCCGTGAGTCTTGGGTGTGGCGGTTCTTTGCCATTCATGGTGACATCCCAAAAGCACGTGTGAACAAGGTCACCTGCAACCAGTGCAAAATGGTACTGAGTCATGGGAGGCCTGGTTCGTACAGCTTTGGTACAACATCAATGAAGCGACACCTAAGGTCGTTCCACGGTGGGGCCATTCGCAAGGTTGTACCTTGTGATCAACATAGTAGGTTAAGTTCCTCTACCACATCCTCCGTTTCCTCTCATGTCACCACAAGAGACACTCCTGTGGACAGCGCATCCCTACAGCTTCTTCACAGGCCATTCACGATGCTGTTGACCCTTACCTTTCAAGGGTCACAATATTGTGTATGTACTGTGACGCAGTACTCTGCAGGGGGGAGAATCTTCAAAGTGCTTTCGAGACTGCGGTCAAGGAGCCCCAGAAGGTCTGCTACCTACCTAAATAAGTCCCACTCTAAATCTTCCCCTCTCCTCCTGCCCTTTCTTATCCCCGTGGTTGGTGTCCCTTCCTTACCCTCCTTTGCCCTCCTCTCCTAGGGTGTTGTGTAGAAAAAAACAAAAAAAATATTAAACAACAAAAATCCCCCCAAAAAAGGCTCTTTTCAGAGCTGCCTTTCACAATTTAAAAATAGAAGTGGCAAATAAATGGAGCAGGGCCCTGTGCATTTTTTAGAAGTCCACGGACAGTTTGCGGACATCTACAGTTTTGGGGTGCTGCCCTATCATAACCATTGCACTTTTCTCTGGGAGGAAGTGGTGGCTCTGAAAAGAGCCTTTTGGTGTTTCTTTGTGTCTAAAAAACTTGAAATGGTCAACACCTACTGCAAAATGGATGGCTGTAATTCCAAAAAAGGTTGCAATGCATTTTGTACATTTCTCAGAAAAATCTGATTGCCAGCATAAGTAAGATGGACTCCATCTCTACAGAAAATGTATATGCTACGAAACATAATATTTTCATTGTGAAAAGAGGACATGCCAACATCTCTTAGAAAGGCACAAACGGCCTTATTGACATTTTGCCTCGCTTTCTCCATTTGTGGACCAAATGAAGAAGAATACAGCCACATTTGTCTCTGTGCGATACGAGAAAAAATTACTTGGGAATTTGGAAACATGTCCATAACCTTCCCAAATCCTTCTTTCATTACAAATTGCAATGAAATTCCAGACACGTTTCCTAAACTGTTCCCTCCAAAATGAATATGTGTGGATGATGCTCTCTCTCCAAACTAGCACAGAGAGGTACCATGTCCAGCCACTTCATTCTACGCACTCCATGCCAGTGCACTTCCACATGAGGGAATCCAAGATCTGCAGCTCCTCCACAGCATTCTGCATGCACCTCCAACAAATGTATCCATGAGTCTCCCAAAATCCATATAATCTATTTTCTGAAACACATAGTCATAGCTATCTGTTTAAAAGACTTTCTGACAAACTCTCTCCTTACACAACACACCCAATAAACTTTACTGACCAATCCCTTGCTCTGCTCATTCTCATTTGCATGCCTCTCCACCCTAAAATCCTGTATGTAATACGCGCTGTCTGCGGACTTCCGCCATGTCCGCGGACATATCAAAAATCTGAGCATGGTGAATGTAAATTTAAATAGTGTGCCCCATTTCCCCTTTGAGGTTGGCTCTGAAAAGAGCTGTTCTTTTTGGTTTTTTTGCAGATGCTTGACAACACCTGTTATTTTGTATTTTCTTGTTTTTTTTCTTACTTTACTCCTAAAATCTTCAGATAACCTTCTCCAAAGCAACCCTTACATTCCAAAACAGAATGGAATTTCCCATAAAAGATAAGTAAATGCCATCTTCTTTAAAATAAACAGCATTACTGGAATCAATATTCTCATTTTTACAGAAGAACTTACCAGCACTAACCATGAAAGCACACATGCCTCGGTTGATTTCACACCTAGCAATGTTTTGCTGAGGACAAAAACAGAACTATTGTCCCATATTGCCCTAGGTACTAATCCAGAAAAAATACCTTGGCATTTGGAAGGATGTTAATTACTGCTTGAACCAAATGTTCCAAATCTGCCAACAAAGTAGGGGCACTGACATAACCCAAATGGAAAGCACCATAGTGCAAAACTACCACATGGGGACTGTTCATCCTGCCCATATCTTCACAAACTTGTACAATTCCCTGTACTTTGCAATCAGGCACAGTGCTCCACAAGACCTCCACTCCTTTAAAATCAAAATTGTTTGCCACATGCCTGCATTGAGCATACTGTTGTAAACCATGCACAAACATATCTCCAAGCACCAACACCCTGTCTTTCTCCACCTTTGCCATCTTCACTACACACAGTCTCTTGCAACACAAATCCATGATCTGATTGGCTGATCCCTGCAGTCCCCTTCCCATGCTGGATTTGCTGGAAAACCCTGGATGTGGCACGCCCTGTCCGCGGACCTCATAACCCTTGGACAACCCTTCTACCCTTTCCACTTCACTCTCTCTGCCATTCCCTTATTGGATACAGCTAAGCAGTCACACAACCATCCACCAATCACATCCAAGAACTCTTCATCTAACTCCATCATCAGAGTCCAGCACTCAAATGTACTATTGATCACTCTGAGTACAAGTCTCATATCATTGGAAAGCACCTACTACAAAAACTACTGTACAAGTCTCCAAGATTCTACTTGCAGCTGCATGCATATCCACATGCATGAATACAAACTACAGGTATGCATATTTT
This sequence comes from Ambystoma mexicanum, assembly GCF_040938575.1. Lineage (NCBI taxonomy): Eukaryota > Metazoa > Chordata > Amphibia > Caudata > Ambystomatidae > Ambystoma > Ambystoma mexicanum. Next base: position 857,795,891 of record NC_090933.1, on the reverse strand, counting down.
CTGCACAGTACACGTACAACTCTTATGAATGCATATAAACAAAGTAACTGCCACTTAACCTGTATAACCTATAAAATTATAATATTAAAATATGGGAGAAATAACAGTATAATTGTAGAAAAACACTTAGTAGTGTATTATAATATTACACACAGCCAGGATAAGGTCATGCATCTTCATACACTCACACAGATAGACATTATCATTGAAAATCTCCTTGCTGAAATAACACCACTGCCTGTAAATCACATCCTTATGTGTTATTACCCATACCTTCACAAATGCATACATTCCATGCTTTCCTATACAGTTTCTACCATTTACCTTATAAAAATTGCAAAATAAGTATATCATTATTTCTTCTATCTCCTAACATTCAATAACACAGCCTTAAGAAACCAAGTGAGTTTCATACACTTAGCATTCTACTCATTTGAAAAGCATGTTGAACTAACATATTGTAAGTAAAATATAAAGCCTGCACATAGTCAAAGGAAACTGCATTCACACACTATGTTCAGTTATCAAACAAGAATACTACTACAAAAAACATAAAAATCAATGTCTAAATTAACATCAGTGCTATAAACACACATAATTACTAACTTCTTTCTTTGACATTTGCAGTGAAGACCACTCTCCTGAAAAGCAGCAGCATCTGAAGTACAAACAACAATTCAGAAGAAAACTGTTCATTCCAAACAAAAATAGTAAGTACAATACTACCATAATATTCTTCTTGTTACTCAAACACACTGTGGGGTTGATTCATGAAATTTGTGCGCTGAAAGGCAGAGATGTATGCACCATTCTGCCCACGAATCCCCATTTGTTAAACAGGGATTAGCAGGCAGAATGGCGCACAAATCCGCTTTTTTCAGCGCACAAATGGCATAACTCAGCCCCTAGAATGTTAGTATTACAGAACAAAGAACTGTTTTAATTCTATACCATTAGATTTAGTATTAGTACTTCTCCTCACCACTAGCTTACTTTATACTGTCATCTGAACCCCAGTATAGTAACACACAAATACAAGAATAGCCTTCCCAACTAGTTGTACCTGCATAATGCACAATCACACACCACCACATACATCCTTACTATCATACTCAGACACTGATGCACACAGCACACATACATTGCAGAACAGCCCAACCCACACCTTCTTTTTTTTTCAACAGACCCCAAAGAATACCTACCAAGAAGCAAGTCTGTAGAAAGCAACGCAGAAGTAAAGCAAATGAAAATAAAAGCGTCCAAAATAAGCATCCATCTCTAGCAGAATTTGTACAAAAAGTTCCAACAAAAGATCTAATAGAGTCATTAAGCGAAATAAAACAAGCGTCCAATACAAAAACTTTCCCTCCTCTTTCAAAATGTAAAACGAAACAGAAAGTGATTATCAAGAATTCAGCTACCACTACTGCTAACACTGCTCCTATAAATCTTGATGTAGTGGCAAGTAACCATACCAAAAAAAGTATTTTAGAAAAAATGTTCCACCAGAGAGTCCTTCAAAACCTTATAAAAACAGGAGACAAATCATGCACAACCCTACAATCCTACCGTAGACAATTAATCTTAGAAGCTTTGATAGACAGTGCAATCCTTCTCAAAAGGAAGTAATTTATTTTAGTGTTAAACAGAATGAAACCACTAACAAAACTAACTACTAAATTACAACAGAGACTTCTCAATAAACGGAATGTTAACAAAAACAACTTCTTAAATATCTGTGGAGGTGAATGGAGTCACACCACGAGCACAGAACCATATTTCAATGAAGAAGCATACAAACAAAAGCAAACAAACACAATTGCCATACATAGCATTGGACAAGGGTATGAAAAACATAATAATACCATAATGCAACAAGAAATGCTGCTTACAAGAATGTCCCCAGAAAACGTAGTATCACCTCTCCTTTTGACTGAACCAGAACGTCCAGTATACAAATGGCCATGCACATCAATGTGTAACATTGCCAAAAAATCTTTCAAATCTTTACGCCTGTTCCTCAATCAGCATGTGAAAGGCAAAGACAAAATCAAAATGAAACTACTACAAAATATGGATAGCTGCCAAGTGCACAAACACACAGGACTACAAGGACATTCATTAGCCTGCATTTCAGGACCTATTTACAAAAGCACCTTCCATTATGTCAAAATGATATCAACACAGCATTCAACTATAAGAAATCTAGTCTATAAACTGTACTATGCTATAAGTCCTGCTTTAGCACTAGCCAATATAAATAACAATCTTCTACATGGTACAAGCAAAGACCTACTCGAAGGAATAGAGCATATCCAGAGAAAATATTTTGGAAGTGAAAGCCACTTACAGAATGCAATAGCTTTACAACAGACTAGCAACAATTGTACAGATGGCAACCTTCTACTACATACATACAAAAAAGAAATACTAAAATTTAAAAGTACATCCGCTGAGGTACCAAACCATGTAGACGTAACATACAAAATAGAAGACAATGAAGATTCCAAATGGTTTGAATTAGCTCTCTACCTTATAGCAGAAAACAAATATGAAATAACTGACCCCTTAATACTTTGCACTCACTGCACTACAAAACTTGACAACAACCAAACTCCTTCACGTGCTATCACAAATAACTACCAAAACCCCTGCAACAACTCAATTTATATGTGAGCATCATAATTCAAACAGTGCACCAATTTCAAGCAATAATACGCCTTCAACCAAAAACAGCAAATGACCTCCCACTGAATTAGTGAAAGGCATTTGTGGCAAAGTAGTTTATTTACCATTAGATCTGAAAGAAAATGGGCACACTCTGGGAGTGCAACGTCCAATAGAGCAATCTTTAATTGTTTTAGTAAATGGTGTACCTACAAAAGATTAAACAAATTGGCAACAACTCGTAGACTTACATAAAGTTAGACAAGCATTGCAATATCTAGAAGCCAATAATGAATACTACAAAGAAATGAATATTGAAGAAAACCTGAGGGAAACCACTGAAATATTTCAAGAGTCACCAGAAACTGGTCAATTTGAACTTCTAGATCCTGCTACAGTATCCAATATTTTAGAACATTATACAATTCATCCATTACACTTTAATGTCACCATAGATGATGCACTAGAAACGTACCAAATGCGGCAAACCAAAGGATCATCAATCAGCATATGGGAATCAGCATATGGGAAAAAAGTATAGAAGCACGTGTTTGTCCTCTACTCTTTCCTACTGGGAAAGGAGGAAGGTACGATGATAGACCCATTCAGATAACAGCATCAGAATATAGCTCATTACGAATGTATTCAGAAGATCCCAGATTTAGACAAAATGTGGAATACGTATTCCATCTACTCTTTGAAAGTGAACTAGCAACTCACTTTCAAAATATGTCAGCTATGCAATTACTACAAAAAGTGCAAGAATAAGATAAGGTTGTACAATAAAGCATTACAAATCTGTTAGCACACATGCGTGGTACTAAAGAGTACTGGTTCCGACGTCACATGATGTACGTTGTATGATAAGAAACCTTAGCCCACCCATTTGGTTTGTTACATTAAGTTGTGCAGAATATGCATGGGAAGATTTACATGATTTCTTATGCATATGAAACAAAAACAAAACAAACATAGATATACTAACACCTGGAGAACTTTGCTCTCTAGATCCTGTTAATGTTTCAAGATATTTCCATAATCACTTCATTGCTATGCTACACTTTATTTGTAATTAAACTGTTCCTCGCCTCCGAGAAGTGAAACACTTCTTTTGGAGAAAAGAATACCAATTCAGAGGAGCACCACATATCCACATGCTTTTATGGATTAAAGATGCCCCTAAATTTGGTCAAGATAGTGATGCACTGTTTTACAGTTTATTGAAAAATATGTCACTTGTGAAATTCCAACAGAAGCAACAAATAGTGATCTTCATGCACAAATTGTACAATTTCAAAGACACAAATATGGGAAATATTATTGTCGCAAATACAAAAACAAAGGGAAATACTACACCAAATGTCGCTTTGGTTTCCCTAGACCAGTTACAGAAACAGGTGAAGTGAACAACTTCATGTCTTCAGTTAGACATAATGTTAAAGGTAAATCACCTAAGAACACATATTACATAAACAGAACAGAAGAAGCAAAATATATCAATGATTACAATGCAATCATTCCCCTTTTATGGAATGCAAAAATAGACGTGCAGTACATTGCAGACAATTCCACTGCAGTTGCACAATATGTTACAGCCTACTTAACCAAAGCAGAAAAAACAGAGCTTCAAGACCTCTGGAATGACCTATCATCGGACAAAACACTGTCTCAGAAATTGTACAGATTAGGCATAAAAATGCTCTCTCATAGAGAATGTGGCTGCTATGAAGCTGCAGATCGTTTAACCGATACTGCTTTGTATGGAAAATCTGAAATGATAGTATGGCTAAGTCTTAGTCCAGCTAAATCTAGAAAAAGAGTTCTCAAATCACACGATAACATAGAAATAATAGCCAAAAATTATCCCAACAGCCAAGACATTTTGAAAAACAATTTACTAGTCACATACTACCCAAACAGGAGTACCACTTTGAAAACCATGTGTCTATACCACATAGCTCAAAACTTCACATACAAAAATAATATAAAACCCGATGAAAGGTAGATACAGAGTGACAAATTGTGAAGGCAACTTAGTGAAACTTACTAAAAGAAGCTTAATGAATCATATAAAAATTGTCATTAAAAACTCCTCAACATAAAGAACTATATTACATGTCCCTGCTACATCTTTTTAAACCATGGAGAAAATAAGAAGAGTTACTGGATACCTATGACTCCTATGAAGACGCTTTCAAAGCAAATGAAAGCACGATAACCGATGTAAACTTTACACAGTACAAAACAATGTTGCACAATGAACAGCAACACGAAGAAGAACTCCAGGCCCAACTAAATAAGGACACTCCCGACAGTAGTCAAACCTATGTAACAGGAAGTCAAGAACCACTGGGACAGCCACTAATAGCAAATGAGGCAGAATCAGCTATGAAGAAGACTTAACTGAACTGCAATCAAAACTGAACAAAGAGCAGCGTATCATTTTTCAAGAAGTAACAAAAGAAATTGCACATGGTGTACAACATGAAAATAAAGAATGTACCTGCCAAAATTACAAACCTATAGTACTATACATCAGTGGTGAAGCTGGTTCAGGCAAAACATTCTTAATCAAAATCATCAGCAACTTCTTTCAACAATTGACAAACAACAAACTGTCAGCTGTTGTAACTGCCCCCGCAGGTTTAGCTGCCTACAACATAGGCGGTGTCACTCTACACCGATTACTACTCCTTCCAGTAGAACACCAAAACAAATGAGAATATTACAAACTTTCTACAGAAGCTGCAATGGAATTACTCAGAGTGTTAAAACAAATGAAAATGCTACTAATAGATGAAGTGAGCATGGTCTCCAACCTAATGTTGGCTTTGATTCACCTGTGATTACAAGAAGTACTCAAAACAAACTACTAAGAGCTCTTTGGAGGAAAACACATTATTGTTTCGGAGAAATTATTCAATTGACACCAGAGAAAGGTGAACCTATTTTTAAAACCTTAGGACACAAACTCTGCTGTAAAACTGCTGGCAGCATAGAAAATGTTAACCTTTGGCAACGTTTCCAATGCAGAGAATTAACAGAAAACATGTGCCAGTCTGTAGACCTCATCTGCGCCAACATTTTAAGAAGTATTAGAGTTGGTGTACTATCTCAAGAAGCACAAGCAATATTAAAAACCTGGCACATCCATTCACTTTATGGCCATAACTCATGTGCTACTGATGTCATGGAACAATTAGCACACAAAAATGTCAATTGTATGTCCTTGATGCCAACTCTTGCAAGCTGTTCCAAATTCAATGAAATAATGTTGAACAAAGAAATGCAACCAATAATTGAAATTTGCTCCACAGACAAAAAATGGACATACATGGTATAACACTACCCATGTGTCAACAAACCACAACAAGACTAAATACCTCAGAAAACTCTATCTCCAACACAGCTGGTTTGGAGAAAATATTCAAATTATCTTTAAACTGTAGAGTAATGCTTAAATGTAACCGTGACGTGGAGCAAGGACTATTTAATGGAGCACTTGGTACAGTTGTTGGCTTTCAAACATACCCACGTGACAACAACATTCAGTTTGTCAATATTCTCTTTGACAAACTATCAGAAGAAAAAAGGATAGGACGCTCAACAGCTTGATTGCTTCTTTTCAAAGACATGTATGTACGCAGAGAGCAATTTCCTCTAACTCTAGCATACACAGTCACCATTCACAAATCACAAGGTCTTACGCTAGATGAAGCATTGATAGATATTGGGAACACAGTCTTTAAAGAAGGCATGAGCTACATAGCACTATCATGCTTACGTACACTTGACTTTCTATTTCTAATCAACTTTGATGCAAGTAAAGTAAATGTTGATATACAATAGACTACGTTCACTGTACACCCCCATCTAAAAACCTACCCTGTTCCACAAAAAGCAAAACGTTGTAAAAGAAAACAACTTCAAACAAAAATGCAACAGGATCTCACTGCAAATCCTCCAAAGAGAATAAAAGAAGTTAATACTTCATCAATTACTACAACCAAAGAAGAATGTACTACTCCAAGTAACTCAGGTACTTCTTCAAAGAAGCAACACACTCCAAAGAAATGACTTGCACACAGAACTATCTGGTCCATTCAAATTTTCAAATGTAACTGGTGTAAATTGCTACGCAAATGTAGCAATAAATATTCTATTTCAATTGCCATCAATTGTTGGCAACATTTACTTACACAATACAGACCAATTGTGTTTGCAAATGTTAGTACTTCATAGAAATGCAAGCAACAATCCTGACAACACATATAGTGTTCATGGAATAAGACAAGAATTGGACTACTGTGCTGGATTGGTGAAAGTCACTATAAACTCACAAGAAGATCTTCAAGCATTTCTAATGTACTTACTACAAGTACTGGAAAACAGAAACATACCTATACATGAAATCTTTCAGATTTCATACATGTCGAAACATACATGCACTCTGTGCAACAATATGGCACAGGAACAAATCCCTAATGAACTTTTTGTGTGTGTATCCATACCTAACTGTGAATCTGTTCCATTTCAGCAACTTGTACAAAATGCAAACCATGGCAGATTATGATTATGTACTACCTGCAATTCAGATAATCGCTCCACCCTACAAATACAAACACATAGTAAATACGTAATACTAATGCTTTTACGTTACAATGCAGATGGTACCAAAAACAACTGCAAGCTGACTGGATTCACACATGGTCAAGTATCACTTGGTAAGAATACCTTCACAACAATAGGTATAATATACCATGCAGGAGCCACAACCAATGCAGGTCACTACACTGCATATGTAAAAAAGAATTGTGGATGGTTCGAATGTAATGATAATACCATTGCTCTAAAGCAAAGATTACCAGCAAATCTTATAAATGCTTATTTAATATTCTTAAAACAAAAATGTTATGACTAATCTGTGCATAAACATTAATAAAACTTCAATTAGAAAACTATAAACAGTTAGAATACGCCAACAGATATCTGCCCCAAGATTCTGCAACAACCAAACAGATAAATCAACACCACTAAATTATAAGAAGAAATAAACAGTTAGAATACGCCAACAGGTATCTAACTGCCCCAAGATTTTGCAACAACCAAACAGATAAATCAATATCACTAAATTATAAAAAGAAATAAGCAGTTAGAATATGTCAACATGTATCTAACTACTTCAAGAATCTGCAACAATCCAACAGATAGATTAGCAACTTGAGAGAATAAATAAAAAACTATAACCAGTTACAATTCGATAACAGGTATCTAACAATCTGCAACAAGCCAACAGATAGAAGATTAGCCAGAAACAACAAGTAAATACTGTAAACAAAGAATGAAATGTACTGTACCATAACAAAAAAAGTTTTTTTTTAATCCAACATGGATATTTTTTCCCACAGACGCAATGATTTAAGCAACAAACACAGAAAATGAGAAAATTGCACAGTACACTGGTTTGTAAAGTACTAAATATGAGGGTTGAAATAAAGCAGAAATGCCTATTACTCGATGTAGTAAGTATTTATAAACTACCTACACTAACATAACATGATCTTTTCTTTTATCACAGAAATTGAAAAAGAATATCTGCTCCAGTTATCCATGAAAGAAATATATTCAATCACAAAATATCAAACAGTAAGTATATTATAATAAATACAACTCATAAATACTGCTCCATAACACAACCATTGAAGCAAACATCTAACCATACGCCACAATACAAAATATTTCTTCCATGGATGTTATACTGCAGTGCTTGTTACCAAACTCTACAATCTTAATGACATGACGTAGCCAAAATTTCACATACAAACTATACAAATCAAACACAACACAAACTGTAGATTTCAAATATTTGACAGATCTTTGATTCTATGGGTGTGATCTATGGGTGTGATATGCTGCGGTGGTTGTGGCCAGGGACTAGAGTCTTGGGTGCATGGCCTACGGCCTTCGGCCATACACCCAAGACTCTAGGCCCTGGCCACAACCACTGCAGCATATCACACCCATAGAATCAAACATTTTAACTGGCTATATGGAGTACCACAGTGCATTTATTATGTCCACGGACAGCCGCGGTGACCGCGGACATGACAAACACATCAGGGGTGCCTGCCACTTAAACAAATACAGCATTTGACCCATCTTTTACTCTCCCACCCTCCCCAAGCCCTCTTACACACCAACACACTTGCCAAAGTTGTATTTATCCCCCGTTCATCGCTGGGCTGTCTGCAGATGTCCGCGGAGCCAAGATGGTGGGCGCATCGAAACAATATGACGCATCTCGTGCTTCATTACAGCCAATCAGCGAACACGTCACATGTCCGCGGACATGACGCAAGCTGATTAGCCAATCAGGGTGTCCTGTCCGCAGAGCGAACAGGGAAATGTGTCCGCGGAGCGGACATAGATATCACAAATGTTTTGTGACCTACTTTTTGGTCTTTTTAAAAAAAACTACTGGATGGATTTTCACCAAATTTGCAAAAACACGCTTTCGGGACCATGCCGCCGCTCCTGACGTAAATTTGGTGAAAATCCGTCCAGCAGTTTGGGCTGTAGACGTGAGCAAAGTGTTTTCCCCATTCAGTCTATGGGAACAAAATAAATGTTGGGATCCCCCTATAACTTTGCCCCCCCTGGAACAAACCTCACCAAACTATATATATATATATTGAGTCCTTTTTCCTCCACTGCATTGCAGTGATGAATCTCTCTTCTATCAGGGGTCACTTTCTCACCATCTGCAGAGATATGCTTTTACATCAGTGACTCACTCTATGTAAGATGGCAAAATCCAAGACAACCATGATGTGAGATATGCAACCTCATGGTATAACATACTAGACTTAACCTGTAGGGTTAATACACTGGACGGCTTCCTAACATAACATCAATGTGTAAAGCACTGTGCACTTTAAAATCAAGCAGGATAATCATAAATACATAGCACTTTAAGGTGTGGGCTAGTACAAAATAGCCATGAGAAATTGGTGGCACTACACACTTTATAATAATTCCAGAATTTTAGACTTTGAGATAAATATGTTGTTAGGGATGTAGCACCCTATTATAAATATATTTGGAAATTTACTTGGAGACAGGAATGGTGTGCAGCACGTAGTAAAAGGAATGGGAAAGATTTCAAACGACAGTCAGTATGTCTCATGATAAGGCAGGCAAATTATATTTATTGTGATGCCTGAAAAGGGTGTGCATTGATGCATTTGCGCTGTTTGTCTCAAGGTGTATTTGAACGTAGCTGCATTGTTCCTATTGTATTCTCGAATTACCTATTTCAATTGTTTATAGTTTCATATTTTAGGAAGTTATTGAGTGAATCACAGGCATAGATAAGGCTACATTGTTTTAGACACAAACTCTGCTGAATTGGTAACGGTCTTGTAACAAATAAAATTAGAGGATCGGTTTATTAAAGAGAAATGTTAGACCTTCTTCTATGTCTATTACTATCTAAATGTGTGTGTATAAATTAAGTGAACAAACGCAAGCATGTTCATGTGACCAAGCTACCAGCCGTAGCGAAACGCGTCATTTGTTTGCCTCTGTCTCTCGAAATGATTTGCTTGGAGCCAAATGGAAGAAACTTTTTTAATTGTTAAATTAAAACATTTTGGATGCTGCGGGTTTGATGGATTGGAAAGCTGTGAAATTCATTGAACGCCTTTGGCTGTGAGTGCGACTCTCTTTCGCCTGTGTTTTGTACACCGGTGAGCTTTTGAAAAAAAAAAAAATATATATATATATATATATATATATATATATATATATGGAAAAACAAGGAAAGGTGCGCACTCCAATTCTCTGCACGACCTTCCAGGCCACTGGTGTACTCCTCCGACCGGTTTCTGTGCCAATACACGTCAACAGGGAGGCTGGGTGGACTTGCAGCTCACCGCAGGTGCAGGTGATAAAAATCTGCTGCAAGGGCTACTGGTAGATGTAGTCATCTGGTCAGCAGAGAAAACGCTCACGCCCAATCCCACAGTGGAGAAAGGGGGGGGAGTGTAGCCTCAAGTGAGGCACTCCAAAGCCGGGCATATATAACCCTGGTGCGGCACCTTGTCAGGTCTTGAGGATTCCACCCCTCAAGGTCCTGCGAAAAATGGAAAAACAAGGAAAGGTGCGCACTCCAATTCTCTGCATGACCTTCCAGAGGCCACTGGTGTACTCCTCCGACCGGTTTCTGTGCCAATACACGTCATCAGGGAGGCTGGGTGGACTTGCAGCTCATCGCAGGTGCAGGTGATAAAAATTTGCTGCAAGGGCTACTGGTAGATGTAGTCATCTGGTCAGCAGAGAAAACGCTCACGCCCAATCCCACAGTGGAGAAAGGGGGGGAGTGTAGCCTCAAGTGAGGCACTCCAAAGCCGGGCATATATAACCCTGGTGCGGCACCTTGTCAGGTCTTGAGGATTCCACCCCTCAAGGTCCTTCGAAAAATGGAAAAACAAGGAAAGGTGCTCACTCCAATTCTCTGCATGACCTTCCAGGCCACTGGTGTACTCCTCCTACCGGTTTCTGTGCCAATACACGTCATCAGGGAGGCTGGGTGGACTTGCAGCTCACCGCAGGTGCAGGTGATAAAAATCTGCTGCAAGGGGTACTGGTAGATGTAGTCATCTGGTCAGCAGAGAAAACGCTCACGCCCAATCCCACAGTGGAGAAAGGGGGGGAGTGTAGCCTCAAGTGAGGCACTCCAAAGCCGGGCATATATAACCCTGGTGCGGCACCTTGTCAGGTCTTGAGGATTCCACCCCTCAAGGTCCTGCGAAAAATGGAAAATCAAGGAAAGGTGCGCACTCCAATTCTCTGCATGACCGTCCAGGCCACTGATGTACTCCTCCGACCGGTTTCTGTGCCAATATACGTCATCAGGGAGGCTGGGTGGACTTGCAGCTCATCGCAGGTGCAGGTGATAAAAATCTGCTGCAAGGGCTACTGGTAGATGTAGTCATCTGGTCAGCAGAGAAAACGCTCACGCCCAATCCCACAGTAGAGAAAGGGGGGGAGTGTAGCCTCAAGTGAGGCACTCCAAAGCCGGGCATATATAACCCTGGTGCGGCACCTTGTCAGGTCTTGAGGATTCCACCCCTCAAGGTCCTTCGAAAAATGGAAAAACAAGGAAAGGTGCGCACTCCAATTCTCTGCATGACCTTCCAGGCCACTGGTGTACTCCTCCGACCGGTTTCTGTGCCAATACACATCATCAGGGAGGCTGGGTGGACTTGCAGCTCACCGCAGGTGCAGGTGATAAAAATCTGCTGCAAGGGGTACTGGTAGATGTAGTCATCTGGTCAGCAGAGAAAACGCTCACGCCCAATCCCACAGTGGAGAAAGGGGGGGAGTGTAGCCTCAAGTGAGGCACTCCAAAGCCGGGCATATATAACCCTGGTGCGGCACCTTGTCAGGTCTTGAGGATTCCACCCCTCAAGGTCCTGCGAAAAATGGAAAAACAAGGAAAGGTGCGTACTCCAATTCTCTGCATGACCTTCCAGGCCACTGGTGTACTCATCCGATTGGTTTCTGTGCCAATACACGTCATCAGGGAGGCTGGGTGGACTTGCAGCTCACCACAGGTGCAGGTGATAAAAATCTGCTGCAAGGGCTACAGGTAGATGTAGTCATCTGGTCAGCAGAGAAAACGCTCACGCCCAATCCCACAGTGGAGAAAGGGGGGAGTGTAGCCTCAAGTGAGGCACTCCAAAGCCGGGCATATATAACCCTGGTGCGGCACCTTGTCAGGTCTTGAGGATTCCACCCCTCAAGGTCCTGCGAAAAATGGAAAAACAAGGAAAGGTGCGCACTCCAATTCTCTGTATGACCTTCCAGGTCACTGGTGTACTCCTCCGACCGGTTTCTCTGCCAATACACATCATCAGGGAGGCTGGGTGGACTTGCAGCTCACCGCAGGTGCAGGTGATAAAAATCTGCTGCAAGGGCTACTGGTAGATGTAGTCATCTGGTCAGCAGAGAAAACGCTCACGCCCAATCCCACAGTGGAGAAAGGAGAGGAGTGTAGCCTCAAGTGAGGCACTCCAAAGCCGGGCATATATAACCCTGGGGCGGCACCTTGTCAGGTCTTGAGGATTCCAGCCCTCAAGGTCCTGCAAAAAGTGGAAAAACAAGGAAAGGTGCGCACTCCAATTCTCTGCATGACCTTCCAGGCCACTGGTCTACTCCTCCGACCGGTTTCTGTGCCAATACACGTCATCAGGGAGGCTGGGTGGACTTGCAGCTCACCGCAGGTGCAGGTGATAAAAATCTGCTGCAAGGGCTACTGGTAGATGTAGTCATCTGGTCAGCAGAGAAAACGCTCACGCCCAATACCACAGTGGAGAAAGGGGGGGAGTTTAGCCTCAAGTGAGGCTACATATATATATTGAGCCCTTTTTCCTCCACTGCCCTGCAATGAAGAATCCTTCTTCTATCAGGGGTCACTTTCCCACCCTCTGCAGAGATATGGTTTTAAATCAGTGACTTCACCCCAGCTCAAACCCAGATATTAAGTTTACTATGCAAGCCCCTCTGCTTTTAGGAAGGGTCTGCGGAATAGGGAGCAGCTGGGAATTTTGTTTTTATGCAGCCATCCCTTTAGGGAATTCTGGAGTTGGCAAAAAGAAATAGGAGTATCCAATTACTTTAACAGACTGCCGGGGTCATTACAACCCTGGTGGTAGGGGGTTAACGGGGCCGGTAGAGTAGCCGGGCCGTTAACCCCCAACCGCCACATTACGAGTTCTCCACGCGGGACTCGCTAAGGACGACTGGTTATACCAGGCGTCCTTAGCGGGTCCCGCGAGCAGACCAGCATACAAACAACGGGCCCGTCATTAACGGGCTCGTTGTTAGCATGCTCCCCATTCCCATTTGAGCCCTATGAGGGCACGAATGGGAATGGGGATGGGTTCCTGGAATGGGGAAATACCGGGCCCTCCAAGGTCGGAATGGCCCGGTATTTCCCCATTCCAGGAACCCGGACCCGGTAAACGAAATGGGGGTAGCCATGCCGCAAATAGCGGCATGGCTACCGCCAATGTTGTAATGACCCCCCTATATTTCTATCCACACTGGGAGCGATGTTGTTGATTTCGAATTTCAACAATATCACCCCATGTCAGTTGGCTATAGGGAAGTTCATTAAATTATTACCTGGCAAATTACTAAGGATCTACTTGGTGTGCCCACCCAATCAATAAGGGAAGAAATTAAATTAAACAGATCCCCACAATACTTGGCTTGGTTGGACCAGTTACTCATATAGAATATCTCTCTGTTTTGAGCTCGGGAAATGTCATCAGGGCTCCCAAATCATCTCATTGTCTGCATAGGGACTTGGTTAGATTGTCTCTCTAGATTCAATCATGGATACCTCCAGAATCCATCCCTTTATTTGCCTCTAGAGCTTCCCTCCAGACGTTAGTCTTCCTCCTGCTCCAATCCACTTCCCAGGACATGTTAGTTCTCTAGCAGTTATTTTTGGCAGTTCCAACTCAGATGATTTCAGACAGCTCTCCCTTTTTCCCATTGTTCGTCACCTTATAAATATTTAACCACTCCCCAAATTATCTAAATTATCATGTGGCAGGTTATTGGCTCTTGATATGGATGTGGCATCTATTGTCCTTCCATGTTCTCTTATTAGTCTTTTTAGTTATTAAGCATCATCCCTGTGAGCTATAGCTGCATCCCTTTGAAATTGCATTTTTTTACCACTTCAGTTATGATCTTAAAACTACAACATGGCAAAAACATATAATTTACAAATAAGAGTCAAAACCTAAATATTTACAAAAGTGTCCAATCATGCCAGACTTAATGAACTGGTCTCATTTTGGCACAAGGTTGCAGGTTCGAATGGCAGATTTTAGTAATTTACTCAAACACGACAAAGGTCAGTGTCACAATATTGTATAAACAGATATCTAATTCAATAAGCTACCATCTCCCTGAATCTCCATTTCATGACAATTTCTGGGAAGCTATCATCACATTTGGATGGTAACTCTTGTTCCCAATGTCAAATTGTTAGGGGAGTGGTATTATCAGATGGGGCTTTTTATACCTCTCTGTACTTACTCAGCCGCCACCCTGGCAGCGTTAAACACGCTCTTGCCACTGCACTCACCTCTCCCCCTGACACTTCTTCTCTTCCCTGCCCCTAGCACTTGCACAATCTGAACTACACAAGGCCAATTACGTTTTTTGTGTTGTCCTCCATCTGTCTACCCTTCCTTGTCTTGTCGCTCCTAGAAAGACTTGTGTACAGGTATGTTATAAATGACTTATTTCATATCATACGCTTTACAGTGATATTTGTCCCTGTTTTGAAAGTGATATGGTTCCAAAAATACTGGACAGAGCAGGATCCTCCATATCACCTATGGTAATCTCAAGTCATATGCATAATTTGAGTTCAATAAACATCACATTTCTTTCTTCCACTTCAATGTAGGTTCAGCCATCTTCTTCTTTGTTGAGCCTGCGTGCAATCAAATCACGTAACATTCCTTTCTCCCAGGGATGATTAACCATTTCTTTCTTATCTTTGAGAGCAGAGAAAGACAACTCCACCCCTTGACTCATGTGACGCATCTGTTATCTCTCAATGTCAACAACACAGGTAGAGGGAGCATGAATTTTAATTTTAATTCAACTATTTTCCGAACTTCAACCCATTAAGGACTGCCTCTCTGGTAACACAGTTGTTAGCACTCACCCCCATAAAGTCCTTCCAAGCCAGGCTCCTTCACAGCTTATAAGACATCCCTGGAGTCTGATATGGTTAGGGCGGAGGTGATCAGGTCTTAGCTTTGGATGTCATGAGATAATGTATTTTTTGGCTGAATGCAGCTTTTCTTCATGCACATAAAACCCATACTTTTAAATGTCACAATTTCTTTACACGTGAGACCTTTTTTTAATGTAATTGCATCAGGCCATCAACGTCCAACTTCACATTATAATATACATTTGAATAGTTCAGGCCAAGGAGATTCCTCTTTAAACAGCTCCTTTCAAACCAAACTGCAAAATGCATTAATTCCTATGGCAGCTCTCTGTGTTAGCAAAGCTGCACTTTAGGCACCAGTTAAATGTAATGGAAAGTAGTTCCATATTTATGTAGAATGCTCACATTTCCATGGTCTCTTTATCTCAGCAAATGAACCAGTGCTTTCATGGTTTTGCAGTTGAAAAGACTGCTAGCCTTTTCTCTGCCAGTCCACAGTGTGCTTTCCAATTACACAAAAGTATTTCTACACTTTAAGCCCCAACGTGGCCAGGGCAGTTCATCGCCTTGGGGCTATATTTAACCCCACACATTGTTAGGTGTTGCAGGTTCAGAGAGATTGATCAACCTGTTGTCCAGTGCTACAATTGGAACGTTTTCAAAGAAGTGACAGACAGACATGGTGGAGTTACTATGTTCCATGTGAGTAGAGAGAGTGTGTGTTAAGAGGTGGGGATGCTGCAGTGGTCTGTCCTGTCTAGCAGAATAGGATTGGGGTACTTTTTGTAGAGAGTACTTGAGAGAACAAGGACATGGATGTCTCCCCTGAAGTGATTCGGAGTTTGCCCATGCTGATTTATATGAAAGGATTCAGCCAAGATAAGAAGAGAATCGCTGGTGCTCTTAGTCACTTGGGTTCCTAATAGGCTAAAGTTACAGATGAAGATGGTAGTTGAGTATGTGGCAGAGGCTGAAGAGAAAAGGTCACTCAATCTCATTGTTTTGCACTTAGAACAAAGTGAAGACAATTAACTTCTGTTTTTCTCGGCCCATCATTTTCAGAACCGTTTAATTTTAGACAAAGCATTATCTTCATATTTTATTTGTAACTTGATCAAGCACAAACATTGTATGAAAAAAACAACAAACAACTTGTAGTGCGATGAGACCAAGGATCAACGAGCATATGCCCTTAATTTTTGAAAACACTATAGACTATCTCAACTTTAATTAGATTTTACTTAAATGTTTCATCATTTTCACATTATACTTCTGTGATATTTTAGAGAGCAACATCAATTCTCAGATAGCAGCCATGATGTGTACATGTTTCGATCCTAAACACTTATGTATAGGCGTGTTATAAATGCCATATCATATCATATCATATCATAATGGATCGTCCAAGTAGCTAGAAAACAAACAGATAATAAAGATATTTCAGAGCACAAAATATCCCGCACATCCCAGGTCAAGAAACAGTAAAAGACTAAAGTATCATGAAACGAACATGATGCTCGTCACATTACCATGTCTGGTAGGAAATACCCCAGTGTTGCAGCACAACAGAATCCATGGTCCCATACTGGAATAGGTCCCTTATCACTCGATACAGGTTTCAGCCACTCTGTATACGGTCAATAACAGATCACTGCTAGGGGATGTGTGAACACAGATACCCAAAGTTCAAACAAGTGAAAACACTGCCACATGAATGACCAACACAAGCCCCCTCCCTCAGTAATCGCCGAAACACACAACCCATTTAAATGTAACCATTCATTGCAATTGCATCAGAAACACAATGCCGTATTAAAGCGCAAACATTTGCAGCTGTCTGATTCAGTTTGGTGATGGCTTTGGCTGGATTTGAAGTGTAAACTTCACTACTGCTTGAATATTGAATAGTGGTATATCAGGTGTAGCATCTATGAGACTGAAACATGTATTGATATGCAATGTAAAGATCAGAGCTGAGAGAGGACCTGTCTGCCTTGTACCTCTTCTGACCTGGAAAGGTGAATATTTTTCAACGTTTAAAATAGTTGAAACCATTAATCGAATATAAGAGCCTTTAATAAGGGAAACAAAGTATTTAGGAAATTGCATACTGGATGCTACCACCCAGTGGAAATCCTACCCTACCAAAGCCTTTTCAAGAGCAGCCATGTAGTTATGGGTAAGTTGCTAAACCCATAGGAAGAGCACTTTTTGGGGGGCTTATAACTTTGCTCCTATATATAAGGCAGTAGGGAACTCATCTGGGCTGCAATTACGGAGGGTGAAGCATAAGCGCAGATTGTTTGAGCCACCTAGATCACCTTCTAATGAACACACTCTTGTTGTGACTGACGTGCTGGAGCACCAAAGGGGTTAGTCTGTTAGCAGTAGCTCACAGAAAGATTTTATTGTCCAAATGCAACAATGTTTTATGAAATTCAGTCCTTTTTGGAGCCGTCCCTTTTTTTTACAAATGTGTCTATATTTGTGTGCATTCCCGATTGGTGATATCATCCACCCTGCCAAATTTCAATAATAAGCTTAGGAAACTGTGGTGATAGCACTGCAGCAAACAGCTTCTACGTCTGCTTCCGAAGTCCATCATCTACAGCGGCTTTCCCCACTGAGAGAAACAAGACGGCCACAGTGATATGCTTCTGTGGATGATGCAGTCAATAAGGCCCCAAATTCCTTTGACAATCTACAAAGCTTAACCCTATCTAAAAACAGGTCCGTATTGCCAGCATTAACTTTCAATTCTGATGTGTATACTTTCTTATAATATACTGACAATATCTGTGAACTGTCTCCTTGTCCCAGAAAAACTCATTCTCTCTCATCCTCACACGCCTTTAACTTTACTTTAAAAACGTATACTGCGCTCGCATGGACCCTTAGGATTTAGGGCGCAAACAGATTTACAACAGAAAACATGAAAAAGTGTCCAGGAACAATCCATCATATTAGGGAAGAGGGAGAATGAGAGAGCCAGAGACACCAAGACCCATGTAAACAGCAAAGTCTTCCGCTTCTTTTTGAAGACGTCCGTGGACTCGATGCTTCTTAAGTCCAACAGCAAGTCATTGCAAGCCTTAGGACCAATAGCATAAAATGCTCCTTTCCTAGACACCCTTTCTTTACCCATGAGGGCCAAAGTACACACTTTTTTAATCACCTTTCTGTGGTTTCAAATCCCCAAAATGTCTCAACCTTGAAGTTGACCTCTAATGAATGATACAGCTTAGCTTCCGATCCGTCTCTATCCATTCGACCTTTCATGTTCAAAGCGTTTGCCCCAGTGATAATGGAGACAGAAGGTTCCTTCCCTGCCTCATTCAGTCTAGAGTTTAATCCTTCTTCCAAATGTTGTTCCTGTGTTTTTAGGACACATTAGGATGTCACCACATCTGGAATACATGCCTCCAAAGAATACCGCACACAGCAATATCTTGTCATCCCTTCATTGACTACTATGTATTCCGTCACCTCTTTCCGTGTTGTATTGAAAAATTCCTTGTGTAATAATTTATGATCCAATGTCCACGTGCTTAGTGGATTAAGTGAAGCTGGCATTAGTATGCGGGATACAGGAGTGGAATTAATTAGAGTAAGAAATAAGGAGGCATCCAATATTCATGCAAAGGGTTCATTTATTATTTTTAGTAAACAAAGTCTCATGCAATAAAGTAACCACATTTCCATCCCATCCCTGCTGTCATGATTGCTGTTTTAATGAGCTTGTTCTGTTATCACTTTATAAGGATGATCAACGTGTGATAGAGGCCAATTCGTACAATGCTAGGATCTTCTGTGTTATCCCTGCATCTTCAGCATCCTGGAAACATCATCCACTCTGGATGGTTGCATGCATCCCCATGCTGACTGCAGGCTTCTAATAGAAGCAGGCTTAATGTATGAGTCTTAACATTGAAACCGAGTCATAATGGGACAGCGTAAGTGGCTATGCTGAGATGTATTGGCTCACGTCAGACCATCATTAATTTTCTAAGTGTGAATAATGATCACAGACTTGCATGGCCAGTCGGCTAAAGGTGCTTTGAAAATTAGCAAAAGCTGCAGAGAGGACCGGTGTAAATTGCATTTTCATAGAAGCAGGGGTGGGTGTCGCGTTGCTCCTGTTTAGCTCGTCCTTTTGCTGTTCGAATGGAGGTGCCTTGCGTTGCAATAACAGCCTGATGAATGAGGTAAGTTCCCACAAGACTTGCCGGCAGCCTGCCGAGCAAATAAGAGTCGAGAGTCCATCCATCATATCTCCTTAAAGCAGATCTCTGCTCTGCGATCACGTGTGATTGTACGAGGGGCTTCCAGCACGCGTCTGCGCGGATTTCACTGAAGAGGCGGCCTCTGCTGACCTGGAGCTCCTGCAGCCATTGTGTGCTGAGGAGAATGGCGGATCACTGAGGGCTCACTGCCCCTCGCTGCTGGACTTGATCCAGAGTGATACGTGAGAAGGCATACAGCTCCATCTTGGCATCGCTTACACACATACTGTATGCGCTGGCCCCCTGCCAGAGTCATTTCATTATCCCCTTGTAACGTGGCAGCCATCTGAACACAGAGAGGAAAGGAAGGAAGGCATGAATGAATGATTTATCGTGTCTGCAACCTGATCGTTTCCGCTTTTAAGTGCGTGCACGCGTTTTAAAGGCAATGATCTACGACCACGGCAGGTGCTAGAAACCATCTTGAAGAGCCGGGAATGTGTATTTTTCTCCAATATGGTTTTCTTATAGCTTTGTAAGGAATAATTCTATGGTGCATAAATCATGGCTCAACCCATGAACGTGAAGCCTTTCTGTTGTGTTAATAGGAACCCGCTAGATGGCTTCTCTGTGCTGCGAAATGGAGCCGTTTTTGTGGATGGTTAAAATAGGCATTGCTCGGTGGGAGCTCGGGGTGTATATAGCCCCGGGACTTTTGGTTGTAGCCTGTAGCGACCCTGGCGCGCAGCAGGCCTGCGGTGTCGCAGGAATAAAAGGGCAGACACGGAGCTCTCAACAAACGTCTGCTTTATTTCCCTCTCCATACAGAACTCCCGGATCCCGCCCCCCATGTGTCACTTCCCTTTTCTTCCCTCAGCCCGCCCCCCATCGTCACGGAGACGTCAACGTGATATCTCCCCCCTTTTTTAAACAGTTACCAGGTTCTTCGCAACAGGCGGCGGCCTGGTGGGCTTCTAGTCCATTTCCTCTATCCATCTCCGAGGTCTGTTCCGAGCCCTTTGTGGTCGTGCTTGCTGTCACCCTGGTGAAGGCCCACTCTCTTCCACTGCATTCCCTTCTTCATGTTCCGACTCAGTTGAGTCCCACTGGTCAGCCTGATACGGATCATCCGATTCATACATGAGGGGGGCTTGAACTCTGCCACTCAGGCGCCGAGCTCCAGTCGGTGGAAGCTCTTTGAAATGGGAGGAATTCCTTGTGATTGATCCCTCTGCCCCTTGAGCCGTCACCATAGAGCCCTTCTTCTGGGTGACTAATAACGGTTCATCGTGAAATGCCGAGGTATACTTGTGTGTTGAAGGTTGGCGTACTGCCACAACGTCGCCCACCTCGAGGTGTGAGGGCTGCGCCTTCCGGCAGGTGTCGGCATATTCTTTCATGCAAGCTTTTGCTGCTCCATCTTGTTCTCGTACCACCTGATCCAGCATCGGTGGCGGAGAGATCTCGTTGGTCTGGGGGATGCGTGTTTGTGTATTCCGACCGAACATCAGTTCTGCTGGGGTCTTCCCTGTGGTGCTATGAGGAGTCCCTCTGTAATCTCTCATCAGTTGGTTCAGGACTTGTTCATAAGGCTGGCCAGTTAGCCTAGCTATCTGTAGGGCTCGCTTTAGGTTGGCCATAAATCGTTCGATCATTCCATTGGCCTGAGACCACAAGGGGGTGACCTTCCTGTAATGGAATCCCAGATAGTCAGCAAATTGTGCGAATTGATGTCCGCAGAACGGAGCCCCATTATCTGTCTTCAACACCTTCGGCACTCCATAGGCTGAGAACATCTGGTCTAATGCGGGGATGACATAGTGAGCAGCCGTTGACGATACTAGCCTCACATCGGGGTATCGTGAGTACTCGTCCATTACAGCCAGGACATATTTTCCCCCTTCGATGGGCCCGAAGAAATCGGCCGCCACTGCTTCCCATATCCTCTGTGGTAGTTCCGACATGAGTAGTGGCTCTGGGTGGCGGTTTGGTGTGATCACACAGCACGTGGGGCACGCCTTCAGTGCAGCTTCAACCATGTTGTCCATGTGGGGGAACCACACCTTTTGGCGCAGCATGCGTTTCATTGATACCATCCCTCGGTGAGTCTCGTGAGCTAGTTCTATGACTTTGGCTCTCATGGATTGGGGAATGACGAGCTTGCAGTCCTTGATGAGCAGGTGATCATCCGACACTGCGAGTTACTCCTTTACCTGCAGTCGTCTCTCCACTTCCTCTTGCACCGTGCCCCTGCGGCCCTCCCCCTTTCCTTTGCCCTTCGCCACAGCCCCGACTCCAGTCCCTCACGAATGATGCTGCATGCTGCATCTTTCTCTGTTTCTGTGGCGGGCGCCTCCATGTTTATTCCTTCTGGCGCGGACTGATGGATAAGGTACCTTAAGTATCTGTCGGCTACGGATGGTTCCGGAGCGCTCTGCTCCTGAGGTCTCCTGGACAGGAAATCAGCTGGATTTTCGCCCTTTCCTGGCCTGTGAATGATCTCGAATGCGTAGTCTTGAAGTCTCAGGCCCCATCTTGCAATGCGCGGGGGCATTTTGGCCTGAGGGTTGCCGTACAGAAACAAGAGGGCCTGATGGTCCGTAACGACCTGGAATGGTTTGCCATACAGAAACAGGTGGAAGTGCTCGCACGCCCATACCACTGCAAGCCTTTCCTTTTCTGCTTGCGAGTATGCTTGTTCCGTGGTGGATAGGCTGTGACTGGCGTACGCCACAATGTGTTTCTGTGATGGATCTTTCGGATCGAGTTGCGCAAGGATGGCTCCGAGGCCCACCGGACTGGCGTCCACAGTAAGCTCAGTCTTCCTGTTGGGGTCATAATATGACATGTTCTCCGCCTTCGCAACTTGCTCCCTGATCACTTCGAACGATCTCTGGCAGTCGCTGGTCCATTCAAATTTTGCATCTTGATGGGTCAATTGCCGTAACGGTTCGCTGACTGACGCGAAGTCCCGTATGTATTGGTTACAGTAGCTGGCCAGGCCTAGAAAAGACTGGAGTTCCGACACATTGGATGGGGCAGCAGTGTCATTCAGCGCAGCCACTTTATCCGGGTCCGGTGTCATGCCAGATTCAGAGAAGACATGGCCGAAGAATTTCAGTGTCGATTTTCGAAATTCGCACTTGTCTCTGTTCAGGGTAAGGTTGGCATCATGAAGGGCCTTGCATACTTTCATTAGGGTTTCATCGTGCTTGTTGACATCGGTCCCGAACACTAGTATGTCGTCCGAGTAGTTGAGGCAGTTTGGAATGTGCTTTATGATGTTATGCACTTCAGCTTGGAATGTCTCCGCTGCCGAGGATACCCCAAAGCTTAATCTTTTGTACCGTAAAAGACCAACGTGTGTAACGAAGGTCGTAATGTTTCTGCTTTCTGGATGTAGAACTAGCTGGTGGTAGCCTTTTTGCAAGTCGAGCTTTGAGAAAACTTTTGCTCCGTTTAATAGATGTATCATGTCGGCTATGCGTAGTGCAGGGTGCCTCTCTCTTCTGATGGCCTGATTCGGGCGTCGCATGTCAATACAAAGTCTAATCACCTCAGAGCTCTTTTTGGGGACCGGGACAATCGGGGACACCCACGTGGTGGAGCCGGTGGCCTTCTCGATGATGTCTTGTTCTAACAGTTTTTGAAGCTCATCTTCGACCTTCTTTTGGATGTTTACCGGGATCCCGCGGTATGGCTGGGGTACTGGCCGGATTGAGTTGTCCACGTGGAGTTTTATTTGTCTATCCCGAAGTTTTCCAATGCCTCTGAAGATCTTGGGATACAGATTGTTTATCATTTCCACTGGATCTATGTATTTCTGGACCATTATGTTGTACAAGATGTGTATCAGTCCCATGTCAGCAGCCGCTTTGAAGCTGAGGACACAACCACTGTCTGTTTCCGTGGCCAGAACATGGATGGGTATCCTCATTTCATGCCCTTTGTAGCGGCACAAACCACTGAATTGTCCCAGACACTTGAGCGGTGTTTTGGCTCCATATGCATATATGTCCACCGTCGCCAGGATCAGCTTAGGTTTTTGTAGGAGGTCAGTGTAGACTTTTTCACTCACCACGTTGACCGTGGCTCCTGTGTCAATAAGAAACTCCGTCAGCCTTTCTTGCAGCTTGATTATTAATGTTGGGCTGTGTGCTGTCGCTGTGGGGTTTCCCAGAGCATACAAGTAGGCCTTCTTCCTTTGGTCGCTTCTGGATGAGCTAGGATCGGAGTCCGTGGGGGATTGTTCCACCAGGTATCGTACATGGCGTCGGGACCTGCGCTCTGGTTTTGCGCGCATTACAAACCTCCTTCTGTCCTTCCTCCTCTGCCGATCTTCTCCCGAGTCGCGCTCTCGCTGATCACCTATGAGCTGGTTCGGGGTGGCTGACGTGGTGGGGGTTGGGTTGTTGCTGGATGTTCCCCCGTATCGGCTTCTCGGGCGAGCCGTGCTGTCCCTGGGTCGGTCTCTCCCCCGGTCACGGAACAGCCTGCATACTGCTTTGAAGTGTCCCTCTTCACCGCAGGATGTACATCGTTGTCCTATCGCAGGGCAGGTTCCTTCATGTGGGTACTCAAATCCACATTTATAACAGAAGAGTTCCTCTGACTTTTTCTCCAGCTGTAGTCTGTTTACGCTTTCCCCCGCATTTGTGCTTCCAAAGCTCTCTACTTGGGAGTCTATGGCTATCTCGACTCTGGCCAGCGCTAAGATTTCATCCAGCGTGCGCGATTTTTGTAGCAGCTTCCGGCGGAAGGCCTGGGATTCGCATCCGGAGATAATTTGTGACCTTAATGCCTCTGTGTTCGAATAGTTCGCAAAATCACAATGTTTCAATTTAGTGCGCAGGCGCATCACATACGCGTCCATGGTTTCCCCTTTGGCCTGCTTGGTGCTATGCAATAGATGCCTTTCGTAGTCCACATTGGTATGTGGTGCGAAGTACGCAGCGAGCGCATCTTTAAGGTCTTGGATTGAGTCAATAGAGTCTTGGGGAATTTCATCAATTATGTCTCGGGTGGCAGATCCGACAGCTAGTTTGAGTAGGCATACCTGTCTTGCATCGGCAATAGGTCCTGTGGCTCCCATGTATAGGTCAAAGTCTCTGATCCATTTGGTCCATCTCGGACCCATGTTGCTGGTGTCCGTCACGTCAAATGCCCCCGGCATCTGGCCGGCCAGCGTGTCCGGCAGCTGGTAGGGTACGTGGTCCATCGCTGGCACGCCTGGACCGGCGGTGCATTTGCCTGCGGTTGTCCTCCTTGCCCATCATCTTGGCCTGACATGGCGCTGAGGGTATTGGGTGCTGATGATATTCCCTTAGGGGTCTCTGGTGACAGTTACCCGCCTCCTCCTAGGATTAGTCTCTTCACTGGTCCGTGAGGGATGGCCGCCAATTTGGCACGAGCACCATCCGTTAGTCCTACCCCTCCCCGGGGTTCTAGTGCCCTCTGCTGTTGGGGTCTTGGTGGGCCCTTTGGTCTGGGCTGCTGGACTGTGATGTTCCCTGGCCCTGAAGGGCACGTGTGATGAGTGCCTCCCTTGCCGTGTCCCTTGCCGTGGGATGTGAGGGCTTCCGAGGCACACGGGCGATGTAGGCCACAGCTGTGTGCTCAGCGCACGTGCGCTCGTGCTGCCGGCACCCATTGCCGTAGTCGGGAAAGCACGTGTTCAGTGGGCTTACCCGTCGGTCGTTCCGCGAGGTCTTCTCGCTCCCCACGTGTTTTCACCACCTCGGCCCGAGCTGCATAGTAGTCCGGCGTTCTTTGGGCCTCTTCGCGCTGCGCGCGCGCTCGTTCGTGGGGGTCCGTGGGCGGGCTACAGCAGCTTCGTTGTGTGCTGCCGTGCCACCGATCCCATCCTCGTCGCCAATGTAGCAACCCTGGCGCGCAGCAGGCCTGCGGTGTCGCAGGAATAAAAGGGCAGACACGGAGCTCTCAACAAACGTCTGCTTTATTCCCCTCTCCATACAGAACTCCCGGATCCCGCCCCCCATACGTCACTTCCCTTTTCTTCCCTCAGCCCGCCCCCCATCGTCACGGAGATGTCAATGTGACATAGCCCTGGATAGAAGCTCTGGGGCTACAACCAAAAGTCTAGCTAGCCCCAATTCCCAACAGTCCCCAGATCTTTTCCAGACCTAGCAACACCCCACTTAACTGTGAAAATGGGCAGAGCATACAACGATTCCTGATGGGAATTCAGGACGAACATACTCGCCTTTAGAACCTACAATTGGTGGGTCTTTGAAACTTACCAAATGGCAAATGGTTCTCAGTAGCCTTTAGTGAAAGGAATAGTTTGTTCCAAATTTGTCTTGGCTCAACTGTGAAACCACGGCTTCCGGTTCTTAATTTCCTAACTCTTTTTGCCAGAGCTGCAGAGCCTATGACCTCGCATTTAGTGAGCCAATGTAACGCCTACCGCATAATATGTGCTATGCATTATGCGCATGACTATGAAAATACTTCTGTTATGAATTGGTATCCACAGTGCTAGAGATGCCGAGGCATATCTGCTGAGCAAACCTATGAGCGTCTGTTTTGGAGCCGATGGCATTTTGTGACTAGATAATCTGTTAATCCTAAATTGACTCTCTTGGTGCAATGCATTAGAGTCATTGCCAAAACTAATACCGCCTGACTCCTACGGCAGTGTGTTAGAAAGGGAACATGTGGCCAATAAGGCAAAGATAGTGATGGCCTGTCCAGAGTTCTGAATTAACTCGCCAGTTCATTTATAATCCAGGAGAAGGCACAGGTTTCTTTCTTGAATAACTGCGTTGGCCAAATTAATTTAGCCAGATATATGTTTGCCAGTCTGTAGGCAAGGCGCCTACAACCATTATCTCTCTTTTACTAGCATTTCATTTTAGCTAATTTCTTGCCACCCAGTCGCCCACTTCCATCACACTGAACATAAAATGAGATTGTTTTTCTGATGCAGATCGATGTCATATAATCAACATTTGTGTATCTGCATCGTAATTTAAGATGGTGCAAGCGATGGCAGGAGTTTTAGCAGTGGTTAGACATAAAGATTAAACAGTAAGGGCAGCAGGCTAGACACCTGCAGTAGGTCACAGGATTACAGCTGAAAATAATGACTGGAAAGGATGCATTGTTACTGCTGTGGATTCATTGTCTAAAAATGACTCAATCAGTTGGAGCGCTGTGCCCCATCTGAGATGCCCATATCTCTAGTTTTTTTAAGGTTGTACTCAGAGAACAGTGTAGTCAACAGTGTGAAAAGCTGCAATTGGTTGCATTAAATGGCAGTTCAAACACCGCCAAGGTTCCTTATGCCAGCCAGTCTTGAGATAATAACAGAGACCAATTGTTGTGAGCTGGCAAAAGTTTTCCAGATAAGGCATATGAAGTCCTATAATTAAATAAATCCTCTTGATCTGCTTGAGGTTTCTTTAAGTTAAGGTGTCCTGTTGTCGGTTTCCGGCTGATTGGTAAAAGATACCGTTTGAATGGGGAGATTGATCCGCTCTGGAGGTTCGCCTTGCATTGCTGGAGCCTGCACTATTTCCTAGAATCTGTTTGCCTGCAAGGGTCTAAAGGGTCGATACAAATGTTGCAGTTCCGAATGAATACATTCAGACTTTCAAGGTTTAAAGTGAACTCAGAGTTGGAATACGCCTCCACAGAGAACTGCCAGTTTACAGATAGTCAAGGGTTCACTTGTTTTTCCAACAGAAAGTAAGCTACTTGGGGCTCCAGCCATATTAGCTCGTTTCTACGAACTCAGTGTAGATGATCAGTAGACCTCTCAATGTCCTGCAAGTGTCTCACCATATTAGAGGGTATTTGTAAATGTGGATTTCTAAAATTATGCAAACTTCCTTAGATCCGGCCACGTTTATGAGCTAAATAGTATTGAGTCAGTGGAAAGGAGACATCATTAGTAGCTTGGCAGTAATTCTTTGGTAAATACGCCGAAATGTCTGCCCAAATCATTTCCTGTTAGCACCATTCGGTCCTGTGGGTTTACAACGGGAATGCAAGTGGTGGCAAGTCAGTGCAAGTCCCCATTTTTTTGAGTCCGTGGGACTCTTTGTAGCATTGCCATGAGCAGTAATTCTGGCAATTTTTGCAGCTAAAGTGGAGGATCACCTCTAGCATATTGCTGGAGGTGATCCTCCACTTTTGGAACTTGGCGGTGCTGTAAAAATGGCAGTGATTCCATTGCCACCCAAAAAATTGGCAGTAACGGAATTGCTAACCACTTTTTACCCCACCGCCAAGCTCGTAATGATGCCTTAGGTATTTTTGCATAGATCATTTTGTGACAGTCATATATTTACCATAACTGAGTTCCTATTTCTCGAAACCCATTAGCCTCTCATTTTAATCATCACGTACATAGCGCGTTGCATATGGCGTAAATTAGATGATAGTATATAAAAACTACATCTGTGAAGGTTTGAATCAGAAAATACCAGCAAGCGCAGTGCTGAGACCCATGCAGAAACTGCCTTGGACCTGCCTGTACTGGTAACCATTTGCTGAGAGTGGCACTGTACACATTTGATCCTTTTGTCCAAAGCTTTCAGAAAGTGCTTTTGGTGTTCAAAAACCTTCAGAATGTGATCCTGCTGCCACCTGACAGCTGCAACGCCTGGAACTCAAAATTGCCCTAGGTTTCTGACGACTCCTTTCCCCAATGGGGTGCTGCAGCTAGTGTGTCTCCGCTGTCAGTCTGTAACATCTGCTGCCACTCCTGCCTATCTGCTGAAGTCCTGCTGACATCTTCCACCTCATCTTGCCTTATGGAATCCAATGGGAGTTCAGAGGGAGGCATCAGAAAACAAAGTTCTCCGGTGAGTGGTTCTCGTTTCTGATGGGTGATATAGTCAAGACAAAGAAGGGTCTCTGTAGATCCCTGGTGACCATTCTGCCATCACATAATAGGCCATGGCTGTGCTTGACAATCCACCCTCTGGTCAATGTGGTGGCTGGGCTCCCTGTGATATGGATAATCTCACAAAGCAGTCATTTCCCTAAATAAGCAAAGCATGTTCAGAGCAAGGTGGAAAACCATTGCTGAAACACTGTCACCACAGGAAGTGGAACACCAGTGAAACCGAGCTATATCAGTGGAAGGAGAAAATCCTCACCATGATCTACTTGGGGGACTGAAGGGAGTCAACGCTTTGCCATGCGAGAAGAATGCGAGTGTTGCTAGATTAATGCATTAAACATGGCTAGCAGCTGGGGTAGATGACTGTCTTCCGCTGGGGCTTCCCTCTGGAACAGCCTCCATGCCAATCTGAAACTTGAGGAGAACCATCTCCGTACCGGAAGCACCTCAAGACCTTCCTCTTTGCTTCTGCCTTTGCTGCTCCTCTCCCTTGCTGATCTGCTCAGTCTCGGCAAAGTACACTTGGTTTACCCTCTGACTTTCTGGCCCAGGTACCTGCTGACCTTGCCATCCACCCACACTGCCTCCTGTCCATCCCTTGCTCTGGGGTCTGTATCTGTTACCATACAGTCCCCCCCACCCTTTTCTGCACTAATCAGACACACTCTGTTGCCTTAAGTTTAGCACTTGCCACCTGCTGGCTGCACTACCACTGTTAGTTTCTTTCATTATTTATTTATTTTGTTATTTATTATTTATCTGTATTCCTTTCCTCAGCACTTTCCACTTCTCCCCCCTCCCATGAAATTACTCTTTCCCTCTCCCATGCACTTGTGCGTTCTCAATGTCACTGGGCCTACTAAAATCGCTATTTTGTTCTCCTTTGATCCACTCCCTTGCCACGTCACGCTCTGAAACACTTGTGTATGAGTGCGGTACAAAAAAAATATCAATATAAATATCAATGGCTGTGAAGTAAATGTTAACACATATGTAAAATGAGGCACCCTGTTCCCAGATACAAATAACATCCTAAGCCTTCCAGAGATAGTGATAAGGAGTGTGGTATTGGGGCAAATAAATTCTGGTTCTTCAGATGATCCTGCTGCATCAGAGAGACCAGCTTCAAAACCTCTGTTCCCCAGATCACAACACCATTTACCCACCGTCACCCAAGCCTCTTTTTGCTATCAGAAAAATTGACCTTCAAGCGCTGAAGAGGATCAAGCCTATAGATGCACTGCTAGTGCTGTCATTAGAAATTAACACACCGCTCTGGGGGGCATCCTGGAAGGGACAGAGGAGACAGAGTTTGCTGAGGAGGTGAAGGAGATGTCTGTGGAGAATGAGGCCATCAACTGTATCCTCCTCAATATATTAGAAAATACCATCAAAGGGGTACCAAAACCTTTGGAGCTTAGTGGCACCCAAATGTGTTAACCATGCACAGGGCCAGGCACCCTTCCTCAGTGTGGGTGCACAAATATTAACAGTGCATAGTTATGTACAACCATATCTATATCAATCCCCATTACACTGCAGATTGGTATGGAATGGTTTAACGAGGCCATTAAAGTTCCTGTCTAGTGTTCCTGTCTAGATTCTGGTATTTTGCTCCATAGAATGGTGTTGCCATTACATCAGGTGCCTACATATATTTGAATTCAGGCACAGTGGAATTGGTTTGCCATATGTGTTCGCTTCTGTGATTGTCTGCTTCCATGCCTGTTAGTCTTCTCCTGCCTTGTAATTGATATCTTCATTATTTTCAAGAGACACCTATTCATCTTAATCTTGGAGTTGTATGTGGTAAAGTGCACAGGAATCAGTAATGCACAGGCATGCATCTCACATCATCGACTTGTTCATTGTGTGCTGTGCCATATGGCTACTGCAATACATCTGCTTTCTGGCTTTTAGTGGTCTTCTTGGGATATTGGCGCAGAATTTCAGACTTAGGGCCCGATTCTTAACTTGGCGCAGTGAGCGTGGTAAAGTGCACGATTCACTGTGCCAAATCGGGACGCCCAGGCTCCACCACTATTCTCAAGTGGGCCTGGAGGTCCTCGTAGTGCACGACAGTGCACCTTCAGCATTGCACCTGATTTTGGCTTAACAGGCGCAATTCTAAAATCTCAGCAAAATTTTCTTTAAATACCGACACATTTGTTATTTTACAAAACTGCTGCTGAGAACATGAGTGTATATGAACACTTTGATATACACCAAAGTAATCAGTTTCAACCTGCAGAATACAACATTGAAGCTGCTTACTTTGGTGTATATGAAAGTGTTCATATACACCATGCACTTCAAAAAGGCTTCTTGTGGCACTCCTCCTAATACCGGCACCGAAATTGTACCGTACATATGCACCACTTTAGCGCACATTTAAAAGTGGAGGAGTGCTGTTAGGGAGAATTCTCAAAAATGTGTCAATTCCTCCCATTTTAGAGCCCTCCAGCTCTTTTGCTAAACTTTGGGACTTTAAACTTTTTAATTCTGTTTGTTTTCTGTGTTTATTTATTTTGGTTATGGAGTCTAACCCACTCCATAGGCATCATCTTTTCATTTGTGTCACACAGCACCCTCAGTGCAGTGGCACAGGGAAAACTTTTCAGGCTTTCCCAAGGTTTAAATACCTTCCCTGGGATAAACTACTGTTTCCCAGAGTAAGTAAAGTGAAATTGACTTTACTAGTCTTTTTAAATTCCTAGACTCAGCACACCCTATCTTACAATAGAGTGCTGGAGGGGTTACTTAGTATCCTCTGTGTCTAGAGTCAAATGCTACCCTTTCCTCTCAAAATGGCTGGAGGCAGTGGTTTTACAACAAACTGCCATGATTTTTCCCGACCGCGAACACTGGTAGCGTTGAATCGCGGGAGCCATGTTTTTCAAGATGGCTTCTGAGCCCCCTCTGTAAAAACAGATCCCGGTCTTCTTTTTTCGCCATTTCTTTGTGGAAAGGTCCTTCTAGAGTTTTGCTCTGTGCGCCAAACCAGGTTTTGTTTCTTTGTTCATTCACCTTTGGCGAGCTTCAGAATTGAAGACCGCCGCTGGCGCCCGAGTGTCTGGGGTGGGTAAGAAGTGAGGGAGGTGCACGAAACTCCCTGTGCTTAGTCTCCTAGCAAACCCAAATGCACTCTGTGATGAGTGGCAGGCTGACTGTCCAGCAAGAACAGCCACCCTGCTGGGTGAGTGACAGTTAGGCTGGAATGAATGGGAGAGAATTGAATAAAAGGCAAGTCTCTTGGCTTGGAAGGCATTGTCGACCACTGGAATGAAAGAATCGAAGACGAGCTTGCAGAGGACGGCTTCTGCAAATCCTGGACCGTTGGTTTGCCCGGTGAAGCCCTGCTACAGGTCCGAATCGCTAAGTTCATCTCGGCAGAGAAGCCCTGCAAGGACGACTTCTCCCTTTGAGTTGGTGGGACAAATGAACTCAACACTAGGCCACCTGGATATCATTCTCAGAGCCGGTTGTATTTTCCTCAGAGTGCTGCAGGAAACCGAATAACCAGGGAGAGGGACACCAGCTTGTGTGCTGACTACAGCTACCGGAATTGAAGATTTGCCAGTTGCCAGCTTTTTGACCAGTCCCAGTGCAGTGCAGGAGTCCCCCGACATCCTCCCTCTTGTGCCCACGACTGAGGTCCAGGAACAGGGAGATCTCCAGGAACTGCCAGGAGCAGAGGTCACCAGCTGCAACTTTTTCTTCATTTGTAAAGGTACTGTAAAACCAGACCAGGAGTACTTACCTCTCGCAGTGAAAGTGCTTGAAACTATCCCAACTCACAGGCCTAATCAGCCTGTGACCCAACATATGAATCTTCTTTTTACAAACTATTCCTGAGAACTTTGGCAGAGACTTTTCCGTTTATCTACCAGAACTGCTTTATCCTATCCAAGACTTTAGCCCATTGACTTTGGCCTAGCCAATTGAATTGACTCTGCTGGTGAACTCAAAATATTTGCACTGTATTCTTTCTATGTTCTAATAGCCTAGGCCTTTTTGCTCCCTCTTCAAAGTATTCTGAAAGCCTCAGAAACTTGTAGTGGACAGTACTGAAGTATATTTATGTGTGATTATGTTGCTTCCTTCTTATGAATGATTTATAACTAACAGTTGAATAAATTAATAAGTATTTAACAAACCTTGAGTGTAAGCGTTTATTTGAACACCTGTGAATGTAAACCTCTATGTAACATCCTTACAGCTCACAATCTCTCTTGAGATAAGCCTGGCTGCTCAGCTCCGTTACCAAAAACTGTGTAGTACAGATTTATACCAAAGGTTGGTTTTGCTTACACCTGTAGTCATAGTTGTTTGTAGTGGACCCAAAAGGTATTGCATACAAACTTTGCCTAAGAAGTGCCCCAAGAAAACATGTCTTAAGTGGCATGTTACATGTTACGGATGTGGCGGTTGCTAGGTTAGTTTCCCACCCATCCTAGCAACCACCACATATATTCCGAAAGTGGCGCATTCATACCAACTTCAGAAGAATGCGCCACCTTCAGGGCCCGATTCTCATCATAGTGCAGTGAGCATGCTAAATAGCACGACCTACTGTGCCATTTCGTGACGCCCAGGCACCACTGCTAGTCTCATGTGGGCCTGGGTGTCTTTGCAAAGCAAGACAATGTTTTTGCTGTAATCTGCCTGTTTCTGATGGAAACAGGCAGATTGCTGCCGAGATTAAAACAAAAATGCACGTGCAGTTTGGGTGTGCAGATGGTGACAGGTGGGTCCTGCACCTCATTTGTTTATATTTGTTTTCAGAAGAGTGCATACTGCCATCAATAGTACAGCCATGGATGGCAGTATGCACTCTTCTGCAAACAAAGATAAACAAATGCAGTGCAGGACCCACCTGTCACCATCTGCAAACCCAAACAGCTGTTTGCTTCTTGTGACACTCCTCCTGTACGACACCAATTTGGTACGCACTTCAGCGCCAATTTCAGGCAGTTCTGAAACTGGAGGAGTGTCACAAGAATACCCATGCAAAAGAAGAGCTAATGAAAGTTCCAGTTGCTAGGTCAGTTTTCAGCCCTTCGTAGCAAGCGGCACCCATATTCCGAAAGGGGTGCATTCAGTAGGAATTCAGAAGTATGCGCCACCTTCAGAATGGGTGTTAATTACCGAAAATGTTGTAAACAATTTTTAGGACATTTTCAGTAATTAACACCCACTTGAGAATCGGCCCACGGAATAGGTCTTAAGTACCGAAAAGGTCATTAACGCATTTAACAACCTTTTTGGTACTTAAGACCCAGATGAGAATCGGGCCCTCAGATTGAAATTCATAGAAAAATTGTCTAGTCTGTGCAAACTACTTTGCACCATAAAGAACATTGCGCTTACTTGCGCGTGCAAAATGTTCAGCGCTGATTCATGGATTCTAAAGCACAACGTGATCCACAGCACAAACTGCATGGAACTCCCACAACAACCATCCGCGGAAACAAGAACTAGTGACAACAAACAACCTTTGGCCTGTCTTTGCACCACCATCCAGCACCCCAGCAAAACTGTGGACCATCGCCCGTAGCTGAAAGCAGCACCCCAGCGAAACTGAGGACCTACCTCATAACTGAAAGCAGCTCCCAGGCAAAACTACAGACTGGCCCCCGTAACTGAAGGCAGCACCCCGGCAAAACTGTGGACCATCCCCCACAATGCAAGGCAGCAACCCGGCAAAACTGCAGACCGTCCCCAGTAACTGTAAGCAGCACCCCGGCGAACCCGCATGCTGTCCCCCACAACTGAAAGCAGCACCCTGGCGAAATTGAGGACCTACCCCACAACTGAATGCAGCTCTCCAGCAAAACAACGGACAGGGACCATAGCTGAAAGCAGCATCCACCGCAATGCAAGCCAGCAAACCAGCAAAAATGCAGACCATCCACCATAAATGAAAGCAGCACCCCAGGGAAACTGCAGACCATCCCCCATAACTGAAAGCAGTACCCCAGCAAAACTGCATGCTGTCCCACGTAACTGAAAGCAGCACCCTGGCAAAACTGCAGACCTACCCATAACTAAAAGCAGCTCCCCGGCGAAACTGCGGACCGCCCGCCATAACTGAATGCAGCACCCCAGAGAAACTGCAGACCATCCCCCGCAATGCAAGCCAGCACCACAGTGAAACTCTGGACAAGTCCACCGTAACTGAAAGCAGTGGGCTGGCAAAACTGTGGACTGTCAAGTTGAAGGCACCTAAACTGCTGGCCTACACCCCTAAGTCATAGCAGCCCCCTCAAATCCTCTCACCTCCCACTACCACCCATCACCCCTGGCAGCCCCCTCAAGTCCTCACACCTTCCACTACCACGACTGACCTCCACCCCAACCCCAATTAACCCCCTGCTTGTATGCCCTCCTCCCACCACCCCCATTGACCTAAGCCCAAACACCCTCAAGCCCCCTGCTAGTCTGCCATCCTCCCAACACCCTACTGACCTCTGCCCCAATCCCCCAACACACCTGCTTGTCTGCCCTCCTCCCACCACCCCCACTCACCTATGCC
Organism: Ambystoma mexicanum; assembly: GCF_040938575.1. Taxonomy (NCBI): domain Eukaryota; kingdom Metazoa; phylum Chordata; class Amphibia; order Caudata; family Ambystomatidae; genus Ambystoma; species Ambystoma mexicanum. Next base: position 857,760,825 of record NC_090933.1, on the reverse strand, counting down.
CACTACCCCAGGCTGCCCCCTCAAGTCCTAACACTTCCCACCACCCCAGCTCACAACAGGCCCAACCCCAGGCAGACCCTGTTAGTCCGTCCTCCTCCTATCACCCGACGGACTTCCGCTCCAACCCCCTCAAGCTCTCTGCTAGTCCACAGTCCTGCCATCACCCCACTGACCTCTGCCCCAACTCCCTCATGCCCCTTGCTAGTCGGCCCTCCTCCCACCACTCACAGTCACACTCACCTCTGCCCACTACCCCAGGTCACCCCCTCAAGTCCACACAGCTCCCAGCACCCCCACTCACCTACGCCCACTACCCCTGACAACCCCCAGTCCTGACACCTCCCACTACCTCCCACTACCCCCACTCACCTCCTCCCCAACCCCAGGCAGCCCTCTGCTCGTCCGAACACCTACCAGTCCAGCAGCCTACCACAAATTATCAGGCTTGCCGCCACCATAAAGTACACCTGCCACATACCCTCGACCAAAATGATGAAATGGTAGCACTGATGTTGAATCCAGGACTGTAACTCTTCCAAGACTCCCTGTTACACTGCACTCAATTGCACATAAACAGAACCGCATACTGTTGCACCAGCTACACTTTCACCGCTCCATGTACATGTGACCTAGGAATGCAATGCAAACCAATGTTGCATTTGTATAGTGCTTTTCTACCACTGCAATGACCTCAACGTGCTGTAGCAGAATGCCCTGGAGCACCCTAGTCTGAGGAATCACAGATTGGGATGAGTCATCTAGAAGGCCTGTGTGCATTTCAGCCTGTACAAAGGTAAGTAGGTAGGGAGCTAGATAGGGGTGGCAAAGTTGATGCCAGTGACCCAAGCATTACATGCCTGTTGGTGGGTGATGTGAAGGCTGTCAGACAGTGTGCAACTCAATGAGACTGATAATGTGTCCAGCTAGACTGTACAATCAATCACAGGACCCTGTAGCATTCCTGTGGCAGAGGTTGATGCATGATTTGAGAGCAGGTAGTGGTTGAATGCAGATGTGGGTGGTGGGATGTTGTACCTTGGGAGGGAGACAGCAATCTACCATTGAGTGCACATGTGATGAGTGGAGCCCACTAATCCACAGTGAACACCCAGAGTGGGAAATACCATAACAGTGTGAAGTGTCAGCTCTTCCACATTGACAAGCAAGTGCCAAAGGAACACCGAAACATCAGTGGACGGAAAAGTAACTCAACGTACAATAAAAATCAAACTCCAGTAGCCAATGTTCAGAGGTGAAGGAGCTGTCACCATATACAACACACAACTTAACAAAGTGGAACATGTGGCATACACATGAACAAGTGAGTAGCCATCCCCAACGAGAGACCCCAAACACCATCATGACACATTTCACATATCACCACAACTAACCCTGTATGCACACCATTACACACACCAAAAAACGTCACTCCAACAACACCAACCCTAAACACACAGTGACCATGCACAAGGAATGCAATTAGATAAACAGTCATTGCAACCTCAAACCCACTGATGACCCTACTCCTACATGTGAAACGCATGTGCACATGTCCAAGTCAATTAAAAGGATGCCAACATGTCAAATATTAACAACACACAACATCAAAAAACACACATAAACACATTTACCAATGGAGTACAAACTTGACCATGCCATACGACTATCAAATACACAGCCACACCACAAGAAAACCTGTCTTAAGTGGCATGTTACATGTTACGGATGTGGCGGTCGCTAGGTTGGTTTCCCACCCATCCTAGCAACCACCACATATATTCTGAAACTGGCGCATTCATGCCAACTTCAGAAGAATGCGCCACCTTCAGGGCCCAATTCTCATCATGGCGCAGTGAGCGTGCTAAATAGCACGACCCATTGTGCCATTTCTTGATGCACAGGCACCACTTCTATTCTCATGTGGGCTTGGGTGTCTTTGCAAAGCACAACACTGCTTTTGCTGTAATCTGCCTGTTTCTAATGGAAACAGGCAGATTGCTGCCGAGATTAAAACAAAAATGCACGTGCTGTTTGGGTGCGCAGATGGTGACAGGTGGGTACTGCACTGCATCTGTTTATATTTGTTTGCAGAAGAGTGCATACTGCCATCAATAGTACAACCATGGATGGAGTATGCACTCTTCTGCAAACAAAGATAAACAAATGCAGTGCAGGACCCACCTGTCACCATCTGCACACCCAAACAGCTGTTTGCTTCTTGTGACACTCCTCTTGTACGACTCCAATTTGGTACTGCACTTCGGTGTCAATTTCAGGCAGTTCTGAAACTGGAGGAGTGTCACAAGAATACCCATGCAAAAGGAGAGATAGCAAAATTTCCAGTTGCTAGTTCAGTTTCAACCCTTCGTAGCAACCGGCACCCATAATCCGAAAGTGGCGCATTCAGTCTGAATTCGGAAGTATGCGCCACCCTCAGAATAGGTGTTAATTACCAAAAATGTTGTAAACACTTTTTAGGACATTTTCAGTAATTAACACCCACTTGAGAATCGGGCCCCCGGAATAGGTCTTAAGCACCGTAAAGGTTGTTAACGTATTTAACAACCTTTTTGGTACTTAAGACCCAGTTGAGAATCGGGCCCTCAGATTGAAATACATAGAAAAATGGCATAGTCTGTGCAAACTACTTTGCACTATAAAGAACATTGCGCCTACTTGCGTGTGCAAAATGTTCAGCGCTGTTTACTGATTCATGGATTCTAAAGCACAACGTGACCCACAGCACAAACTGCATGGAACTCCCACAACAACCATCTGTGCAAACAAAAACTAGTGACAACAAACAACCTTCGGCCTGTCTTTGCACCACCATCCAGCACCCCGACAAATCTGCGGACCATCCCCCATAGCTGAAAGCAGCACCCCAGCAAAACTGAGGACCTACCCCATAACTGAAAGCAGCTCCCGGGCAAAACTGCAGACTGACCCCCGTAACTGAAGGGAGCACCCAGCCAAAACTGTGGACTATCCCCCACAATGCAAGGCAGCAACCCGGCAAAACTGCAGACCATCCCCAGTAACTATAAGCAGCACCCCGGCGAACCTGCATGCTGTCCCCCAGAACTGAAAGCAGCACCCTGGCGAAACTACAGACAGGCCCCATAACTGAAAGCAGCACCCCAGTGAAACTGCAGACCATCCCCCGCAATGCAAGACAGCAACCCAGCGAAAATGCAGACCATCCCCCATAACTGAAAGCAACACCCCAGAGAAACTGAAGACCATCCGCCGTAACTGAAAGCAGTACCCCGGCAAAACTGCACGCCGTCCCACGTAACTGAAAGCAGCACCCCAGAGAAACTGCAGACCATCCCCCGCAATGCAGGCCAGCACCATAGTGAAACTCTGCACAAGTCCCCCGTAACTGAAAGCAGTGGGCCGGCAAAACTGTGGATTGTCACCCCTAAGTTTAAAGCACCTAAACAGCTGGCCTACACCCCTAAATCATAGCAGCCCCCTCAAGTTCTCTCACCTCCCACTACCACCCATCACCCCTGGCAGCCCCCTCAAGCCCTCACACCTTCCACTACCACCACTGACCTCCACCCCAACCCCAGTCAAGCCCTTGCTTGCCTGCCCCCCTCCCACCACCCCCACTGACCTAAGCCCAAACCCCCTCAAGCCCCCTGCTAGTCTGCCATCCTCCCAACACCCCACTGACCTCTGCCCCAATCCCCCAACACATCTGCTTTTCTGCCCTCCTCCCACCACCCCCACTCACCTATGCCCACTACCCCAAGCGGCTCCATGTAATAATGTCCGCTCAAAAATATCGCCATGCAAAAATGTGGCCGTAAAAATGGCCGTTTTTTGTGGGGACATTATTGCATGACCCCTCAAGTCCTAACACCTCCCACCACTCCAACTCAAAACAGGCTGAACCCCAGGCAGCCACTGCTAGTCCGTCCTCCTCCCATTACCCCGATGGACTTCCGCTCCAACCCCCTCAAGTCTCTCTGCTAGTCCACAGTCTTGCCACCACCCCACTGACCTCTGCCCCAACCTCCTCAAGCCCCTTGCTAGTCTGCCCTCCTCCCACCACTCACAGTCACACTCACCTCTGCCTACTACCCCAGGTCACCCCCTCAAGTCCACACACCTCCTAGCACCCCCACTCACCTAGGCCCACTACCCATGGGACCCCCCCAGTCCTGGCACCTCCCACTACCTAATTAACAAGGGGGGTCCTGGGAGTCTCTCTGCCAGACATTAGTCCTGGTTACGAGAGACTTACCCAGAGTCTTTAGCTCACTATCTTTCACAGAGAAGAAATATCCCAAACATATCAGTCTTTGTCCTGCCCTGGGGCAGTCCAGCACCGAAATGCTAAGCAATTCTCCTCTGAACAAGAGTACCAACAGAAACCCCAGACACGTGTTTCGGTCTGGTTGGACCTCATCAGTAGGGTGGATCTGTGCCTCTCTAAGAATAGTGAGCAAGGGGTCCACGTCTGGATTCCCCTAGTAACTTAGGGTGAGACCGAAAGTTACTGAAATATGCTAATTAACAAGGGGGGTCCTGGGAGTCTCTCTGCCAGACATTAGTCCTGGTTACGAGAGACTTACCCAGAGTCTTTAGCTCACTATCTTTCACAGAGAAGAAATATCCCAAACATATCAGTCTTTGTCCTGCCCTGGGGCAGTCCAGCACCGAAATGCTAAGCAATTCTCCTCTGAACAAGAGTACCAACAGAAACCCCAGACACGTGTTTCGGTCTGGTTGGACCTCATCAGTAGGGTGGATCTGTGCCTCTCTAAGAATAGTGAGCAAGGGGTCCACGTCTGGATTCCCCTAGTAACTTAGGGTGAGACCGAAAGTTACTGAAATATGCTAATTAACAAGGGGGGTCCTGGGAGTCTCTCTGCCAGACATTAGTCCTGGTTACGAGAGACTCTCCCACTACCCCCACTCACCTTCTGCCCAACCCCGGACAGTCCCCTGCTCGTCCACACACCTACCAGGCCAGCAACCTATGACAAATTATCAGGCTTGCCGCCCCCATAAAGTACACCTGCCACATATCCTCCACCAAAATGATGAAATGGTAGCACTGATGTTGAATCCAGGACTGTAACTTCTTCCAAGACTCCATGTTACACTGTACTCAACTGGACATCAACAGGACAGCATACTGTTGCACCAGCTACACTTTCACCTCTCCATGTGCATGTGACCTAGGAATAGAATGCAAAGCAATGTTGCATTTGTATAGTGCTTTTCTGCCACTGCAAAGAAAGTGCTGTAGCAGAATGCCCTGGAGGACCCTAGTCTGAGGAATCACAGATTAGGCTGAGTCATCTAGAAGGCCTGTGTGCATTTGACCCTGTACAAAGGTAAGTAGGTAGGTAGCTAGGTAGGGGTGGCAAAGTTCTTGCCAGTGACCCAAGCATTACAGGCCTGTTGGCGGGTGATGTGAAGGCTGTCAGACAGTGTGCAACTCAATGAGACTGATAATGTGTCCAGCTAGACGGTACAATCAATCACAGGACTCTGTTGCTTTCCTGTGGTAGAGGTTGATGCATGATTTGAGAGCAGGTAGTGGTTGAATGCAGATGTGGGTGGTGGGTTCTTGTACCTTGGGAGGGAGACAGCAATCTACCATTGAGTGCACATGTGATGAGTGGAGCCCACTAATCCACAGTGAACACCCAGAATGGAAAATACTATAAGTGTGAAGTGTCAGCTCTTCCACATTGACAAGCAAGTGCCAAAGGAACACCGAAACATCAGTGGACGGAAAAGTAACTCAACGTACAATAAAACTCAAACTCCAGTAGCCAATGTGCAGATGTGAATGAGCTGTCACCATATACAACACAGAACTTAACCAAGTGGAACTTGTGGCATACACATGAACAAGTGAGTATCCATCCCCAATGAGAGAACCCAAACACCATCATGATACATTTCACATATCATCCCAACCAACCCTGTACGCACACCATTAGACACACCAAAAAACGTCACTCCTACAACACCAACACACCAACACTAAACAAACAGAGACCATGCACAAGGAATGGAATTAGATAAACAGTCATTACAACCTCACACCCACTGATGGCCCTACTCCTACATGTAAAATGCATGTGCACATGTCCAAGTCAATTAAAATGATGCCAACATGTCATATATTAACAACACACAACATCATAAAACACACATGAACACATTTACCAATGGAGTACAAACTTGACCATGCCATATGACTATCAACCACACATCCAGACCATTCACAAAATTGAAAAGCATGCCTTTATTGCAAAGCACACTCGTAGGCAAGCAACACATGTGCATGACAAAACTGTCAAAAATGTAAATTCAAAAGCATCTCACCTCCTCACATCTACAAGAGCCCACCCATGTACATCGAGCATGAATGCAACATCCATCAGTTCAGACACAAGGAGCATACACAGGCCCCACTCCACATGACTGCCATAGGACATATGCACTTGAAGAACATGGAAAAAGTAAAAGTGCACATACACAAAGAGTCTGAAACATGTGTGGTATGTCGAACATGAAAACGTATATTAAAACTATTTACACACAAAAAAGGGGAAGGAAAAAATGCCCATGGACAAAAAAAATATAAAAGTTGAAAATTAAACCTAACGCTATGAAACTATGTACACTGGCAGTGGGCTAGTCCGTTGGGATGTCGGCTAGGGCTTTCACCAGGGCTGACTCCACAGCAACCTCCTCATCCTTTAGGCAGGCCTCCGTACTTGCCTGGGGAGCTTACAGGGTGTCTGAGAAATTCAACTCCACCTCCTCAGCCACCCAGCAGGACTCCCCCAGGATGGCATCCTACCCCCTTACCACTCTCTCCTCGGCTTCGGCCCTGGCCCTACTAATCGCAGAATCCCTTGCCCGCCATCTCTCCACCTCCTTCTGCCTCACAAAATGCACCCTGGCCAACACCATATTTGATAGCTGGAGACCTACCCTCTGCCTCAGTTGTTCCACATGTTCACCGCTTTGCCTCCTCCAGGTGGCAGTGCCCCGTCGGATATACATCCTCACAGCCACCATCTACATTGGCCTGGGAGTGAGTGTCCTATGGATGGACTTCATCCAACCAGAAGATAGTTGTCGTCGGGGGAGTACAACACCTGCACTGCCCTGATGTGTTTGCTGTTCCTGCACTGCCTTTTCCTGTGTGGGCTCCTGGGCAGGCTCAGTGACCACCTCTGCTGCCATTGTGGGGACTTCCACCTCAGCCAGGGACACTGGCACATCCAGACAGGGCAGTGGTGGGACTGTTCCACAGAGGGCCATGGTGGGAGGTGTCACTAAAACGGCAATGGAGGACAACTGGGCCACAGAGGAAGTAGAAGCGGGGGCCATTGCAGTGCCCAGCCCAGACCGACCACCCAAGAGGAATGCAGTCGCCAACTGGACCAGGAAAATGAATTCCTGCTTGTGATGACATAAAATATCCATGTGAGAGACTTGTACAGCATCACGAATAGCTGCAGTCTCCGACCGGCAATACCTGCCAGCAAGGGCTGCACTACAACTCGGATGACCTCATTGGCCGCAAGTGGGGGATTGGTCTGGGTGGAGGCATCACAGACAGTGGTCAGTGCTGCAGCAGATGTCCAGGGACAGGATGTTGTGCAGAACCCTCCACAGTGGACTGCACATCCTCATGTCTCTGGGCCAGGGGTGCAGCCTGAACACCTTCTACAAAGCCCCCCACCGGACCATGTGGGCTGGGCTAACCGAGACTGAGCAAGTTGTTTCCAACAGGTACACCAAGATGCACTCCTGTGGGACAACACATACAGGTTGAAGAAACTCCCAAACATGTTGAAGTTACTTAAATTTATAAATAGAAAAGGTAACCATTCTTATAACACCAAGCAGTTTAACACAAGTGTGCAGTCTTAGAGATGTTAATAGCTGACACTTCAAGACAGCTAATGTGTTTTGGATCATATATCCATTTTCAAGGCTGTTTCACTGCTTATTCTCTAAATTCATTCACTGTCATCTGTGGAGCTAAAAAATACATGATTTACTGTCAGTCACTTTTACATAAAAAATAGCCAAATGCTAAACCATAACAATGTGAATTACTGACCTCTCTAATTCTCATCCAATAGGTATAAACTTGAAATCAAAGTGAAAACTGATCAACCCTCAAATCCGTAATAAACTGATATGCTTGCAAGTTCCACATTCAGAAATATCAGATGCGCACTGACCCGCATTTAGATGTCATGTCGCACCATGTTGAAAAATGGAGTACCTTTGGATAACTGTAATAGATCTATAAAAAACGAGACTGAAAGGTATGAGCCTTCCCTCACAGCTCTAATGTTGGAAATGCTTTCCCATGCCTTACCCACTTACCATACATCAAAAGCTTAACAGATCATGGGGCAACAGATTGGAGAAACAAGTCGGAGTGCCCCCTGTCCGTTTATAGAAGCAGTTTCAAGATCCACCCACATATGGGTGAAGGAACAATCATGTGTGCACTCGGCGGCCATGTTGGACTAATCAATGTATCATGCGGAAGACTCATACAAGGCTAATAAACATTTCTTACAGAAACTTCGTGGAGGAAATCCATACATAAGCCTTACAAAAATGTCCCCTTAAAACACCTTCCAGGATACTCACAGTACTTGTACTGACTCCCTCGTCTTGCTGGTCATATTTCTCCTATATCGCCTCAGTCCCACTGCATCCCATGAAACTGCTGCTGCACGGTTTCCTCTATGACTGGCACACCAGTGTTATGCTTTCCGGACCGTCTTCTAGCAAAACCATGAAAGATGGTTAGCTAATTCACAATACTATGGGCCTCATTAGGAGTGTTGTGGTAAGGCAACAACGGCGCGGTAGTGCTACCGGCGCCATTATTGCCTCGCCGCAACATTCCGAGTTTGCTCGCGGGTGCCGCTCTGGACGACTGGTCAGACCTTAAATGTCAGGATGGAGTAAGGCTTAAATTGCCCTATGATATTTTTTTAAAGAAAATAAAGATATTTGGTTTGAACCTCGAATCTGTTGTATGTGTCATGATTCATGATGACTTCACAGATGTCATAATCCTCCATTCCCTCGCCCTGACTGCAAGTGGACAGGGATGAGCAACAATGTCCTTGCTTAGGAACATGAGGGCGTCTACAGACAACACCGAGGTATGGATGGCCAATAGATGCTTCAGTGTAGTACATTCCACATTTGGAGTGTCAGTGGAGCAGTGGCCCTGCAAGTGTGCCTTGGTCATTTCCATGGTGCACTTTCCTCACACATGGTTGAAATACATGTGATTGGGAACAACCACATATCTTGCAGGGGCAATGTTGCAATGGGGGTTGGACAAATCTTGGCAACACCTGCGCCTGCATGCAATTTTGGGTCAGCAGATGTACAAGTCAGACTTCCACATGTTGCAATAAAACAAGGTCGGAGTAGAATAGGTGCCCACAGATGATGCATGGACCTTCTTCCTTCTACTGATGGGAATCACTCTCAATCATGTCAGTGTATATGTACTCTTGATCCCACAAAACTTGCCATATTTCACGTCCTGCCATGATTGTCATGGATTGATGGATTCACTGCATGATGAGCTTTTGGCTACAAGGTCCCACCTCCACCTGGAGATGGATGCTTTGAGACAGATGCTCTCGCAGCACTCTTATGCGGCACAAGTGAGCGCACATGTGGACTCTGAGGCCACTCAGGAGCAAGTTAATTGTGACCTCTCCGTCATTGTGCTACTCATGCATGCATCTGTGACACGAGTGGTACTAGCGAATGAAGACCAGGCTTCGGCACTGCATGGACTGGAGGCACCACCACCTGAGTATCCACCACAGGATGGCAGCCCCAGACCACCCACGCCACCTCTCCCACCTGTGCCCTGGTGTCCATGAGCCCATGGAGGGGTATGATTTTTTTTTCAAATGTTCTGTTGAATTTTTGTGTTTACCTATGTGTACACCTGTATATAACTGGGGGGTATGGTAAGCGCCGGTTTTGAATTAGAACATATCTTTAATGTTGTATGTTTTAGTATTCTGGTATAGCTAGATCTGTGTTCAAAGGAATTACCTAAGACCCAACATGAGAGTGTTCTTTTAGTGCTCACATGCAATAAGATGCTGAGGCTAGTTTGGAATAAATCACAATCCTGTTTCTAGTCTCGTAGGTATCAAAAAGGTACATGAGTTTAGTTACATGTTACAGAGTAAAAATATATTAGAACGGTTAAGGTAATACATATCATTTTAACTTTGCAAATGAAAGACAAAGACAGTATGCATATACATGAGAACCCACATCAAAGCTGAACGTTGGTCTCAGAATTGTGTGACATAGAATATTTACATAGGAAGGAGATTACTATGCAATTGAAAAAGATTGTCCATTTATTTCAAACAAAACAAAAGGAAATAATTTCAATATGGTTGTTGAAGTACATTGATGGAACTCAATAACAGCGATTTTTCAAAAGCAATTAAAAAAGAGAACAAAGCAGTAAACAACAAAAATAGAAGTTTGGTTGTTAACAATTTCCATCTTGTAGTGGTTCTAGAGAAAACAAGAGTTCTAAGTATGGGCGATGTACAAAGTCAAAGGGACATTCCACTGGGTTGGTGTCCTGTGAGGTAAATTGTTTTTGTGAAAAGAGAAGAAGAGGGGTATTTCACACTAGTTTAGTAATGACCAATCCTTATGTGTAGACACCGGAATCGTACAAAAATGTCACCCTCATTTGTACACCCCCATCGTTACTGTGACTTTGGGAGCGCACAAAATGAGGGCGACATTTACTGCTCCCAAGCAGTGTGGCGGTTGCGTCCGGGGTTGCTGGGGTATCCCCAGCTTACTATTTTGGTAAGCGGGGGACACTAAAGAAAAAAAAAAGAAAAGCACCCTGCGGCGCCAGCTCTAACCCACGTTAGTGGGAGGAGCTGACGCTGCAGGGTTAGCAGGGTGCAGGCGGCACACACAGAAGTGTGCTGTGTGTGCCGCCGTGAACGGTAAATTGGTGGGTGGGGGGTAAGAAGGGAAAAATCAGGCCGGGGAGCGGGCACAGTGATCTATATGATCACTGCGCCGCGCCCTGACTGGCATCAGCATTTTGGCCATCACAGTTTTGGGCGGCACAGTGATCACATAGATCCGTACACACCCCTCCCCCTGCCAGGGTGGACATATTTTTTTGTTCCCCCATCCAAGTTGGACACTTTTTCTTTTATCTTTTTTCACCATGAGTGATGCGTCATTGCCCTCTCGAGGCCTTCCTGGGTGGAGGACGGGACACCCACAGCCATGCGCAATGGGGTCAACTGCCATGGTTAGGTGGACAGCAATAGCCTCACACATAGAGGTGCAGAATGCAATCTACACTGATGTGCACATGTGCAGTCTGCATAAATGACTCCTTCAGCTGGTCCAATCCAATAACCTATCTTGTTACAGGTAGCTTGCTTCATCCCGTACCTGCATTCCTTGAGGAATCCACCCAGCACCCATTTTCCACCCTAGTCCCCATAACCTCTGCTGGAGACTGGCCCTCTATTCCTGGCCCTGGCACACATAGGTATTGCATGGATCGCGTGATTTGGTGATGGTGACTGTCACTTAAGATGTGAGTTCGGCCACATGACTGTGTGTGTGCATGTCCCCTTCATCATCCATGCACATGCTTTGGGTTTCTAGTTGCACTTCAAGGACAGCAGACTCAGATGGCTGTGCTGCACTTATCTTCCTTGACCCATCGACAGCCTTTGACACTATCAATGACAGCAACCGCATTGACAGACTCCACTCTCTAGGCATCATGGACTCTGCATTAAGAAGGTTCACATCTTACCTTGCTGACCGTTCACAAATCTTCTTTTTACCATGCTTCTCCTCTCACCCACCACCCTGTCACAAACAGGGTCCTGCAGGGGGACTCCCTATCCACCTTACTCTTCAATGTGTACTTAAGCCACCTCTGCACCTTTTTCCGCTCACATGACTTGGCCTGCTACAACTACTCATATGACACCCACATATTTCCCTTGAACCCCAGACCCTTGCTTCTCCCCATCATGACCACACTTCGGACCGCACAGATTTCAAACCACTCCTTGACAGCTAACCACCTCCTCCTAAATCCCTGTGGAAGCAGAATAATGATTTGAGATGATACAGCACTCTTCCACCAACCTGTACTCCCTAGACCCCACTGTCACAGGATCCAGATCAGTTAAGAACCTGGAATGCACCATGGATTCTGACAGAACACTCTCTCGCCACATTGACACTGCTTGTAGAATGTGATATCTATACCTCCACATCCTTAGATGATCTTTCTCTTGCCTATCCTACCCTCAGTGAGTCACAAAAACGTTGGCTTTCATCCTCTCCTGCCTAGACTGCTCTTATAGACCCAGTACAACACAACCTGCCTCATCCTTGCACTCACCCCCAGAGAACACATGATTCCTGCACTCTAGGTGCTACACTGGCTTCCCATTGTCCCACGTACCACCTTCAGGGCCATTTGCATCACCAACTATGCCATCCATGAGATGTGCCTTGACTTCCACTGTCACTGGCTCACAGGCTACAGATACAACATCAATCTCATATTAGGCTTTGCACTGCTCCTTGTGTTCCCTTCCCTCAACTTCACTCATATTGTAGGCACCTATTTCTCTGTAAAGGCTTCCACATTCCCCTCCCACTCAACATCTGCCAAGTGGAGGGCCACTTTTCCTTCTGGATGGCACTCATAAACTGGCTCGTTCTTTCCCTAAACTGGACAGAGGACACACCCCATTCGGTGTCCCAGCACAGACTACCCTGCCAGTCCATGGCAATGTTGTACTACATGTCTTGCCTGTGTTGGTTTTCAAGATTCCAGCTTTCTTTGGCCAGCAGGGTGCCTGGCGAAAAGGAGTACATCAGCTCACTTGCACACCGATGGAAGGGCAGCCTGCCTGCATGTCTGCCTGCTCTCCACAGGGCCGATTTAGTGCACTTTGACCATCTAGATTTGGACCGCTTGGCACATGTGGACCACTGACAGCCTTTAACTGTGTTCCACATACAAGTCACATGTTGTTTACTGCTGGGTTTCTGTATGCTTTCTCATCATCAATGTATTACCTGACTTTTTATTTCAAAATTGTTGTTCAAATCACTGTGAGTGACTGCACTGGATGTGACTGTATATTGTGGGCACATACATGGGAAACAGCATCCCCTCCCCACAGCATCTGTTCATTTGTTGTCCCTGCAAGTGTTTGCACTACATCATATGATTCCTGTCCCCATCCTGGGAACAGCTCATCCTGGGTGTTGGCTCTGATTGAGGGCAAAGTGACAGCTGGGGAGTGATGACCTGTTCATGAACTATTGTGTCCAACAGGGGAGGTGGGTGGGTGGTACAAAGTCTGGAGTGGTGGTGCCACAGTCTTACATGCGTGGGGATTGAGGACCTGGGTCTCTTTCTGGGTTTCCTGTCATGGTGTGTTGACAATGGGTGTTGGGTGCTGAGATGCTGAGGATTCCCCTTTATCAGGTGGCCTTTTTTCCCTGTCTACCCTTCACCCTCTCCCCCAATTGTCATCCTTCATCCCCTAACCCATACTATTTTGTCCATCAGTGTGCCTCCCGGCTTCTCTGCCTTGGTTTCCTTCTTTTCCTCTCCTTTTGTCTCTGTGTTCTGCTCTTCCTCCTTTTCTCTCCCCTCACCTCCTCACCAGCAAATCTCCTCCTTGCTCCCCTCTCCCAATCTCTCTCTCTGCTTCCCAGCTGCCCATTTTGCCCTCTGTCTCCTCTCTCTCCAGTCCCTCTTACCCCCAACATTCCCATTAGCTCCCCCACTTGAAGGTCAACTCTCTTGCCCCTCCCGTACTCCCTCAGTGTCCCTTTACTTTCCTTGCATCCTAGGGTACCCCACAGGATCCCAGCAAACCTGACAGTAGGCGTGCAAGCCATCAATACCAACATTTTTCCCGCAGTCCAAGGCAGACTATGTTTAATTCACTGCCATGAATTACTCTGTTCCTGAGTTCCGATTTTGGTCTCTTCTTTGGTGCTCACACTCATTGATGTAACCTGCCTGTTGTTGTCAAAGGGGGACCCAGTCCATCTGTGCATACAAGGCACCCTCATATGGTTGGTTGGTCACTGATCATAAAATGTGTCTCTGCCTGGGGTCACCCACTCAGCCTTCCCCATTCTGGCATGGTGGCGCGTGGCACTTTCAGTTGTGGCAGAGGCCAATCGCTCCCCTTCCACCACCACTCCCAGTGCGGGCTGGCCTGCTGGTGCACGTGTGGTTGACCTGTCTGTCCCCCAGTGTTGGGGCTTTGCATGCTCTGTTGCTTCTGTCCCACAGATGTCTCAGAGGGTGTCGAGATCAGCATTAGGTGGGTGCAACTGCTACGCTCCGGTAGGTTCAGCTACTGTGGGGATCCAGGCAATGGCATATGCTTGTCTCAATGAGTGATCCATACACATGTTTGTACACATGTCTGGTACAGTAATAGTGCTAATGGTTCATTGAGTTAGTGATGTATCCTCTGATGGCTAGCTCTGTTCCATTGATTTGCATGGTGTATGTACAGCTAATATATGCCAGCAAACGCTGACCTCCTGTGATGCGTGCATTAATCAGACCTAGAACAATATGACATATCATGGCAGCTTTGGTGACTGCAGCTATACTTGGTCAGTTTGCTCCTCCTCATAACGGCAAACATACAAATGAATGCCTGGCCTGTCAACTTCCTGTGCCTACCATGGGGCTCACAGATAAGGGCGAATCATGTTTCAATTCTAGTTGGTGAGCTTGACAAACAGCCCCCATATCCAAGGAAGGCAGCATGAATGCTAATTGGCCAAACCCAATTTGGGGAGGTAGTGACTTGAACCAATGATTCTTTTGAGTCCCTGTAAATGGAATGTATTCAATTCACATCCTTTAATAGAGAATCATGTGAGGACAAGTCTGCTGGCAGCAGACATGGTGAGTACAGGTCCACATGCGTGTGTTACAGTTGTTGCACTTGTAATCGCCCCTAGTTTGATCTTTTGATCGGCACAGTGGTCTTGCACAAGGCAAAAATATGCCTGTCCCATCCCTGGCCACCATCACAATGTGAAGGGCTGTTATGCCACCATAGAGGACAGCAAGCATACTTAGAGGGCAGTGCACCGGGTACACGTTTGTTCTGTTCCAGTGTGGTTTTGCTGGACTCCAATGTGTGTATGCTGAAAAGGTCCCGGGTCCATCTTGCCATGCGGATGGGACAGCTGGCACAGCCTCCCCCCACCTCTCATGCACCAGTAGGGTGTGGCCAACATTTGGATGGATGAAAGGTTTCTGTGACTATTGTTGGTGGATCACTCAGCTCACGCATCAAAGAAGAATGCAGCTAGCTGTAATTTGAATGTGTGATCTGTAGGACACATTGTTCGTTGTCACTTCAATCATTGTCAATTGAGCTGGCGGTAAATGTGGCCATACTCGGGAATGCGTAGACCCTTAAGTGCAGCGGTCATAGCATTAAAGTTGCAATCAAGGGCTACCACCCAACTCGTGCTCAGGCCCTTAGAGTGAGGAAAGCAGACCTGAAGCGCCGCAAGTACAAGTCCTGCTTGATTGACACGTTGGACTCCATCACAAGCAAGGATTTGGTGGGAATGTTCCTCTTGGGTCAAGAACACGAATAATGTGCACATGGAATTCTCCTATAATGACACCTATGCGTTGTATCTGTGTGGATATTTTGACACAGGAATGAACAAAGATCAGAGGGAATGTGTGTAAAAACAAATGTATTAATCTATATAAAATACTAACATCCTCAGCGTCACTCTCCTAGTCCAGCTCACAAACAATTTAATCAGCCCTATTGCTTCATTCCACCCTCTTTCTATCTCAAATCCCACACGCTAAATCACCTGCACTACTGGTGCAACCTATCCAAAGTGCTACAAACTTCATGAATTGGTTCATTCTACCCCGTCCTTAGGCTCTCTGCCAGAAATTATATCTCCTGACCTACTGTTATGTTAGGCTAATGACATTTGTTAAGCGCTCAGTCACCCAAGGGTATCATGGCGCTGGAGAGAGGGAGATCAGTAATCCATAAGCTGTCATGTAAATCAGCTAAAATTGATAGGTTTTTAAAGCTTTTCTGAAAGCCAGATGATTTAACACATTTTTCAGTGTCAATGGGAGGGTATTCCAAAGTTGGGCTGAAGCAACCGAAAAAGCCCAGCCTCCAATGCGAGAGTGGCAAAATAAAGGGACGCAAAGCAGACCCACTGAAGCAGATCGTAGTGACCATGCAGGAAGATAGCGGGTAGATTTAGCATGCAGATATTCAGCCCCTTGATTGTGAAGGGCAATATGTACCAGGTAAAGAGCCTTAAACCCAATACGCTGAGTTACAGGCAGCCAGTGCAAAGAGCGCAGAACAGGCGAAATATGATCCCCATAAGGAGAACCTGTGTCAATCCTGGCAGCCATGTACTGCAGGCGCTGAAGCCGCTGGACTAAGACGTTAGGTTGCGCCAAATATAATGAAATGCAGTAGTCCAGGCAGCTCAGTACCAAGGCAGCAACAACCCGCGGCCGGAGGTGAAAGGGTACCAGGGGGAGCACCTTCTTTAGTATTTTTAGATGGAAATGGCCTGCTTGGCAGACCGCCAAGACTTGTGCCGCCATATAAAGGGATGCAGAGATAACCACACCAAGAGTCTTTACCATAGCAGCCAGAATTGGGAGGGGACCACGAAAAGACGCCCAGAAAGAGGAGACCCAGAGTGAAGGGTCAGGAAGGGAACCCACTACCAACACCTCCGTCTTGTCTCCATTAAGCTTCAGCCAATTGTGGTTCATCCAGCTTCCAACAGCCCACAGACACCGATGCAAGCACGATGACAGCCCAGCCTGATCCTGATCTAAACGGATCAGGATCTGGTTCACGGAACATGAATAACACCTAAAGCCAAAGGAGCGGATGAGACACACAAGAGGCCAGATGTAAATATTGAAAAGAATGGGAGACAAGGAGGAGTCCTGTGGAACCCCGCAGCAAAGAGCAGAAACACCCAAAAGATAAGGAGGAAGTGAACAAATTTGGGTTCTATCGACCAGGAATGAAGTGAACCAGGCAAGCACTTGACCCGATAATCCAGCCTGAGCCAAACGTGCTAGCAGGACAGGTTGCTCTACTGGCTCATCCTACGCCCCCCCACGCCAGCCCAACTCGCACAAACTACATCCTCTGCCCTATGGACTCATCCTACCCTCTATTTCTAGCCTGACTCCCATAAACTAGAACTCCTAATGAAGACAAGCACAACATCATTTTTATTGCCAACTCTTGACATGGCAGTTGGTATTTGGAAGGGTGTCACATTTTCATAGAAAGAATGACCTCGAAAATAATTTACAACATATATAGGGGGTAAGGTGTTAAAAGGGGTGGGGAGATAGAGTAGGGATAATAGTATAGGGAAGCGGGTATTGGGGGAACCCCCCAAAATTCAAAGTGATTTTAACAAAAGAAATTACTTTGAAAAAACGGTTGTCAGCAAAGGGACATGTAATCATTTGGAAGAAGGATTTCAAAACTCTCCAGGGTGTTGGAGTCATCGCAGAGGATTCTCTTCGCCTCTGCATCTGGGCTAATGCTGCCAATCCCACCATCCTCTGCACAATCCTATCGAGCATTGCAACACCCTATGCTATGGTCTCAGTGGTTTCTTGTTTCTGATGAGCCTGTGGAGTCACAGAAACTGTGCAGCCCATGTGCATTTGCCAGCAGTGGCTGAGATAATGGTTGATTTTGCAGCCAATGCGCTGATGTGTCCCTGGCATGGTACAGAGTGTCTCCACCTGTCAATCTTCTAGTTGGTCTTTGACCTCATTCCGCAGCTCCCTTTCCCAGAAACACAATATCACCACCCCTGGCCACTGTTGAGGGTGTTGGTAGGGCTGCTCACAGTAGGAGGTATTAGGGCATGGGAGAGACACATGAGTATCTTTCTCTCTTTATCATCGGTAGTGATTGAATGATCAGATGAATGGTGACTAGGGAGAGGCTCAAGAGGATCTCCAATCTCGGGGAGATCCAGAACCTCATCTTTTAAGCTGATTGATGTGGGGCCAGTGGAGCCAGATAGAATGCTGGCTGGCTGTTTTCAGAGGTAGTTTTGGTGCAAGTAAAATGCTGAACTTTCTCTTCTGTTGAGCTTTGGGAAGAGGAGCACCACTCTGCTGAGGTGCATTTTGGTGAATGTTGCAGCATAGTGCTGGTGTAGCAGTGGTGATGTGACCAAATAGGCTACCTGTTGAACTGTATCACCGGGAGACGCAACCATGTGACTTTTGATGTCATGGTGCCTTAACAGGGTTTCATGGGTATGTGTTCAGTCGGCAAGATGATCATCACTGTGGATGATGACCCGGGAACAAGATATAGGGGACTGCTTAAGGATACTCAACCACTAACCCCCCATTATGGATTCTTCTTACCCTTCACTGTACATCTTCCCTGACACTAAACAGATGGTCCTCCCAGCCACATGCCCTCATAATGTCAACAACCCCAAAAGTATTAACTTTGACTGCTTGGTTCATTGCCCACTGCACAGAGGGTGACATTTGTTGCCCTACTCCCACTTTGAAAATGCCCCACTGCCACCCCCCATGTCTCATGTTTGATGCTGCCTTGTGTGTCACCAGGTTGGCCAATTAGTTGGTCATTCTGAGATTTGGCACCTCTCACCTGCACACACAAACACCTCAGGGACATCATCTCCCTCTCCCTGCAAATGACTTTACTCTACTCCTCATCCACTGCTTTGTACAAAGCCACATGTCATTAGGTGTCAGACACAGAGCTGACTTGGATCGTGCACAAACATTTCAAAATGAGTGGCACACTTTACATTCATTTAGTTCACAATTTTATCTGGAAGCTTCTCAAAACTCTGCTTTTCTATAGTTCTTTCTCCCTCCTCCCCCCTTGCTAAATGCCCCCTTCTACCGCTGTGACTGATGATCTGTTGCACTTATGACCAGTCTCCACCAGCACCCCCTAACCAGCACTTGCCTGGCCCACAGGCTAGGCCCATCCCCTGCCCTCCATGGTATCTTTTCCTGCCCAACCTGGTGTATGGGCAGCCCCCTGATGCCGAACCACCACATACCCCCTCTCTCGCACTTAGACGGTGGCCCTCCCCTGTCCCATCCGCTGAGCACTTGCTGGCCCCTGGTCCGGGCCACCCTCCTCAGCACTTGCTTGGCCTATTTGCTGGACCCTTCGCCACCCCCCCTGTTCCATCACCCCACCAATTCTCTACCCCCAGCACTTCTTCTTACACTTGCACAATCCGAATGTCACAAGGCCTAGCAGGACCAATACTGTTGCTTTATAGTCCCTGCCCCCCACCACTGGTTGCATTGTGGCGCCTGGAAACAATTTTTGTTGTACAATGCTCGTTATAAAAATCTCAATAGATACAAATAAAAAAAATCACTCACTATGTAATGTTCAAGTAGCAGTATGCACTGTGTGCAGGTGTTGGCCAGTTTGGTGTTGTGAGTGGTGTATGTGTCATAGTTCATTGGTGCGGGATGTTAAATCTTCTTTGTATTACTGTGTGAATAGAGTATGCACACATGTCAAGAAGCCCCTTTAAATGAAGGCCAAATACTTATCTCTTGTGATCATTCTGGGATATGTATCCTTGGTTTGGGCTTAAGTGACTCCAGTTGTACAAGTCGAGGAATTAGAACATGTGTGCATAGCCAGCAGGGCTAATTTACATATAGTAAGGGGCGTGCCATAATTTTTATTTGCATGCATGAGGATTGTGTGTGTACTCAGCAAGTTTAGGGGGGGGGGGGGGGCTGAAGTACACATTTCAGTCCTGATGTCTTCTACTGTCCAATGGGTTCACAGTCCCAGGAATGTTTTCCTTCCAGAGATGCAGATCCAGCAGGGGCAGGGTTCTCCATCCTGTCATCATGTTCTCCCTCCAGTGCTGATGTTCAACCTGAATCACTGACTCAAGTCATTCCTCCACTTGTGGATGTCACCAGTACTCTGGGGGTAGGTGGACACTGCTGCCACCTTGTCATCTATGTGAAGCCACAGCTGTTTCTTCTTGCACAGAGGGACCCAAACAGGTAGTGGACCTCCTTCAGTGTCATATCCATCAGGATGCTAAGTCCATCTTCTCAGCTCCAGTGCCCACAGGCCCAATTTGTGGGCATATAGTGGTTTCATTGAACCACAGTTTGTGAGTGTACATCTAGATCGAGCTGTTTGCATAGTTTTACACACAAATATGCATATGCAAAAAGTAATAAAGGGCTGAACTACCCACAACATGTCAAACTAAATGTCTGCTCACAGACTTTGGTCAATGAAACCATATAAAACCCATTTTAGTGGCTCATATTTGGTGCATGGCTGGTCGAAAAGAGGGAAGTAGGTGAATTTAGTATTCTAAAATAGCCACTGTGGCATATGTTGTCCATTGGTGCTAAGAGTATTTTTCATAGGACTTTTTGTATTTTACTTTGGCCATGGCACTAAAGCTGTCACCAGGTCTGACTACTCAGAGTACCACCAGCAGTAGCTTTATTTTCCTTTGGTAGACCTTGGCTGTAGGATGCCACCATGCTCATAAT
This sequence comes from Ambystoma mexicanum, assembly GCF_040938575.1. Lineage (NCBI taxonomy): Eukaryota > Metazoa > Chordata > Amphibia > Caudata > Ambystomatidae > Ambystoma > Ambystoma mexicanum. The sequence goes on along the minus strand of NC_090933.1, from coordinate 857,740,115 downwards.
GAGGCACTAGCTGTGAAGAAAAAGTCTTAGAATTATTTGGGGGCGAAGGGTACATTCAATTGCTGTACTGGGAGTACTACCTACAGATTCGAATTGGTGCATTTTTATATTTTGTTTATTGATGCACTTTCTCCAGTGAATTACTTGCCTTGATGAAAATCAAATTTTTACCCATATTTTCATTGTGTAGAATATTTTAGTGAAACCTTAGTGGCAATCAGAAAAGAGATCAATACTAAATGCCAGTAGGTATAACGACTAATAGAATAGCATACATAGAATATAGCAAATTGATTTGCCAATTGTTAATATTAAAAGTTGATGGCTTGTGGATTTACCATAGTGAGATTCATATAGGGAGATGACATGTTGTGTTTCTATAATTGTATATATAGCATATTGTAGTGGGCTCTAGGGTAAAGCTGGAGACCCAGTTGTCTGAAAATAACAAATATTCTTTGAAATAATTTAATTTAGATATGTTAATAACTCCCTGTCTGTTATTTGCCTGGAATTGCTGGGTGGGATTGTATAAGTGGGAGCTTTAGATCGGCCTCTCGCATCTTCGTGAGCCAATATTAAAACATATAAAAATACTCAACAAGGGTGAATCCTTCAATTGGATTTCACCCTTCCTCCATGATAGAAATCTTCAGGTGTGACTAGGCACCTTCCTCTACAAAGTCTCTGTTTTGAGCAGGGGTGTTCTCCAAGGCTCTAGCCTCCAACCATTGGCTGATTTCATTGATTTTTCGTCTATGTCTTCCCATACCTATGCAGATGACACCTAAATTGTGTTCCATCTGGTAATCCAACTCAAGCTGGAGCTTCTATATAAGCATGTCTGTCCAGTGTACATGACTTGTTAATTCTCTTTGCCTCATACATTCAAACACAGAGATCATCTTCATTGGTTCACCTCTCCCTCCTATACAGAGCTTCTCTTGGCCCACTACCATGCATGTTGCTCTAATCTTTGTACCAGCTGCAAGACATTCAAGCATCACCTTCAATAACTGTCTTTCTTTCACATTCCACATTCAAGATGTTACCAAGAAGGTGCACTGTGAACTCAATGTGTTTAAGTGTTAGACACCCTTTCTCGATATGTCACATGAAGTGTAAGTGACCAGGGTTGTTTAGTACTCTCCTACATGAAATACTGCAATAACTTGTATGTGGGCTTCCCCAAGAGGTTGAAATACCAGCTACAAGTAATCCAAAACAAGGCTGCCCGGTTGTGGTTTGTCATGAAGCCCAGAGACCATATAACATCAACTCTTTAATCCTTGCATTGGTTACCTGTGGAGCAGCATATGCACTTTAAAACTCTGTGTGTAATCCAGTGTGATTACTGGGGAGTGTGTCCAGGCAATTTCCAACAGAAGATCACTATGTTCTGCCCAACTAGGGTCTTAAGATATTCCAGTGCCTTATCTCTCAGGGTGGCACAGCATATGGTGGCTGGTTGCTGAGCACTTCAGGAGTCTCCCTATGGAACAATATTCAAAATTCTCTAAGGTCATTGGGTTCTCATCATCCCATTCATTCATCTCTTATTCATTTTCAAGCTAGAATTTAATGACCAATACATATATCGGACCTGGCCCTTTCTGGTACTATGAACTCTGAATTCTTGTCCTGTTGCTGTTGTTGATTCTGGGGACACCAACAGCAATCCATTTGTATGGCCATACTGATCTCCTCCCTTTGTTGATCTTAGACAATTGACTTAGATGATAATGGTGGTCTGTGATATGGTGCCACAATGAAGTTATTTGTTCTTGTCTTCCATGATTGTACACTAAGCCTGTGATCTCTTACTGGCCTGCAGTGTAAGACACTGTATTACATCGGCTATCACACTATTTGATATAATGTATGTGTAGTACTTCATGTTGTTTTGTCATGACTATATTCCTGCACTTATTTGTTCACAAGGACAGGTTATAATATTGACTTCTGCACTAACTAAGCATATTCCTGTCTGAACTTAACATTTGGTGAACAGAGTCTTAACTGTAACTGTCTAGGGAGCCAAGGAAGGTACTCTACTAAGGTCAGATCTGGGAATGCTTTCCTGAAAATAAGTGTTTTAGAACTTTCCTGAACCTGATATTTCTGGATTCATGGCAGAAGGGTTTTCCAGAGAGTAGAGCGAGACACTGACAGTCTCCTCTTCTTATATGTCAATATCTGTAGGCTTTCAGCTTTAGGTAGTTAGATGTCCAGGAGCACAACATGATTTTAAACAAGATGGGGAGCTGGATCAGGTTGAAAAGGGCCCAAGAGATGTGGTTGTGTTTCCCAGGGTTAGTGCCTTGTGAAGTCTTATGGACTTGTATCCATATGTCTCCATCATGTCAAATGCCAATTGGTATTTATTCCATATGTGACAGACAAATTACTAACCAATGCACCCATTCCTACCTGAATGTGTTTTGCATGCTTACAATAAAAACTGCAAATATGTCAGTACAAGCAGAATATAATAATGCAATTTATTAGATTGCTTTCTTCAGAGGATTTGAGTGCTGCAAGGATGCAAATTGCAACCACAGCCCAACATGTGGTCCATTAACTGAATTCCAATTGAGATTAACACCTTCAAATCTGATTAACATTTGTAATCTTCTCTTAACTTTTTGCACTCCCCTTTCTCAGGTATGTGACATCTGGCACTCATTGCGACCTTCTCACACAACTGGAGAGCCTTTTCTAATGCCATGGAGTTCCACTTTCCGCTGAATGATGCTTATCTGACAATAGAGTTTGCAGGTTCCAGCATGATGCATCAGTTGGTCATACATCATCTCTAAATAACATCACACCAAAGGGGCTACCATTACTACCCACAACGAGCTGCCATTTTGGTGGTGGTGCCAACAGGGCCCTACTTGTAGGTGGTGCCACTACTCCAGCATTCGGAAAGGGAACAGGTCTTGGCCAGGATGAGTGGTTGAAGGACTCAGGACTGCTTGTGCCGGCATGTCCATGATCAGCCAGGGGCAGGTGTGTCTTCAGCAAAGGAACTTGCAGACTCCTTACCCCCTTCTGTGTAACCAGGAATCTTGGAGTCATCTTCGATCGCTCCCTCTCCTCCATCCCTCATATTCAGGACATTGTCGAAAAGCCCACTTCCAGCTCTTCCTTCTCAAAGGAATTCTACCTTTCCTCACCTTCCCCCAGAGACTCAATGTTACCCGTGCTCTGGTTCTCTCCAGGCTAGACTATTGCAATAGCCTCCTCCTTAATCTTCCTGTATCCACCCTGTGACCCATCCAGCTAACCCAGAATAGGGCAGCAAGACTTATCCTTGGCCTCAAGCCCAGGGACTGCATCTCTCCTGCCCTACAAAGCCTTCACTGGCTCCCGGTCTCAGCACAGATTAAATTGAAATCCCTCTGTATCATCCACAAGGCTAGCTAGGGCCAGGGACCACTCTATCTTGAATGCTTCCTGACTAAATACTCCCCTTGTAGACTCCTGCATTCCTCTGGCACCAACTCCCTGCATGTGAAGCGGTTTGCGAAACGGAGAGCTGGTGGTCGATCATTTTCCTCAGTGGGCTCCCTCCTTTGGAAAAGCCTCCCTCTTCCTCTGCGTCTTGAGCAGGACCTCATTAAAATCTTTCTTTTTACCTCTTCCTTCTCCTCCTCCCCCTCTCTTCCCTGATAATCATACAGTACATGACTGATTTGCAGGGCCCTTATGTATCCTCAGGACCCTGCCCTCCCACTTCTCTCAACCCAGCCACTGTCTATTACTACACTTACTTGGCTCACCCTCCCCACGGGAGGTTGCACTTATGTTCTTCTCTTCTTAGCACTTCACATAAGCACTTCTCCATGAGCACCACAGCACCTATCCCTTAACCCACCACCCCCCGCAATTGCACGCTCTGAACACTCACAAGGCAGAGGAGGTTCGTCTTCTCTCCCTGTTAGTCTCACTATTTGTTTGAACTATTAATTCCATTATTTACCCTTGATGCAATTCATAGTCTACCTCCTCTGCCCCCACCCTGTCACCCTGTGGGTGCTTTGAAACAGTTTTGCTAATTGTATAAGTGCCTAACAAATTACCACTACATACAAAATGCAAATGCACCCTAACTGCTTTCCTCACACCATAATGGTGCTGGGGACCCATGGTCACTGGAAGCCCTCATGAGCACATTAGGGCTAGTCACACCAGACCCCCTTACTTATGTGCTTGTGCATTACGGTGATTCACAAGGAGCAACCTTCCTTAGTACACCCCACCTGATTGGTGCCCTGTATAGGCTGCAGTCAGAGACAGCACCAATCTTCTCTTTCACAGTCATCGCAGTTTACAAGCTACATTTGTCCTCAATGCGCGATTCTCATGCCATTTCCTGGTCAGACAACTTTATCAGATCTGTTGCTTTTAATATTGACACAAAAACCTGATGCACGAACCAAACAAAGACACTGTTAAAGTTTTGTAAAAAAAAAAAAAGATCCGCTGGCAATCCCAGAATCCCCATTAATACAGCATTGGGGTGACTTGATATTTTTTGCATTCAGATCTAAAGAGTTAGAGCTAATTTGAGAAGGCTCAGCACCCTACCAACTTAGATCACCTAAGAAACAATCTAACCCTGGTTGTTCTACATCCCTAGTTGTTTAAAAACAACAGTGTTGCCAATTAGAAAAGAAAATGAGGAAAGTGAGGAATCCGTCCTCCCTTATAAATGTAGAAAATGCTATTAAATGCTATAAAAATGTAATCTTTGAGGCCAAAACGAATTATTTCCACAGTAAAATAAAAATGTCACTGAATAAACCTAGAGAACCTTTCTCTACTATCTCTAACTTTCGCGGCCCCAGAATCATTTCAGCTTCCTTTACGCCATCTCTGGCTAATGTTTTCAATTAATTCTTCATGAAACACCCGCCGGCTTCGATAATGACAACCACCTTCCAGGTGGTTGAACAATTTGATTTCAGTCTGGTTACCAAAGAGAATATTGTAGCTCTTTTGAAAAACTTGAAACCTACGAATAATTCTCTCTTTGATCTTCCAGCCTGTGGACTAGAAACATGCGTGGCTGGACTTGCTTGTTTTATTACAACGTTTATTAACCTCTCTTTAGAACAAGGCCTAGTTCCCTCTGAGCTGAAACTTTCCACAGTTACACCTCTGCTGAAAAAGTCCTCACTTGATGCAAATGACCTTCACAATTATCGTCTGGTAGCTGGGCTCCCCTGACCTGTCAAAATTCTAGAGAAAGTAGTAACCAACCAATTGCAGGAACATGTGGAAAACATTTACTACTTGACATCTGTCACTCCAGTTTTCGCCCCACTCATGGTTCTGAGACAGCACTGGTGGCTGTCTGGGATGACATGTTAAAAAAGGCAGATGATGGAGTGATAACCTTGCTGGTTATGTTCGATCTCTCTGTGGCCTTTGATACTGTGGACCATGGAATTTTATCGTGCCCTTTGGCATCGGTGGGGGGAGTATCGGATCATGCACTACGTTGGTTCAGGTAATTTATCTCTAACCATTTTCAATGGTTTAAACTAATAGGCCATCTTTCAGATGCAATACAACTGAACTGCAGTGTTGCACGGGGCTCTTCGCTCTCGTCCCTTTTGTTTAATCTATATTTACAAACTTTGATGCCCATTTTAGGACATTCAACTTGTGCTACCCCTCCTAGGCTGATGACACCCAGATTTATTTGAGAGTCAATAAATCAGCAGAGTCACTTTATAAGGTAGTACAATGCATAGAGCAGGTGGGGCAGTGGATGTCACATCATCACCTCCAATTGAACACTAATAAAACAGAGGCTATTTTGTTTGGTCCTAAATATCTGTTACCAGAGCAAACCAAATGTTCTTTGCCAACCTGTTTCCTAGGCTCCATGATGGCTTTTGCTCCCAAGATTAAGAATATGGGTTGCATTTGGCAGTCTACTCAGGGTGTGAGAATCAGGTTGGAGCCAAGGTGAAATCAGTGTTCCAGTCTCTCCACCTGCTGCGTCTGGCTCTCCCATTTGATCCCCAGATAGACCACGCTATCATGGTTGGGGCGTTGATCAATTCAAGACTGGACTACGGCAATAGTACCTTCACGGGAATCCCTGCAAGACATCTGACTCTGCTCCAGAGAGCTCAGATGTTAAGATCTTTTGCCTGGTCTTTAAGTGTTTGCACAATGTAGCACCAAAATATATTTCAGATAAACGGACCAGTTATGTACCAACACGATTGTTGCGATCCCCAGATAAATGTCTACTGGTGGTCCTGTCTCCCAGCTGCGTTTTCAGGGGCGACATATGTTTTTCAGTCTATGGTCCAAAACAGTTGAATTTATTGTTCCCTGATATTTGAAGTACCACTTTACTACCTCGTTTTAGGAAGCCCTTAAAACCCCACTTGTTTAAATAATCGGATATCTTGGTTCATTTTTAGTTTGCTGTTTCCTTGATCCTGGTGTGTATGATTCCAAATTCCAAATTCAAATTGTCCAAGACCCTGATGAATTAGGGACTATCTGGGCATAGGTTTTAGATGGCCTTTGTCCCAGCTGAAACCTGATAAAAGACTCCAGTACCCTCATTGCCCACTCTCCAATGGCAGTTGCAGAGGCCACAGTCTGTGCCTCCTTCTGAGCTATTTTCTCATGAACCAGCCTTGTCTCCTCCAGCTGTTGCTCTTCACTGCCACCTGCACACTCCTCATCAATCTCACTGCAGCCCTACACCTATGCTGTACACTTCCCCACACAAACCTCAGAGTTGACAGAGTTATGTACCTGCAAAATCTCTAGTTTATCTCGAGTTACAGTATTCTCTAGTATTGCGGCAGCTAGGGCAGCTTGGGCAGCTAGGGCAGCTAGGGCAGGGACGTCCACCACAGATGCTTCACTAGTTCCTTCCACCACATCTGGCTAATGGATTTTCTGGATACCCCCTATGAAAGGTCTGCCAGCTACACCTTGTGTGGCTTTCAAACACATTCAAGTTTCAACACTGCCTCCACCACTTTCTTTTTTACCTTCTCTCACTATGGCAGTGGACAACCCTCCATGGTTAGCCCTGCTTCCTTTCGCCATCATCCTGAGTCATCCCCAATGACTATCTCAACGCAGGCAGCAGCTAATGTGGCTGAATGTGAGTGTCCCTACCCCAACAAGTGCAATGCAAATCCATCCACCTGCTGAGTTCCATCTCCACCTGCAAAGCTGGGAAAGTTACTGTCCAGCAAATACCAAAGATTCCTCTCTGTTCTCCTCCATCACCTCTTGCCAAAGGACATTCTAAAAGCCTTCCTCTGGAGGACCTGTCATCTACACATTCGCCTTCACCACTGGGTTCTCCTCCAGTGACAATGACAACCCCTCATTGTCAGCCCTGCCTCCTCCACCTCCTCTCCCTGTGACAGTAGTAATCCCTCATTGTCAGCCCTGCCTCCTCCACCTCCTCTCCCTGTGACAGTAGTAATCCCTCATTGTCAGCCCTGCCTCCTCCACCTCCTCTCCCTGTGACAGTAGTAATCCCTCATTGTCCGTCCTGCTTCCTTTCCTCTTCCATCCGAGCCATCCTCCAATGACTTTTCTGCCTGAGACAATGCAGAAAGTGATGGGATCCGAATTCCACAAGCCAGTTGGAAAAACATTATACTCCAAGCCCTGGCAACTACCATCCTCGTACTCCAAAAAGTGTATTTCCACTTCCTTCTCCAACTTTACTTCCAGAAACAAAGACATGCACAACTTCATCATTTCAATTATTTCCAAAAAAAGGGCCACGCTAGTTGAAAACAACTGACACGTCACTGCCTAGATTCACACTTGCTTCACTGGTACACAAAGGCAGGTGAATAAAAACAGGAATGATTCTCTGTTTCACTCAAATGGTAAGATTGTTCAGGTTTCACAAACAAGCAGAAGTGGAAAAGAAAACAGTGTTTCTTTTGGGTATTGTGTTTCGGTGTTATTGACAAGGCAGGAAAGCAAATATTTTGTCAGGAAATTAAGGGCAAAATGAAAACCAATACAAAGGAGGGGTGGGAGTGAAGCAGACCAAAGAGGCTAATAAGTATCAAAGGTACTGCAATCTAATGCACTGGAAATAAAATCCACAAAGTTCCTCAAAAATTGACTAACAGGCTGCGTGGCATAGTCGATGTATTAATATTATAGAGGGCATAATGCAAGTGAAATCAATTTGCAAAAATGATTGAGGTGGGTCTGTGAGTAAAATGAAAACTGCAACTAATTTGAGGGATTACTATTAAGACTAAACCTACATTTCCTTCCAATATCAAATCCAGCAATTTATGGATAGGTTTATTTTACTCTAGGTGTTCCTAGAATAAAAGTTTCATTTAGAGAAGCAAGTAAGTGTACATGAGATGATGAATGTTCTAACCAATAAGTGAACAGCAGTGGTGGTGGTCAAATTTAATAAAAAAATACATGTATATAGTCCACGCTGTGATAAAATGATTCAAAATTCAATATAACAAAAATAATTAATGAACAGCATGTATCTGCAAGGATATTGTAATTGGTTATTTATAATGCGCTTTATACCCAGAGGTTTCTAAGCGCTGACCCGGGGATCTAAACTGTGTTGCTCTGCGTTGTCCAGACGAGTGTGTTGCCCCTCAGCTATGCTCCCGAGACTTCACGCTGGGTATTCCCTAAATCAAAAAGACATTCACTTGTAGTTGTATAGTGTAATTACTTCAATTGTGAAGTGGTTTTTATTTCTTTTTCGGAAAAATCTAAAAATTGGTAATAGCACAAAAGCCTTTAAAAATGTCATAATACATAAATAAAACAGTTAATATATACAATCAGGTCCAGTGAAATCAATGAATTCATTCAAGCATTAAGTTAACTAAACAAATAGAAAGTGCAATCAATTAATTCCAACATATATACTCCATATCTAATTAGGCAATAGTAAATGATCATAAATGACAGAAATGATTAAGAGGGTTCAGTGATTTCTTCCCTATAAACCATGAGTAGTTAGAAATTAAACATATGTCAGTGAGCCAGATCCTGGTTAGTAGGATATCAATTTTTAGACATTTTTAGATCAGTAGGAGACTGTGTAGGATATATAAGTAACACAACAAACAGATCTGTTGTGAATTTTTTTTTTCACCTACACACACAAGAGAAATTATCCCTATTATGGAAATATTACTTATATATCCATGTATGGGTCTGCTGACATGGATCTAAACACCTTTACTTTTCAAGAGAACCCAAGGGGTACAGCTTCATGTTTCGGTGGGGAGCCAATATGTTGACAATCAATACAGCCTTCCTCGGGGCAGATAGAAGCACCCTAGGGGAAAGCAGACAAGATGAAGGTAAATAAACGTGAATGGGTCTGCCAGGGATACCTGGAATGAATGACATCTGCCCGATGTTCGAGACCTCCCCGGATATGAACGTACCCTAGAGGAGGTTCAGGGAGTTCCAAAAATAGAATCCTCAATTGGTGGATGCTGCACAGACCAAGTCCAGCCTTCCTTATAGCTATGTGAATTCTGTTGGAATGGGAAAAGTTGGATAGGATTGGTATTAGGTTCCTGAGTCCTCAAGGCGCTCGCTTGTGTGAAAGGTGTGCAGCACTAATTGCCACATGTAAACAAAGGGGCCACCCTATCATTTTAAAATTATTCTTTGAAATATAAAAGAGGGTACCTTGTCCAATAGGTCAGTAGCTGTAGTTCTGTTAATATGGTCCACAGGATATATGTGGTCCACGACTGACTGTGGAGAACAGAAATGCTAATGGGAAACAAGAATATCTTTCAATAATGCCACTGTTAGGAGGAGGGGGCAGGCTTGCAACCATATGTGAAAAAACCCAAGATCAGCATACCTTGGCGTCTCTGCCTTGATAATAGTGTGTCCGTGTGTTCATCTTCAGGTTGAAAGTAGGCCTCCTGCTGAGTGCTGGTCACAAGATCCATGGTGTCTTGCATGTGTGCTGGAGGGAAACAGGAGTGTGTTTCAGTAAGTTACCTTGAATGGGGATTCAATGCTTGGTACCATATGAAAAATACCAGTAATGCGGAAAACCTCTCAAAAGCTCTGCGTTGTGGCTGGCGTCTCAATACATCTCTTCAGGTCTGCGTATTTCGTTGTTGCCACTGGTGCCATGGTGATGCTAGCTCCTGTTCTGATTGGGCACGTTAAAAATGGCACTGTGTGTGACGTGATCAAACGTCTATGTTGTGTATCCGTTGTCTAGGCAACCTTGGTTTGTTTTCAACAAACTAAAGTCAACCATTGATGGGGCCACGATTGTTATCCAGGTAAATTTCACACTATGTTAAGATCCTCTAAGCTCCTATATGAAAGGTAAAAGGGACTCGTTATCACAAGTGTAACATTCCAAAAGAGGTAAGCATGCCCTGTGTTCATGTTGGTCAGCTGGTTGTGGCATGTAGCCTAGGAGGATTTTGCATGCCTCTTCCTAGTTTGAAAGAGGCAAGGATGGCTCGTATTAGTCGACATGTCACCTGGATAGTTCTTACAAGCCTCTTCCTGGTTGAATGGATACACAGTGATATGCAGACTCAGCACATCCTGTGTTCATGTCTTATCAGGAATTGTGACCTGGTAGGTCATAGTGAACAATTGTCCTTCTAGTACCTGTGAATGTGGAGAGGCCTTCAAACGAGCTCGATGCCATGTATGCTGCTGGTTCCCACATTAGTTATGATGGGGGTAACATTTCTTCATTCAAACCACGTTGGTAGGTGTCCAATCTATGGATCCAACAGGCTCCTTTAAGTAGAAGGCTTCTCATTATGTTGGGTGATTCTTTTACTGTGTCTAACACCCACATAGCATATCATTAGCTGTGTGTTGATATTCAATGTAATGGTTGACCAATGGTGCCGCAAGTTTCTTGCAACAGATGTGTGATCTATGTTCGGAGATCCTAATATGTGCAGTTCTTGTGGTTTGACCCACGTACCTGAGTTCACAAGGGCACTCAATGCAACATACCACTTGTTTGCTTTTGCAAGTCATCAAGTTAGACAAAGTCCAAATGTGATTTCCAATGTTGAAAAACTTACATTTTCCGGTGAATTGGCAAGGTATGCAATTGAGATGATGAATGCCATACACCTTATGAAACCTAGGAAGGTCTGCAAGTATTTCTGTCAGGTTAAATGATTTCTTTATTAGCTTACTCACTCACAATATTTGAAAATATGTTTACCTAGGCAAGGGAGTCTTGGGTTCCTTGTGTGACACAATTGTCATGGTTTCTCCAAAACCCTATAGAGTGAACAAAAACACACTATTTTTCATCTTAAACCAGAATGGAAATATATTTTTATATATATTTCCATTCTGGTTTAAGATGAATATATATGCACAGCTTTGGCTCACATGTCACAAGAACTTGCTCATTTGGACCAATTTTATTAATGGCCGACTTTCTACTTGATCTGCTGTGTAACACCGAGTGGAAATGATTGATCTGTTGGTGTTCCTGGTGTAGTTAGATGCTGAACAGGCCTTCCTTAATGTGCCATGGTCCTTAATATTTGTGAGACAGAATGCCTTTAACTTTGATAGTTATCCTAATATGAGAAGGCTTAAGAACAGTGCCTCAAAAATCCATAATTGACCCAACCAAAGTAATGAGGAGGGGTGTCCCCACATATCTCTCTCTCTTAGCTCTAGAGCTGCTGCCATGTTTCATTAAATGGGATTCATAGAAACAATGCATTAGGTTGTCCAATGTGCAAGTTCAATTGATGACATATGTAGTTGATGTATGGTTGTAAATCTCAAAATTAGAGCCATCAATAGTTGGGATGGAAATGAGCCTATCCCACCCCCTAGGTGCTTCCAAATAAGGCAGACCCCATATGAGGCAATATGACCTACCAGGGGGAGCCCTATGCATCATCAGACACCATACAAATACCCTGCCATGCATAGAAGTAGGCGCTCACCACTAGAAAGGCCCACTCCCCACGACTCCATTTTGTATTAGGCCTAGTAAGGAAAAGCTGCAAACTCACGCTGCTAACGTTCAGCATTCACACAGAGTTACCAGGCCTAATCTCTGTACAGCATGCTCATTCTGACTGAGCCCTGTTCCCACAGAAGTCCATTTCCCTCTTGTCCCTTTAGTGTTGCGAATATTTAGTATCCCCTCTAGGAATGCGCCTGCGAAGAGTGTCAGACAGCACCAGGCTCTGCACTGTGTCCATTCATCTCCACTAACATGCCATCGGGCCTCTAACCACCACCCAGCCAGGACGGAGCCAGCCCCACACCACGCACTCGACCCCTACACCTCAGAATTCCTCTCCAGCTGCCACACACGTGTCCTGTAACATGAAGTACCGGCAAGGGTAAATCAAAGATCAATCCCCTGGGGGGAGACGTTGGGTGCGGGAACTGCGTTGTCAATGAAGCTCCGTATGTATGGGTCAGCAAGACTGTATTTTATTCTCCCCTCTCCCTGGCACCCCTTTCCTGTGCCGCCCAGGTGCCTGCCATAATGAGTGAATAGTCGGTTTTAGATGTTTAGCTTAGATAAGATACAATGTTTTTATATCTGTGCCATGACCTTCACCGCAAGGATGAGCCATACTGACCCACGTGCTTCGAGATCGACGGAGAAGAACCAGCCAATTATCGCCTGGCATCCCCTATGGAGCAGGTCCATGTGTAGGGTGCCTCCAATCAGGAGCACTAAAATGTCCTGTATATGAATGATGTTTTTTGTGTTTATAAACCCATGTTTGATGATGTAAGACCAGAGCGCTCTCGAGCAGCAGAGTTCTTTGCTGGCACTTGTATTGTGTACGAGTAAACCTTGTTATCCTTGCAAAGCTATCTCTTGTCTTATTTCCCTGGTGGTTTGTATTTACTCTGGAGTGTACGTATAGAGAGACTGCCTTCACAATCCACAATAGCTTATTCAATATACATAATTTTGCAGTGGTAGCAGGACCATTCAGTGAGTAGCCATTTTCTTTGTTTTGGCTAAATCCTCTGTGTTCTCCAGGTGTGTCAGCCTTTAGTCCAATTTAAAATAGGCAAGTTATGCTATTGAATATATGAGACCTAATTGCAATCAACAATTAAGACTTATTTTACATAATAGTAAAAAAAAAGTGTTTGCGATTGTGAGGCAGTCAGTACAATCTTGATCTCTTCTCTATCTGTCCAGCTGGTGGACTGGGAGTTTATTATGCTGTGTTTCCCTATGGGCCTTTTATAGAATCACTGGGTCATTCTGAGTCTGTCAATAAGGGAAACTGTTAGGTCAATTGTTTTTGCAGAGTGTGTACCTTATCAAAGTTTGAGCAATTGTGTTATGCAATGCAATTGTATGTTTGCAGGCACACCGCAGATGCACTGTTAGATTGCTTGCAGCAAATCATGCCAATGCCCATGGCCAGGCTTTGTCCATGAAATTGCTTTGGGAAGTGGTTGCACTTGCAGTTGTGATCGCAGTTGTCCACAATGAGCAATGAAGCAATCAGTCAAAGAGTGCAATAGCAGGCATAAGCAACAAGAATAGCCCCCAGACATGCAGTATCTCCTCGTTTCACTCTGCTCATCACAGAGGGGGATTGGAATGGCTCAGAAATGCCCTAATGCCGGTTGCTATAGACAGCTGGCTATTTCCTGTGGCGATTCCAGCAGCCTCATTTTAAGCAGGTTAGCCAACTTTTATTGTCTTCACTACAATCAGTTTTCAAGCATCTATAAAAGATTAGTGTTGTTTTGTGAACAAAGCTAAAGAGCATAGACTAGCCATATATAAAATGTAATGTCCAAATTGCCTGGGGAATACATGTTCTATCCAATTCAGGCGTTGTTCATTTTAGAGGATTTTCTAGTGGACCCTTAGACACCTAGAGATATGTTTTCAAGGGCCCAATTCTAAATCGATTAAGCAAGAGAGAGCTAATTATCTCGGCGTCGAGTTCCTGCCAAAGTCCTGTGCAGTTTGCATATTATAGGGACTTGGTGGATGACTAATTGGTAAGGTCCACTGGTTGGATCAGTAAAAACATTCACACCTATAGATATAGTATAACTGACAGATAACTCAACAAGAGATTGATTCTATGATTGGACTACATACTGGGGAATTCCTAAGAGGTGCTCACATTTAAGAATAACCAGACCAGATTTGTACCTTGGGACATGTGCCAAAGTTCTATTGACTGCTGCACAGTGTCATTAGGATTGGGATGAAGAATTGGGCAATGCAACTGAAATTCTGTAAGGGAAGATGATTTGACCCAACCACAATACTTGCATTGGGACCTACTTCGCATACTAGTGCAATGTGTTCCTATGGCACTGACTTTAGTGGACCAAAGTTAGGTTATGTGGTGCTAAGTTGCTTGCCTATCCCAAATGATGATAATGCAACATGGGTTTAAGTATATTTTGTTAAATGATGTCTGAGTGTGGGCCAACACTGAAGATCTGGTTGTGACATTAGACATTCCTTTTAAACATGGTGGAAATCGAAACAATCTTACCATCCAGCTGATTTCTGTAAAGCTTGCAAAACAGTCCCCTGTTCAAGAAAGAACACATCTTACATGTATGCTGCTATCCACCAGTAGCCCAGAGTAAATATACCCATGTGATGCTCTTCTGCTGTGATTGAAACCAAAGGTTCATGAAGGAGGGCAGTGTGGCCCTTCTCACTGGGGATAGAAGAAGCAGCATTTATAGCGCCAGGTTTTTCATCACTGGCAACAGAAAAGGGAAATATTTCGAGTGTATGTGGACTTGAGGTCAACTATTCTTAGGTCTGGATTGTATTTTTCCATATCGAGAGCAGGCTACTTCTGAGCTGGTATTTAAAAAATACATTGCGATATGCCAGACATATTTGAACCCCCACTCACAATATTAACAGTAGAAATAAAAAACAAAAAAACCAAATTAAAAATACATTTTATTCTCTTTTTATGCCGTGGGACCTGGCGGTCTCAGTGTTCCCATCACAAGTGCATGGTGAGATTTTAGAACTGGGAGCAACACACGGACAGTTGATTTTCAAAGACATTTTAAGTGGGGTTGCAGCTGCACATATCTGTAGCACACTCAACCCAAAAGGGAATGGCCGCACATTGGACATGTGATCATCTCCTTGTGGTAAATGTGTTGCATCCATAGGTGAGCATCTTTAACGTAGGTATAAGTGACCAGCTCCAAACACCCTGACTTATTAGGCTCATATGTGTCTATGGAAGCAGGGGACTCCAATGATCTCTTCTTGATCCGTTGATGATCCCTTAGATAATTCATCGATTTCTGCTTCCCAACCAGAACATGAAATACTGTTTCGCCTTGCATGCCACTCGTGTTTGTAGTGATCATATGTCCTCAGCTTGGTACTATAAATGCATATGGTTCCATCCGAGCTATGTGATCCCAGTTTTTTCCCAGTATTCTTGTTATGCGGTACATGTTTCTCTGTTTGATAAAAATGAAATTCAATAAAGAATTTGGAAGATAAAAAAAGATGGTGTTAATCATTCATTCATTGTGGTGTCTGCAAAAATGAGTAGACAATGTATTTCAAACGGTACAAATGGAAAGTACAAAATGAAACAAATGTCTAATTCTGAGCTCATTGTCTTTTGGAAGATTGCAGAAGGTCCATTATTTCCATGTTACCAAGAAAACATAAACTAGACTGTGCTTCTTCTAATTTAACAATGGGAGGCCCTGTTTTTATCAGTTTATAGTAGAGTGTTTTTGTCTCTATTCAATACTTTTCTTTTGTCATTCGCCTGGATAATCACTTTCCTTTGTAAGATAATCACAGGTAATTAACTTTCCAGCAGCTTTTGTCCTTTTAGGCTGTTAATTACCTGTCTGAGAATCTCATATCTCTCTGGCTTCTCGGATAAAGGCAGATGTAATCTGCACACAGTCAAAGGATGCTCAGGGTATTGTGGGGACTGATCTGGATTCACAATTGTTTTAAATGCATTTCTAATGTATGCAGATTCTCTTCAGCTTAACATCCTCCATTTGGGTCAGAGCAGTTCAGTTCTGTAGCACATCGGACGAGACAACCACCTACCAACACATCCCTTTCAGATGAAGTCTCACGCTTTGTGTATTCTTACTTGAGTAGGATGTTTAATTGACAATGGGCATAATGTGTGTAACAGCCAATGAATATTAATGTTTTTCAGTTGTTTACAGTTAAATCTGTCAGTAAATTCATTTGGTAACCGGAAAGGGAAAGTAACCTTACTGTTGAGCTCACTATGTGATTGCGTGAACGAATAGCTCGTCCACTCTCGATAGATGCGCACCTGTCGTTCATATTAAAATGCATCATCAAAATATCACTTCCAATAAATACTTCTTATGGTTTACGTATGACAAATGAGTGACAATGTTTCCAAAAGAAGAATCTAATGAAATTACATGATTACATTATTTTTTAAAGGCACACCTCCATTTATTCACACTGGGAGATGAATGTGCAGAAGAGGACATGTGTAACATTCATTTGCATGGTACCAGAATAGAAAAGAACAATGGGTCTCAGTACGAGTTTGGTAGAAAATTGATAGTAAATCCACCATCTTGCCACCAAAATCTGTACCATTACCGCAGCTCGTCCGGTGTTATTACCACACAATTATGAGTGGTGGTAGAATGGGGTAAATCCCAATGTTTGATATTCAAAGGACCACATGGGGTGTTTAGGTGCATTTACTGTGAGTGATAATTCTGTGTGATAAATCCACTGATTTTTGGTCTTAAAATTGAGGATTTATATCCATCATTACGCCAGAGGTAAATCCTCCACTTCACGGTCAAACTCGAAATTTAGCAGTGCAGAAAAAGGAGCGGTAGCTCCATAACTGCCACTAAAAGTAACTTTTTCCCACACCACTGAAATAAGTCAGGAAACAGGTCAGTCCAATTTCTGCGCTGGAATGGGATATGCCTATTGTCAGAGGGCAAGCAGGTGCTTTGCCTCACTAGTAAACTATTCAGGAGGCAGGATGGCAAATATTTAATCAACATACGCAAACGCTACCAACCGCTGAGTTACCACCGGTCCAAGTTAGCCAATCTCCTGTTCAAACAGCACCAGCTGACTAAAACAAATAGGAGAAATGATGTTCTCCACTAAGGGTGCAGAACTATGGAATACCCCCTTCCCCACAAAACGGGATCATCTTAAACTCAGAAGGTCACTGGAGGCTCTTCTTTTCCGCAGAGCCTCCCATTCAAATTTATGACCAACTCAGCCCAGGCTTTGTCACCATAGTCAGAACCTACATTCTTTTGTCAACCTCATTATTGAAATGCAACTAGCCATATTGCTGGGAATGGTAATCTTCACCAATGTGTCCTCCTCTCCCTCCAACCTTTTTACATGTATGTGCTTTAAAGTAATGTGAATATGCAATTAACATGTCACAATAAACCAAATAAATAAATAATACAGAGGATGCATTGGGTTTTTTGAGGGATAGTGGTGTACCGGTAAAGCTTAGCAGCCAGCTCATCAGATATACAGCAGCCAAGGGGGGACTGAGCTCAATCATGCTTAACTACATGCAGGCACACATACATGCTCTAAGACATGCACAAATGCAATGGATCAGACGCAAGTTTTTGTTGTCATCCATTAGGCATTGGTGGTCAGTCTACCTCTCTTTGGACTGGACGGTCCCTTCACCTCCCCAATAAGGGGACTGGTAAAGAAAAACATGTGAAAGCGCAGTGAGCGAGAGCAGTTGCCCACAGAAACTGCAATGTGCCTAGCTGAAAGGACAGACACAGCTGATTGTAATTGTGCTGCGAAGGCATGTCTACATGGACTACAAAAATGTACACACCACTTGGAGCACAGGGAGAGCGGAGCGAGCTAGAGCAGTTGCCCACAGAGCCTGCTGTGGGCATGGCTGTGAGGGGAGACAGAGCTGATAGTAATTTTGCTGGTAAGGCATGTATACATGGATTACAAAAATCTACACACCGGGTGGAGCGCAGTGAGAGTGGAGAGAGGGAGAGCAGTTGCCCGCAGAGTCTGCCGTGTCCCTGGCTGTGAGGAGAGAAACTGCTTATTGTAAATTTTGTGGGAAGGCATGTCTACCTGGACTACACATATCTACACACCATGAGGAGCACAGTGAGAATGGAGCGAGCGAGAGCAGTTGCTCACAGAGACTGCTGCGTGCATGGCTGTGAGGGGAGACAGAGCTGACTGTAATTTTGCTGGGAAGGCATGTCTACATGGATTACAAAAATCTACACACCGGGTGGAGCGCAGTGAGAGTGGAGTGAGGGAGAGCAGTTGCCTGCAGAGGCTGCCATGTGCCTGGCTTTGAGGAGAGAAACAGCTGATTGTAATTTTTGTGGGAAGGCGTGTCTACCTGGACTACAAAAATCTGCACACTGAGCGGAGCGCAGTGAAAGCAGAGCACACGAGAGCAGTTGCCTGCAGGTAACCACAGTTTGACGTGAGACATTGGAGTAAGCAGAAGGGAATCGACGGAGTCAAACGGGCTAAAGCGGGCACTTCAATACATAACAGGGCCGGCGAGTGAACCGTGTGTAATCAGAGAATGGTGCTGTACTGCCCCATGGTGTGAATTTAAATTGTAATTTATTTTACAAATTGATAAGAAATTCAAAACGGCGTTATGACTCCCATACTGAGAAGCAAAATAAAACCATTGGAAGGGGAAACAGTGTCAGTGGACAAAACTATTCACACGAGTTGTGTGCTTGGCCCAACAAAATAAAAACGAATCCCTGGCCAAAGTGGACTTGGGGACAGAAAATTTAATTGACCAAGAGGCGAACCCATCCATTTTTGTCTCAGGAATCCAGGTATCGTCACACCCATTCTGGTTGGAAAGCTGAAGCAGGGGAAAATTGTTACCCCAAAAAGTACTGAGTTCTTCAATAAACCAAGTACACTGACAAGGCGGAATGGAGAAATAATATGGATGATACCATGGTGGTAAATACACAGCTGGTATCTGGCCATGGGAGGCTTGGTTCAATTATTAAACGACAATACATTCACTTCTGTAAATGAAATAAGAGAAATACAAACTGCCAGTGGTGGGGTAGAGAATGGAATGCCACCACTGATGACTTACCCAAGATTAGTACAGATGTACGCTGAGAAATCACAGCTGAACGAGCTGAACAAGAAGTGGATGATGAAGGCGTTCAAGTGCAAGATCTAAGGACGGCCCTTTGTGCCTCGCCGGTGCTATATCAAGGCTCTTTGGGTGAAGACAAAAATTCAACCTCATCCTCTGGTGATTCCATGCAAGCGACAATTTCACAACTCACTCAACCTATCCCTACTCAAAACAACGTAATCATTCATCCCGGCCAGATGGAGCTAGCTTTGACGATGTTTATTAAACTGTATGATTCATTGAACCACAAAATTGACGCAGAGGTGAACTTACTGACAAAACTAAACACCAAAATGGCATTTATTGAAAGTTACATAATTGCAACACAACAGAGGAACACGTATTTAATCACCATTACTGAACGAGAGAGATTTAAAGCGTGGACAGGTGCGAGGTTCAATACCACACCTGTTCCAAAACTAGGGAAAGACCATCAACTGGGTAGATATCATTCCAGGGAATGTTGCCCTTAAATGAAATGGAATGTCAATCCATGTTAATCCAATTAAATGAAGAGGAAGCTGTTGTAGTGGAAGGGGATTCACTCTCAATACATGAGACACATGGACAAATTCAGCCGGAAGAAAACCAAGCTAACCCTGCAGTGAAATGAACTGAACTAAATATTACAACAATAGAAGAAATTGAAGAACCAATAAAACACTCCTGGTTCCAGCCTAATAAAACAAAAAAAAAGAAAACCTAATCCAAAAACGAAGCCGCCCCTAGCAAATCTACAAACATAGGATTAAGGAAGCTCCTGTGAAACAACCTTGACCTTTATAAAGGACAGAATAAGGAACAATAGTAAGACCCAAATAGAGCTAAGAGCAAGTAACATCGAAACCTCCCAAATGGAGCCTATAATGATTCTTTCCACTTACATGGTACTTGAGATATCGATCTCTCCTAGGTCTTTGGAGGAACCCGTAAGGCTAGATCCACAGAGGATGCCTTCCATCCATCAGTCTCAAATCCACACTGACAAAGTCACCTCTGGTCGTAGAATGGATGACAAGGTCCAGAATTTGACAGGTCTTGTTCCGACCTTTTATACACTTAAACAGCAACAGGTTCATTTAACTCAATACAAGTTGAACAAAGCCCTTTAGTCACACTTAAAAGAGGGCCTGCATACAGACAGGTCAGTAAGAGACTGCTGCATTCTACTAGCAAAATTGCTGATTTGTAAAACTGCAGTCATATTAAATCGGGTGAATGTTTTGCACCTGTTTGACTCAATACCAGCCTTAAGACCGATTGAATGGCGAGGCTTAAGTCAAATAGAGTTTTGTAGTGACAATCACTTAGATATGATTTTTATGCATGTTTCTTTATCTTTGATTAGAGTGGTAATTTTAGAAAATTCTGCTTTGTTCGTACCTATGGTCTTTGACTTACTAGAAGTGAGTAGCAGAGAATTTATTGTTTGGAGACATTAGATCTCGAAGGAGGATGGAACAACCAAGCGATGAAAACATCTGCAAGAATACCCCTTAGAATAACCTGCTTGGTTGACAACCCCAAAGGGAGAAAAGTGCACGAGCAGGTATGTAAGGAGGGGAACCTGATTATTGGCATTGGGTGGTGAGTGCTTTGGCGGGGCAGTCTAATATCGAACTAGAAAAATCAAAGCAAGACTTTTTTTTTCAGGTGGGATCATGGAACACAAGAGTGTTTTTACACTAATTAAAGCCCTTGGAGAACGTTTTGTGAGTATGCAATCTAATTCTATGTCAACAGACCAGACTGTCAGTGGGCCTCATTACGAGGTATGCCGGTAGCCATGCCGCTATTGGTCGGCATGGCCGCCGGCAAAACCGCATCCGTGTATGTGTCCACGGAATGAGGACTTACCGGACCATTCCGAGTTCGGATGGCCCGGTAATTCCTCACTCGAGGACACGGACACGGTTCATCCCCATTCCCATTTCAGCCCCCATAGGGCTGAATGGGAATGGGAGAGGGAGTAAACAACGGGCCATTACGAGATGGCCCGTTGTTTGCTCCCTCTTCCCCTCGTGAGACCCGGTATGCACGCCTGTTTTTCCCAGGCGTGCTTAACGTGTCTCGCGAGGGGACCTCGTAATGTGGCAGAACGGGTTGAACGGCTCCGCAGCCTTTTACAGCGCCGTTTAACCCGTTCCACCAGGGTCGTAATGAGGCCCAGTGTCTCCAATAATGGATGGCTATACATGCCTATTGATTCTGGCTGTAAGAGGTACAAATGGAACACCAACATCGGATGTTTTCACTTTAGTGATAAACAGAATAGGCGTGATCGCTCAACCTTGGAAATCCCTGAACAAACTAATACAAGCAATAAAATTAACCTGGGATCCTAGGATCTTCCCAGGAATGCAAATAACTATTCTAATACATTTATATTGGCACGCCAAGGCTATAGATACTGCCACTTTCACCAATGAGGTTATGAATCTAATTGACAAAGCCCTTCCCACCACATACGAGACTTTGATCATTGTTGTGGTGATTTAAACATCACTTGTAAGGAACAGGATTGTCAATATGCCAGGCAATTATCTATAAAGGGCTGAAATAGAAAATGGGGTAATATATGGTGTAATATGTTGGAAATTAGAGGTCTACACACATGTTGAACGGAGCAGTGCGGGGGGGGGGGGTGGAAATATTCACTTCCAGTAACAAACAAGCATATGCAGCACAAATTAATATAGTCACCACTATTAATAGTGATCATAACATCATACACACCTGCTGGAATTTTATCCAAAATAGAGCCAACGGAGAAAGTATACAAACCTGTTATGGAAATTAATGGTGGTCGGATAGGATAAGATGGACAGAGAAAAAACTAGAAAAATACAACAACGCAATAGGGCACTGGTTGGATAGACAGGTCACACATCATCAAAGGCAAGAGGAGGAACATGCAGTGATCCTTGACCAATTCATGCCCAGCCACAATATTATAGCCAGATCCATCTATAAACATAGACATTGTTTTGATCTAAAAATACAAAAGAAAGAGAGAGTTAGGGCCATTAGGGGAGAAAAAAAGGAAGATGGGATTAGATACAGCAACCACAATAAGAAAGTTGAAACACACATTTACAATTACAAGCAGGCAACCCATGTTTGGTCATACCCTCTCTGACACAGGGAGACAAACCATATCCAATAAAGGGTCCAATATTAACCAAATCAGCCAGGCGCTGCCACCAAAGGGAGCAGAACACTCGAACTGCCAGGCCAGGTCACCTTTGCACAGAAACACAAGGAACCACAAACATGTTTCAGCCTTGTTGGGCCTAATCAGTGAGGTGCACCTTTGTTCCCTATGGCACAGTGAGCAAGGGCCCCATGTCATGCATACCTTCTCTCATACAGGGAGACAATCTATATTCAATAAAGTGATGGATGAAAGGTATTGAATGAATCTGAACCACTGGCACTGCTCTAGGCAACCTTCGACAGCACAGGTTTTTAGCCCTTCTGCGCCATTGCAAAAGAGGTCCAGCTATATGCAGATCAGTCAGCTATTGCCACCAATGGGAGCAGCCCATCATGAACTGCCAGGCCAGGTCCTCTCTGCACGGCAACACAAGGATTCCCAGACCTGTTTTAGCCTTGTTGGGCTTCATCAGTGAGGTGCATCTTGGTTCCATCTGGCAGAGCAAGCAAGGGATCCCATCTGGGCATAACTTCTCCCACAAGGGGAGACACACTTTAACTAAGAGTGTCCACTTTCCATAGTGCGATTCCAGACTCAGTGCATTTTATTGGCCTGGAATGTAATGTGACAGAGGCAAGCACTCCTCCTGCAAATTACGTTCTGAGGTATTTTAATGGCATTTTCTGGAGGAATCAGGGTGACAGAGCTTAAAGTCAGATAATCCACTTACCCCGTCTCTTTGCAGAAAATATGCCAGCATATGCGACCCATCTAAGTTTGGTGTGGGTGGAGGTGTTTTTAAATCCTGGCGGATTCTACCTGTGCCATACTCCCGTTTGATATAGTTGGTCTGGCTGGGGTTTTACTCTGGCCCTGCTGCGGACTTCATCTGCCCATGCAACGCCACCCAAGAATAGGCTTGGAGACTGCGGGATGTGTCAGGCACGTCTTTATTCCCTCACGAAGTCCCAATCATATTGAACCATTTGGGATTTCACGAAGCCAACCAACCGCATCACCATCTTCAAAGATGGCTGCTGTTTGATTTTATCATTCAACCTATATCCCAATCCTGCTGCTAGAAGCTGATTGTGTGCCCGTTTGTTCTTCTACCTATCTGGGAACGCCGGCAGACTGAAGCTGGCCCTCCCAACAAAGGCCCAACAATTAAGGCTCCTGTCCAAGCCTGTCCTAGCATGGAGGAGCTCTTAGACAATGTGCTTGGAGCACTGCCCCGATACCCACGGGTAACATCCTTGGTGAGTAGCCCATAAGACCAGCATACCAGTAACGGATCACAAGTAAGTCACCCTACGGAGTTGTTCACATGGGACAGCAGCAGCCACACAACTGTGAATGACAGCCCCCATATGATACTACAGCCAGTGCTGAGCCACGCACCACTAACACTTTTACCCGAACGAAAGTCAGAGCCCAAGACTCATGCCAACAATCCACAGGTCTATCGCACCTCAATACCGACTTAATCCACAAACCCGCCAAAACAATTGCAAGCGCTCTGCAAGCCTCTCTCACCCCCAGCTTTAGTTGCCTCGCACTACGCGGCCTGCACATTGACTCAGTCAATATGCTTAATGTTTAACTGCCTAAATGTTGCAACCCAACTCACCAATCAAGCTTACCTCATATATCTCAGTTCTACTGTAATTGGATTGCATCACAAAACTGGCAAATTGACTCAGACATAAATGTGTAAATGTGCTAACTATTCAGGCAACTGATTTTGACACATAAATATTAGTACCCTACAATTGCCTTGCACAGTGTGATTTGCAAAGTGAATATGTCATAAACTAAACCAAGCTATTGTAACTGCCTGTAATTGTGCCACTCTGTACAAATCGCTTACTGCCCGCACTTACTGCATATCAACTGCA
The DNA here is from genome assembly GCF_040938575.1 of Ambystoma mexicanum. Taxonomy (NCBI): domain Eukaryota; kingdom Metazoa; phylum Chordata; class Amphibia; order Caudata; family Ambystomatidae; genus Ambystoma; species Ambystoma mexicanum. The sequence goes on along the minus strand of NC_090933.1, from coordinate 857,715,852 downwards.
TTGTTTAAACTGCATTATTTAACATGAGTAAAAGTACATTAACTATCTTGCCGGCCCTACGAAGTCATCCTTCCATGAATTGCACTAAATGCACAGCTCTTTGCCTCACCAACCGACTGTACTAGTGACTAGTTTATAGTCTACTGAGCCTTAATGAAAATATAGTGGTCTTCATTGAATGAGCCCAATAGCCTTACAAGTACATGCATTTAATTATTCACACCTCTCTTCACTTGATCACCACATAAACTCGCTGCATAGTGCTAGTCAACATGATGAGCACTAAGCACAAATTGCCCAGCTAATCCATAGTTGCAGCCGTACCTACACCTGCTCCAACCTACACCAACGGCTTAAACCCCATCAATTGCTTTCACACCATAGCTGCCCCACCTTGCCTAAACCTATTAGCATGCACTCCTTCGCACTCGGACCCTATTCTAAACTCAATCTAACACAAACCCCTGCCCACAACTTGCGCATTATCACTCTCCGAATGTCGCCCAAACTCCCTTACTCCGGCACTGTCCCCCCGACTCGCTTCCTTCCATTAGCTCACACTCACTACCTCAGCATATCTTGGTGGAGAAGTATACTTACCCTTCCATCCAATAAGGAGGTGGAAACCACCCCGCGCCTGACCCTGCAACCTTAATCTAACCTTGGCCTACCTTGCCCGCTTTTAATAAGAAACAGCAGACTTGCTACTCAAACTAGGTTCACTAGGGTCCCAATTTCAACTACTATTCCCTCGACTAGCCGAAAGAACACACATGTTACCTACAGAACTACCAACCACACTACTAAAACTCCCAAACCCGACATTACTAGCTCTAACGCTAGGTTTTCACCAACTCCACCAGGAACCGCCCAACTTCGCAACTTAGCAAACTTGACACTTAAACATCAACATATATACCCAAGACAGGCGCCACATGCACCCACGTTTATAACATGAATTCCAAAGTAACTTGGATCCAGGGGGCCCTCATCAATTCTAAGTCTCTCCTTGCACATGCCCTAGACATCGCTGACATTATTATCACTAATAAACTTGACTTCGTTGCTAACACTGAATCTTGGCTCCACACAGCGGCAGGCCCCGCCCTATTGCTCGCTGTCACAGAAAACTACACCATCTTCGGGACTGATAGACATATGGCCAAAGGGGGGAGTAGTCTTTATTGCCAAGAACACGTTCAACATCAGGGAGATTCCTAATTTCACTTTCCATGCTGGCGAATTACTCTCCATCAAAATGGCCTTATCGCCTACGGCTATGTTGAACATTTATCTGATCTACAGAACTCCTGGCCCAATATCGCCATTTGAGGATGATGTAGCTCAACTCCTCTCGGCAAACACCAAACCTAGCTCTCAAACCTTACTACTGGGTGAGCTGCATTAATGATCCCAAGGATAACAACGCCCTAGCTATTGCCAACATCATCTCGGCATCAGTCTACACTCACCGGAATAAAAACCCCACACACATCAAAGGTGCATACTCGATTGGCTTGCTGACCTTAACTGCAATACTAACATAACTTCCATCTCCCAGTGCCCATGGTCAGACCATCACATCATCACAGTCAATATCTCAGAGAACCCGGGGACCTACATCCACCCACCTGTGGCACCAGCTGCCTTATCCAGAAATAAACAAAATATCACAGCAAACAATATCCTACCTTTGCTACACCCTATCACAGCACACCAAAACATAGGGACAAACGACCCTTCAGTCATGGTTGATTTACATAACTAAACCATGCTTGCAGCCATTGACAAAGTAGTTCACCTATCCATGTGCAAAGGTAAAGTAGTAACCTACCTCATTTCTTGGTACACTCCAAATATAAAAATCTTGCGTAGCTCCAAGAGAACAGCTGAGGCTAAATGGAAAACAATTACCGAATGAACGAAACAAAGTTCGCTCAGGAGTCCAAAAATCCTAAACAGACAGTCATCCAAACCAAAAGCTCAGCATACAATGAGGGAATACCTAATGCCAATTCAGGAACTAAGGAACTCTTTGCTATCCTGAGAGAACTTGAGTCGGCAGTGCCACCACTCGAAGTCTGCAACAACTTGGGTACCGGTATTCAAAAAGCCCTCATCGATAAAATAGGGCTTCTACAATCCAAAATTGAAACGGAAAAAAATGATATTAAACCTGCCCCACAACCTCAACTGACTGCAAATCACACCAGTCATAACGCAGCTGCACTATTTGTATTCACACCTGTCTCCAACTCAGAAGTTCTGAAAACATTTTCCAGTCTCAAACCATCAAGTTGCCAAGGGGACCAATGCCCAGCTGTGATCATCAAAGACTGTGCACTTGATCTGACTCCTTTCATCACAAGTCTAATCAACGCCTCCTTTGAAAATAGCAAGGTGCAAACTAATCTTAAAGAAGCGTGGGTCCTCCCTTTACTAAATAAAACCTAACTTAGACCCAAACATACCGACAAACTACTGAACCCATTACCACAATGACCTTCCTCCTCAAAATATTGGACAGAGTAGCGTAGCTCCAGAGCCAAAGCGACTTGGAAACTAACAACCTCCTTGGCATAAGCCAATCAGGCTTCTGCCCAAGACATGGGACAGAAACAGCATTACTGGACTTGAAAATTCAAATGGATGAGTTTAAAGACACAGGTAAATTAGCCCTCCTCCTCCTACTTGACCTTACCGCAGTGTTTGATCTAGTCAATCATAAAATACTCTTCAATCATCTAGCATCAGCGTCCCACTTCTCACCGAAAGCCATTCAATGGATACAATCTTTCCTTACGGACAGAACCATGAGAGTATTCTCACCTATTAAACCTGCACAGCCAACCCCAGTCATCTGCGGTGTACCACAAGGATCTTGTGTCTCTCCTACACTCTATAACATCTTTATGAAACCACTTTCTGACCACCTTGACGACATGGTTGTCACCTACTCTAACTATTCAAATGACACTCAAATCCTCATTCCTATCTCGAGCTCTCAATACATTGATTCTGCATCACTCAACGTAATTTATCAAACCATCCAGACGTGGATGGCCCATCACGGATTATGCTTGAATGATGAAAAAACAGAACTTCTCCTCCTAGAATCACAATATCACTTGAACAAACTTGACGACTCCTTCAAGGCCTTCGGTATAGATGGCATAACCATCAAGGTGTCGAAGGAAGTAAAAACTCTCTGCTTTTATCTGGATTCAGCCCTTTAACCAAACAAGTCAATGCCACAGCATCTGCAGCAGCTTACACATCTGAGCTTACTATTGCTTGCAGACCTTTTCTGTCACCTGACAGTTGCATCACGCTAGCCAGAGCCCGCATTTTGTCTTGACTCAACCATTGGAGCGCTCTTTATGCCAGCACCAAGAACCACAATATGTAAAAACTACAGGTGATTCAAAATAACACCCTTAGAGCAGCTCTAAACATCCCTAAAAAGACTCACATCTCCTTGACGAGAAGGAATTCCCATTGGCTACCTATCCAAGAGCGCATCCTCTTCAAAACACTCACCTTGATGCATAAATGTCTACATAAATCAGCCCCTAAATACCTGGCAGATTAATTAATTACCTTTCAATCCAACAGGCCTACGCGTTCAGCACACCTTCACCTGCTCTCCACCCCTCAATTTAAATTGCGGAAAGCCAGAGGCAGCAGCTTCCCAGTGGTAGCTGCCAGACACTGGAACACATTACCAGCCACAATAAGGTCAGAAGTTTCCTTCTGGACCTTCTGAAAAGACCTGAAAACTTGGCTCTTCTCACAGTAACTTCTAAAAAAAGTCTTGATCAGTAATCAGCAAGCTATCTAGAATTAGGACTACTGCAATGTCAGACGACTTTATAATCTAGCGTCTTGTAAATATATGTAAATATATGTCATTGTCTATGTGTATGCGCACCTATGTAACCATTGGGCCTCATTACGATTTGGCCGGTAAAAAAACAAATTACTGGCATGCCAGTGCAACCGTGTCTGTGTTGCACTGCTGCCAGAATCAACGGTTGATTCCGAGTCAGCGGGCACGTGCATACCGGCATGCCGGTAACGGCTGCACCGGCAAGCCAGTAAGGCCTTCCAAACCACGATAGCGGCATCATCCATGACACGGGCACCGGTATCCTAGATGCCATAAAGAACGGTACAGTTGATAACAATATCGTAAATACGGGCCCCGGAAGTGACGGTACCGTAAGCAACATCATTGCGCCAGAATGGGAAATGCTCCAGCGGGCATCTTTAAAAACACAATCCATTGCAATCCTCTGTCTACAGCAGATGGATTTTGAAACTGTGGACACTGTCATTAAGAACATGGCCAAGGCTCCCCGAAAAGGCGCAGTGCAGCAGCGAAAGCCATATTTTTCAGATGAGGAACTCAACATGCTGGCTGACACTCTGGTCCAGCATGCTGATGTTGTCCTCTGTGCAGACCTGCGCCATGCAGCACAAATAAGAAAAAAGAACATCTGGGAGGAGGTTGCGCAGAAGGTCTCTGCAGTGGGGACAATCCCACGCACAGTCAAAGACTGCAGGAAACGTCGGGACGATCTGCAGATGCACGTCCGCAACCTCCTGTCGGCAAACTGCAGCCAGGCACAGGCAACAGGTGGTGGAGCATCATCGCCTATAAAGCTGGCACGGTGGGAGGAAACCTGCAGCTCCGTAATAGATATGAGGCCATCGAAGGTGGTGGCTATTCCGAGATGGGATTCCATCATCGGCGGATGACGGTGAGTGACCCTTAGCGTAACACAAAAGTCACCACACACACCCAATACCCCAAGTACAATGGTGGAGTCCAAATGGCAAGTAGATGTGAGGAAATACATGGTCCATCACCTCCCACCTAAAGTCAGCCCCTACAAAAGTGCAACATCCCTGCCATGAAAAGACACAACTAACCCCACTGACACAAATCATATGAATCCCCATTTGCAAACACAAGCACCATCTGCATACACACACACACATAGACATCACTGCAAAGATACAGGCCTGACCACTGTGCCATCCCATTGCATGGTGCACACATCACCACTGCCGATTGCACACTTGACACACCCACCATGACCATGTTCAAAAGTCTAAACACCAATACAACAACGCACATTGTGCAAGCACATCAGACCCACATCTAGGCATCACATGGCACACAGCCCCTGAGGCATGGTCAGAACATGCAAGGCATGATACACCTATCGGCCGACCCAACAGACACCATGCCCATCATGGCTGGACCAGAAGGATGACCAAACACTGCCCCCCCCCCAACTCCTGAAAGCACCTTGGCCGCCCCTCCAACATGTACACGAGAATGCACAGGACTTAAAATGAAGTAGGGTCCATGTATGTAGGATGTACGTTGAACCATGACTGATGTCATGCCTCTCTACCCCCCACAGGCATGGAATCTGACAGCAAGGCGGAAGACACCACAACACCGACAAAGTCAGATGCACGCCTGAGCCTCAGCCATGACAACGCCTCCAGGCCCTCCACATCCAGGGCTGGGTATAAGCTAACCACCACTGCCAAGCCACAGCCCCCCAGCCAACAGGGCACACAGGCTGCAGAACCTTGCGAGCAGCCACTACCACCACCCCGGAAGGAGCGCCAGCAAGGCCTCACTGCAGCCATGAAGGCAACCAGGGCAAAAGGCACACCTGCCACAAATCTCCCCACCAAAAAAACAACAGCCCTACAGGTAACACCTCAGGTGGAGGAGGAGGGATCACCTGCGGCTAGTGATGTGGAGGGGCCACAGTTGACGTCCACCAGTGACCTTGCAGAGGCAGCACAATCTGTGCAACATAGCACAGAGGAGGTGGAAGAGGTGGAGGAGGTGGAGGAAGAGGACACTGCAGTCTACACCTTCCAAGAGGACATGACGGACACCCCAACCATGCCGGAAACCCCAACCATGCTGGAAAACCCACAGTTCTCACCTGAGCCTGGCTCCGGTGGTGAGGCCTCCGCGGATTACATGCCCGTACTACCATGCAGCCCCGCAACCGTGCAGCCACCACCACCTCCCGTGCAACCACCGGCTGCGCAATCCATCCGGGACTCGGAGGGCCAGTTAACTCGCATGCAGGAGCTGCAGCAGGCCATGCATGATGTGGTCAAACAATACTTGGCGGAACGGAATGCCACACGCCTTGCCATGCAAGAAAACACCAGGACAATAAGCCATGCAGTCTACTGTGTGGCCTGGCGTGTGCATGAGGGCATGTCAGAAATGACAAAGGCTGTCACCCAGTTGGTGGACACCATGGGCCAACACCATGCTGCAGAGGCCGACCCACAACCTCACCCATCGACCAGCTCAGCACCGGCGAGTTCGACCCAGATGAGTTTGGTGTGCAGGTCACTGCGCTGTCTGCGCCGGCTAAATGAACAAAACCCTCCACCTAAAAGGGGGCGTCAGTAGCCTGACACACCTTGAGGGTCGAGTTGAACTTGAAGTGGGTGCAGGGGCGTGGGTCTGTGTGGGTGTTGAGGGATGGGGGTTGGGAGGCGTGGGTGTGTGGGGGTGTTGGGGGTGGCGGGTGGGAGGCGTGGGTGTGTGGGGGTGTTGGGGTTGAGCGGTATGGTGTGGGGGACAGTTTTCACTGTACATAGTTATGATACACTAAATACACCTGGTGTGCATAAGATAAACACATGACTGGACATTGCTTTTTGGGTGTGTGTCAATTTTTTCTTAACAGTGCCCAGTGCTCACGAGTGCCTTGTGTTACCCAGTCCATCAAAGATATTGTGCAATCAAAGTTTGGCATACAACATGTCCTTCATTCACATTGTGCCGTGGACGATTTGCATCTTCTCCAACATCATCCTCCTCTTCTTCTGGTGGAATCTGGTCTGTGTCAGGGGGCAGGGGTACGTTGCGCCGGATGCACATGTTGTGCAGCATGGCACATGCCAACACTATCTTGCCCACCTTCTCAGGCCTGTATATGAGTGCCCGACCTGACCTGCTGATGCAGCGAAAACAGGCCTTCAACAGCCCAAAAGTCTGCTCAATCATGACACGAGTGCATGCATGTGCACGGTTGTAGTCCTCTTTGTGCCTGTTGACTGGTTACCTCATGGGGGTCAGGAGCCACGGCTTCAGGGGATACCCGGCATCACAGGAGCAATGGAAAGTGTATCCGTGAATATTGTTGTCATTCCTTGTGTGCAATGCCTGTACAGTGTTAATGGTCACATGCCACAGATTCATCATGACTGCACTTGACATTTCCTTATAGTAAGACTGAGGTAAGTGTACTTAGGGATGGTCCATGCTTGGGTGGTATGTGTGCCGTTCACGTCTTAGGGACCTTTCCATCAGGTACAGCACTCACACAAATGAGCTCATAATGACCATGATCTGCTGACATCTGATGGGTGTGTTGCATTCCAAATTTGTACTGTACATGTAGAGTGCATCATGACATATATGCCTGATGTGCTTCATGATACACAGTAGATTTCTAATCGTATTTCCGACTACTTGATGTCACCATGTAGTCCATCACTGGCTTCACCCATGTGAGCAAGGCCCAATGGCAATGGTGGTATGGTCCGCTAGTGACGGCAAACATTTCTGTGATGGGGCTGGGTGTGTACTGGCATGGTGGAGCTGAGGTATTGTGGATGGGTGCTGCCCCACTCGCTCATGTGTTAGTGGTGGTGACTGATCGGTGATTGCATTAGTTTCTTTGCTTGCACCATTGCAAATGTAAGTGTCCCTTAAGGTGCCTGGGCCGGTATAGTGGTCTGTGGTGTACCTGTGGGTGGGTGCAGTGACAGAGATTTCCATGTGTGGCAGTTGGATTTGCCCCAGGCATGGCTGCATTTCCAGCGATGGACTTTGCTCCACTCATGTATTTCAGGCATTGTGCCTGCAGGGTGGTGCATCGTGGTACCTATGGTTCATGACCTATGGTGTTCAAGGTTCATGTGCTAGGGTGGGTGCTGTGTATGTTGCTTACATCAATGCACACCTTTGTAGGCATGCCACAACTGCATCCATTGGATGTGTCAAACATTCTGTCGAGGTGATTGGGCTCACAATTTGCCACCAAGGTCGCTGTATCCCCCCCCCAGGCAACAGCCCTCAGACCACAGACAGCAGACAGGTTGCCTATGCTTGTGCCCCCCCCCAGGCAACACCCTGCATACCACAGCCAGCAGACAGGTTGCCTATGCTTGTGTTCCCCACCCCAGGCAACACCCCTCATACCCCAGCCAGCAGACAGGTTGCCTATGCTTGTGTTCCCACCCCCCAGGCAACACCCCTCATTACCCTGTTGTTGGACTTACCCAGCAGCCAGGTACATTATCCACTGCATCGTGCCATGTAGTGGAGAAGCGTGGAGGTGCGCAGCACCATGGCATCATGTGTGGATCCCGGGTATCTTGCATTGCAATGCGTAATCAATTGGCTTGCATCGCACACCATCTGGACATTCAGGGAATGGAAGTGCTTCCTGTTGCAGTACACTACCTCCTCGCCAAGCCGGACTACCAGCTCCACATGGGTGCAGTCGATGGCACTGATTACGTTTGGCATGCCTGCCAGTGCATAGAATGTGATTTGGAATGCATTCACCTCCTCCACAGTCCGTGGTAGATATATGTGGTCCTTTCAATGTTTCAGGAGGGCATGTAGCACCTGGTTGAGCACATAGGAGAAAAATGGTTGTGAGATGCCATGAGCTTCCCCATTGTGTGCTGGTAGGTGCCTGTGGCAAGGAAGTGCAGTACAGACACTACCTTCAGCAAGGGGGGAGACGCCTGTCCGGATGTTGATGAGGCTCACCAGGTCGTCATGGATGAGTTCCACTATTGTGCATATGGTGTCCCGGTCCAAGCGGTACAGGGTGTGGATCTGTGCAGGGGTTAGGTCAAATGGACTGGCCGTTAGGTGAGTGATTGGTGGCTTCCTGCGGGGTACAACTGCCTGTCCTGGTGGTCTGTTCTGGCTCTGTCTCACCCTCCTTCTCCAACTGTGCCTCTGCTGCATTCCCTGGTTCAATGCCTGCTAGAGTAGTAGCAGTGTAGGCATGTCCATCCTTCAGCCCCAGTATTGCAACTGTTAATGGTAGCATTTTAGGTTTGGAAGGGGTGTGTGGGTGTGCTCCTTTTGTGCTGTGCCAGATGCCATTGCCTCACCTGTGCTGATTGTGTGCACCTGTGGCAGGTTTGAACACAGCAGATTGCTATTAACGGCTGCCCCGCGATGCCAGTGTTAACGGCATCATGATACCCATTCTTATCAGCATCTGGATGCCGGTATGTGCATGTCCGTGGACCTCGTAATGGGCACTTCCTTACGGTAAGCCAGTGTTACTGGCACGGCTGCCGCGTGCCCACGCCCATTCCGGGATGGTGCTACCCAGTCAAAACGGGTCCCTGCTGATGCCGACAGCATCGCAGGTCGTAATGCAACGGTCCGGTAAACGATGCCGGAATTACCTTACCGGTATCGTTATTACCGGACCAGCAACCTTGCAATAAGGCCCATTGTGTTTTTTTACTGTGAACAGCGCCCAGCTGCCTTTGTGTAGGTTGCGCTTTACAAATTGCAAAATAAATAAATAGCTCATCCCTGAACTAACTCCTCCTTATCCGCCCACCCCACTCGGCGTGCCTTCCGGCAATTCCTCCCTCAACACGTGATGTAGGTCGTGGCTTCACTTAATAACATCACAACCCACACAATCAATCCCTCGGAATTCATTGGAATGCAGCCCATGATGCACCTACATGATGGCCTGCACTATCACTTCTCTTTAACTACCGGTGTAAAAAGTCCCAGATGCCTTATTATGCCCACTGGCGTAACAGGGGCCCCCGCAACCCTGCGGTGTGGGGGTGCCCCGGAGTGTGAAGGGCCCCACCAGCACATGTCCTGAGAGGGGGCCCCAGTAAAAAAAAAATCAAATAATTAAAATATTTTTTTCTAAGAAAAAAAAGTTTCTTTTGAAATTCACTCTGCATTTATAAAGAACATTTCTGTAACAGAAATCATTTCTTTATGAAGGCAGAGTGACTACAAAAAGAAACTTTCTTTTTTAAGTCCGAGGGCCCCCCTTCCCCATGACATGGAAGACCCTAGGCTGGAGGCCTCCATGTCATGGGGTGGGGGAGGAGCCCTATGCCTTCAAAAAGAAATAGTTTGTTTTTGAAGTCACTCAGCCATCGTAAAGAAATTATTTTGGTTATGGTTCGGTCCTTAACTGAAATAATTTCTTAATGAAGTTATAGTGACTTAAAAAAGAAACAATGGGGCTCATTCTGACCATGCCGGTCTGGAAACAACGGTGCTGGTAAGCTTAGAGGCACTGTTGTTTCCGGACCGGCATATTACAGGTCTGCCTGGTGGGGCTGCTGTGCCCGACAGGTCTGACCTTGCCAGGCACAGCAGCCACGGTAGGCAGACCTGTCACAGAAGCAACGGTCCATTAACAATGGTGCAGGTGCTTACGTGTCCCCATTCCCGTGGAGTCTGGGGATTAACGAAATGACCGGCACCCGATTTCCCAGCCGCCGGACTTGAAATAGCACAGTGGCACCGGGAAGTAAGGCGCTAGTAATTCTTTACGGGTCCGGCGGCAACCCGCCGGTAGCACCGGCACGGTTACCGCTGGACCCGTAATGAGCCCCAATTTCTTTTTGAAGTAATAGGGCTCCCCTCAACTCCATGACGTGTGCATGTGTGAGTCTATGGTGAAAGGGTGCACACTCAAATGTATAGCTGGCTGCCTGTGTGTGTATGGTGAAAGGGTGCACACTTAAATGTATGGGTGGCTGTGTGGGTGTGCCTGCATGGTGAAAGGGTGCACACTTAAATGTATAGGTGGCTGCCTGTGTGAGTGTATGGTGAAAGGGTGCACACTTAAATGTATGGATGACTGGGTGTGTATATGGTGAATGGTGTGTGTGCTTGTGTACAGGGGTACAACACAACCTTCATTTCGGGGGGGCTAACCCTTCAAATGTTGGGAGAGGCACTAACTTCACATGCAGTGGGGAGGGGGAAACTTATTTGTGTGGGCGCATCCAAATTATTTACACATTTTAATGAGACTATTATAGTGCAGATTCAATGTTACAAGCAGTTAGCTCTCTCCTATAAGTCGCCTGTTCCCTCTCTACCCTTCCAATCACTCCCCTGGCATGCAAGTACTAAACCCACATCACGATTTCAATTGCCTAAACAATGTGGCATTTGAATGCAGGTACTAACAGTGAAATGCTTTAAGTTGGTAATTGCTGGGTTCTTGTTAACAGCAAAAACCAGGTGCCGTTTAACATCTGTGTCCTGTTCGGTCCGGCAACTGCTCTAAAGGTTAGCCAGGTTGAGTCAATATAGCCCAAAATGTCAGGGGGGTAGTGCTGAAGCCCAGTCAACTCAATGGTGTTGCGCTACTACTTGTGTTTAATGCCTTGCTTACTCCTAGCCCTATTCCTCCTCGTCCCAGTACTTATGTATGAGGCAGTATGTGTGTGCACTCTGCCTCATACACAAGTACTGGGAAGAGGTAGAGGTACATGGAGGTAATGCCTGATTTAGCTATCTGTAATCTTCATCACTCCTAGTCCCACTGTTCCTCATCCCAGTACTTACCTATGAGACAAGGAACCTATACGTAAGCTCTGGGACAAGGAAGAGGGACGCAGAGGTAATTCTGGGCCAAGGAGCTGATTGTGGAGGTTGGGGTAGTGGGTGGGAGGGAGAGCGGATGGGTGGGAGGGCAGGATTGTGTGATAAATCATAATGGTTGTCCATATCCAGGCTAAGCAGGCATTATATGTGGTATTAGTGGCTAGAGAGGCATTTTGATGCAGCCAGTCTACTCATTCCTCAGTTTGGTATGACTTTATTTTAACTGGACATTTCTGATAAAGCAGTTCTGCTAACTTTAATTACCTGGCTAGATTGGCATTTGGGTGCTGCCAGTCTAGCCATTTCTTATTGCGGCATTGTATATTTTTCTGGGCATCTGTGATAAAATGATATGATGTGATTCAAGTCATTTATAACGCATCTGTACACAAGTGTACATAAGGGAGGGATGATAGAGGGAGGACAAGACAAACGATCTCACTAAGCCTTGTGTCATTGCGAGAACGAGAAGTGCAAGGGAAAAGGGAGGGGGGTGGAGTGCAAGTGAGAGGGGAGAGGAAAACAGGGCAGCAATGCTCTGAGTAAATGCAGCCAGTGCAGAGCAGCTATTTGGTAGTGCAAGGAGAACAAGGGACTGCAGGGTTACAGTTACAGCCCCTAAGTGCATGGTTGGCCCGGAGGCAGTAGAAGGGTGACCAATCAAGAAAGAGCCTGGACTCAGAGAGACTCTGAGGGTACCCAAGCAGCCAGTGGGTACAGCAGACAGGTAGGTCAGCAGGGGGGGAGAGAGAGCGAAAGCAGCGGAGAAGAGGAACGTTTTTAGCTGCTTCCGAAACTTCAGGTTGTCCGCCTCAAGTTTGAGAGGGGCAGGGAGGCCATTCCAGAGGGAGGCACCAGCAGAGGAGAGAGGTCTACCCCCACTCTCTGCCTGGAGAAATGTCTAAGCCTTAGAGAGTTGGAGGTAGCTGAGTGAAGGGCTAGAGAAAGAAGGTATTTTGGAAGAGAGCATTGGATTTAGTGTGGGCACTGGCCCCAGAAAGCCTTGTGGGCAATGCAAAGGTTCTTGAACTTGATCTTTGCAGCCAGTGGAGAGATTTCAGGGCTGGAGAAATACAATCCCAGGGCTTGAGGCCAAGGCTAAGTCTTGCAGTCCTGTTCTGGATTATTTGCAGATGACGGAGACAAGAGGAAGACAGATTGAGAAAGTGGCTGTTGCAGTAGTCCAGCCTAGAGACAAGGAGCTTCTGGAGGACAGTGAGAAAGGGAAGAGTCCCTTTTAGGAGGAGCAGCTGGTAGTGGGACTTCTTGGTGATGTCCGAGATGTGAGGAGAGAAAGAGAGTGTGGTGTTGAAGATGACACCAAGGTTTTTTGCCTCGCAGGAAGGCAAAGGAAGAGGGCCCAAGGTGGTCTGCTATAGTGAGAGAGGAAACGCAGAGGCAAGGGTCCCAATGAGAAGGATCTCTGTCTTACTGGTATTAAGGCAGAGATCGTTGGAGGCGCACCAATCCTGAATCGTGGATAGACAGTCAGGAATGAGCAAGAAAGGAGAGGAGGCTGAGGGGAGCCTGAAGGAAAGCACAGTCATCCGCATAACACTGAAAGTTAGAGGAGAAGGTAGAGATCAGGGAGGCCAAAGTGGCCAAGTAGAGGTTGAAAAACCAGCGTGAGAGAATAGAGCCCTGGGGAATGTCACAGGTAGAGAGAAGTGGCAGAGAGAATGGGACCACGATGGACCTGGGAGCGGAGTGGCGGTCCAAGTGGAAGTAGGTCAGTCACTCTAGGGTCTGATCTGTGATGCCCAGGTTCTCAGTCGATTGATCAGGATGGCGACGTTGACCCTGTTGAAAGCAAAGGAAAGATGAAGGATGAGAACAGAAGGAATGGTGGAATCAAGGTTAGAGAGCAGCACGGGTGTTAAGGAGAGCTGTTTCCAAGCCTCTGGCAGCTCTGAAGCCAGACTGATGGTCATGGAGACAACCAACAGATTCAGTGTGGAGAATAAACTGGGAGATGGCAAGCTTTTCCAAGAGTTTGCTCAGGAAAGGGGTGATGGAGATTGAGCGATAGTTTTCCAGGCAGGTAGGATCAGCAGACGGCTTCTTGAGGAGTGGGTGCACAAGGGAGTGCTTAAAGGGAGAGGGGAACATTGCAGTGGCGAAAGAGTGATTACAGAAATCGGCCAAGGCTGGAGCGAGGGTGTCAATATGGGCTTTGATGGTTCTGGAGGAGCAGCGGAGCACCTGTGTGGACGACACTTTCATAGATCGGACTTGTCTAGAAACCTCGTCAGGTGTTGTCAGAGAGAAAGAGGAAAAAGGAGGAGGAGAGGTAGAGATGGCCAAAAGGGGCCGAGAGAGGAAGAGGACATAGAGGACAGGATGTCCTCAGATTTAGCAGAGAAATTGGAGGCCAGAGCTGTACAGAGGGCCTGGGAGGGAACAGGAGAGGTATAGACCACAACAGGATTGACCAGTTCCTTGCAGATTTTAAAGAGTTTGGCTGTGTTGTTCGAGGCCGCGGAGACACATACTTTAATGTGTGCTCTCTTCTTGATGAGTGTTATTGCTTTGACTGGCATTTTGCTGCAACCAGTCTAGGTATGTCTAAATGTGGCCTGGCATGCTTTACTATAATGTTATTAGGTGTTTACACTGGTCTACATTGTGCAGCCAGTTGGACATGTTTTCATTGTGGCATGGCATTCTTAATAGCAAAGCATTAATGTTCCTGTGCACTGTTGGTGACTTGCATGTATTGGATTGTGTTACCCTACAAAACAATTGCAAACACTCTGGCTTTATAGCCAATTTATCTCAGAAAGTGTGCTGTATATTGCATTAAAACACATATTTATATCTTTTTCCTAGTGCAATGTGCGGCATACCCCTTCAGCAGCACGTTCATGCATATTGCGGAAGCGTGACAATCTAGGCCGGCCCAGATTGTGGCGCCACCCGTGATTTGTTGCCGAGTTGGGGGGCCCCCTCAGCATGGCTCGCAGGGGGGCCCCCACATTTTGTGTTACGCCACTGATTATGCCCCTAACTAAAATCAATCCAAATTACACAATACATGACTGCCTTTGCAGTCATTTAAACTGAGGAAGTAGGAAGCTTTATGCTCGCGATACTTTCAATAAGACCTTAGATCATAAAAGGCCGTATACACTTCACGGATGACACGTTGCATGAAAAGTGCAGTTTCTCTTGTTCCAGCAGCAAAGTAGGAGCTTGTCATCTGTTACTGAAGAAGAAAGGATGCCAAATTGAAAGTTTGTGCACACATTTATTTCCCTCCTAATTAATAGCCTCTCTGCGTGTCAGGTTTCACTATACCACCCCACAGCAGAGGTCGGTAATGCCCGTCGAAAACATTTCAGGGTGCGTTCTGTCACATGAATAGTTCTTAGATCATTGTTTTATCTATTTTTTGCAGTGCAAAGCGTTGCCATATGGCACCTCTGAAGAGTCAGCTGGCTGGACGGGCATGCATTGGACAAGGTCCCAAAACTCTTGGAAAGGAATGCCTTCCGGTTGCCAGAACGTGGCCTTTGTTAATCGTGTAACTATTACTCCGCAGTAACCAATTCATCAGTGTTAATTATAAACAATGTTTAATTGCTTCCGTAAAACCTCATTACACTGACACTGAATGCCAATTTCGGTGCTTCAACTCATGAAAGTACTGAACAGAGGGTTGACGAATTCCATGTATCGTTATGAAGAAGGGTAATTTATAGGGTCGAATAAAATAAATGTGTTTCAAAATGCCAACTGAAACTGCCAATAAGATCGTGTTGGCAATATCTGCCCATTGGCTCACAGTGGAAAGACGTTTAGGCCGGATTAACTCGCTGGGTGCTGCAAAACACTGTTTAATTGTGGCTGGTGGTAGAAAACGTGTGGCAGGTGTGCTTTTATTAATTTTATTCCTTAAACGTGTAGTCCATTTCTTCAACTTGTTTTTATTTTTTATTGTGTTATTTAAACTTGTAGTTGATGTGCCTTGCTCAGACAAGGCTTAAAGCTCCAGGTGCCCACAGTCTATGAATCAGACGTGAACTCTATTTTCACCTGAAAGAGTTTCCAGACATTTTCCTGTGTGACTCCAATATGTGCTCCTCACGTAAAATACAGGGGACTGCCTCTCCGTTTTTTTTTCTTTTTCTCCCTAACCCTTTTACTAATTCCTGATTTTCTTTGATCAATGGACAGGAGAGCAAATAAACCAAATGATAAGAGTGTCTATTGACGCACATTTTGATTAGGTGCTATTATTATTTTTTTAATCAATTGCATGAATTATTTCAACTGGATGCTATAGTACCTTTGACTACAAAATGGTAATGGTTCTCTCTCTGAGGATTGTTCTTGTTGTTTTTTATCTGTGGCATTTCTTACTTTAGCTTATTCAATTGTTTTCAGGTTGACAGCCTTATATGTACTCTTCTCTGCCTCCAACTGATGTATTGGTTATGCTTATTTCCGCTACTTCTACATTAACTATTTGAGATTGTTTCAATCACTCTTTAACTGTGTCCGGCATTCATATTTAATTATTGTCACAGTTATTAATGTTTTCTTGATGTCTTTACCCAAATTGTTATAATATGTCCAACATTAAGCTAATATCATACATTTCTTTTTTAATCGATTTGGCCTTCTGCGTACTTCCTTCTTGGTATCTCAGATCTGTGACTAGATCATTTTTTTATTAGAATGAGGTGACCATATTAGGCTCTAAATTATTAGTCTTGGTGCCTTCAGCCTTGATTAGCAGCCCCTTCTTTTTCTGTTGTAGTTTCTTGATCAGACATTGACATTTTAAAATAAAAGTGTACGAAAAGCCGATAGGTCTGGCTTTGTTGAATGCCACTTGCAGCCTGACAGGTTTACCTCCCTGAGCAAAACTATAGAAATAAAAAAGGAGTAGAAGGAACTAAAAAATGAAAAACCAATTCAGGTAACAAAATCAAAATTGGAGGAAAACAGGTGGAGGTAGACAGGGGCGGGGGGGCGGGGGTTGACTGTGACGAGTTTAGGTATACATGTGGGATTATGCAGTGGAATTCCAGATGGAGTACAACAGAAAGAAGGCGTGCATCTGTTTTGTATATACATGTTTGGCTAGCATATGGTCGATTGTGCCATATGCTCAGAGACAGCCTTGCAAATCTGGCTATTGCCAGTGTGTGCCAGATGCAACTAAGGTGATCTCACACTGTACTTATGTGCCAGATATACCAGTATATGACGATCAGCCTCCCATTGCCCATTGATGACACGTACAGGGCTGCTGAAAGGTTGTTAAGCCGCATTACACGAGAATAAGGAGTTAAATGAGTGCAGTGCAGTGAATTCCAACTCACTGCAGAAACCCATCAACATAATCTGCTAGGAACTAACATTAGTTTATTTTATGGCCATTTCTAATACAGTGATGTGTAACAGCATATCACCTCAGATCAAGAGGCAGGAGTGATAACTGATGCATGAGAGAGAGGAGATGAAAGAGGAGGTCAAGGAAATACTAGTATATTAGAACAGGAACAAATGAAGAGACATTAGCAGGAAAACTGGCCCGTGTGTGTTTAGATCACTTCAGAGATGGGGGAGCCCTATGTAGGATTCGGGTCTGTGCTTCAAATCTGTGATCTCTGATAGTTTGCTTTTGTACAGCTTGAATGAGGAGGGAATATTCTTTCAGCAGAAAGATGTAGACCAGTTTGGGATTCCACTAGTATGGGGGTTTCTGTTGATGAAGTGCAAAGTATCCTTAACTATCGTCCCCCAATTTCTGAATCGTGGATCGGGGAAATAACAGCGTTGTTGATAAATGTTCACTGGTCCCTGGGTGGTGGGTGGTAGCTGTTCATGGTTTGGGCATTATGGGAAGGAGACAGTCCACAGATATCCGCCACACGCTACTGACTGGTGGCATCTCCACTGTCTCTGGGGCAGTGAACTACTATTACATGGCCAGGGAAAGGGATTAAAGCCACTTTGATGTTAATCCCAGTGCAGAATCAATCATGAGAGCTCGATGTCAGTGAGTATAGCTTCACTTTTGCTATAGAGAAGATGTGCTACCCTGTATTTGGATGACATGACATTGATGGTGTGTATATAATGTGCCCCAATATTTGAGCAGTGATAATTGTTTTTGTTCACGCTTGTACTCCTACATCTTGAAATATAATAAAGTTATGCATTGACAATCGGAAAGACTCTTAATATGGGAAGCTTCCTTTAAAGTAAACTCCTCTCGTGTGCTTCTCAAGTAACTCTCGCCTGGAATGATGAGCATGAATATAAGATTCTTAGTGGACATGGGACTGCATGTATGTGCTACATGCAGTTCGTGCTAGATAGAATGGCTCTGGGTGCATGGACATTTCCCGAAGGGCTGGCATGAGATGGCAGCAGAAGATGAGCAGGGAAATGCTCAGTAGAAGAACAGTCAAGAAGGTCATCTAGGTTCTCCAGTGGTCGAAGTGCATGAAAAGACGTCGTGGAACTATGTTCCCTGCTGGCCTGCCCCGCTCGCCACAAACCCCATCACCACGCCCCCTCCCACGCACAGTATAAATCCCCAAACAAATGTGTGTTCTGTTTAAGGGAACATTCAGAGCCATGCACTGAAGTGCAACTTTTAACTTCTTCCTGCACTTTTCTTTTCAAACAAAATCATTGAGGAAGGGTTTCTTTTTAAAATAAAAATATAGGGACTGTAAAACTTAATTTTAAAAAGTAGAGGAGCATCGCTCCCAACCGCTCCCGCCCACTTTCTCTCGGGAAGTGATGTTCATTGAAGGTCCAACACCGAAGAGACAAATGGTAACTCGGATGTCCCACGGAAGTCTCTTGCCCTTGACTGTGGTCACGAGTCATGTCACCACACCTACAGGTCTGCTGGCCTTTCCAATGCAGACTCAGCAAATAGAACAAGCAGACTGATTTTTGTTATTGTTGGCCGCACGCGGGTCAAGAGGGGGAGGGGAGCTACTAAGCTGAGAACCATCATCAAGATGACGCGGGAATCCTAAGAAGAGACTGCTGGAGACTAGTGGACCTACGGCACTACAGGGAGCATGCAAAGAAGTGAAGAAATATAAATTAGTAGTGGATAGGTGAAGATACTCTAATACTGAAAAGAGAAATGCAGAGTATCTGGGTTCATGTTGTAACATGAAGCCCAAGGTTTTATGAACATTGTGAGAGCTACTTTGCTACATGATGGGACCACACGTCCAATACCCGATCAAGTAATGAACATGATGAGAAATCAAATGTTGCATGATGTCACATAAAGTCAAATACCCAAACAAATCTAAAAAACACTGTGGTTTATTATGTGTTCCAGGGAGGGACAGGAAATCTAATACCTAACCAGGTTTGAAAATCATCATTTTTTTTTTAAAAATGTATTAAGTGTATTTGGTTTATTACAAATCTTTCACAAATTTGACAAATTTAACAAATAGATCTTAAGTAAAAAAGAGAAACAGAAAGAAGAAGAAATCAAGGAAAAGAATAGAATAACAAGGAGAAAGCCAAGATAAAACAGCTGTTTAAAACAGCATATTTAAAAGCAACATTTTTTAGCTAAATTAACCATAAAAACATAAAAACATTATATCTCTTTAGCTGTGTCATCTTCGCTGTGATGGTCCAGCATTTTAAGGGTTTGTTCTAAGAATTTGACTGTTGCAAAGTTTATTCTTGGAGTTCGACAGTCATATATTAAACTCCACCATTTCTCAGAGTCTAGACCACATAGATCTACGATGTTGCTGTTCATGTACAGATTTTGGAGATCTCTTAGCTTTTTACAGAATAGCACCAAGTGGCTAAGCGACTCATCACTTCTTTTGCATAATCTGCACTTTGTACAAATCTTTTCCTTGGTGTATCTTGCCTTCGTTGTTTTATTTTGAAGAACATTCAGTCTGAATCGTAGTAATAGATCTCTTTGTTTACAATTTGGAAATGTTCTCAAATAATCTGGTATAATAGACAGCACACCACAATTTGCTTTTAGGAGTGTGTGGGTTTTTGACAATGCTCTTTTTGTTTCGGTTTTAGACCAATCCTCTGCCCATAGCATTAATTTAACGGCTTTTGGGTTCTCAGCCAAGATTTGTTTCTCTAGACCTGCCTCTTCTAAAATTCGATCATTTTCTCTTTGCCATTCATCCACTACCTTTTCTGTGAAGTTGTTATTTTCACAAAATATTTCAAATTGGGGTGGCATCAAGTTGCTCATTGTTTTTCTGTATAGTATCATCTTGTTATAGCGTATACATACCAGTAGAGCAGTCAGGCCGTGTTCGTGTCGAATGACCGACATTGGTGTAGCTTTCGGTATAGGTAGGATACTTTTCCAGAATAGCCCTTCCAAGGCATTCCAGAAATTCTCTGGAATATTCGCACAAGTTTCTCCACCATACGTTAATGTTGGTATAACTTTAAGTCTGTAGGATGTTATTACAGGCCTAAGGGGAAATTTCCCATATCTTTTGTTGATGATATAAGCTTGCGCTATTAGTTGTTTTGTTTTTGTCTTTAGCATCCTTTTCCAGGACTCTTCATTTTTTATCCCACTTAGTTGGATACCCATGTATCTCATTTCGCTACATGGCTTAATTTGCATTTTATTCACAGTCAATTCCTCGTTCTTGCCTTTTTTCCATCTTTTGTCGCCAAATATCAGTATTTCTGTCTTTTCTGCATTTATTTCTAGATCCTTTTTTTCTATATATTTTTCGACCTGATTCAGAGCTCTTTGCAAACCAACTTGTGTGTGGTCTAGTATAATCAGGTCATCTGCATATAGTAGATGGTTGAACGGTCTGCCATTTATTCTTGGTGGAAAGGTCCTACTGTTTTTTAGGCAGTATTGCAGATCTTCGATGTAGAAGCAGAAAAGGGTGGCGGCTAGCGGGCAGCCTTGTTTGAGGCCTTTTGTTGTTTTGATTTCTTTTGGTAGGGTACCGCCTTGATCTATTTTAACTCTTATTGAGGTTTTGGCGTACAGTTCTTTGATTGCTTTCAAGAGGTCTGCAGGGCATCCTTTAGAAGCTAATTTTTCCCAAAGCTGTGTTCTGTTTACACTATCAAAAGCTTTGCGTAAGTCAATACTGGCTATGTATAATTTTTGTTTATTTGTGAATGCTCTTTTTTTCATCAATCCTAATATTAGGAGATTTAAGCTGCACCCTACATTTTCAACAAAGCCAGCCTGTCGTTTGTCGTAGATGTTTGAGTCTTTGATCCACTTTTTCAGTCGTATTAGCAAGAGTGTGGCAAAGATTTTTCCAACACAATCTAACAACGCAATCGGTCGGTAATTTTTTGGTTCCATACTATTTCCTTTCTTGAAAATAGGAACAACGATGGCCGACTTCCATGATTTTGGGATTTGTCCCAGTGTGATGATTCTCTTGAATAATCTTTCGCAAAAAGTTGCCCATTTATCTGGATCTTCTTTTAGGACCGCATTCGATAAACCATCTGGCCCTGGAGCTCTTGATGAGCTTGCTTTTAGAATTAGTATTGTTATATCTTCTTTATCAAAGATAATATTCCAAGGTCCAGCTTCATTTTCTTTTTTGTCACTTTGGAGATCTGCATTTTCTGTATCATTAAACAACTTTGTAAAATGTTCCATCCAGCTAAGTTCTGGAATGGGATTTATAATAGCTGGTGCTGATTGTTTCTTATTTAGCAAATCCCATAGTGTTCTGCTGTTTGTATTATCTATGGCTTTCTGCATGACTTCAGCATCCTGTTGTAACAGTTGTATTTTATATGCTTTCTGACAATTTTTGTATTTTTGTTTTCTTTTCTGAATAAGTTCTTTCGTTTCCTTGGTATTTTCTATTTTAAGTGCATATAGATCTTTTCTCAATTGTTTCTTTTGTGTCATCACCTCTGGGTCGTACACATGTAATTTTTTTTACTTTTGTTTTCATGTGTTTTCCTGCGCTTTGTTTAAAAGTCTGTAGAGACATGTCATATTCTGCAGACTTTATTTCTTTAGCTTGCCACTTGTCCAGATTTTGCAAAACAGTGTCAAAGTCAATTTTTTTCAGCCTTCAACGGATTAATCCAGTTTCCAGCTCAATTTTGGTGTCCCATACTGGATTCTGTCTTGGCTTCCAGTGTGAGATCACGGCGATAATTGGGTCATGATCACTGTGGATTGATGGTATTACTCGGAAATTCAGGACTTTCGCTAACAGTTGTTCAGAGACAAACATGTAGTCCAGTATATTACTCAGTTTGCCATTAGACCAGTTGTTAATGGGAGGGATGTCCCCCTTCATATTTCCATTTAATCTGTGTAGTCTCCTTGTTTCCATTTCGTCACTCCACATTTGCCCACGTTTGCATTTTTGGCCATTTTTTTGATTTGTTTCATTTTGTGTTGATCTCTTTGCCTCAAAACAGTTTGCATTAAGATCTCCACAGATACGGATGTTCAATTCTTGATACACTTCTCTATTGTGGTCCAAACATTCCATTATTTGGTCTATGAAATATTCACTTTCGTTTTTTAGAGTATTCCAATATGTATTCAATACTAATAACGTTTGTGTAGGCCTTGGAATTTCAGACTGCAATTGCACTATTGTTGCCTGTAAGTACGAGTTTATATTTGTGGATTTAAGCCCCGTTATTCCAGAACCATTTTTGATTAAGGTTAATAGGCCTGCAGATGGTCTTCCAAGCAAGTGTCCTTTTGCCTGATTACATAACACAGTGTATCCATCCTTTATAGGTGCAATTTTCAGCCATGATTCTTGTATGCATATTATTTCTAAGTTATTTAAAGTTGGTTTGAAATCATTAAAGAGATGACGGAAACCTCTGGTATTCCAGCTTCCTTATCATTATGAGAAGTCCTTTGTTGCATAGGTGCGCCCACAGCCCATAATAAACAGCTCTATGAGAGAGTGAACCATTATAATTTGCTAACATATTCAATGGACTCATTGGTAGCATTTTCTACACAAGACTGAGAGAGATGTTGTCATTCAAAATACCTGAAAGACTGAAAGAACAATTCAACCATGTGTTCCAAGTATATGTTCAGATTAAGAAATCATTTGACTTAGTGGTTGACAGTCTGGGAGAGAGTGAGCAAAAATATTTGTTTTAATGTTTGATTTTTTCAAAGACTGACATACAACTCCAGAATTTGCTTGAAGATTGTAGAAACCCTAACATGTCTTACAAGATTGTTTCAAAGATTAAAGAAGGAACTGGACTGTTGGTTACAAATTAATGAAAAATGGAGAATGGCTGCATTATCTAAAGTTTTTGTACTCTATTTGTATTTATTAAAATTCATAACGCTCTTTTTGCCAAAGGCGCTGAACAATAAAAGAATCAAAAATAAACAGTGCAATTAAATTGATATAAATGAGTAGAAATTACATCAGCAGAGAAAAGCAGAGAATTTTAGGAGGCTAAAGAGGAAAGAAGATAGAGCTTGAGATTAGTCTGGAAAATATGAAGAGATGAGGAGGAACAAAGTGAAAGAGGAGAAGCGTTCCAGTGTTTGGGAGCCAAATGAGAAAAAAGAACAGAAACAAGAACAGGCACAAGGGAACTTAGGAACAGTCAAGAGAAATAGATTCTGAGTTCGCAAGAGGTGCGATGGGACATAGAATGAGAGTAGGAAGGAAAGGTAAGGAGGGGCCAGGCCATGGGTGCATTTAAAGACAATTGAAAGAAAGTGATACAAGAGGCGGGATTCAAAATGAAGTAGTGAGAATGAAAGTTGGAAGATGTAATAGAGGCCCCGAGGGGTATAGAGAAAAGAAGGCGAACAGTAGTGTTATAAATAGAACCAAGAGGGAAGAGATGACAGGCAGGGAGACCGAGCAATAAAGATGAACAGTAGTCAATGCGGGAAAGGAAAAGGGGAAAAAGAAAAAAGTTTGGTAGCGTGAAAATAAAGATAGGCACTAGCACGACAAATGTTAAATGGAGCATAACGGCATGAGCGGGCAATAGAGGAAATATGGAGAAAGAAAGAGAGGAAAGGATGAAGGATAACAGCCAAATTGCTTGCTGAAAGTGAAAGGAAAGAGACCGGGGAGTGGATTTGGAGAAATAGTAGAAGAGGGAAAGTACAGAACCTCCTTTTTTGAGGGATTAGGATGTAGAAAATGAGAAGATATGCAGTTCTGGACAGCTAAAAGACAGTTTGAAACAGTGGAATACAAGACAGAATCAAAGGAAGAGAAAGAGAGAAAGATCTGGGTGTTATCAGCATAAGGAAGAAAGAAGAGATGGAAAGAAGCGATAAGAGCAAAGAGAGGAGCAGTATAGAGGGGAAAAATTAGAGGCTCAAATACTGAGCCTTGGAGAACACCATAAAGGGAGCGAGGAAGAAGAGTGTCCACCCCACTTTTCAGGCACAGCCGTAGTGCTGTTTACTACCCATTGTTGTTAGCAGGGGCAAAATGGTGCGAATACCGGGGAATCTAACAGCAGCGCCTGGCAAAAGCTTAAAATGTACAAACAAGCCAAAAATGGCTGAAGATAGGCCTTGTAAGACATTTTTATTACACCTGTAGCAGTCTGGGTGAATGGGCACTAACCGTTCCGCCAAACCTCTGATCCGGCGCAAATAGTGCCAGGGGGTTTGGCGGTAGGGCTAATAGCGCCGGCAGTAATAGCGCCGGCGTTACCGCCCAACTCGTGATGAGGCCCGTTGCCTCTTCATGCTGCTATTCAATCAATGCATTGTTCCAGCAGTAACATACGGTCTTGAGTTCCGCAATAATATTGATCCATGCAAAATTGAGCTCTTAGAGGGGACTTTTTTAAGAAGAATACTGAAAGTCCCTGATTACGTTCCAGTAAGCACAACACGACTAGAGTTGGGAGTAACTTCCCTTTATACCGTGTGGAAGATAAATTGGGGGATTTTGTACAATAAAAAATTAAACAATGAGATATTCCCATCTTTGAATTATTGGGAAGTGAATTGGATAAAAGGGAAGCTGGGAACCTGAAAGATTTTGGAATTAAATGTAACCCTTCTTTGTAGCCATTGAGTGGTCCCCAAATTGAGAAGACGACCGTACAACTGTGTGCAAATGCTTCTGCCGAAAGACAAAAGTATGGGACTTTGGTGATAGGTTGGAAGCCCTGACAAAATCCAAACTGATTCTTGATTTAAGAGCGAAATGTAACTGTACTTAAAGAAATTGTCGAGCTCCATAATTAGAAGAGACTTCGTGTTGCTCGGGTTGGACCTTCCATCAGTGATAGGATCTAGAACCACAATTCCATTTCTCCAAGACCCCGTCGATCATGTACATGTAAAAGTGAGCTAGAAACGGTGAGACATCGTCTTGTGTACTGCTCAATCACCGAAAATAAGAGAAAAACAATAGTGGGTAGGCTTGGCTTTTCCGTAGGACAAATGAAGACAGATTCAATATGGAGTAGATTAATCTTGGATTATGGCCATAATCAGTCTTTGGAAAGAAATAGCAAACATTTTAGAAGGAACCAGGCAAAGTGTTATAAGAGATGACCGGGCATAAAGATACACATAATAGTAGTTAACTAAGTAGTAGTAGTTAACTAAGAGATTGATGAACATATTAATAAAAAATGGGGTTAATGTACTGGTTTTTATTTTTTATTTTAATGGAAACTTGAATTGTAAGTTGTATATGGGCATGTATTGTATTGCATTGCTGACTCTATAGTGTGGAAAATGACTTGTTAACTAAAGCACACTTTAAAATAAAAATAAAAATAATAATTACACCAGTAGCGTGTTTACAACCCCAATTAAGACATTAACTCTCAGAGGACTGGCTTGAATAAACATTGTCAGGCACATTGAATGCAAAGCCGGACGATAAGGCTTGATTAAAGTGAAATCAAAGAGTTGCCATGAGGAGGTGTTTTGGGTGGACAGAGGCAGGAGTGGGTGGGAATGGCCGTAGGGTAATGGGTGTGCACAAAACCAAACAACACCTAAAGACTTGTTGTCATTCCTCCCTATCTGTACTCCAAAGCAATGGTTTCGGCGTATAGGTGTGGCAAGCGACACCTAATAGCCCAAACTAAAAACTGTAACTGCAGTCAGTGACATCTAAACCCAGATCGCTGACTTTGAAGGGCCATTACTTAGCAAGAATACCAAACAGGAGTTACAGTTTGTAGTCATACATTTAATATTTACCCTGCAACTGCATATATATAATTGCAGGTTAAGTATTCAATTCATACAGCTTTAAACTAGGAGGTCCATTTGGCCTTGTGGCTACGTGCTAGGGCTTGAAGATGGGATACCCGTGTTCAGGTAACAGTAAATGCAGTTACCATTGTTGTTTTTTAATGTATTTTAGGATTATATGCCGAAACATGCTGGCGCACTGATGGCTACAGCCAACAGGGTATACCGACAGTGGATACCGACAGGGGATCCACTGCAAACTAGCCATGCTGAAATGCACAGAGCAAAGGAAGCCACCCCAAAACGTCCTGCTTCATAGTATAGCATGGCAGCACATCAAATTTAGTGCAGCAGTGACACCGAGTGGCCAGCTATAGAACAGCATAGGAAGCATGTGGAAAGTAGTGCAGCAGTGACTTCTGGAGGCCAGTCATAGGACAGCATAGGATCATTCACAGGTAGGAATCACATGGGACAGCAGTGACACCTGGAGGCTAGTCAGAGATCATCTTTGGATGACACATGAGGTGTCACACTGGTCATCAGCAACAACTGGAGGCCAGTCATAGTATGGCATGTTATGACAAATGGAGAAGGAGCACATGGAAATATGTGCAGCAGTGCCGCCCTTTGACTAGGCATATAATGGCGATGAATTACATATGAGGAGCAGGTGGACAGTACTACAATACATTTTAAACGTTAAATATTAAAGGTATTTGTACCGCGCACTGTCACCAACGGAGTTGGTTCCCAGGTGCTCAGGCGGATCTGTAAACAAGAAGGCGGGGTGGATTAGTAAGGTGGAGAGGGAGTATCATAATGAGAAAGGTGGTGTCCTGTTGGCAGCTTCAGTTCGGTTAACACTGTGCCCTGAGCTTTGGTGCGAATATCGGATCGATGCCAGTCCTCGTGTGTTGTTGGTGTGGCTTATGTGTTGTTTGTTTGTTCTTGCAGTGTGTTGAAGTCGGTGCGGCTTGCTGTGCGAGAAGTGGTTGTGTGGGTTTTTGTGTGAATTAAGTATGCAGAAATTTTGAGTTTTTTGGATAGTGGGTTATATTTCTCGTAGCTGACCTTCGCAGTCTGGTTAGATGCTTAGATTTGAGAATCCTCTGTGGTGGTGGAGAGGCCTAGGTTTCATAATACATTACGTTCCACCATACAATGGCTAAATATGGCGGCTACACCTAGGTTTGAGAGTTCTGCATAGTGGGAGAGAGGGCTAGGCCTCATAATACATTGTGTTTCATCATACAATAGGCAAAGGCGGAGGCTACACCTAGATTGAGGGTCCTGCAGAGTGGATGCGAAGCAGGCTACTGTCCACAATTCTAACGAAGTGTGGCACTCGCTCACATTCACATATCTATCTTGATGCGACTCAAGGCAGCACCCACAATCATGTCCAGATGCAACGCGGGTCAATGTTGACAATTCTGTCTAAGTCTGGCACTTGCTAAAATTCACAATGCAGGCTATCATTCACACTTCTATCCAAGTGTGGCACTTGCTAACAATCACAGTTATGTCTGGATGAGGACACGGGTCAATGTTGACAATTCTGTCTAAGTCTGGCACTTGCTAAAATTCACAATGCAGGCTATCATTCACACTTCTATCCAAGTGTGGCATATGCTGACAATCACAGTTCTATCTGGATGAGACGCAGGGCAACATTTCGAATTCTGTGTAGATGCGACACGGGCTACCATTCACAATTCTGTCTAAGTGTGGCAGGCACAGAAGGTTTGGTATTGTTAAGGATTCCTATCAGGCGTCACACACCAAACCAGGACTCTTACCCTTAGCCTAGGATGTAGCCCACAATTAAAATACTTTTTCTTTATTTCTTAGAATTTGGATTGAGCTGGCACCCAACCCGTCTCACAAACCCTTTACCAATACCCTGGGTCACAATGGACCATGAACCAGGCCGGTGAGTGGAAATACAATATTTATTTATTTTAAACTCACACAATTTTAATATTGGGCAGCAATTACCAATGGGGTGATAATTACAAGGTAAAATGATGAAACACACTTAGTTGACCTTCTACTAAAACATATCGAATGCACAGATGAATGGGAGCAATTTTACTGTTTGGGTAGATAGCACCCAAGTTAAGATTTCCCCTTGCAATGCTCCCTCAAACCCCTATTAATCATATTTTGAGTGGATAGAAAGGAGTAGCAATTAAAATCCGACCTTCCCTCACGAAATGGGAGTCAAAATTGCAATTGCATAAATGACACTCAGAATAGGTAAATAATTAATTTACATGTGTGGTTGAATAAATGGGGTAAATATGAGTTCTAACCATGTCAGGAATGGAAGAACACTAGCAACTACAAGGCAAGGTATCAGCAAAGGGCATACAGTTCAAAAATCAACCTGGAAGTAAGAACACAGTGCAGACAAATCTCATGTTGGAAAATTGCATTTTTCTTCTTTTTACATGTTTAAATGTCAAAACGGTTTGAAAAATCGGAATGTGTTTTTTAGGCTGGGTGATATATACACACCACAGGGATTATAAGAAAGTGAAAGAGTGACTCTAGCTGAATAACTGGATGAGATTTTCAATGTGAAAGGAAATTCAGTTTTAATAATAAAAGCAGTTAACAGAGAAAATCGGTTAAAAAGGAAAGGTTTCACTTAAGTAGATTTAGTGGCTAGAATAGAAAACGCCACCCGTGAAGTAGAAAAGTTACGCTGCAGTTGTAACTCTTCACGCAGTGTGCCTCTTAGGGAGAATTAACTAATTTAATCAAACTAGAACTAAGGACTTACAAATGACAGAGATGAGTGGAAGAAATGCGCTAACACTAGAAAATCAAGGATCAGAATACACAGAGGATTAAACAAGTTATCAGGGTATAGAAGGGATTACTTAGAGAATGGAACCAAGACAAGGTATCAAATTGGGGTATACTATGTGTTGCTATGGGATGGGGAGATACTCACAATCATTGCTGGAGTTTGGGATTTGGGACAGGCAACCTGGGTTCTGGACTCAAAGGATCTGGTCACGGCACCAGGCGAGGCTCTCCTAGCAGAAAACAGCAGGGCCTGTCTTTTCCTGGCACAGCGGCATGCAGGTAGTGAGGCAAAAAGTCAGTCTGGTCACAGGATACTCTCAAAAAGAGTCCCACATCTTTTCCCCCTTTCTCCCTGAGTTAGTGGGATTTTGTTATGAGGTTTAGTTCTGAAGGGTGGTTCTGCCTAGATATGGTCAGCTATACTCTGGCCTGTTAGTGAATCTGGAATCTTGCAGGACGAATATGAAATATCTAGATACGCAGGAGCTGGAAAATTTGGAAGCGTGTGTGTCCTGTCTCCTGAGCTTCCCCCTTTTATAAGGTGGGTGACATCACAGGATTTACCATGGGGGCAGGCTTTGGCTGCACATGCCTCTAAACAACTGGATTGGTCAGGGTTTACTGTTACCGCCTTCCTGTCAGCAGGTTGGGTTTTAGAGAAATTACATCAGTTTTGTGCTATGGGTTTACTATGTCGAGGCCCTCCCACAGTTAATTTTGCCAAAAATCAGTTTTGACATGAATTGCACATTTTTACAGTTGTGGTGCTTTTGCAAATCATATAGACAAATTAAATAGTCATACATATTATTTAAAATAGTCTTTTGGGCCAGATGGGCTGGCATTTGTCTTCCAAATATTGTCATTGCTTTCCAGGCCACAACCAAATGTCAGTTTAGCCCTGTGATGCCTTGGAATTTGCCTTTGAAGCTCTCTAGTTTAATTTGAGTGGAGGGGCAACTTGAAATGTCTCACTTAAGTGTCCCAGAAATCTGTTATACCAGGCTCAAGCCCAGATACAAAGTTTGACAAGCATGTGAGATGCTTCCTCTTGGTCCATTCATAGTTTCCAAGGGGCTAGCCTTTTTGGGAGAAGGCAAATCCTGTTCCCAGAAAACAAATGTCCTTTGAAGCCAGGGCAGGAAATCTGTTCTGTGGCTTCAGCACAGTGAATGCATTTATTTATTTCCTTATTTTTTTCCCAAATCAGAAGCCAGTCTGTTGAAATAAAACATCCTATATATGTTTTTAAACAAAACCCCCCTCACATTTCTAGTCAAGGACAGAGCCTTAACTCAACAATTTACCTTTAAACAGACATTTTCCTATTTGCAAAAAGCAACCCTTTTTACACGTGGTAAAATTTCCTTTTGCTGTCACTTCCAATGCGGTTTTCTCTTCCATCTAGATTCTAAACATTATTTGCAGCCCTAGTCAATTTCTTATACACAGCAATCTGTTCAAGGCAAAGGTCCACTGACACTAACAGGAGCACAGAGAAAAAGGGCTTCTTATGGAGAGTTTAGCTGTGATATTTTGTTGCAAAGTAAAGCCTTTTTCCATACGGCTGAGTAAAGTTCCTTGTGATTTCACAGGTCTTGCTTAACACAGCCTATCATTCATTGAGAAATGCTTTCTTTTGATGGAGCACAACCTGAATATGGCTGGGCATAGCTGAGTCTCACTGGAACCAACTGTGTGCTGCTGAAACGGTGGAAAAAGGCATCAGGGCGCCATCATTTTAAATGCA
Organism: Ambystoma mexicanum; assembly: GCF_040938575.1. Classification (NCBI taxonomy): domain Eukaryota; kingdom Metazoa; phylum Chordata; class Amphibia; order Caudata; family Ambystomatidae; genus Ambystoma; species Ambystoma mexicanum. Next base: position 857,685,417 of record NC_090933.1, on the reverse strand, counting down.
AAATATTTCCTTTTTCAATGGGAAATTTTGAGCTAGCAGCAGAGCAGCACTGCTTTTCAATTCTTTTCTTTGGTGTACATAAGGAACACACTTGCAGCCTTCCTCTGTGTGTTCCATGTTCAATCTTGTCCCATATGTGCTTGGCAATGGCAGCACAGCCATTATTTTTGTAGCTGCAAAATGCAGTTTTCATGCGAGGCAATGGTGCTCAAAGGAGCCAGCGCAGCCATTCTGCTGGTACTGCTGAATTGCAGGTTGGTGATGGAGGGGAATTCTGCTTGGTGGGTAAATGTACCCCACAGAATACCTATATTTGAGAGTAGATTAATACAGACATCTGTAGGTCAGTCACAGAATGACAAAGGATGATGTCTTCTGTTTGTCCATTGCTCTGAAGCGTCTCGTTCTGTGGTAAGAGGGGGTGATGGGATGGAGGTAATAACCAAACGAAACCTCAGATATGTGAATGGTGAGTAGTCAGAGGGCCTATTACGTGGGATCCTACATGCAGCACACCAGAACATCTGTCCTTAATCCATGACGGTGAAGCAGCAATAAACACATTTTTTCAGTTACATTTCTCAATCAGACTGTGCCCACAGGAACAATAATTTGGACAGTGTGTGTGTGTGTGTGTGTGTGTGTGGGCACGCGCGTGCATGTGTATGGTGCATGTGTGTGCTTGTGTGTGTAAAAAGCCTTAGTCTGGTGAACACAGACACTGACAAGGAACTTCTCTTCTCCTAAATTATGAGGCACTTTCTTCCCAAAATGCGCCTTCCTTTCGAATAAGAGTGTCCTTTTCATGAACATTCTGGAAGATAGCACCAATGAGAAGGTCATGTTCAGGAATGTAGGCAGTGGGGAGTGGTCAAGCGATTACTCACTTACCCATATTCATTAGGCTGGGTGGGTGAGGGGCCTCTACCACTATACCACTTTGCAAACTCCTTTCTTAACAGCTTTGCCTGTCCGTGGTAAGTTGCAGGGATGTAGTTTTCTAGGTTATTGTAGCAAAGTGAGGCTTTAATGCGGCCATAGTGCAGCCTGGCTTCAGAACTGTATGTACAAGTAAAATGGTCTCAAAGATGAATGAGGGAGATAGCTCAATAGGTTGAGCACCTGATGCAAAAACTGGCTTGGGGCCTATACATAAGAGACACATACCCAATGTGCCCCATTCAGATTTTCATCTTTCAGAGGTCTAAAACTTGTACCACTCAATTAGATATTGATAACATCTAGCGCCAAGAGACCACTCACTTTTTGGTGAGGTCTAAGTAAATAATATCATAAGCATTTCTTTAGAGGGTGGGTCATCGTGTGCACATATACGTATGTATCCAAACTAACCTTGACTTAGGTGGATAAAGTGACATTTGAGCCTTACCAACGGGTCAGAAAGTCTCACAACCAGCAGTATGAGTTTTTAGGACGCAGCACACGCTGAGAGTCGGGCAAGCCCATGGAGAAATAGGGAGACTCGCAGAGGGGCTTCGGGTTTGGCATAAACGCTGCAGTAAAGTCCCATGATTTGGAAAGTACAAAAAACGGCACGTGCGCCTCTGATCAAACTGTGATAGCATAGCATTGCACGCAAAGCAGGCTGGATGGCTCAGTAGGTTGGGCATAGAATGTAGAGGTCCAAGTAAAACCTGCCAGCCACTACTGACTGAGTCATTCATACTTCTCATTTTCAAGGACGATCAGTTTCAGAGCCGAATAAAGTGATTCAATTGGAGTTTGTGATCTGTATGTTCCGGAACTCAGTGTAAGTGTGCGCGATATATTTGCTTGAGTGAAATTGCAACTTTCATTTAAGTATTGCCGCATTGTTTCATACTTGAGGAAGTGTATATGCACAGTGCAGTGCCTCACAGCATCCCGCTATATTTCCAACAGCAAGCGCTTTACTCACGGCCTACGAGACTAATGATTTCTTTTATTACTTTTATATTTAGGCAAAAGTCATTTGATTTGGCCAGGTACTGACCCACCTCATTGGGGTGATCACTAAGTGTTGGCTCTGTAAGACGTTTAGAATTTAAACGGGTGATTAATGGCTGGCTTTGCCTTACATTAAGGGTATCCAAGTTTATCACATATACTAGGGATACTCGCGGTCAAGTTTAATATGTTAAACTTATGGCATGGTGACTAGGCGAAACTACAGAACCCGAAACTTAGTCTGTAAACCTTATGGCATGCTGATCAGGTGGATTTGCATAATATTGTATACACTGTATATAAGTGAAAAACAGTACAGATAAGACAGTGGGCCTCATTACACGGATGGCGGTAAGGATTTACCGGTACCGGTAAAATACCGGTACCGGTAAATCCTTACCGCCTTACTACGAGGTCCTTTTGCAGGTTGGGGGATTTAACGCCTGCTTTTGCAGGCGTTAAAAACCAACCCGCAAAGGGACCCAGGGAGCTAATTACGGTACCGCAATTTGCGGTACCGTACTTAGCGCCTTCCCCATTCCCATTGAGCCCTATGGGGCAAAAATGGGAATGGGGAAGGGCAATGGTGGAAGGGGGAATTACCGCCCCGCCAACCTTGGAATGGGGCGGTAATTCCCCTTTCTGCCAAGGCGGTGCCAGTATTTTACCGGCATGAACCGTGGCGCTAATAGCACCATGGTTCTCCGCCATCCGTGTAATGAGGCCCATTGTGCCATGTGTTTTTCTGTCTGCAGATTTTCGCTACTGAAAAAGGTGAATAGATCCCCAAAGCGCGTAGATCACTACTGGCTGGCATTTAAATGTGTAAAAGAACACTGAATAAAGAACATTGGAAGATTCCAATGGAATTTGTCTCGAATTTATTTTTTTTTATTTAGTTTTGAATTTGGTCAAAGTAAAAATTAACTTTTGGGCGGATTTTTCAGCATTAAGGTGTGCAGGGATCGGGTTCTAGTCCATGTCAGTCTTACTGTCTCATTTTTAAAACAGTGTCACGCTCACCACCCATGGCCTGGCTCATGTGGCTCTTTCTACCTCAGCTCTGACCCACGTGACCCTCACTGCCTCCCCACCATGTCATCCCACGTGACTCCCGTAAACCCGTTCTGCCACAGTTTTGCTCTTACGGATGAGATCCCGTCCCTTTTCACTATCCCTGCCAGTTTCTGACCCATGCTGCTGAAGTTGTTCAAAAAGTGCTCGATGTATCCTCTGTTTGCGCGCGCTCGCACGCATGCACGCGCCCGCACACACACACCATTTGTTTCCTCATGGAGGAGCTTATTGCTAGCATCAAATATTCTCTTCGCACCAGTTGCATTCTTGTGACCCAGATGCAGCAAGCCCACTTTAATGCTAGATACTCTAGCTGCAGAAGAGCATCATTATTTTCCTCAGGGAAGAGCTCATTGGTAATATATAAAATGCATTGTTCACCAAACATAACTTTGTAAAGCGCTCTTAGATCATGCCAGTCAAAGTTTTCTTGTTCTCTGGATTCCTCATCTTTAGGTTGGTGGCCAGATCGGATTATGTATTTATTTATTTATATTTTCATTGATAAAGCGCACAACAGCCCGCAGGCATCACAGCGCTTTTACAGTGAGCTGTTGCTAGCATTTATGCATGGTTACAGTAGGCGTTAGATTCAAAACTTTTATACATGGTTACTGCATAATTTAGTACAGGCAGATACAAGTACCACGTATGGAGTGTGGTTAGTGGAAGAGCCAGGCGTTTAGGGCTTTCTGGAATGCCCGCTAGGAGGGTTCTGCTCTGAGGCTGGGAGGGAGGGAGTTCCATTGTTTGGCTGCAATTAATGGAAAGCTTGTTCCTCTGGCTTTGGCACGCCTGTCTTTGGGTGGTCTGAGGCGCTGGTCATAGAGTGCTCTTATGAGCCTGGATGAGCATGCTCTCGTGAACTTTTGGGAAAGATAGGTGGCGCTGAGTTGATGAGGCATTTGTGTGTGATGGCCACGGTTTTGAAAAGGACACACTCTTTGATGGGTAGCCAGTGGGCTTCTATCCTGGCGCCTGAAATGTGTTCTCTTTTGGGAATGCTGAGGGCAGCTTGTAGTGCATTGTTTTGAAGGACTTGCAATTTCTAGAAGTTTCTGGTGGAGGTGCCTTCAAAAATCGGATAAACAGACAGGAGAAAATGGAGGCTTGTCATGTTTACCCGATAAATGGGGGGACAAGAGTGTGACTAAAGCCGTGGGAAATGGTGAAGTGAGGCATGTTTGTCTTCAGGGGCCCTTGGACGGGTGGCTTTGACAGCCCGCTTCGGAACTGTAATTAAAAAGGAGGACAGGATCTGTGTGGCCTCCAGCTCACTTAGATACTGGGCCCGAATTCCATCACCTCTGGGCCAAGCCTTCATCCTTACTGCATGCTCCTGTTTTGGATCTTAATAAGAAGAACCCAGCCATACCTCCTTTGTGTGCACCTCCAACTAACTCAAGAGAGATCGGACATTCCCCCCGGCCCAAAACGATTTTGCAGAAGTGTCAGAAGGCGCCTCTGAGGGAATCACATGGCATGATGAGGCGCACAAAGGAGGGAGAAACATTGGAGGGAGCCCAACTGGCTGCTACTCGGATAACTGAAGCCCTAGTACCTTCTAAACGAGAGACCTGGCTGGAACGGGTTGAATCACCGAGACCTAAAACCCTAAAAAACATGGGGCTTAAATTGGATTCCGTGTGGTTTACTGACCTGTTACATATTACATTTGTGGAAATAAATCCCACAGCTTTTAGCCCCTTCCTGAACCGCTCATAGCTAGTGGAACTACTGCATCTCATCTCGGACCTCTGCACTATTTTGTATAAGGACATTCAACAATTGGAACAGCTTACTATTGAGAGTACCAATAACTGGTGATTGGTAACCTTTATCTCCCCAGTGGTAGTAGAGCATATTTGTAATAATGCAGAGGCCTTATATCAACTGGGATTCGAAATTATTGTATTTCACCCTAACAGGCAAAATACTCTTCCCAGTGTGGTCCCTCAGTGTACAATCCCCATAAGAAGGCCTAAACCAATAGAAGGAAAACATGACCTGCCAAGGCAACAGAGACAATGTTCCCAGTTAGTCCAGCGATTCTGCTGATGAGCCCCTTTGGAGGAGGCGAGCTCTATTTGCCTGCTGTCCTGGAACACAAGGGGCCATAATTATTTTCTTAACAATCCCTTGCAGCCCTATTAAAGGTCCAGTGCTTCTGTTTATCTTTCGATCTGGATAGATATACATTGTTTTTCTGCCCATCCTTATGCCCATTAAGGGGCAGACAAAAAAGCGGGCTGTGTATAGGAGCTAAAGCGGTTTATGACATCCATCAATATTTCCCTGGTAGGCAACATGGATATTTCCAGGCTGCTATTATTAATAACTTATGGAGTGCCCAGGAGGTCACCCTGGTGGCAACCCTTTCTGACCCTCCGGATGGTGTCATGGCAGCAGAGTTAATGGAGGTAGTTGTGGAGACTCTGAGAACTTGGTACACGCAGTTTTTTATTTTTATTTATTTATTTGTACATTTGTAAAGTGCACTCAGACCAAAGGCATCTAGGCGCTAATATTTAAGAATATGGTTACAAGTTTTTTAGAGCTTGCAGATTATGCAATTTACAGAGTAGGAACACTGGCGTAACAGGGGCCCCGCAGCCCCCGTGGTGCAGGGGGTCCCGCCAGCACATGTTGTGTGGGGGGCCCCCCTGGAGAAAAAAAAGAAAAATATTTTTTTTCACATTTTTTTTTCTTTTTCAACTTACTCTGCATTTTATAAAAAAATGATTTCTGTAACAGAAATAATTTCTTATGAAGGCAGTTACTACAAAAAGAAATGTTCTTTTTGAATTCCGAGGGCTCCACCCCCCCCCCCATGGCATGGCTGACCCTAGGCTGGAGGCCTCCATGTCATGGGGTGGGGGGAGCCCTATGACTTAAAAAAGAAACAGTTTATTTTTGAAGTCACTCTGCCTTCCCAAAGAAATTATTGCCGTTATGGTTTGGTCCTTAACAAAAATAATTTCTTTATGAAGTCAGAGTGACTTCAAAAAGAAACAATGGGCCTCATTACGGGTTTGGCGTTAACCATGCCGGTGCTACCGGCAGGTTGCCGCCGGACCCGTAATGATTTATCGGTGCCCAACTTCCCGGGAACACAGGCATTTTACAAGCCCGCGGTCCGGGAAGTCAGGCACCGGCAAATGGTAAGTCCCCATTTCCATTGGACTCTATGGGAATGGGGTCCACGGAAGCACCGGCACCGATACTAATGGTGCTGGTGCTTCCATGAAAACTCTGTGGGTGGGTGTTGTTCCACCTGGCAGGTCTGGTTTAGCCTGCCGGGTGGGATAGCAACCGCCCGCAGAGCTGTAATATGCTGATCCGGAAACAACGGTGCCGGTAAGCTTACCGGCACCGTTGTTTCCAGACCGGCATAGTTGTAATGAGGCGCAATTATTTGGGAAGTATTAGGGCTCCCCTCAACCCCATGACATGTGTGTGTGTGTGTGTGTGTGTGAGTGTATGGTGAAAGGCTGCACAATTAAATGTATAGGTGGCTGCCTGTGTGAGTGTATGGTGAAAGGGTGCACACTTTAATGTACGGGTGGCTGCCTGGGTGTGCCTTTATGGTAAAAGGGTGCACACTTAAATGTATGGGCGGGTGCCTGGTAGTGTGTGCCTCTATGGTGAAAGGGTGCACACTTAAAAGTACGGGTGGCTGCCTGGGTGAGCCTGTATGGTGAAAGGGTGCACACTTAAATGTATGGATAGCTGCTTGGGTGTCCCTGTATGGTGAAAGAATGCACACTTAAATATATGGATGGCTGGGTGCGCGTGTGTGTAAATGGTGAATGGTGTGTGTGCTTGCGTTCAGGTGCGCAACAAATCTGCACTTCGGGGGGCTAACCCTTCAAATGTTGGGAGAGGTGCTAACTTCACGGGCGGTGAGGGAGGGGCAAACTTATTTGTTTGGGGCATCTCATTTCTTTACGCATTTTAATGAGACTATTCTAGTGCAGCTTCAATGTTACAAGCAGTTAACTCTCTCCTTCAAGTTTGAAAGCACCCACTTATGGACTGCTGTGAGAATGAGCGGTCTCCTGCTGCCTCCCTACCCTTCCAATCACTCCGCTAGCATGCAAGTATTAAACCCACATCACGATTTCAATTGCCTAAAAAATGTGGCATTTGAATGCAGGTACTAACAGTGAAATGCTTTATGTTAGTTATTGCTGGGCTCTTGTTAACAGCAAAAATGGTGTTGCACCAATACTTGCGTTTAATGCCTTGATTACTCATTACACCTAGCCCTATTCTTCCTCGTCCCTGTGTGTATGAGACAGTACTTGTGTATGAGGCAGAGTGCCTTATACACAAGTACTGGGATGAGGTAGAGGTACATGGTAGGTAATGCTTGACTTAGCTACCTGTAATCATCATTACTCCTAGTCCCACTTTTCCTCATCCCAGTACTTACCTATGAGGCAAAGAGCCTCATGGTTAAGCTCTGGGACAAGCGAGTTGGATGTGGAGGTAATTCTGGGCCCAGGAGCTGAGTTTGGAGGTTGGGGTAGGGTTGGGAGGGAGAGGGGATGAGTGTGTGGGGGGGGGTGCAGGATTGTGCAACAAATCATAAAGGCTGTCCATGTCCAGGCTAATCAGGCATGATATGTGGTATTAGTGGCTAGAGAGGCATTTTGGTGTAGCCAGTCTAGTTATTCCTCAGTTTGGTATGACATTTTTTTAACTGGGCATTTTTGATAAAGCAGTCCTGCTAAGTAAATTACCTGGCGTGAATTACCTGGCTAGACTGCCATTTGGGTGCTGCCAGTCTAGCCGCTTCTCACTGTGGCTTTGTATATTTTTCTGGGCATCTGTGATCAAATGATATGATATAAGTCATTTATAACGCACCTGTACACAAGTGTTTCTAGGCGTAACAAGACAAGGGCGGGAAAATAGAGGGAGGACAAGACAAGCAATCTTACTAGGCATTGTGTCATTCGGATCGTGCAAGTGCAAGAACGAGAAGTGCAAGGGGAAAGCGAGGGGGGAAGTGCAAGGGAGAGGAGAGGGAAAAAAAGGCCAGCAATGCTCTGAGTAAGTGCAGCTCGGCTCTGGGTAGTGCAAGGCAAGGAGAACAAGGGACTGTAGGGTTACAGTTACAGCCCCTAAGTGCATGGTGGGCCCAGAGGCAGTGCAAGGGTGACTGATCAAGAAAGAGTCTGGACTCAGTGAGACTCTGAGGGTAGCCAAGCAACCAGTCGGTACAGCAGACAGGTAGGTCAGGTAGGCCAGCAGGGTAGGGAGAGAGAGGAAAGGTTTGAGCTGCTTCCAGAACTTCAGGTGGTCCAGCTCAAGTTTGAGAGAGGCAGGGAGGCTATTCCAGAGGGAGGTGCCTGCAGAGGAGAGAGATCTACCACCCACTCTCTGCCTGAAAAAGTGTTTAACCCTCAGAGAGGTGTAGGCAACAGAGGAAAGGGCTTGAGAAGGAAGATATTTTGGAAGAGAGCGTTGGATGTAGTGTGGGGCCCAGGCCCAGAAAGCCTTGTGGACAATGGAAAGGTTAATGATCTAGATCCTTGCAGCAACTGGGCGCCAGTGGAGAGATTTCAGGGCTGGAGAGCTACGATCCCTGGGCTTGAGGCCAAGGATACGTCTTGCAGTCCTGTTCTGGATTAGTTGCAGAGGGTGGAGAGCAGAGGAAGGCAGATTGAGAAAGAGGCTGTTGCAGTAGTCCAGCCTAGAGAGAACCATGGCTCTGGAGACAGTGAGCTTCTGGGGGAAAGTGAGAAAGGGAAGAGTACCTTTGAAGAGGAGCAGCTGGTAGTGGGACTTCCTGGCAATGTCCGAGATGTGAGGAGAGAACGAGAGAGTGGAGTCAAAGATGACACCAGGTTCTTTGCCTCACAGAATGTCGAAGGAAGAGGGCCCAAGGTGGGCGGCCAGAGTGAGAGAGGGAAAGCAGGGGCTGGGGTCCCAATGAGAAGGATCTCTGACTTACTGACATTAAGGCAGAGATCATTGGAGGCACACCAATCCTGAATCGCAGATAGACAGTCAGGAATGAGCGAGAGAGGAGAGGAGTCTGAGGGGAGCCTGAAGGAAAACGGCGTGTCATCCGCATAACATTGGAAGTTATAGGCGAAGGTAGAGATCAGGTGGGCCAAAGGGACCAAGTAGAGGTTGAAAAACTAGGGTGAGAGGATGAAGCAGAGACAGCAGGACCAATTTGGACCTGGGAGGGGCTGTCCAAGAGGAAGGAGGTCAGCCACTCATGGGCCTGATCCGTGATGCCCATTTTCTCATGGAGTCGATTGATCAGGATTGATCAGGATGGCGTGGTTGACCGTGTCGAATGCAGAGGGAAGATCAAGGAGGTTGAGGACAGAAGGAATGCTTGAATCAAGGTTAGAGAGCAGATCTTCACAGGTTTTCAGGAGAGCAGTTTCCATGACTCTGGTAGCTCTGAAGCCAGACTGAAGGTCATGGAGCACAACCAACAGATTCCGTGTGGAGAGTAAGCTGGGAGATGGACAGCTTTTACAACAGTTTGCCCAGGAAAGGGGTGATGGAGATTGGGCAATAGTTTGCAGGGCATGCAGGATCGGCATACAGCTTCTTGAGGAGTGGATGCATAAGGGAGTGCTTAAGGGGAGAGGGGAACATGCCAGTGGTGAAAGTGTGATTACAGAAATCGGCCAAGGCTGAAGCGAGGGTGTGTGTATTAAAACACATATTTATATCGTTCTGCTAGTGCAGTGTGTGGCATATACCTTCAGCAGCACATTCGTGGGTATTGCGCAAGCATGATGATCTATGGTGGCCCAGACTGTGGCGCGACCAGTGATTTGTTGCAGAGTTAGGGGGGCCCCCTCAGCATGGCTCGCAGAGGGGCCCCACATTTTGTGTTACGCCACTGAGTAGGAATAGGTATATGGAACACTTGCTAGAGTTACATGCTGACTTAAAAAGTAGAATACTTATCCGTTACCCAATCAAGAGTTACATACTGACTTAAACACTGAAAAATAACTGCAGTTACAATGGCGAAGACTATGTAAACATAGTGTTTGTTCTGTAGGCAGCAGTGGAGTCACCAAGGATACTGCAGACTGAGAGGCAAGGAGACTGTTGTGAGAGGTCAGACCTGAATAGTAGAGTTTTTAGATTTTTCCTAAATGACCAGAAGGAAGAGTTGTTTCTGAGTTGTGTAGGGAGGGTGTTCCATAATTTGTCTGCTACCACCAGAAAGCTTGAGCCTCCCGCTTTCTTTCTTCTATATCTAGGTGTGATAAGCATGTTGGTGTAGGATGACCGAGTGGGTCTGTTAGATTGAGTTTTGCTGATCAGGTTGCTATGGTAAGCTGGCACATTATTCGAGATGCATTTATGTGTTAAATTTGATCCTGTCATGGACTGGGAGCCAGTGGATGTTTTGCCTAATCCCTGAAATGTGTTCATTGTTAGGAATATTTAGAGATGTTCTAATAGCAATATTCTGTACCGTTTGTAATTTGTTGATGTTTCTTGTACTGGCTCCAGTAAATAGAGAATTACAATAGTCAATCCTGGAAAGTATTAAGGCTGGGGCCAGTGTGATGGAATTGTCCGTAGAAAGGAAAGGTCTGCTAGCTCTTATCAATATAGCTTTGTGGGCAGCAGAGGAGTCTATTGTGTTGACCTGTCTGCATAAGGTGAGGGAAGAGTCAATGTAGACCCCAAGAGTTTTTATTTTGTTGGCAACCGTAATAGTGTGCAGTCGATGTTGAAAGATTTGTACTCTTGTGGGAGATTGCTTATTTTAGGTGTATTTACAATTAGAATTCACTCGGTCTTCTCATCATTAAGACACAATTCATTGAGGGCCATCCAGGCCTGGATTGCACGGTCGATTTTGTTTACATTTTTGCAGTCTGTGTTATAGCATCCAGTAATCGGTATGAGTATTTGTGTATTGTCGGCATAATTTGTGTATGTGATACCCATTTTGTCAAGCTTGTCGAATAAGAGCTTGTTAACCGCATTGTATAAGGTAGGTGACACGCAGGATCCTTGTGGTATGCCACAAGTCATCAATGCAGGGGGTCTGCTGAGGCATCAGAGAAGACCCTCATGGTCCAATTAGAGAGAAAGGATTTGATCCATTTGATGGCTTGTGAGGAGAAGTGGGCCGCTGTTTCAAGGTGTTGGCACAGAATATCATGGTTAACCAAGTCAAAAGCTGCAGAGTGGTCTAGCTGGAGGAAGATACACAGGTCGCCTTTATGTTTATATGGTCCATTTGCGTGTTCAGATCTAGACAGGCTGTTTCCATTCTATGGCCTGGTCTGAATCCTGATTGTTTTAGGCCAAAAAGGTTATTGCATTCCAGGAATTTTTGGATCTGCAGGTAGGCTGCACGATCAAGAATTTCTAATAAAAAAAGGTGATGGGAGGAAGTTAGTAGGGATATTAGGGTCTAATGTAGGTTTTTTAAGTAATGGCAGGACCTAGGCTGCTTTTTGGTCTTTAGGTAGTGTGTAAGTGGCAAATGAGCTATTGATGAGGTTGGTAATGAAGGGTGCAAATTCGGTCGCACATTCTTTTATCAGGGTTGCAGGGCAGATGTCGCCCTTACATCTAGACAGTTTTAGGCCTTTAATAATATTAATGGTGTCTAAAATGGACAGTGGCGTGAAGGCAAATTTGCTATCCTTGCAGACTTCCTTTGAGGGAAGTGTAGTTGGGACAGTTGTGTTGAGTTTGGATTTTTTAAGTACTATATCTCCCTGAGGGTATATTCATTTTGATGACAAACTTTAATGTCAACTGCATGCAGAAGCAACCTAAAATGCTATGGATGGAAAGAGGAAATGTGCGCGGACTATAGCCAAAGAATGGAGGGGGACACTTGCTGAGTTTGTGATTATACCTTTGATGGTTACTGACGGAGAAGCTTGGACCACCTGGTCCAACGGACTTTATAACAGCTGTATTAACTTCATCTTTACTAATTCCCGAATCGATTGATATAACCTGGAGCTTGTAACCAGGGCAACAAGGGCTAGCGATCACGTGATGTTGTATATGAACTGCCTGGAGCTGCAAGCAAAATGTAGCGACAGATTGATTTGTAATCCTACGGTTAATGCCTAAGGGAATTGGCTCTGCTGGTCAGCAGGCAATATAGTAAAATGTAAAGTCTCACTGTGGCTACAATCAAGAAGAAATCCTGGGGAAACTCAATATGTATTTGGGGAAGCATCAGGTGTTATTGGGAACCACGGGTAATAGAGATTTACTCAAGTACAATCACTTGGCTAAGCTGGGAATTAGCTATGATTATGGAATAGCAAAAAAGAAAAAATAATTGAATGCAGTGGTCTGTAAAACTAAGAGAAGTTGTCCATTAACAGGAAGGGAGAAAAATCATAGCAGCAATTAGGGGAAGATATTAGAGGCGGCTGAAGGAGTACAGAAATTTGGTGAATAATGCAGGATTAGAAAATCAAAAACCATCTAATTAAGTGCCTCATCACGAGCTGGCCGGTAACACCGGCGCTAATAGCGCTGGCGTTATTAGCCCTACCGCCAAACCCACTGGCGCTATTAGCGCCGGATCACGGGTTTGGCGGTACGGGTATTGCCCATTCCCCATTGAGCCCATTCGGGAATTCCCCATTTCCCATTGGGCTCAATGGGGAAATTTTGCACTTTTACCGCCGGCGGATTTCCCGCCGGTGGTAATCGTGCTAAAAATTGGCAAATTTTGGGAAGATTACCCCCCAGCTCAGAGCTGGGGGGAAATCAGCCGAAGCCATAATTTGGCGGACCCTTAAATGCGGCAGTAACAGCGCTACCGCCGCATTTACGGGCTACCACCAAACTCGTGATGAGGCCCTGAGACACTTTATTCAAAGAAATGTTAGCACCTTATACGCAGCCATGGGGCAGGTGAACGGACTAAGGAGACTTCTGCTTTCATCAGAGGAGCTGTTGGGTCTCTTAATAGAGAATATCTATAGGTGGGAGGGTGAACGAAGTGTGCCTGATGAATGAAAGTCCATGCATGGTACAATGTTAGGTACGTGCATAAAGGTGGGCCATTTAGAGGCCTGTATTGCTAAATCCAAGGCTTCTAGGGCCACTGGCCCGGATGGACTTAGTAATATGGCCCTAAAAGGCGATCTGCAATTTTGGGCCTACATTTACAGCAGTTATTTACACAGATATGTGAAATGAGGAATATCCCCTACTGTTGGAAATCCTCAATCTTAATTCCAGTCCACAAGAAAGGGCCACATAATCAACCTTCATATTATAGACTCTTAGCAATGTTGGATTGCAGCTCCAAGATATTTTCAAATTTACTGTTCTACTGCTATCCTCTTGGGCCATGGAGAAGGGTGTGCTGAATTTTCAGCAGGCAGGATTTAGAAAGGGTTGTGGGACCACCCAATCAATCTGGACCCGTGTGACCCTGATCTCAGACACACAGTGTTATCCAGGAATGGTGTTATATCTGTGTTTTGAAGATTACTCGGTCGCTTTTGACAGCGTGATAAGATTGAAGCTTTGGGAAATGCAAGCACGTTGGAGCATAGACCCGTCCCGCCTATATTTTATCAAGGCGCTATATAGCGACACCCAGGTCAGGCTAAGGCTGTCGCAGGAGGGGGTATTATCCAGTTATTTCACCTCTAACCTAGGGCTAAAACAGGGCTTTCCATTACCACTGCTGCTTTTCAATCTTTATGTATCGGAGTCACCCTCAGTTTGGAAGTCTATTAACAATCATCTGTCATGGTATGGCAGGGATCCAATCGCCTGCCTGGCATACGTGGATGATACAGTGATCTTAAATCGTACACCAGTAGGTCTACAGCGCTTGCTTCAAGCCTGACATGCTTTTCCCTGCTACCACGGTCTCAGCCCTAACGCTACAAAAAACAAAATAGTGATGTGTGGAAAAGGGGCTTATCGTGCATCGTCATCTGTTTGGAAGCTAGGTGGGGCTAAGTTAGAAGAGATCTTTGAGTGAGTACACGTATTTGGGCATTTGCATTAGACCTTCTGCCAATTCACCTTATTTGGCAGGAGGGATATCACGTAGGGCCTGGTATAAGTGGCTGTTAATCAAAAGAATGTTTGATGCACATGGCAGCCGCTCTATAGAGGCAAAAATGATTGCCTATAGGTCTTCAATTATTCTGGGTATATTATATGCCCGGGAGGTATTCCCGGCCAGGGCGATCTCTTGGCTACCGAAGCTAGAAGTGAACATTTAACAATCTTTATTGAGTCTTTCTAGTCGGGTCCCTGTGGAAGCAGTAACGCTTGAACTAGGAGTTCCTTCCCGCTTATAACTTTGGAAAGTCTCCACTTGTAAGCTCTGGGCTAAAATGCATTACGCTTGCCTTAGAGATGATTCATCGTTGAAGTGGGCAATCATTAATTTGAGAAGATTTTCCCTGAATCATGGCTGGATTTTAATTTAGTAAAATTACAGCAGGAGAAGTTCAGATTCCATGACACGGGTCAAGCTCTGGATCACTTGGCTAAATTGCGAAGGTTTGAGACTTACTCGCAGCAAGCGTTCTCTTTGGATCGCCCAAAGTCGTACCTTGTAAAGTCTGGGTTACCTGTATTGATTAGATTCCTCCTCTCGATTCAATTGGTTCCATGCAAAAATATCTCGATACAAAAATATCGCCATATTTTTGCGGCGATAATTGAGCCATGGACCCTGCGGGGGACACCCCCGCAACCCCTGCATTATCTTTAAATGTGCGGGCGACACCCCTGCAACTCCAGCTCCCAAAAATTATCCTCCCCAAAAATATTGCCTATGGCGAGACAAGCAACCATATGTACGCCGATGTTTTTGGTGGGGATAATATGTAGGGATACCATTCAATTGTATACCCTCCCTTTCTAAGAAATAACAGGGGCTTGGGTGGGTCTCCCTAGGGGTGATAGACAATGTAGACTTTGCTCTAAACAGGTAGAAATACTGCAACATGTTTTGACACAATGTGATGCTCTCAGAACGGAGTATGATAGAGCATATAGCACATTTACTACTTGCACTTCCGATCAATTTTGGTGCACAGATTTTAGCACAGAGACCCTGGTGATTACTTCAGCAGCCTTACCTGTATGGCAGTTAGCAGCCAGTAAATTGTCACTTTAGTTATAAGGATTTTCCTTTTTTACATGTTTGTATCCAGATTAATTTTAAGCTAATTGATTAATTTGAAGCTCATTTTATTGTATTTTACTGTATGTTAATCAATTTGTTGTATAAAATTATGAAATTAATTATTGGATTGCATGTTACTTGTGTAAAAATATCACAAATGTAACCAAATGTACTGAATAAAAATATAAAAGTGCCCCCCTAACTTTCAATGCTGGAGAGGTCCCCCACAATCTTTACATTAATACAGGCAACATTTCTACAGAAAGGAAAACATAAACTAGCCTGCTATTGTCTCGATAATACATTAAAATTCACAAAAATCGCATAAATGTAAAAATATATAAAAATGACTATTCTAAATAATAGGATATTGTATTCTACAATGTAAACAGACACATTTGCATTGATTGTTTGATTCATAAAGGTAAAATAGTTCTTTCTATAAAGTTTAAACAAAACAATTCACTTAGCATTCGCTTATTCTCTCGACAAATCCTGGAATCGGAAAAGAATATTTGCTCTGACATATGGTCCTCTGATTATTTGGCTAATTTAAATTGGTGGGCACTACCTGTGACAAATAATTGGTCCCTAGCTTGGACACATACAGAATTGGATGAATTGGATCTCTGTGAGGAGTAGAATTGGTCGCAATTATTTTAAGGGCTTGTGTTTGGATATTGTGTGTCTTTTTGTAATGCATGTAAGGCTCTCACTTTATCAGATGAATAACCAGGGTATAGATTTTCAGGTATTGATCACATAGTGCATACACCTTGTATTGTACCCTCCTCCCCCTTGAGTGACAAAGCTTGTAAACAAGGTTGCTGCAAAATACTTTTAATTGCTATGTGGGATTTCTTTAGTTCTTGGAACATTTGTCTAAACATTCTGGGATTACTGTACTCACTTTTGAAATGTTTTTTTTAAAGTCCGAAGCCCTAGGAAAGGTAGATGCATCAAGAGACTCTAGGCAGCACTGCCTGATAAGCTCTTCCTTTCAGTTTATCTGCTTGATCTCCAAATCCCTCTCAAATAAATCCCTCTCAAATAAGCTGGTACTATTTTGGGAACAGCCTATGTATTTGGTCACATCTGAAAAAGGCAGATTTTGCATCAGCTACTTCCAGGTGGAATCCGTATCAACTCTTCTGCTCTCAGATCACTTCTCTTTCTTTTCTGCTTTCCCAAAACTGTCCCTTCTCTGTATGTGTTTGAGTTTGAATACCCAGAGAACTACAACAATGTAGCATCATTTGGCAAAACAATGTTGTATTGAATATTGCCTGTGATAGGTTTATGTCATGTACTCCCACCTCTAGGGCCACCCTCCTTGCTTTCCCTGAGCCAGTGAATTCTCTGTAAAATAAGGGAATGTGTTGGCTCTGCGCTAGCCCTCCTCTCAGAAATTTGGAAAATAAATTGACAGGAATATGTATTTTTATTATAATGCTAGGTATGTACATGTGATAGTGATGGGAATTATATATTCAGAGTCACAAGAATATTCTGAATCTGTTGACATCATTTTCGTTTCTGTCACTGCATGAATAGCATAATTATTAAAATGTGCACATGTATTAATTAAGTAATTTGACCCCAGCGGCGGGGGCATTACCGACTCAGGTAATGCCCCGGGGCCCATAGTTATAGGCCCGAGCCCAGCCCACAATATATGCGTGACCGGGGCACTAAAAGCATTTTTTTCTGTCCTGAAAAGCCGCCGGGAAAGGGAAAACGGGAGTCCGTTTTCTCTTTCCATGGCGGCCTTCGGGAGCGGACGCGCTGGGAACACAAGTGTTCCCAACGCGTCCGCTCCCGAAAAAAAAAGAAGCAGAATGTAAGTGGGGTTGGGAGGGCGGGAAGGAGGGGAAGGGGGTAGATAAAGAAAAAACGTACCTGCGTCCCCGGCAGGGGATGATGGAAGCCTTCAGCTGTGTGGAGGTGTGGAGTCTCCACACTGCTGGATGCTGCCATCGTCCCCACCAGGGATGCAGGAGCAAGAAGGTAAGTGGGGTCGGGTGGGGTAGGGAGGAAGGAGGGAAGGAGACATTTCTTTTAAAAAAAAAGCTTACCTGAGTTCCCAGCGGGGGCCAAAGGCAGCCTCTCAGCCGTGGAGAGGCTCGGAGCGGGGATGGCCCCGCTTCGAGCCTCCTCATTGGCTGAGGGGTTGCCACGCCCCCCCCCCTGCCGAGGACAAGGCCGCTGGAATCCCGGCCGAGAATCAAAGGATTCTCGGCCGGGTAAAGACCCGGCGAGAGCCAATCAGAATGCATGTTGCATTCTGCTTGACTCTCGCTGGGTACTAATAAATCATGCATTACACTATATCCTTTGGACATAAATTTTCTTGTCCTTTTTCTGCTGAATTCAGATCAATCTTTATTTTTCAAATGCACAAATGATTTTAAAGATGTAACTAACTTTTTTCTCTCGTCCTCTGTGAAAGCACATTTTTATAAACACCCTTTTGTTATATATATACTACCTAACTTGCATATCAATTGCATGTGGCCCACCTCTATGAACAGAGACCATATGCTGAGAATGACATTCTCTAGGAGAAAGGGATCATTTTACTAGAATGTTTATTGGAACAGGTACATTATTCATAAGGCCTTATGTTCTGCTAAGGTTGGAGTTTAGGGTCTGTATAAGTATCTGTTTTTGTATGTCATCGCTGATGGTGTGCAAGTCACATATCAATCTATTGCCAGATTGGACATCCAAATTAGCAACAAAATATAACAGCATGTAAATTTGGGTCCTTATTTTTTATATTTAAAAAAGCCCTATTGTCTCTAGTAAACACAACCTGACCTAATGACTTGTTTAAGCATTCAGCAAAGTAAATTAATAATGGGGTCTGAAAATGTCTGTTTTCAAGAAAGCTGACACTTGCACAAACATACAACTTCAGGTGAACTTAAGTAAATATATTGGGCCTCTCATGTGATCTGCAATATGTTTCTGTCTATAATTTGCTTGCCGAATACTGAAAATTCAAGTGGCATGATTTACCATGTCCTCCTTTCACATGGCAGCAAACATGAAGAAATATCTTTAAAATGGTCATTCTTCTTTTAACAGGTCTACATACATAGCATGTTTTCTCAGCCTATTTGGTCTTGTTATGTTTTTAATTAACTAGCTGGGGGACCTGGTGTTGCCTGTCCCCTGCTGATGTGGTGTCTCATGTGCCCAGGAGGATGTTGCTCTTGTCCTCATGTCATCAAGTCTTGCTTCAGTTTGCTCTGGCATCTCATTTGCCCTGGAGAAAGTTGCTCTTGTGCTCTGGTCGGCAAATCATGCTGCTGTTTGTTGTTGTGTTTCAGAAGCTGTTGATATTGATTTTCGCTTTGCATCAGATGGAGCTTTTCCAAGTGGTGTTAATTTTTTGTGTGGCATGTTTTAGTCACTCAATGGCTTCAGCACATTTGAGAAAATTTCCAAGAAAGATTGATTGATTGTGTTCTCTTCTCGTGAATGAACTTAAGTAAACTATAATCTTGCCATTTCACATATTTGGAGTGGCGTGATAAATAAAATATATTTTTTTTAATTCCCTTTAAAAATGCTTTAATAAACACTTTCAAACTGTATACAGTAGCAATACATTTCTAAGGAATAACCAACAAATCGAACATTTTGCTTCAGACACTTTTCAAATGTTGCCTCCTTCTAGTACCTACTGTAGTGAATCGGGGTGAGCATCAGTAAATTAGGGTGTCTACGGAGTGAATTTTTTGCATCCAAACATGGACTACAATCTTGCCCCAGACAAATGAGGAATCCATGCAAAATTTGATAGCAGTGACTTCAAAGGTATGGATTTGTAAGGCCGTACTAACATGCTATAAGGCAATTGGGCATGTTTGCATTTATTTATATTTACCCATTACGCAACAATTCAACATAAAGAGTTTGGGGCCTTTTTAAATATGAGAAGCAATATAATCGGGTGAAAGTTTCCTCTCTATGTCCGTAGTCCCAAAGGCTACAACCTTAATTCAAATTTATTAACAAGGTAACTTCAACCCGGAGTCTAATGCTAAAATGAGTAGTAAGGGCACAGACACTTCTAGCGCAGTGCAGAAGCTAATAATTAGAATTAACTAATCTATGTAGTGAGTTGTGACCAACTCTGTATATTATTCTTTACAGCTAATGCCACTTCATTTGAACAGATGAAAGTGCCATCATATTGAACTCAGTATCTCCGTGAACAATCTTGCGTGAAGACTCTTGCACTTGTCACTTCGTCAAAAGTCAAAATAGTAAAGGCATTTTACCTAGTTTGGGTTGTTCACCTGCTTATACATCTAAATGACTAAATGACTAAATAACGCGAAGTAGATATAAGCGCCTTATTGATCGCTGTATGTGTATTTACAGATACGGTGCATGAAATTACATCGAATGCGCGGCATCCGTCAAGGAGCCGGATTAAATTGCTGATAAAGTTACCTTGAACGTCCCAAAGAAATTGAGAAACACACAGGTTAGTCCAAGAAACAACAGTTTGAACACTGTGAGCTACCACCATTTTTAGTTTGTTTTTAGCACGTTTTTTGTTCATAAATTGCCCTTAGTAAAATACACTTTTTATGTATTTCACGTTTTAGATGTTACAGCAATGGGAAAGAATTCATTACCGAATACACAACTTTCTTTGTCCTGAAGACGGCCATCAGTAATATCAGAACCAACGGCACCAAGAGAGAGTACCGTATGAGTCAAAAAGGCCGAAACATATGTCGACTTGCTAATAGGAACTATTTTATATTTTTTTGTTTCCTATCTCTCATCTCAACAAATCTGTGAAAGGGTAGTTGGTGTGCATTAAGTAACTCCCAGATACCCTACATCAACATAGATATATTACAACAGAGTGGTTATTAAATGAATTACAGAATTAGCTCACCCGCTCTGGTCAAAAAACCTTTGAGGCATACATTATAGTTAGGAGGTTCTAATATGTTTGACCCTTTTGTGTGATTATACGTTTTCATGTTTGCAGTAATGTATACTGTTTTTCCCGTTTTTCTTTCCTTCCTTTCTCTATGTACTTTGGCATTCTGAAAGGGCTGGTGTGTTAACACCAGTTAGATTGTAAGTGATTAGCACAGTTCTCTTTTATAGCTTTAGGCGTTACAAAGCCTTTTTTAACTCTAGGCATGTTTTGTCCGAACAATAAAAAGAAAATATTTTTTTTAACATCACGTGTGGTATCAATAATCTTAAAATGATATGATATTATCTTGGATCTAACCTTGTGCAACTCAGGGACTCAAGGAAGGGGTAGTCGACCTATTATCCTTTGCTTTCAGTGTAATAGTCTCCCATTGATAGCGTCGTCCCCCCGTTAACAAAAAACTGGGAGTACCCAATTCTGAAATACCGTACTAACATACAGACACACATTCAGCATTTATTTTTGCACATACGATTTTTGCATCCAAACATAGACTACGTTCTTTCTCCAGACAAAATAACAATTCAAGCACAATTTGGTAGACATGGGTTCAACAGTGTGGACTTGTATAGCCGGACAAACATACACACATACATTGCACTATATATATATATATATAGATTACATGATATGTCAGTGTAAAGCCACTCTGAATTTTAATTATTTAATGGGGAGCATTACATTCATCTCCAGCCAAATGCTGGCATTTTATATATAGTAGCTATAGTAGCAGGCCCTGCCCACAGGTACAGGCCTCACGTATTCTCAATCAGATTTTCCCTCACATTAGTTAATAACCAGATTGGGGTTGCAGTGATTTTCCTCAGCTTTCCTGCCTCACCAGTGTCTTTGCCCCTCTTTGCACAGAGCACCGGCTTTAGTCTTGATTAAGGGACTTTGTCAGTGCTAGAGCTGAGCTGCTTCCATGGCGCTTTGCTTTCTGTGTTCATCAGAACAAATGTTTGTTAATGTATAGTTGCCCAAGCAAGGTACTTGGATGCAGGGTACAGCATATTTACTGTGGACCATACAATGGAGAGTACTTGGTGAAATCCTCTTTCCCAGTGGACATAATGTGACATTAGCAGGGTTTATGGATGGCATATAGGAACACCTAGTGGGAGATGCGGGTCGCTTGTCTACTTCATGTTGTGACTTTTTGGAACAGGTACCATGAGGGGGCTAGTCCTTTAGTTGTTTTTGAGTTTCTCATAAAGGGACAGGGCATGTTCTCCTTACAGATGTTCCTGACAAAAGATTTGGGAATGGTGAGGTAGGCCAGGGGAATCTCCACTGTCGGGGGGGGATTCTGCCGGGGTCGGCCGGGCCGTCCGCAGACCTCCGGGCAGGGAGGCCCCAACTCCTCCCGTGTATATCTCGTATCGAGACAGAGTATGAGGCACACACAAGGAGCAAGGCAACTTCTGCCGTTTATTATGCAAACGGCAGGGATGGGTCAAGGAGCGTACGCGTTCGTCCTGACACACACACAATAGTGGGGCTCGCAGGCCCTTTTTACTACATTATGACGCGCTACTTGCGTCATTCCAAAAAGTTACCAAAAGAACCTATCGCCACTCTTGATTGGTTGCTCGAGTGGTGGGGTTAGTATAGTACGCATATAGAGAATGATATTAGTGGTTAAGATGTAGTCAGGTGGTATATCTGGGTTGTCCCTACAATTAGATACATAAGAATTGTTACATGAAGACCCCTGAGGATTGGCTAACGTTACTGACGTCTGAGATAAGAACCTCATGTTCTGATTGGTGCATCCGTGAGCTCCCCAGCCTGGGACCACCGTTGTTCCCAGCACACGGTGCACCTGTGGTTGCAACAGTGTTTCAATATGGGTACGTGCAGGCAATGTGAGGATTTATTCATAGGTGGGAGACTGACCGTTCCCACTGTAGCAGGTGTCCATTGAGCCTTTCAAGTGTGTCGGCCTGCGTCTCGTAGCGAGGTACCCAGACGCCTTTTCTCTCCTGGGTTTTGGCATCTCGTCAGGTTCGGCTTGGTCACGTGGGGAGGGACCGTGTTTGAGGCATAATTCTGCACAATTAATATTGTTTTTCCACTGTATGTCTGGTTTAATTTGCAGATATGATTTTAACATTGGTACGTGGAGTGCGAGGTTGCAACATCGTGCCTTTGAAGATTTGTTTCTTGACTGTGGGTTTGCAACATTACGACCTTGGCTGGTTGCTCCACTGGGTTCTTTCTGCAGGCTCAGCAACCTGACTTTTGCTTTGTTAATGTCCACGGGAACTCTTGCTTGAGGCCTACTTGGGCCTGGTGCACGAGTAATCCATTTAGTGCATGGATGCTTTAGGTTATAGTGGCATACAGTTTCATGGCCAGTATCGTGTTTCCATTATATCTCTCATGATGGTAACGGGTTTCAAGAGAAGCGTGAGCAAACGTTATAAATGAGCTCATGGTGCGTCTTGCGTTTCTGCATTCTGAAAGCCTATGTAAAAATAATAAAGATGCACGTCCGTGAATAAGCCTGTCGCCTACGTCAGAGCACTGAGTATGTTCTTCGTGTAGATTGGTGTGGAAATGTTCAGCGTGTATAATAGTTCAGCGGTGCTTCCCGTTATCTAGGTCGTCATGGCATCTCTAACGATGTGTAGATTTCAGTCTAGTTGGTCCGTGCCGCAGGTGTCGGCATGGCAGTATGAGGCACACACAAGGAGCAAGGCAACTTCTGCCGTTTATTATGCAAACGGCAGGGATGGGTCAAGGAGCGTACGCGTTCGTCCTGACACACACACAATAGTGGGGCTCGCAGGCCCTTTTTACTACATTATGACGCGCTACTTGCGTCATTCCAAAAAGTTACCAAAAGAACCTATCGCCACTCTTGATTGGTTGCTCGAGTGGTGGGGTTAGTATAGTACGCATATAGAGAATGATATTAGTGGTTAAGATGTAGTCAGGTGGTATATCTGGGTTGTCCCTACAATTAGATACATAAGAATTGTTACATGAAGACCCCTGAGGATTGGCTAACGTTACTGACGTCTGAGATAAGAACCTCATGTTCTGATTGGTGCATCCGTGAGCTCCCCAGCCTGGGACCACCGTTGTTCCCAGCACACGGTGCACCTGTGGTTGCAACAGTGTTTCAATATGGGTACGTGCAGGCAATGTGAGGATTTATTCATAGGTGGGAGACTGACCGTTCCCACTGTAGCAGGTGTCCATTGAGCCTTTCAAGTGTGTCGGCCTGCGTCTCGTAGCGAGGTACCCAGACGCCTTTTCTCTCCTGGGTTTTGGCATCTCGTCAGGTTCGGCTTGGTCACGTGGGGAGGGACCGTGTTTGAGGCATAATTCTGCACAATTAATATTGTTTTTCCACTGTATGTCTGGTTTAATTTGCAGATATGATTTTAACATTGGTACGTGGAGTGCGAGGTTGCAACATCGTGCCTTTGAAGATTTGTTTCTTGACTGTGGGTTTGCAACATTACGACCTTGGCTGGTTGCTCCACTGGGTTCTTTCTGCAGGCTCAGCAACCTGACTTTTGCTTTGTTAATGTCCACGGGAACTCTTGCTTGAGGCCTACTTGGGCCTGGTGCACGAGTAATCCATTTAGTGCATGGATGCTTTAGGTTATAGTGGCATACAGTTTCATGGCCAGTATCGTGTTTCCATTATATCTCTCATGATGGTAACGGGTTTCAAGAGAAGCGTGAGCAAACGTTATAAATGAGCTCATGGTGCGTCTTGCGTTTCTGCATTCTGAAAGCCTATGTAAAAATAATAAAGATGCACGTCCGTGAATAAGCCTGTCGCCTACGTCAGAGCACTGAGTATGTTCTTCGTGTAGATTGGTGTGGAAATGTTCAGCGTGTATAATAGTTCAGCGGTGCTTCCCGTTATCTAGGTCGTCATGGCATCTCTAACGATGTGTAGATTTCAGTCTAGTTGGTCCGTGCCGCAGGTGTCGGCATGGCCAGTGCGGGCTGTTGGGCAGGCAGATGGACACATCCGTATGTTTCTGTACCAGGGTATTTGGTCATCTGGTAAATGGGCAAACTCTTCTCGTGGCGGGTGTCTGGGCCGCGACCCTCTAGGCCAAGCGCGAGAGGTGAAGGACGGGAGTCTGGTTTTCCATTCTCCCACTTCACCACACACCTCCCCCATGCCCAGTCCCATGAAGTAAGTGGTGACAACTAGCCCCAATGGACACCCCACCTCCTCACAAAGACACAGACAGGTGACTCTGTAAAACAACTCTCTTGATCATTCCGAGTCCCTTATTCTCTCTCTCTTGTCTCTGCTTAATTTTGATCAGGAGCTTCGCCCTTACTGCTCATTTAGACCATTCGTACATCAAAAGTACAAAACAAGCAGAGAAACAGACACCTCGATTTCAAAAACAGAAAGCATTTTATAAATAGTTTTTGATGTGTTTCTGTAGTTTCGACATAATGCTGAACATCATTCATTACAAGGAACATAAGCAACAACAGTTTGCATCATAGGACAAAAACAATGAACAAGTTAGTATTCTTGTTCAACATTCTAAACAGTGGACAATGATACACAAGCTACTCCCAAAAGAGGGGAGACAGGAGTCAAAAACAGATGAACAAATAAAAATGCAAGTCTCTAGTACATGCGTTTGCATTCAACAGTCAGAGTTGATAACACTGTGATTTGAAGGAGATGGTGTCTACACCTGGTGTTTCGGCCCCGTATGGGGGCTCTGGTGAGCCTATTGATGTTGGGGCCTTCGTCAGGACAGGAAAATACTGTATAGTCTGGATGTTCAGAGGTGCTGCAAGGGTAAAGAGGTGTGGTGAGGGGAAGCTCAACGAAGAAAAGAAGTAAATAAATCACAGGATGTCTAATAAAAAGACATCACTTACCTACGGGGGTGAAGATTAAGCCGTAGGTATGGTGGTCCCGAGGCCGAATGTGCCAATGGGTAGGTGTCACAATGGGCGCCTATTGCAGGAGATCCACTTAGGTAATGCAGCATATTATTTCAAAGGATGTGTCCTGAATGAAAATTAATAGAAACAGGACACCATCACTGGGTTCTAAGGGAGCAACAATGACTCCTAATTACAGAGAAAGCACAGAACTGTATAAGTTACAAAATGATGTCTGAAGCAGGCTTACCAATCTTGCAGTAGCCGCTGCGCGGACTCATTAATTGCTTTCAGAGGGCTGAATTGGATTCAGAAGAAGACGTGCCCTAGATGGAAATATGAATAGATCAGGGTCCAGCTATGTGGATGCAACGAATACTTGATAAAATTAGGGTTACTGGGCATACCAGTTTTTGAGCGCTGAATGGAACAGCCTGCGGGTTCTGCTCTGGACACAGGGAGCGTGAGATGAATCGAAAGGGCTCCGCTCAGTAGCACGGTATCCCAGCAATGAGGACGCTGTTGCTAGGAGCGGGTGCTCTAAATAGCGTCAGCCATTTTGGAGTGGTGCGCGCTGACGGCGAAAAACCTTTACAGTTGGAAAAAGGTGTCAATCATGTGACAACCCTAATAGGAATAATTATTAGAGTACCGTAAACCCATCCAATAATTATGGGGTATTAAGTAGCAAAAGTAGGTAACCGTTGTCATGGCAACAGTTAATGCGCCGCGACCCGTGGGTGAATAGTGATCAAGGTGGCTAAATCACATAGACTAAATCGGCGTCTCCTGTTGAATGGAATGCCTGTTGAGTGCATATAAGTCAGACATGTTAGAACCCGTTCCAATGGAGACGGGAAAAGCAAACCGAATCCAAAACAAAGTTGGTTCTGGTCACAGTGGGCTTGCTGTGGACCTGGAGGTGTGTGAGGTACCTCTAGTGTGTGCATGTCAGTCACCCATATGAGCGACTGAGATGCAACACAGTGATCAGTGGGGGCCAAACTTTTCTCAGATTCGCGATCCAGAAAAAAATGTCTTCCTGTATCTGAAAAATCCATTTGCCCTTAACTTCTTTAGTCTGTTAGACTGCTTTATAAGGTGCAGACGCCTGGATTCAAACCCAGGTTGTTATGACCAGGGTTGACATATTTACCCACCAGACTACTTGAATGGCTGATAAAGATACTTGTTGGGATTGACTCCCTGGCAGATTTAAGCCAAATGGATTCTTGGGCAAGGCTGACAGATGGTCCGGGGTAGGTGGGGCATGGAGTTCATGGTGGGAGTAGTTAATCGCTGTCATGAGTGCAACAAATGTAACGTGTTTTTTAAGTGGTCTTTTTCTACTATTGGAGCTGTATTTTTAGGGGTATGACTCTAGCTGGAAACAGCTGTTCACCTCACCAGGTTTTGCTGACATGAGGTGATTTACACAGGTTCACTCAATTTGTTCAAATGGGAAACCTGCTGTCTCCTTCCACCTGCTCATCCCTTCCAAAATCACAGGCTCTCCAGTACCCCTTACACAGTCTTCTGCTCTCTTCTTCCATTTGCTCCTTTGTTTCCTTCCATATGCTCCCCCATCTCCATATGGAAAACTTTCACCAAAAATGAAAAATGAAAGCTGTGTACTGCACTTAAAAAGAGTCTGAGAGATTAATCCCAATTATTCATGCTCTAAGAAATATGTGTTGTACCTTTTTTCAAAATACTGCTATAATTGAGATATAAAAAAAACAGTACAGAGCAAAAGAGAAACAGAAAAATAGAGTGGCAATATCACCCGCTGTCACCTTCCATCAGCTCCCCCTGACTACCATTCCCATTTACAATCACTCCCAACTTCCCCACCCTTCCCCCACCATGTCTTCTTGGCCTGGCTGAGGAGAATCGAGGAGAGGATGATGCCACCTCCTCCTCTGCAGTGGCTGAGCAACAAGGACTACAGTCCTTATTCCATCTAACATAGTGTGCACTCAATAATACCTCCCTGAATACTGTGGCTGCTCCCAGGAGACCACGTAGGAGGTGCTTGTGGTCCAGCCATTTTGTTGTGAAAGACAGCCCCCTCCTCCTCGATAAATATTGAAGGAAGGAATAGGATGTTTAGTTTCTTACAAATGTCATTTTGAAGCACAACATTGAATTTTTGTTGCAATTTTGCATCTAATTTTTATTGAGTTGAGGGTGTGTGGGAGTGCTAGCATACAGGTGAGTAGGATCAGGAGGTAGACAGTGGAAGTTGAAGGGTTTGCAGCCTCCTGGCATCATTCCCGGTTGGATGTGGCAGGGAGGAGGGACTGCCCCTCTCCTGCGACCCCCATACATCATTGTCTAGTACATATTGTTTCCATACTGTTTATAATATACAATTGTCCATGATGACTTCTTATTTGACATCTTTACTTTGCTATTTTGAATGTCACAATTTTGATCAATAAATGTGGCCTTATATTTTCCAAAGAAAGATGTGTGTATGTCTCCTTGGCTGTCCCTGACCACTGTGCTGCCCATCTATTAAACCATACTACAAACTGGATCAATTTTAGGGGCTCCTAATTTTGGCAGGAAACACAGTGAGATTAAATGATTTTCTCAGGATTACACACTTTGGTTAAGTGGTAAAGTGAGAATGTCAGCATAGCCTGAAATTTAGGTACTTGACCACACATCTTCCCAGCTAAAGTTGGTACAAATATGTATTGAAGTTTGGTTTTAAATACCTAAAATATTACAATACTGGGTCTTTGCACACAAGGCACCTGTTTTACAGATTCTGGAATGGTACTTATACCCTGCTTACCATAGCCGTTACTCTGTACATAAAAGAAACTTTAAGTTACAGGGATGATTTATGGGAAGAAAATGTATTGCCATGATTTTCATACTTTTATACCAATGATAATAAGCCATGAAAATAAAAATTTTGTTTATTTGGTAAGTTTCTGTATTCGATTTTTCTCTTTACTTTTCTTTTTCCATTTATTTAGTTTATTTTTCTTACTTTGCTAACTTTTTTGGTAAAGATTTGTAATAAGCCATAAACAATAACAAATAATAATACTCCCTTTTATACATATTACTTTAAAAAATGCACAAGTCACATGATAAACCAACCCGACAATGTGTTCATCATTCTAGAATCAGGTTGATAAAAAAGAGCATTAGGGCAATTTTGTTTTGAATCCTAAATTGCATAGAGGTGACTGCTACTGTTTTCACCTTCTTTAGAAAAGGGCCCCTACAGGCAATTTTAATTGTTTCCACAAAGTACTGGAAAAGTAAATAGCAAAACATTGGCAAAATTGCCTTTTCACCTCACTTTTGCACTATGTGTCTGGAAAAGTCTAAAACTCTCCCACAATTAACGATTTGGAATCTGCCTGCTTTTACCAATAAAGTTACAATCATAGGTTGTAATTTTCCAAGCCTGTGGAGTGGAAAAGGTGGCGGTAAAATGATTTTTGATTGTAGCTTTATTTTCCCCATTCTGATTGGAAGCTTAAAAGCTCCAGAATGCTAATTAATCAGAACTTACAAAAGATCCCATACAGACACAAAGTGAAATGAAATGCATAACAAAGTCATTGTTTCACGAGGCTTGTTCTGTACCCCCATTATTTCTAATCACCCAACAGCCACACTTAAATAGCTTATTAAAAGTGTATATAATTTAGAGAAAAAAGTAAATTCTCCTATCACTAAACACTTCCTATTTGAAATAATCTGCATCTGAGACATGTTAAAAAGATAAGGCGTCACTGGGAGGTGTAGCCCTGACTAACTTTAAGGGGAGAAAGGCAGTGCCAGGGTGCCCCACGGACCTTTGTCCATTGTTCGACGGTTAAATCCACCTCTGATTGCACTCCTCATTAAATATTTCAATACCCTTTTTTTTACGTTTAACAGATGTGCAGCGTTTATACTTTGCCCGAAACATATTAAGAAATGCTCTTTTCTTGTGTTATTTTCAAGGTTTCATGATCAATCTTCTGAGAGCCAAATGTTTATTCGGGGAAGTGGGAACAATCCTCCAGTCCTGAAGCCTCCCCCCCCCCTGTCACTGGTGGGATCCCACAGTAAATAACTTCAATTTCTGGCACCGCCTAAACACCTAGCAGTTATATCATACTTTTTAAACAAGACCCACAATACACATGATGTACAGTACACATCTGCCCATTTCATGAAAACTTCTGGCCAGGCAGCCTATGCTTCGACACAGACACATATGCATACTATTTTGGTTAGAACCCCACTGATAAGTATGAATGAGAAGTTGATCTGAAGTTGGTCCCTACCTGCCATCCTAGCCTTGATATGTTCAGGTAGGTTCTTGTTGGACCAACTCAGTGAGGTGCAGTTTGCATCCCTAGGGATTGCAAACAAGGCTCCCACATCATGACATATATACTGTCACTTAGGCAGATAAACTGAAACCAACACACATTGGCAAAGCCAACAGTTAGGGCTTTTGAATACGCATGTCAAAGGCATTTGCCAGGCACTGCCATAAGGATACCACCTGGCAAAAAGGTGGGAACATCTAGAAAATGGTGCGAGTACCTAGGCATATGATATAATTGTCTGCAAAACGCCTGTGTAATACTTATACACATGTCAAAACGGTTGGCTTTGTGATTGCTTGTTTTAGGATTCCAGTGAGGGGACAGATGTGAGGATGCCATGTTGCTTTCAAATCTACTGGCTGAAAACACACCATGTTAAGAGATTTTTTTATTACGATGTCATTGAACACTTAAAAGAATGCTTAGATGTAACACAAGCAGGCCCAATACAGCACAAAGTTTGATGTTACTTTGTGACCGAGCTAGCTCAAAGAGTACCCAAGAGGGTATGGTTCAGCAAGGAGGGGGCAGTTAGTTGGTGGGAATAGCATAGAGATTAACATGGCAATGGATGGGTAAACGACCAAACGCATCCACTGAATGTGCATCCCTCCTAACATCCTTTCTCCATCCTATCTTTGGTCCAATGCAATTGTTCTGGCTTACACCTAATAGCCTACTTCAATGCCTTACATCAAATCACTTTGATTTTTACTACACTCTCCCCTCCAGAATTACATTGTTCTTACTACCAACCTTATTGTTTCACTTATACTCAAGTAGTGCATGCAGCAGAATATATACTTTGAATGGAATTTTTAAGGGCTCTCAGACTGATTAACCACTGCCATTGCTTCGGTCAGGCTTCCATACCATTATTTACGAATCAGCCTTGGCCTCCCTGCCACTAATTTGAGCAGCGCTGCCCAAACAGCTGGACCACAAAGCCTAAAAATGCTTATGGTATCTTGTGTTCCAGTGAATGTAACTTGTCAGGGTCCTCAGCTGTTTATGCACCTGGTGTAGAAATCTGTGTCCAAGCATCATCACCTGCCATTTATTGTTTTCTACAGTTAACCATCTTATTAGGTATGATTGGAACAACAGTTCTATTCCCCCACATAAAAACCTACATTCAATTACAGAAATCTACTTGATAGGTTTGAAACAATAGCTACCGTATAAATATGAGGTTTGAAATGTAAGTAAGATTAAAAGTGTATTTAAAAAAGCAATGCAGGATCTTGCTAGACAGTTGTAGGCCAACTTCTCCAGCAAGTATGCTACCTTACTTAAGGGGTGTGAATGTCCCTCAATATCCCTGGTCCTTTCTGCTTTCATGGCTGTGGGGCATACATCATTGTGCAGAGCAAGCAAACAAATCCTGACTGATCTGTGTTCAGTGCAGCTCCTCAGAATGCTAATCGCAAAATCCCCCAGCCTGTTTTTACCTCCTTGGTCTCTCCTTCGACCCCCCGGGTCCCAGTGGAGGTTAATGTTTATTTTTAGTTTTTTTTTATTGCGTATAGTTAAAATACATTCAACCTTTTGATGAAAAAAAGGAAGAAAACCTCATAGCACTGACAAGGCCTCCTTTCTAGGAGGGCTGGGCTGACCCACCGGGAGATCGGGAGTGTCCCTGGTAGGCCTCGGGCCATAGGGCCTCTTTTCTCAGGGGAAGGATACATGGAGACTCAAAATGAAAACAATCACTCGCCATTCGGTGAGAGGCCAGCCTGGGTGTGGCCATTTGCTGCATGATTTGATTGCCCACCAGGCCTGCCACTGACCATGGATTTTGGGGCTTGCGCTCTCGTCGCACTAGGACGCGTGCACATTGAAACCGCACGTGCCCTAGTATGCTCTGTGCTGTCGAGTCGCATGCG
This sequence comes from Ambystoma mexicanum, assembly GCF_040938575.1. Lineage (NCBI taxonomy): Eukaryota > Metazoa > Chordata > Amphibia > Caudata > Ambystomatidae > Ambystoma > Ambystoma mexicanum. The sequence continues at coordinate 857,654,151 of NC_090933.1, read as the reverse complement.
CAGGTGTGGCTGGGCCCGTGATTGAACGTGCCTCTGCCACCTGAGAGACACTGCCTGACAGTCCACGTGCTGTGCTGGTACCGGGCCCATGCCGTGTGCTGTGCCCGTGTTCACGGTGTGTTCTGACAGATTCAAGAAAGATAGCCAACCAACCAGGTGAGGCAGGCCACACTGCCTCCATCAGCTGACAGCAGCAGGTGACCCAATTGAGGCTGTGGCTGGGGCTGAGAGCCGCTGAGGGCAGTAGCCAGACCTGAAAGGTAAGGGGATTTGTATGTGCGTGACCCTACCCCATTCTGCTCATTGCTTCTGACTCTCACTCTTGCCCTATGCGGTAAACCTTTTCCAAGGTGCTGTAATATTTTCTAGCCATCATGCTACAATGTTTTCCTTGTGTTGCTGTCCTGCATGCAAGTGCTGAACTTTTTCTCTCACTGTGATGCCATGGACTGTAATATTCTCCACCTCTGCTGCAATGTGTTCCCCCTATGCTGTAATCATTTACAGGCCGGGGTCGTGTAATATGTTCTCCATAAGCTCTAACATTCCCCCTTCCTGTGCTTTAATGTTCCCTGCCTGAGCTATACTGTAAAACAGCACCCTGTTTACCTAATATCCGCTCCTTGTGCGATGATCTCCCGGCCCCGAACTGAATGGGGATGGTTATCGGGGTGTAGTGGGAATACTGGCAATCTGTAGGCCTATTGAAATGCACTTCAGCTCTGCTATGCAATACCAAACTAAACTGCTAATCCAGTACTGCCACTCACACCCACCTCTACAAATGTACCTTACCATGACCTAAAGAAGCCCCAATCTATGTCATTATAGAGACTGACACACTTGTCTGCTAATGCACCTCTTCCCAATCCTGATCTCCACACCCCCGCAATTCCAGTACGTTAGAGCCATACACGGCTCTGGCAGTGTGCCTCAGCACTGACCTCCATTGACGCCTGATGTTCCATTACAGAAACTAACGCAAACCTCATCTGACTGTCACTACTACTCCACCCTTACCAGCAGTAACCCCTTTGCTTCTAATACAGCTGTTCACAAAACTGTGCTAATGGATTTCAATTCTAGCCAGCTGCAACCCCTGTTGTTCCATTACAGTGGCTCACACACAGATCTGCCAATGGACCCGCCATCCTGGCCTGAATTACCTAATGTTGTTACATTACAGTCAGTGGCTCCTTCACACGCAGCTCTACCAGCGTAACCCAACCCTGGCTAGAAGCAACCCCCATTCTTCAATCACACTCACTCCCACAAATCTCTGCCAATGGACCTCAATCCTCACCAGCCGCTGTCTGATCTTTCATGCTTGTGGTAGGTGGTGAGGTCTGCATGCCCCAGGAGTTGGCCCTGATAACCAGGTCTAAGGTCATGCTGTTTCTGGACTAGGAGGAGTTGTGTGTGAGGGGGGTGTACTAGCACCCCCCTCCGCCAACCCCTTATCCGGTTGTATTTTGGATGCCTTAACATGGCACCTCTGCTTCTGGGCCCCTCTGTCTCTGCGAGAACAATAACACATTCCAGCAATTCCAGACTTTCTCTGGTTGCGGAGAGGGCTGCAGGGCATGCAGATGGCAGCTCAGAGCCACAGGTGGCACTTAGCAAGGAGCTTACCCACTTGTGCTGTAACATTCTCAGTGGGGGTAGTGTGCTCTCCCAGTGCTGTACTCTTCCAGCCACGTGCTGTAATATTCTCACTGTCTGCTGCACCATCAACTTCCCTCTGTAACATTGCCCTCTTCTGCTGATACAGTTATTCCCTGTGGTGTGCACATCTCTTCCTGCACTTTACCGCCCCACCCTATCTGCTGTAATATATTTGGTGGGATTTCCCCAAAACTCCTGCACTAAATCTCTCCTTGCTCAGCAATCAGCAGCTAGTACATTATGCCCTGCCCACCCCCTTGCTCCACACACTCTCTGTCCTCCCTTCCACCTCCCCAATCCTCTGGACTCCAATGGTAATTTCATATTTTCCTGACTGATTCATGGGTGCCTGCCTATGGAGTTGTCTTCTTGCTGCGCTGAGCACCCCACCCCACAGCTTGTGCATGCTGTGTAATCCTCCAGCCTGCCACTGTCCAGTGGCTCCCTGGTGTGCAAATCCCCAGCCCCATGCTGTTATATTTCTTCCACATAAGAAAAATCCTCTTCCATAGTATGTAATCCCTTAGCCCTGCATAAAGCCAGCCCTGTGCTGAAGCATGACCTACCCATGACATAATGTGCATTTGCGCCAAAATCGTCCAGCCCTGTGCTGTAATATTTCACCCTCTGCTTTAACAATTACATTTGCCATCACACCCCCATGCCGTGGGATCCCTCTGCTGTAATATTCACTACACACTCTAAGAGCCTCATCTCTGTTCTGTTTTTTTTATTAGTTTGGGCGTCTAGATGGCGCTTGCACCAGCTATAAACCAAAGCTATTGCATTAAAGTATAGATGGGGAGAAATCGGCTAGAGGAGGGACACCCTGTGTGTAGGTGTTGTTTGGTTATTTGCCCACCCATTGATTGCCCGTGATAATCCCTATGGCTATTCCCACCCAGTTCCTGTCCCTCCCTGCCAAAAACACTTCCTCTAGAGAACTCTTTAACTTTGCTTTAATCAAGCCTTACCATCAAACTTCGCACTCAAAGTGCCTGCCTGTATTTTGCCGAAGCAGCCTTCTGAGAGTTAATGACTTAATTGGAGTTGTAAACCTACTACTGGTGTAATAAAAATCTCTTCACCGGGTCTGCTTTTAGCCACTCGATTTATAAGCACTATGCATGCCATTCACTTAAGTCCTATTAAAAATAAACATTGGTAAAGCCAACAGTTTTGACTTGTGTATAAGTATTAGGCATTTTCCAGGCACTGCTAATATGTGCCCAGGTACTCACACCATTTTGCACCTACTACCATTAATGGCAAGTTAATACCAATACGGCAGTGCTTGGAAAGTGCTCTTGCCATGCCTAGACAAACTGTTGGCATTGCCAATTCTTGTTTTCAATATGATGGAATCGACCAGACCTATTTTACAATAGTGCACCTTGGTGCAGTAATATTTTCCTGTGCACTAATATTGCTTGCTTGTGTGGCGAAATATGGAGCCACTTTGAGCAAAATATCCTGGGCCTCTTTTGTTTCTCAGTCCGGTCCTGCTGTCTAGGGGGGCCAGGGGCTGGCCTTGGGGGGCCTGCCCCCCCTAACCCTCCTGCTGGAGCCGGGCCTGCAACACATATAAATGAAAAATGTTAGGAGACACAAATTATGTAGATTGGAGTCATACAAATAAAAGCGTTTTTCAACAGTTTTTTGCAACAACAGTTACAATGCATGTCAGTTCTCTGGTTTAATACCCCTCTGATGGCTTCCAGGCCTTCTGCTTGTCGAATTGAGGTATAGAGAGCCTCAACATCCATAGTAACTAGAAGGCTGTCCTCTCTCAGGTGAACCAGATTGAGTAGATTTTTGGTACTGGTGGTATCTTTCAAATATGACAGCATCTGGATCACAAAGGGTTTAAGGAAAAAATCAGTATATAATGACAAAGGTTCTAGTAAAGAGTAACAGGCGGATCCAATATGGGTCTGCCCGGAGGTTTTGTGGTATTCTTGTGAATTTTTTGGCAGAATATAAAAAGCTGGTATGCGTGGGTATATTTTGTTCAAGAAGCGTTGTTCGTCTTCACATATCCATCCTTCAGTTACAGCATGTGAGGTCAAGCTTTTAATTTCCTCTTGTGAATCTATGGTGGGGTTGTGATTAAGAGGTTTATATGCTTTCAGATAAGCAAAAGGTTGCAGGCATTCAGCGTCATAGTCTATAGTATCCATGATGACTATGTTATCCCCTTTATCAGCTGATTTTATCGTGATTGTTTTTTCCATTTTTGAAGTAAGGAGAGATGCTCTTTCTTCCTGCTCCAGGTTGTCTTGGTAGAAATTCTGTTTTTTGAAGCCTGCCATCACTGTCTTGGTGACTGTTCGTTCAAATGCTTCTATTTCACATGGAAGGTGTGGAGGTGGGTAAAAAATAGATTTAGGTTTTAATCCGGTGGTATTTTCTTTATTTTAAGTTTCTAGTTCACTTTCAAGTCCTTTTGTCATTGGTAGATAAGTTTCAAAAAAGTATTTTAGGTGTATATTCCCAGAGGGGACCGGAGAGGGAGACCAAAATGAAGACCAACACCCTCTGTCCAACAGATGCGCACCTGGCAGTGGTACCAAAACCAGGGTCCACAGGTGGGATACCAATCTTCAACATATCCAAACGTCTAATCACTCCTGCTGAATTAAGGCTACTGGGCAAAGGTCTATCTTTTGTACCCGCCCAAAAAGCTTAGCTGTTTGATAATGAATTGGAACTACAGTGTTTCTTTAGCAATATACACCTAAAATACTTTTTTGAAACTTATTTACCAACCACCTTTAGTCCACTAAGTGACATCATTCAGAAAACCGTCAAAAAAAACAGGCATCTTGTAAAACAAACAGGTACACTGAGCAAATTCCCATGTTTTGCCTTTAAAAAGAATAAGAACCTCAAATATGCCTTAGTGCACACTTTTTTGCACACTTTTTTGGAACCTGCCCCTCCAGGAGAAAACACCCTGTGGATCTTACCAGCTGTAGTCGGGCACTACAAATGTGGCAAATGTGTGGTATGTGCTTTGACTCCACAAAAGAAAGTCTTTGAACACAAAAATGTAAAATGGACAGTGAAAGAACACACAAACTGCAACACAAAGTGAGTCATCTACATTATTGAGTGCCCTTGCAGCCTTTTATATGTAGGGAAGACCACCCGTCCTACTAAAGACCATTTCTTCCAATTATAACATAAGGACACTGACCTCAGATGGTTTATCATCCAGAAACTCACACCCACTATAAGAGGGGGGGATTTGGACAAGGCATTAACACAATTGGAGCAAATATGGGTCCATAGATTAGACACGGTACAATCAGGTCTCAATATATCTGTAGAATGGAAAATATGTCTCTGAAGCGATGTGTAACTTCGAGTGAGAAAAAACTGGACTGTAAATCTGTTTTTCCTGCGATAAGGAGAATAAAAATGTTCTGCTTTTGGAGTAAGAACTGGGTACATAAGCAAGAGCATGTGTAACAGCACTTTAACACAAAAAGTGCACAGAACTGCACACATAATCGCTTTAGGTTTTAAATTTTTCCACCGAATTTGACCTTTGCATCTGTCGGAAATGACGGGTCTAAAGATAGATACAAAATATTGTTACAACCAGATGCTAGTAATGTGCTTTTCGATTATGCAATACAACACATTTGATTACAACTGATGTACCAGTCGTCTGTAGGAATAAGGCTCCATGGCCGTAATATTTTATTCGGCTAGAATCTCCACTTGTTTCCTTTTGTGTCATTGTGTTAGAGATGACTTGTGTATAGATCAACACAAGGAATTCTTGTGACAAACGGTGATTAATCTGTTTTTCTACATAAGATAACGCACTAGAATGCGACCTGTAGAAATAATTGATGTAATTAGCTATACAACTCTGTATATATATATTTGTAACAAAACATAGCTGATAGGAATTATCACCAATGGTGCAAATCTAACTGAGTGCCTTCAGTCCTGTAACATTCTGAATCCTGAGGGGACATGCATTGTAACCACCTCCACACACCATTCCATGTGAAATAGAAGCATTTGAACGAACAGTCACCAAGACAGTGATGGCAGGCTTCAAAAAACAGAATTTCTACCAAGACAACCTGGAGCAGGAAGAAAGAGCATCTCTCCTTACTTCAAAAATGGAAAAAACAATCACGATAAAATCAGCTGATAAAGGGGATAACATAGTCATCATGGATACTATAGACTATGACGCTGAATGCCTGCAACCTTTTGCTTATCTGAAAGCATATAAACCTCTTAATCACAACCCCACCACAGATTCACAAGAGGAAATTAAAAGCTTGACCTCACATGCTGTAACTGAAGGATGGATATGTGAAGACGAACAACGCTTCTTGAACAAAATACACCCACGCATACCAGCTTTTTATATTCTGCCAAAAAATTCACAAGAATACCACAAAACCTCCGGGCAGACCCATATTGGATCCGCCTGTTACTCTTTACTAGAACCTTTGTCATTATATACTGATTTTTTCCTTAAACCCTTTGTGATCCAGATGCTGTCATATTTGAAAGATACCACCAGTACCAAAAATCTACTCAATCTAGTTCACCTGAGAGAGGACAGCCTTCTAGTTACTATGGATGTTGAGGCTCTCTATACCTCAATTCGACAAGCAGAAGGCCTGGAAGCCATCAGAGGGGTATTAAACCAGAGAACTGACATGCATTCTAACTGTTGTTGCAAAAAACTGTTGAAAAACGCTTTTATTTGTGTGACTCCAATCTACATAATTTGTCCCTCCTAACATTGTTCATTTGTATGTGTTGCCGCATCTCTGTGTTGCATCTCAGTCCTTCATATGAGTGACTGTCATGCACACACTAGAGGTACCTCACACACCTGCAGGCCCACAGCAAGCCCGCTGTGACCAGAACCAACTTTGTTTTGTATTCGGTCCGCTTTTCCCATCTACATTGGAACGGGTTCTGACATGTCTGACTTATATGCACTCAACAGGCATTCCATTCAACAGGAGACACCGATTTAGTCTATGTGACGTAGCTACCCTGATTACTATTCACCCACGTGTCGTGGCACGTTAACCGTTGCCATGACAACGGTTAAATACTTTTGCTACTTAATGCCCTATAATTATTGAATGGATTTACGGTACTCCGATAATTATTCCTATTAGGGTTGGCACATGATAGACACCTTTTTCCAACTTTAAATGTTTTTCGCCGTCAGCGCGCACCACTACAAAATGGCTGACGCTATTAAGAGCGCTCGCTCCTAGCAACTGCGTCCTCATTGCTGGGATACCGTGCTACCTAGCGGAGCCCTTTTGATTCATTTCGAGCTCCCTGTGTCCAGAGCAGAACCCGCAGGCTGTTCCTTTCAGCGCTCGAAAACAGGTATGCCCAGTAACCCTAATTGTATCACGTATTTGGTGCATCCACATAGATGGACCCTGATCTATTCACATTTCCATCTAGGGCACGTCTTCTTCCGAATACAATTCGGCCCTCTGAAAGCAATTAATGAGTCCGCGCAGAGGCTACCGCAAGATTGGTAAGCCTGCTTCCTACAACATTTTGTAACTTACACAGTTCTGCGTTGTCTTTGTAATTAGGAGTCATTTTAGCTCCCTTACAACCTGGTGATGTTGCCCTGTTCTTATTCATTTTAATTCAGGACATATCCTTTGAAATAATATGGCGCATTACCTAGGCGGATATCCTGCAATAGGTGCCCATTGTGACACCTACCCATTGGCACATTCGGCCTCGGGACCACCATACCTACGGCTTAATCTTCACTCCCGTAGGTAAGTGATGTCTTTTTATTAGACATCCTGTGATTCATTCACTTCTTTTCTTCGTTGTGCTTCCCCTCACCACACCTCTTTACCCTTGCAGCACCTCTTAACATCCAGAATATACAGTCTTTTCCTGTCCTGACGAAGGCCCCAACATCAATAGGCTCACCAGAGCCCCCACACGGGGCCGAAACACTGGGTGTAGACACCATCTCCTTCAAAGCACAGTGTTATCAACTCTGACTGTTGAATGCAAACGCATGTACTAGAGACTTGCATTTTTATTTGTTCATCTGTTTTTGACCCCTGTCGCCCCCCTTTTGGGAGAGCGACAGTAGCTTGTGAATCATTGTCCACTGTTTAGAATGTTGAACAAGAATACTAACTTGTTTGTTGTTTTTGTCCTATGATGCAAAGCGTTGTTGCTTATGTTCCTTGTAATGAATAATGTTCAGCATTATGTCTAAACTACAGAAACACATCAAAAACTATTTATAAAATGCTTTCTGTTTTTGAAATCGAGGTCTCTATTTCTCTGCTTGTTTCGTACTTTGATGTGCGAATGCTCTAAATGAGCAGTAAGGGCAAAGCTCCTGATCTAATTGTTGCTCTCACAACCCTTTCACTTGTGTTGTATAAACTAATTCCCTCCTGGGCAGAATAGGGTTGATGCTCATGAGCCCTCTTCTTAAACTTTGTTTAATTTTGTCCATGAAACAAGACAGAATTTTGTTTTGCAGATTTCTAATTTGGAATTTTTGTTTCGCATTAGAAATCACAATGTTCCTCCCATCATTAAACATTCCTGATAAGATTTTGTCTTGCACCAAAGGTGTGTATTTTTCATGACCAAAATGAAATATTTAGCCTGACTTAAGTGAAATCTATAACCACCCAATGCTCTGTCGCCCACTTCCAATTGTATCTCTCCTCTTAGACTTGAGGGACCAGGGATTGCACAAGTGAAGAACCTCTTCTAAAGGGGCATTCTTTGTGGGAAAATTGAATACTGTGCGTAAATGCTGAGTGACTTGTCTCAGAGTGGACATTGATTACAAAAGAAATTAATGGTAAGAAGGACTGAGAGTGCTTAGTGTGTTCTTTTTAGTCAGAAAGGGGATTGTCCATTCCTACTTATTTATTTATCTATCCAACATTTTTACATTAATTTCATGAAGTTGTGTTCTTCATGGTTTAATAGTTTGAGTGGCTTTATATACTCAAGATACTTTCAATGCATGGTTCTCAACAGGATGCATTGTGGCTTAGGTCCATCAGCTTTCCACTTCCAGGAATACTACACTCTTTTTCATAATAATGTGGCCATAATATATGTCTACCCGAATGACAGCTACACCACTCCTCTCCCCATACTGGCAAATACTTGGATATAGACTCCCTTTGTCCCAAAATTCCAATCTGCCCAAACAGTCCTCTCCATCTGTATCGGAATCTACAAACACAATACCACGGGAGCATACCCTCAGTGCTGGTTGGTTGGTGGGTAGTAGTGTCAAAAAACAAAACCAAATTTGTAGTTCAGTCTCCTTCAGGTGCCCTGCCTTGCAGTACTTCAATGTTGTTATTTGGAGAACTTTGGGTGCCCACAGGATTTGCTCAACTTAGTGAACTTTTTGCCCCTTCTCCCTACTTTTGCTCCATCTGTTACTTATCTCAATATTGTTGGTATTTTGTGCAACATAGATTATACAGTCAAGTTTGCCTAAACTCAATGGGATTGCTGAATTGTAGCATGTGTATGGAATTCACAGATTTAGAAATATGCTCCACATTTTGCTTTACATAATTGGACTTGTCATTTAGGTCGAGTAGGAAGCATAAAGAGGTCTACTGCAGAATCTGTATAATACAAAGTGTATTTTTTACATCAAATAAATTACAATTTTTAAAAAGTTCTGCCATTACTGGAATAGATAGGGTCTCCTAACGATGCCAGTAATGGAAGCAGCTTTATGCATGCAATTTAAAGTGAACATTACTGACATAGATAGGTTGTGGCAGCAGCTTCATGCAAGTGATTTAAAGTGACCATTACTGGCATAGAAAGATTGTGGCCCACAAGCTATCTATGCTAGAAATTGGTCACTTTAAATTACTGGCATAGATAGTTTCTGGCAGCAGCCTCATGCATGCGATTTACACTGACCATTACTCGTGAAGATAGGTTGTAGCTTCAGCCTCATGCAAATGGCATAAAGAGCTCATATGTGGTGTATTCCTGGTGACATGCCATTTACTGGATTTATTCATGTGTTATCCTAGAGAAACAGCTGAAAGGTGTTTAGATTTTTAACTCATATTTGTAAAATATTGTGCAGCACAATACATCATATCAGCACATTATTTTAAACAATTTTCCACACATAATTATTCAGAGCTTCTTTGTTGTGCTCTGTCACCCATTCTAATTTGAGAAAATATTAATGCCCCTCCATTAAAAATATTCATCATGACCTCCCATGAGTCATGAAATTCACTGTATCTTTTTCATGTTTCCCATGGGAAATAATTAGACATTGGGTCTCATTATGAGTTTGACGGTATACAGTAAAAGTGGCAGTAACAGAGGTAGCACCACTTTTACCAACCCCAAAATTAGGAGTTGGTGCTAATTCTGCCAGTGGAATTAGCCCCAGTGGAATTACCACCAACATCTGACAAAATTAGCCCTGGCGCAAACCTAGCTGGCAGAGTTTTTGCAAGATTCAAACCGGTATTTCTGCGGTATTACAATTTGACAAAATTCAGAAATACCACTAAAAATGGGTGGTTATTATGCCAAAAACACAGTGCACATAAAAGGTGGAGGTTAATGCATACAGGTGATGGAAATCAAGAAACAGGTACACCGAAGCCACTCTGAAAGGGCACATAAGACCCACACTATCCCCAAACATACTTTCCAACACCATGCTGCCATTAGCTGTTGCTAACTCGGATATGCAGCTGCTCCTGCTTCACATTGAGCTGCAGAGGCAGAAAACAGCAGCACAGGGCACAGGCCACAGAGAGGAGGAGGAGATGCCCTGTGAGGAAAGCTCATGTTCCCCGGGTCAAGCTCTCACCTTGCACATTAACTGATAGCCAGTTGTTCACCCTGTACCTGCTGTACAGGGAGACCATTGTTGAGATACTCGCCCTGATCCATGATGACTTACAGTACAGTTTAAACATTCAACTGCCTTACCATGTGTCGGTCCTTTATTTCTTTGCAACCGGCACCTACCAAAACACTGTGGGCATGCTGCATGGGATGTCTGAGCCCACATTTTCATATGTTCTTGTTCAGGTGCTGGAATCACTCCTGTGACATGCCCCCCAACACATCTCCCTGCCCACCACCAGATAAATGCCATTGAGGCACGTTTCGTTATGCAGCAGTCCACCTGCCCAATGGAATTGCTTCTCTGGAGTGAATGCATGTGGCGTTGGTCGCCCCCCCCAGGCTTCCGAAGAGGTATACAGCAACAGAAAGCAGTATCCCTCCATGAATGTCCAGGTTACCTGTGATGCTGTCCTTGTGATCAGACACTGCTGTGCCCGCTTCCCTGCTTCCACACATGGTGTCATGGTCCTGCAACAAAGCACACTGTCTGCATACCTGGAGAGCCACAGAGGCCAGCAGACAAGGACACTGGATGAGTACAAGTGCCATCACATAAACTGATCTTGTGGCACCACTAAAATGCTTTGTGAAGGGGGGCACATTGCCACAAATGAACAATGCATGCCCTGTCAACACCCTGTACATGCAGGACCTGCCCTCTCACCCTGCACATGACAGCCACCAACCCACAGGACTAGGACATGGTGGACAATGCAGTAGTACGTATGTGATGCATATTGCCCCAACACACACACACACACACACTCAACACACACACACACCTCTGAAGGAACCACAATGCAATTGAATACAATTTCTTTGTTCAACACACACAAAGACAATGCTAAACTGGTAGAAAGCAATGCCATGTACCATGGTATCCATGTATGTGAACCCATAATGGAATGAATGCAGACACTACAAATCTGCACAAGTATGACTAATCACCCATCAGGGCACATACATGATAGCAACACACAGGCCACAAAGGGGCAACATGCATTCTGCCATGCCAAGCACAGACCCTGAAAGCGACAAGTGCTGGCCGTGAGCTATGGCCATGATGTAACACATGTTCCCCCATAGTAAATTACTCTACATTCAAGTACTGTGACGGAAAATCATGTTGTATGACAATTCTGGACAAATGCCAGCATAGGGTGCCCATCAACATGCTGCTAGAAAATGCAACACATCCACAATGCACTGTGACTGATACCTATGACCTTTGCCCTTGCAGGTGACTCTGGATACCCCCAGCTGCCATGGCTAATGACACGTGCACAATACACGTATGCAACACGAGATTGCCTACAATAAAGCACACGTCAGGACCAGGCTGTGCATAGATCAGACCTTTGGCCTGCTGAACGGTCGTTTTCAGTGTCCACGTTGGACCAGAGGTGCCTTGATGCACAGGCCAGAGAAGGTTGGCTAAATATTTCTTGCCTGTGCCAAGCTGCACAACATCTGCCTCAGGCGAAATGTCCCCCTGCCCTCTAATGAGGACATGCCACCCCACAAGACAACACCTCACTGCCTGCAGGTGCAGTAATTTCACACAGTGTGTTGGAGAAAGGTAGGGATGGTTGTCTGGTTTGGCAAGAACTAATAGACAATTATTTCTGATCACATCTATAATCACATGCTGCACACCTATGTACTTAGCCACGTAATGAACAAATCACATTCACACAATAAGGAATGCCCTAACATTGCTTCAAGCAAACTAGAATGTAATGCTTATTTTTGAAATATGGCATCCCCAACACACCCTCCCCACCCACCTCACCACTCCCTGATGCACCATCCACAAAACACCCTCAGCACCCATCTCCCCCTACCCAACACACCATCCCCACCCACCTCCCCAGTGTCTAGTGAAAGGAGCAGTGTGTCACTCATTTTCTTGGCCTCTTGCCCTTGCCAGGTACTTCTGGCTCTGGGTGGTGCCACCTTCCTAATGGAGCAGCTCCATGGATGGCCAGCTGTACATCCCTCTGCGGGGGTCACTGAGGTGGACTGGTCCTGGCCCCTGGATGTGCTCGGGGGCAGGAGCATGCTGGTCTGCATTGACTCAATGAATGCCAATCTGACCTCTGTGAGATCTCTGACACTCTGTCCTACCATGGTCAGGGCAGCAGTTGTCACTGACGATTGACATTGCTCATGGTCCAAGGACCTCGCAATCCTCCTAAAGGTGCCCTAAACAGAGTCACAGATAGCTTGCAGATGCTGGACTTGGGTGTCTGCAAGTGACTCCATGTTCACCTGTCGCCATGCCATTGTGTCCAGCCGCCTACATATTGCATCAAGTGAAGGAAGTGCAATTGCTGGTGGGCTATGGAGAAGGCTGGGACCCGAAACCCCTGTGACCTCCAGTTGACTCGGTTTCACCCTCCAATACCAGTTCACGCTGGACTTGTGCCTGGGCGTCTGGCTCTGGTGACAAAGGGGTGCATGGGCCAGATGGTTGAGTGTGGGTGCAGCTTGAAGTGCACCAATGGCAGCATCTGGCTCGCCTGTCTAAAGTACAGGGGCTGGCTTTGAAGAGGCAGTTGCAGCGGGTGAGGGTGCAGGCTGCAACCTCAGCACTCCCAACACCCTCCATCACCTCCATGTGGAGGAGGCTGGTGGCTTTCCCCTCCCACGTGGTCAGGACAAGGGGGTCTACAGTGCCACTTCTGTGGCAGATGTCTCTAGCCGGTGTTTGGACAGGAGGGTGTGGTCCCTGGCCTTGAGGTCATTCCACATTTTTCTTCAATCCTTACTGTCCCATGGGGCTGTGCCCACTGCTGTTAGGTTGGCGCGGATGCTGGCCCAGATGGCAGCCTTCCTCTAGCCATACGTTTTCCTATGTCTAGAGCCATAGAGCACTTTGGCATGGGCCACCCCCTGATCAGTGAGGACCTGCAGCTCTGCCTCACTGAATTTATGATTCCTGTGGCACATATAGGACACCTTCTCTTTCCCTTCATCCTGTGAAATTATTTTTCTCCCTCCTGTGTCGGTATGGCAAGTTTAAATGGGGGATTGGGAGTGGATTTGACTTTTCAAGATTGGCATTGCCAAGCTTCCTGTTCTGGCGATGATGCTTTTTCCGTCAGCAGTAATTCTGCCAGCGCAATTACCGCTGAATGACTCTGGGCAGAGATCTGGCGGGTACACCTTGCAGCCCAATGCTGTCTCTAAACTCTTGACTTTGACAGTTGCGTTTCCCCTTCCTCACTGTGTCCTCTCTGCATCTACCACCAACCTTATGTTTTATTCCAAGGCCACTTTTTTCTGTTTCTCTCTCTGTTTCGTTCTCTTCATCGCTCTCATCTAATGTCATATCCCCACATCTTTCCCTCATTCTTTCCCTACTTCACCGCCTCTCCCCTTTTTTCTCTCTTTAGTTACTTGTTCAGCTCTCACTGTTAACATTTGTCACTGGTGCCCATTTAGCTCCTATAACACAGCCCAAACAAGTAGATTTTCTCCTCTTTTAGGTTTGCTATTTCTCCCCAGCCTATCTCTTTTGGTCACCCTTCTCTTTGTAGCTCTTTCTTTCTCCCCTTCATTCTTCATCAGGCTACCTCCCTCTGTTACCATTTTCCTCCAACAGTCCCCACCTCTTGCTCTCCTCTACTTTCTTAGTCTCTGCCATCTTTCCATCCTTTTTTATTACCTCTATAATCCAAGCCATTGCTTTCTCTCCTTAGTTTTCAACTCCACACTCTGAACATACTTTGACCCACTTTTAAAAATTAAAAATAAATGGGAGCAACAGATTTGAAAAACAGCTGGCACTTAACAAGAGTCATATGCACATAGTTTAAGTAAAATTAATATACGTTTGGACTGAAAGCTATACAATCCCCTCACCAATCCTAAGTAGTGCTGTGAATTGCATTTTAATGAACAGAACGGCCCGTCTATGCATTGCAGGGGCAAGGTGGTGAGAGGGAGCATCAGAGACACCAATATTTGCAGCCTCTTTCCATGGCCCATTCCCAAATATTGTTATGGTAGTTAAGTAGGAGTACTTGCACTTTATTTCTACACAGTAAACACAAAAGTTGTTAAAAAAAATGTGAGGCCTCTTTAGAACGTTTACCTCATCAGATCGATACTACCACTCACCTCGCAATGACACCAACAGTCCTTTCCTTATCTTCCACCTATGACGTGTACAATCATCGACTTCAGTGAAGAAAAGAAGCGACGCATCTGCTGTAGCTAATGTTCTAGTCAATGCAAGAGGCGCCATCTCCCACAATCCCCAAAAATGTCCCATTGCTAAGATACTCTTTATTTCATTCCTTTTTTGATGGTGCACTGTGGCAAGTGATTTTTTTTTTTAGCAGTAGCCAATAAAATGGCTGTCGTTTGAATTTTTAGCTCTGCTCGAGAGAGCTTCCTCTCTGTCAGTGTATAGCAGCGACACATGTAGGGAGACATCATGTGCTTCATCGCGTATGGAGAGTGCATCCTGATAACAGCTCCATTTATTAGGAGCCGGTGAAGCAGTGTAAGTAGGAGAGAGCTTTGGAAGCATGCTTTTAAAAACAGGTGTTGGTTCGCTGCTGCTTTTTATATTAACTTGTTTCCACTTTAGTGCTTTGTTACATTGTGCTTGTGTTATTGTTCCTTATTTCTGCCTCCTTTTCAAACTACATTCATTCACTCCATACTTGCGAGTTTGGTTCTTTGACGAGTTTGTTGATTAGGGACCAGCTGGTGAAATGGACCAGCAATGTCAATGTACAGGAGAAACTCCTGGCCAAGGATCTCTCTTTGGAACAGGCAGTGGAGTTAACTAGGAGGAGCATGGACCAACCAGCTCATTATATGAAAAACATGAAAGTAGAAAAGAAGGGCAATGAGGTAGAAAGAATAAGAAGGTAAATGAAGGGCGCAAAGAAGTAGAATGTTTCAAATGTGGCAGTCCTAGACATTTGTCATCCAGCCTGTTCTGCCCGGATCGGAATTCGAATTGCATCAAGTGCAAACTCACAGGGCATTTTGCCGGTGCCTACAAAGGAAGGAGCAGTCAATGCAGTAGAGCAGATGGTGGTTTGGCTGGAGCAGGAAGTAGCCCAGCTATCTTAGGCAACCACTACTGAAGGGGGACTGACATGTATTTGAGATTGCTGCTATCAATCTGGGCAAGAAGAGTCTGCCGGATGATTTTACTGTGAACGGCAAAGTGCTGTTGATGAAAGTAGATAGTGCATCTCTGTGGGCAATTGTCTCTTCATAAACGTTTTGGGAGGAAATGTTCAGGATCTCATTGAGCATGACATTCAGCCGTCTGGTTATGGGGATGTTGAAATGGGGGTGTTGGGTACATTTCAAGCTTCCATAGAAGGCAGGAAGTGTGATGCTGAGGGTTTTTGTGGTGGAAAAAGGGTGTTCGCTCCTCTGGTGGGATGAGCAAGCTAGCCTGGGTATCCGCATTCAGGCAAATCTGGAGAAGACATTGATGTCTGCGGAAATGCAGGACAAGTGGGATATGGAATTTCCAGCTGTGTTTTCAGAGGATCTGGGAAGGCTAAGGGACTTTGAACATTTCATTAAAGTTAGGAACAATGCCACTCCCGTGGTTCACAAAGTGCAACCAGTGCCTCATCATTTGCGTGATCAACTCAGAAATTAACTTGATGTGTTGCTGCAGAAGGGTATAATTAAAAGAGTTGAAGGAGCTGAGTGGTTATACCCTGTAGTCTTGGTTGCAAAGAGCAATGGGAACTTGAGGCTATTTGTGGACCTCAGGGACCTTAATAGAAACATCTTAGTGGATTATCATCCCTTGCCTGTCATCTCAGAGGTGTTGGCTATGCTGGGAGAAGCCAAACATTTACTGTGATAGATGTCTTAGCAACCTATCACCAAGTGCTGTTGGTGCTGGGTTGTCAAGGACTTTCGTGACCCAGGAAGGGGCTTTCAAGTATTGCAGGATAGTGTTCAGCTTGGCTTCAGTGACTGCAGTATTTCAACGAGTCATGGAGAAGATTTTTGAAAATATGAAAAACATTGTCATTTTTCAAGATGATGTGTTGATTCATGCGTGTTCCACTGAAGAGCATGATTAGATTTTGAGGGAGGTGTTGTGTAGATTGAGAGAGGCTGGCCTCACGGTCCAACGTAGTAAATACAGAAATGGTGTGGAGAATGTGGAATACCTAGGCTGTTGTATTACATCTGCGGGTGTTGTTCTGAAGCACAGTTTGGTAGGAGCCATCAGTCTTGCTCCAGAACCCAAGAATAAGGACCAGTTACAGTCTTTCCTAGGGTTGGCAGAGTACTATCACAAATTTGTACAGAATGTTGCTGTGATTTTAACACTGCTCCACTCTTTGCTCAAGAATTTGCTCAAGAAGGTAATTAAATATATGTGGTCTGAAGAGTGCAAGTTGGCCTTTGCAAGTATCAAGGAGAGCATTGTGAGTGCTCCATCTTCAGGCACATTTTGTGTTAAGAGCAAGACGTACTTGAATGTGGATCCAAGCATTTTGATATCGAGGGCATTGTTGACACAGAGTGATGAGGCAGGGAGGAATGGGTGGTGGCATTCGCTTCCAGACCCCTTAGGGGCATGAAAAGGAATTTTTCAGTGGTAGAGAGGGAGGCCCTTGCAGTGCACTGGGCAGTTCTGGATTTTAAGTTTTTCCAGTGATGTCAATGTTTTATAGTCATGATAGACCAAAAGCCTTTGGTACAGATGTTATCTGGTGTGGGGTGGAGTAATGGCTCACCCAGAATTTCAAAATGGCTTTTGGGGCTGCAAGGTTATGATTTTCATATGTGTTATTTAACCAGAAGGAAGAACTTTGTGGCAGACTTCAAGTCGAGGTTACCGTTGGGTTATACATGAGGGAGGAATCATTGGGTGGAGAGGAGTTGGTGGTGGCCAATATTGAACATGCAACAGATAATAAAGTGTAATGGGAACAGGCAGGTTTGGAAGATGAGGTGTGGAAGTCCATTATGGAATGGACGGTCGTTGGGAGCCTTACTTTTAGGTAAAGGGTGAATTGTCTGTGTTGTGACCGAGGATAAGTAGAAGGACAAAAAGTGTTTCTCCGCATAGTGTCAGGGGCAAATTGGTGGATTTTGCTCACCAGAGTTATATGGACATGAATAGTTACAAAAGGAGATTGAGTCAGAGTAACTGGTGGCCTATGATGGACAGTTGTGTTGAGAGGAAGGTAAGGGAATGTGTGGAGTGTCTTGTGAGTGACCAGAGCAAGGTGCTCTGTGAAACACCTCTCATTCCAGTTAAAATTCTGGCTCATCCCTGACAAAAAGTGGCGGTGGAGGTGATGCGCCCATTTCAAAGGTTGGGATGATTACAAATATTTGTTTTAATGGTGGAATGTATTCTACTAATCTGCCCGTTTGTGGTGGTAAACTGAGGTTGTTAAGGTGGTAATGTGTAGTCATTACTTAACTTCACCCATGAGCTTACTCATGAAGTTGGATCCCTGATCTGTTAGAATTTCCTTGGGGAGACCAACCCTAGAAAAAGATGGCAACAAGTGTTTTAACATTTGTTGGGTTGTTTTGTTCCACATGGGGAAAGCTTCTGGGTCGGGGGTAGCGTAATCAACAATTACGAGAAAATATTTACGACCCAGTTTAGAAGTTTCCAACGGTAAAGTGATATCCATCCCAATTCTAGAGAAAGGGACTTCTATTATCGGTAATAGATTTAGAGGGGCAGGTAGGGGAATATGTGAGTTGAGCTGTTTTTTTGGCATATTTCACATGTCTCAATGTAGTTCTACATATGAGCATGGATACTCGGCCAATAGAATTTCCCACTGATGTGAGCTTGGGTTTTAGACTGTCGCAAGTGTCCACCTGTCAAATAAGAGTGTGCAATCTCTAGCACGATCTTGCGATGGGTTTTGGGAAGTACTAATTGAGTCTTACTTAGGCCTCCCTCAGAGGTTTCCCTTCTATATAGTAATCCCTGTTTTCAGGAAGAAAAAGGGGCTTCCGTTTTCGTGGCCTTCTCCCTCAGGAATCACTTGTGAGAAAGCTTCAGTCAGTACGGGATCATTTCGCGAGCCGAACGCTAGGTCGGAGAGGATGGTAGGTTCCCCTTTACTTTTTGCTTTGGTGGCACGTATCTCATCGGGCTCTCCAAACCTAAGTTACCTCTCTCAGTTTCCTCTGGTTCACGTTCATCCTCAAAACGGGGAAATTGAGCTTTCTCAAGAATTCCCTGTTCAATTTTGTTCCCAGGATATATTTCAAACAGCATCTCACCATGGTCCTGTAAGAGAATGTTTAACTCTCCCCGAAAGTCTGGATCTATAACGCCTGATAGGACATCTAGAACACATTTCCAGACTAGGCCAGATTTTGGGGCCCATCTTTTATAACAACCCACAGGTGGTATTAGAACTTAATCAGTGGGAATAATCCCTTTTTTCCCAGAAGGGATGGTGGCTTCTCTACTGCTACAAATATTAAAACCTATAGATTATTTTGTGGCGGTAGAGGGGCTGAGGCTCTGTGACTATGTTTTTGGAATTTTAGATTTCCCCAATTTGTTTCAATTGAGCCGTATCCCACTACTGACAACATATAAGGACAGCATTGTATGACACTGAGCCAATTACGAGATGGGCGGTAGCCATGGTGCTAAAAGCATCATGGCTGCCTGCCATACCGTGTCCAAGTCTGGTCTTGTTCAATGGGGACTTACCGGTGCAGTCAGACCCTGGCGGGACCGGTAACTCCCCATTGAACAAACCATTCCCCATTACCATTTGAGCCCCCATAGGGCTCAATGGGAATGGGGAGGGTGCTAATAACGGGCTCGTGAATGGCAAGCCTGTTATTAGCGCCCTGGTCCCTTAGCGGGACCCGTAAGGGATGTGTGGTCAGACACACGTTCCTTACAGTTTCCTCCAAGGGACCTCGGAATCGGGCGGTAAGGGATTACTGGCACTGGTCTCCTTACCGGTGCTCGGTATCCCTTACCGCCGACTCGTAATGACCCCCACTGACACAAGAGATACATTTCAAAACATTTATTCAATTTTCTGGATTTAGAAAAACTCCTGCTTTGCCCTACAGCTATGATGGGAGTAATCTCTACCATCAAATAACAAAGAAACACAGTCCTAGTCAGTCTCTGTCAAATCAAAGATGGCCTATGCTAACAAAACCTAATGCCTGCCCTATCTCTTTTACAAGAAGTGTGTAAAGGGGAATATGTATGCAGAAGAAAATCAGTGTCATAACATAAAGATCAATGTGGCTGAGTCAGCTCTCCTTCCCACGTTGGACAGCACAGAGTAAGGCGGTCCCCATAAACAGGATGACACACTCAAAACAAAGGCAGCTCAGAACATGGATCGAGGCATGCTTGGCCTTCTACGTTAAAGTCACTTATTCCAACTTTCAAAAGTATTTTACAGTTCAACAAAAGTTCATACAGGTCTCCCTCGGTCAGGCTTGGACCTCTCAAAGCAAAATGTTCACGTAGGTCTCAGTCGGGCTCAGACCTTTTCCTGATGTCGAAGAATTTTAAATGTGAGACGTTTTTTACTATAGACCTCCACAGGACCGCTTCGACTTTCCCTTCAGCTCAGACTCTTGTGTTATTTGCCCTACTGTCTCTTGGTCTGGGAAGTTCAGTATCACCAGCACAAACGTGCAACATTTACCTTTTCACGTCCCCTTTTCCAAGGGTTAATCTTGATCATTACGCATTTTAGAGTTCATTCACTTTGTCGATTTATAACAAAATATTTCACCTTTTGCAGAGACTTTCGACTGAGCTAGTTCTTTTCACCGGACCACTCCGCTACTCTGTATCACTAGCTTCACAGTTATCAGTAATTTAAAGTTCACCACAGATCTGCCTTCCTTCGCATCTCAACCACATGTGTACAGCCTTCAATTGTGAGCTATACTCTTGTAACTTCAATCTTTCATTAACACACACAGGTCTTTTCTTTCACTCACCAACTCACCAGCTGTCAAAGTTTATACTACAGGCTTGGCCTCACCTCCCCAACTCTGTCATTCACCCGGGAGGGTCACTGGTGCCCTTGAAACACAATGGAGTCTTCTTGTCTGGGATTTGGCCTTCTCAGCGTAGCTTTCATAGCTCTTTGGAAACCTACACTAGTAGGTTTGCCTTCAACCCAGAAGTTCTGCTCCTTCTCGTGTTCCACCTTGCTCACAGTGTGTCTCTATGTTCTGCCTTTTATCCGTGTGGGCAGATTTAATGGGTATCAAATGTATGTAATTAAAGTGAAGTGCCTGACTTTGGCTGTCCCGATTAGCGGGACACGTCCAATGAGGTATGGAAAGTTTATCCTCTTTGCTCTCAGTCAACCGTTTCCTCTGCCCAGTGTTTGTGTGGCAAAGGGGGGTTGGAATGTTGGCAGGTCGTATAAAATAGGATGGGTCAAGGGTACGGTAAAGGGGGGAATACCGCAGTCTCACCATTACTTGTCTCACCCCCACTACTCGGAGCCTCCTCACCCAGGTGATCCTCCCGCATTGGTCCACCCCAAGGTCTGGATCCAAAGGCGATGGCTGTGCCCTCCCTGGGGACTAGTAGCTGAGACACCATTTGGTTTCTCACACTACAAGGCACCCTAAACTTACTCCTCACTCCTCCTAAACCTCTGACTACCAACTGCACTCTCACAGCTAATAACCTAGTTTATTTCATAGTAGCAAATATTTTCAAAATTAGAGACTTTCTCCTGACCTTCCTCACACTCCCTCCTCCTACATTCTACACTCTAACTACTCTACCCTCATACTCTGCCTTTATCTCAAACTTTAGTCACGGTAATACTGTTGAAGTGCTATCTCTACAGATGAAGGCTAATGCCTCTTGTGCCCCATATGAACCTCTTGCTCCTCAGCTAATCAAGCCTATTGCCCCTCATTGAACTCTTCAACCTGTCTTCAGACTCCACTTGCTTTCTCTCTATTTTCAAAGACAAACATCCCAAACCCGAACCTACCAGTAAACGTTTGCCCTGTGTCTCTCCTTCTGCACTACCCCTATGTGTTTCAAAGGGCTGTGTTCAACATTCTTTCACATTTCTAAGGTATCCAAAACCTTCAAGGCCCCCTACAAGCAGCTTTCTGCTCCTGTCACTCCACAGAAATTGCTCTTATGAATGTCTTGAACTTTATTGCCTCT
Organism: Ambystoma mexicanum; assembly: GCF_040938575.1. Lineage (NCBI taxonomy): Eukaryota > Metazoa > Chordata > Amphibia > Caudata > Ambystomatidae > Ambystoma > Ambystoma mexicanum. The sequence goes on along the minus strand of NC_090933.1, from coordinate 857,632,397 downwards.
GGTAAGCACTCTAACCTATCCTCTATACTAATTCTCTTTGACCCGTCCACTGCCTTCAACATTGGCGATCACTCTGATCAACTTATTACTCTCTTTCTTCTATGGATTCGTGATAGAGCGCTTGCCTGAATTGAATCCTACCTGTCACCTCTCCAATTCTCTTTCTCTTGGAACAACAGCTATCAACTCACTAGTCTAATTGTTGGTATTCCACAAGGAGGCCATATCCTGGGCCGGGTCCTCTCATCTTTACACTCTACACCTCTGCTCTTGGGGTAATCATCTCTTCCTTTTTGTTCTCGAACCAACTGTTTCCGGATGACACCCAGCTCTTCTTCTCTTTTCCTGAACTCTCCTCTGATCTCTCTATTAAAATTTCCAACTGTCACTTTGCTATAGATAGCTGTGCACTCTCTGATGTTAGAATCTACAAAAAAAGAGGTGGTCTTGTTCTATATCAAATGTTCTTTCTCATTGTTTCCTTTGCCTATCAAGTTTACACTTCACACTCTCCCCTACTCCTCTTCAGCTAGAAACCTCAGCGTCATCAATGACCCTTCTCACACCTTTTCTACTATCATCTCTAAAACTGCAATGGCGGCTCACCTCAACCTACTAAATATTAGAAAAATCAGGCACTTACTTCCTTTCAACAATACCAGGCATCTCTTACCCACTCTTGCCTTCTCTAAACTAGACTACTGTGCCAGCATCCTCTTTGGCCTCTCCAACTAAGCTTTCTGTCCTCTTGATAAGATCATAAACTTCACATGCAGGACTCTCTTTAAGCTCCCTCACTTCACACATACTTCTGCTTACAATCACCAGGATGGATGGATGGCTGATGATGCAAAAAAGTGCCAGATTTCAATTTCTTTTCCTGGATCACAAATGTATCCCCGGAAAGGCAACACTGTATCTATCCTCCTTGATCCAACTCTAAAAGCCCTCTCATAATCTCCGCTCTGCCTCCTCGACTACCCTTGTAGCACCTTGCCCTCCCGCTGTTGCCCCTCACTTCCGCTCTTTCTCTTTTCTTGCTCCACTTGCATGGATTTATTTTCCCCCGGACATCTAAGAAAGAGTGCACACTGATTTGTTCAAAACCACAATGAAAGCCTACCTCCTCTCCTTCTAGTTATCCTCTTAACTTACCTCTCATCTGCCTCAGGCTAACATTTTTCACTCACCACTATCCTGCCTCTATCCCTCACTTTCTCTGCCTCCACTCTAGCCTGCATCCATCATGGTCACATCCCTAGCACAGCTGGCCATACCACCTACCTTCACTTTAAGATGTCTATATTTGAGTGTCCTTATTCGATGTCACCCCCATGTATTTTCCCAGGGAATTCTCCATTTACTCCCCATCACAATCTGGTCAGAATGTCTCTCATACTCACCCCATTCTAAGAAGCTCACTGCTTTCTCCCAAATTTGATATCTTGTATATTGCATGTTCTTTTGTGATAAAAAAAGCATTATTCTTTCCTGTATATAAATACATAAATAAATACAATAAATAAACATTACCGCTACCTGCCTCTTCCTTCTCCCAGTACTCCATTACTCTGGCCTCTATCTTCCTTGTCCCAGTACCCAATTAGTAATCCATTACATTGCTGCCATATTTATCTTCCTCGTCCCAGTGTTCCAATAGTAAGCCATTGCATGTCCACACCTATTTCAACCTTGTCTCAGTAGCACAGTAGTAATCTGTTACATTACTGCCACCTCCCTCTTTCTCATCCCAGATTCACTTTAGTAATCCATCACATTACCCCGCCTACCTCTTGCTCATTCCAGTACTCCATCACCCTTCCTCCTTCTTCCTCATCCCAGTACCCCATTCATAATTCAGTGCATTGCCCCACCTCCATCTTCCATATTCCAGTACCCCATTAGTAATCTGTTGCATTACCCCACCTCCTTTTTCCTCATCTCAGTACTCAAAGAGTAATTGGTTGTATGCACTACCCCAAATTCCCTCTTCCTTGTGCCAATACTGGTCCCTCTCTCTACCTTTACCCAGGACTCCATTAACTGCCTCCCTCCTCCTCATCTCACTAACCCGTTAGTAATTTACTGCACTACCCATCTCCATATTACTCATGGCAGTACCCCATTCATAATCAATTTCATTAACCTGCCTCCCTATTCCTCTTTCCACTGCCCATTAGGAATATGCTGCATTACGCATCCTCCCTCTTCCTCATCCAAGTACCCCATTATAAATCCGTTGCTTCACCACCACCACAATCTTCCTTATTGAAGTAACCAATTCCCCACCTTACTCTTCCTTGTCTATTGCTCCCACCTCGTTCTTCTGCTTTCCAGTATCCCATTAATGATCCATTGCACTACCCTAGCTCGCTCTTGCTTAGCCCAGTACCCCATTAGTCATCTGTTGCATTACTCTGCCTCCCACATCTTCGTCACAGTACTCCAATAGTAATCCGTGGCATTACCATACCTTCCTCTTATTCATCCCAGAACCCCTGTTACAAATGTGTTGCTTTACCCCTGCCAACCCTTTTCTCATCCCAGTACCCCATTAGAAATCAATTGCATTAATCCCACCCCCTTTTCTTCATCCCAGCACACCATTAGTAATCCATTCCCATCTAGTGGACAAAAAAAGATGAAATACTTGATTAATCCTGTGTTGCCTAGCTGAAGAACATATATTGATAACTAACAATATCCATCAAGGGCTTTATCATTGATGCCAAGGATAGACATTGTGTTTGACAGTAGCAAAGGAGGCAGAGAGTTCAAGAAGAATGTTATTTATTTATTTATTTTTTCGCTTGTTAGGCGCTTACACAATAATAATATACTCTTTCAAAGTGCCCACAGGGCAGGGAGGCAGAGAGATAGTGAAATTCATTACAACCTTACAAAACAATATAGGAAGATGGGGAATATAAGAAGAAGGGGAAGAGGGGGGGGTGAACCTACTATACCTTGTGAGTATTCAGAATGTGCAACTGCAGAAAGGAAGAGGGGAGAGGGGGTAGGTGATGGGGAGTCTGGGCCTGTGGGTGAGCCATGGACAATGTGCTAGGAATGTAGAGTGCTACATGGCCTAGGCTGCGGGAGGTGTAAGTGCGAATCTCCAGAGCGGAGGGTGTTGAGATGCAAAGTGCTGTGGAAAGACAGGAGCTGGCAAGAATTGGTATGGGAGGTCAAGGCCCAGAAGATTCATCAGGTCCAAGGACACCCATGCAGCAACTGTGGTGACCATATGGGCCTTAATTTAGGTATTGTGTTATGCAGGTAGATGGGGACAGAATATCTCCATACTCCAATAATCAGACTGAATCAGGAGGAAGGCAAAGTCTTTTGACTGTTTGATTATCAATTATCTAAAACAGGGAGTTACAATGGACATCAACGGACGCCGCACAGCATTCTCTCAAAGCATTTCATAAAAAACAGTACTTTTATAGCAGAAATTCATCATACATGATGTCATTCTACGTGGCAACTAAGAAAAATCTACGGGCCATTGTGGTTGGCTCAAGGGGAACATCTAAATATACTTTCTCTAGGGACTGGGATTGTGATTGGATCTCTACAGTCAGGTGGACAATTCATGCCCATCCCTAGTGCAAATCATCTTCATCAGTTATTAGAAACACAATACTCTATTGGCTCTCAAACCATAAGATCCTTCTTTATATGGCCCTCTACAATTGGTTAGCCCGCTCATGCACTTCTGGAACATTCGGTTCACTTAGCAGCATGTGAGCTCAGACCCAGGTGCCAGGGGCTAGACAGAACTGTACCTCCCCACCCAATTAGCCCATCATCTCTCCTCACCCATGCCTTCTGCCATGCAGACTGTCTTTGAACTTGGCCTTGCAATGTATTCTCATCTATGGGACTATAAAGGAGTATGGGCACACGCTTATCAAAGTTCCAGACTGCATCCCCGACTTTATTCTTATCCTTATTTCACGTGGCAGGAGACTACAATTTGGCTCATTTTATAGCATTTAATTGTCCTGAATTAATAAACTTGACACTCATGGTGTTCTTTCTTTGCTCCTTAATAAGGGATAATTCAGCTTCTCACAGTCACTGTTCTTTGAGGATAGATAACCATGTCTTGGCTGCCTTCACTCTTGACACCAGGCCAGAAAGCCCGTCTTACTTCTCCCATGCTCCCAGCTAATTCTTTGCTGCACCACAGTCTTCAGCCTTTTTCCTCATGGTCTGAACTTACTCAAATTGTGACATAGATATCCAGCTTCTATATAATGGCTGATTCACCTGCAGTCTACTCACTACATATAGCGAGCTTCATCATTTTGCACATGAAAGTTTACACAAGTCTTTATTTCATCATCAGTTTCTATAAGGTCCATACATTCTCTTTGTCAGCCAATCTTCTCAGTGTGTCATGCTCGTTTCTTGTGCCGTCACCAACTTCTCGTTTTCTCCTTTTCATTTTCCTTTAGGGATCTCCTTCAAGAGATCATCTCTTCGGGAATACATTTGATAGGGTTTTCTGAGTGGGTACCTTTTCTCAAAGACTCAACGTGGAATAGTCACAACTGCTGGTATCAAACTTGGCCCTATTTCAGGCTTCCAATATACAGGTGGTAGGGGGGCGCACTTCCTGCAGAGTGAGTTGGCTACCCCTCCTCAGTGGGATTAGCAGAGGAGAGAAGGAGGGAAGACGGAGGAAAAGAGAAAAATCTTAAGGAGCTTCCGGAATTTGAAAAGATCGTGCTCAAAGCACAGGGGAAAAGGGAGGCTATTCTAAAGGAGGGAGGCCTCAGAGGAAAGTGAGCGACCCCCTGCCCTCTGTTTAGCAAAGCGCTTTACACATAAAGAGTTGGTGCCAGAGGAGCAGAGTGGTTTAGAGGAAGAGTATTTAGTGAAATAAGTGTTGGCCCCGGGCCCAGGCAACCTTGTGGATGATGCAGAGGGATTTGAATTTAATCCATGCAGAACCTGGGAGCCAGTGAAGACTTTTTAGTGCAGGAGAGATGCGGTCCCTGAGCTTAAGGCCAAGGATAAGTCTGACTGCCCAATTCTAGATAAGCTGGAGGGTTCCCAGAGTGGAAGACGGAAGATTCAGGAGGAGGTTGTTGCAGTAGTCAAGTCTAGAAAGAACCAGGGCTTGAGTCACATTGAGCCTCTGAGGGGAAATGAGAAAAGTTAGAATTCATTTGAGAAGGAAGAGCGGATTGTTGGACTTCTTGGCAATGTCCTGAGGGTGAAGGAGGAAGGAAAGAGAGTCATAGATGACTCCAGGGTTTCTGGATTCAGTTGAAGGCACAGTGGCAGAGCCCAAAGAGGAAATGTAGAGTGAATGGAAGAAGGAGTGAGCAGGGGACCCAATGGGAAGGTTCTTAGTTTTACAACCGTTGCGGCAGAGAACATTGGAGGCGCACCAGGACTGGATGGCAGATAGGCAGTCAGGGATGATGGAGGGTTCAAGAGGGCCCGCAGGGGATCTGAAGAAGAGCCCCAAGGGACACCATAGGTGGAGATGGAAGTAGGAGAGGAGAAGGGGCCCAGGATGACTTGGGAAGAGCGGTTAGTGAGGAAAGACTACAGCCAATCCACTGCCCATTTCGAGATACCAAGTGTATTGTGGAGCCTTTGTATGAGGATGGAATGGTTAACTGTGTAAAATGCAGATGAGAGATTGAGATGGATAAGGAGAGGTGGGGAGTTGGAGTCCAGAGATGCAAGCAATTATTTGCGGTGTTCAGAAGAGCGGTTTCCATGCCTCTGGATGCTCAGAATCCAGATTGATGGTTGTGGAGGCCTCCTACAAGTTCAGTGAGAGAGCTAAATTGGGGCAAGGCCAGCTTCTCAAGTAGCTTCCCCAGGAAGGGGGAGATGGAGGGCGATAGCTGGAAGGGCAGTTAGGGTCAGAAAAAGATTTTTTCAGGTGTGGGTGCACAAGGGAGTGCTTGAGGGGAGGGGAACGATCCAGTGATAAACAAGTGATTGCAGAAATCAGTGAGAGCAGGGGCAAGAAAGCCAATGTTATCCTTGATGGTCCTGGATAAGCAATGGGAGACCTGCTTAGAAGAGAATTTCATGGAGCGGACAACTCTGGCAACTTCTTCAGGTGAGACCGGAGAGAAGGAGGAAAAGGAGGAAGGAGGAGGGAAGGGGGATGGGGTAGTGGGATGGGTTGTGAGGGTGTGTAGAAGAGTTTTGGTGGCAAAGTGTGAGGCCAGTGCATTGCAGAGGGCATTGGAAGGAGAAGGGGAGGAGGCGACTGCAGATGGGTTGGCTAGTTCCCTGCAGATTTTGAAATGTTCAGCCGTGTTAATGGATGCGCCGGAGACCCGTGCCTGAATGGGGGCTCTTTTTATTGCACGGATGACGAGTCTGTATTTCCTTTGGGGCAGGAGGCAGGCCAGTTTGTGAGAGGATCCGCCTGAGGTTTGCCACTTCCATTAAGCTACCCTGCCCTTTCATTTCAGGACTGCAAGTTTGGTGTCGTACCAAGTGTTACACCTTGAGGCAGGTTTCAGATGGATACTCATGACTGGGGCAAGAATGTCAAGAGTGTTGGTGATGGAAAGATGGAGGCTGCTGAGGGCAGAGTCAGAGGTAGTCAGAGGTGGGGGGTGAGGGTGGGTGAAGGTGGAGGTGAATGCAGCCACAGTCACTTGTTTCATCGGGTGGGTGTTAGTGAACGAGGTTGGTGCAACTTTTGGAGGGATGTCAGGGGGCCAATGGGACCCGGAGGAGAAGAGAGAGTGGTCTGACCAGGAGGGAGGGGTGACTATTGGGGAGGAGAGAGAGGTTAAAGTATATGAGGTCATCCAGAGTGTGTCCAGCTGTGTGGGTTGGCCCAGAAAGGAGACTGGAGTGGGAAAGCAAGGAGCAGAGGTTACTGAATAGAGTGGATGCAGAGATAGGGGAGTCTGGTTGAATGTTGAAATTACCCAAGAGGAGAAATCTAGAGGTGGAAGAAAGTAAAGAATAGCAGAAGTCAGCCCATTCAGAGAGGATTAGGGAGGAGGCTTGTGGAGGCCGGTAGATGGTAGCTATGGTGAGGGTGGGATGGGAGAGGTGACCAACTTGCAAACAAGGCTTTCAAAAGAGGAATAGGTCTGGGTAGGTAAGATGGAGGCAGGAACCCACTCAGGGAAGATTAAGGCACCCCCCTGCCAGTGTGGTGAGGTTGAGGTTTGAAGATGATCTTGGAGCCATCAGAGAAGAGGGAGTCAAAGGCAGTGACTGAGCTGGCATTGAACCAAGTCTCTGTAAATTTGAGAATGTCAAGGTCAATATCTTCAAGGAGACATATGTCAGAGGAGTGTTTGTTGGCCAAGCAGGCATTAAGAGTCACCAGGTGGAGGTGGTCAGTGCTTTTGAAGGTTTTCTGAGGTGGGGCACAGGGGTGTGGTACACCATTCTGAGGAGGGAGAGAGAGAGAAGGGGGAGATTGAGGCAAAGGAAGAAGTTAATGAGAGAAGGTAAGATGTGGTCAAAGAGAAGGAGGTTGGGTGGTGAACCCTGAATCAGAATGGTGCCAGTGTGATAGACATTAACGAAGCAATGAGAGGATGCGAAGCCAGCCAAGAGGACTTCCCACTTGGTGCCACCGTTAATAGACGAGTGTGAGGAGGTAGAAGGAGAGGAGATAAAATGGGGAGTCCAGAGATCAGGAGAGGGGACAGTGAAAAGGATATCAGTGAAAACCTCTCCAGAGGAAGCACTGACATAGTTGTTTGCAATGGGAAGTCCAGGGCTTGCACTCAGGATATCTTTTTTGTGCTTTTTTCTGCTGGACTTGGAGAACGATGGGGTATAGGTGATGGTGTAGCAGTTAGAGAATATAGAAGAGATGGAGAGATCCTTAGGAGGGCAGAGGGTTTAGCCAAAGATTGAGCGAGGAATGGCAGCACTCCACAGTTCTGGTTTAACTCACTAGGGGGCCTAGTAGATTGAGTCAGAGAGAATACGTGAAACCCAGCTGGAATAGAATTACATTGGAAGAGTGGCACAGAGATGTAACTGTACACAAAAAGAATTGATTTTAAAAATGGAGGCAGCAAACAATGCAGATGTTGCACAGGTAATGCAAAACACAAGTGAGAGTAATAAATGCAGTGAAAGGAATGAAGCTAAGTTAGGTGAGGATGGAGGAGGTGAACAGCATTGACGATGCCTCGGGAGAGTTAGTTATGGAGGTCCGCCAAGCTCACTTTCATGACTACAGGGATAGTGGGTGACCTTTGAACAAATAGTAGCGAAGTAGTCCAGGAATTAGTCTGGTGGATGGATCATAGAGACAGAGGCGTTGATAGGGGGGGCTGAGAGGGCTATAGACCCGGGTCTTTGGGTTGTAGCCCCGGATAGAAGCTCAGGGACTACAACCAAAAGGCTAGAGCTAGCCCTGAATCCTGCCAGTCCCGACATTAGCTTAGCCCCTGATCTTTACTAGACCTAGCAACACCCCTGGTTAGAGATATAAATTGATGGCTCTCCAGACGCTCTTGTCCCGGACAGGCACAGACAGGGCCTTTAATTGTGGGCCTTGGAGTTGGGGGCCGGCCTACGCCTTCCGGCTCCCGATTCGCCAAAATGTGTAGAGAGTGGCCAATCAAGTGAGGCGGCATGGCAGGCTGCAGCAAATGGTGCTATATGTAAAGAATGGTGGCTATGATGGAAGTTGCGACGGTGGTGAGCACCTCGTGGCATAGCCCCAGTTAGGCAGGAGAAGCAGTTCCCAGGTCTTAGGCAGATAATTTAGTGTGACTGCAGTATCAGAAAAAGGCAGATAAATATTATTAGAGTGCATTTTCACCATGCTCGCATTGCAGAAAAAGTAAAGTGCTGAGCTCCCACTGGGCTTACCTCTCCACAAGGCTAGGCCTGGAGGAAAGTACAGGAAGCCCCCAGCAGTCTCATGTGATTTTGGTCCTCAGTTTAAAGTGCTTCTGTGCTCTTCATTTTCCATATCTTTTCTTTTGGTTGTCGAGTGAGTCAGCATGCATGGAACTTCTTCACTTGCTTGCCTGTGGGCAGATGCAGGAGGGGTCAGTGTTTCTCCTTTATACGGTGTGATGTCATGCAGGTAAAGCCAAGCTTCCCTTCAATTTGGCAGCTGTAGGGCTAACTTCCTCCACCTCATATGGTCCCTCAAAACAAGGCATACTCCGAGTGTGTACAAACTTATGTACCAGTACCTGGTCCCCCGGATATAGGTTAGGTGGCTTTAATAATTTATCTGAATCAATGGGTTGGTTCTCTTTGTCACTTATTTTTGACCCCTCCCTCTGGTTTTTAACCTTTGTATAGATGCTCTAAATATTTGTTCGATGGCGGAAATTCCGATGGAGTGCTTTCTTCTGTGACGGCGTATTGGGCGCAGGTCATATTTAGGCACTTCCTTTTGGCCATGGCCAGTGCTGGAAGTAGACAACAGGTTGGCATGGCGAGGGGAGGAAATTATGTTGTTTACATTGAGAAGGACTATTTCAGTAGAGTGGAGGGGTCTGATGTCAGATTGCAGTGGGTCTCGAATCAGTTAAATACAATACTTTCCAGGATTTTGGAGTAAAGAGGTAGAAGAGAGACAGGATGTAAATTGATACAATTGTTAGGGTCAAGGCTGGGTTGCTTTAGAATGGGGTTGACAGTGGCTGATTTGTTAGATGAAGGTAAAGTGGCCATATCAAGGGAGGCATTGAAGAAGGACGTATGGTACAGGAAAACAGTGAGTGCTATAGGTTTAACTAGTTCAGGGGAGAGAGGGTCAGTGGTGGGAGAAGAAGGGTTAGCTGCATGGAGAAGTGCATACATTTCTTCAGCATCAGTGGGGTTGAAGGTGAACATGGTGGTGAGAGTGGAGGATGGGGTGGCTGAGTATAGTGGACAGAAGGGGGGATAGGAGGTCATTTTTGAGGGTATCTCGAATGGTAGATATTTTAGAAGCTAAGTAGACAGCAAGATATGATGTGGCATTTATAACAGTAGACAAGTGATTCTCTGCACGATCATTAACAGAGAGAGTGGAAGAGATGGAGGAGGATTTACGGGGAGAGAGAATAGTGTTTAGAGATTTTTGGAGGCATCTAGGTTTTTAAGGATTGAGAGGAAATAAGAGAGTGGTAGAATTTGGTTTTGGCAGTGTCAAGAGCCAAGGAGTATATTGAAAGAGCGCAGAGGTAGATTTGGAGATCAGCTGTGAGTCTAGATTTTTGCCTGGTCAAGGTTTTTTTAGCATTGCTGTTTTCAGGCTGCGGGTGAGAAGTGTGATCCATGGTCATGGTAGGGAGGGTTTAGGGCTGAAAGTGAATAGAGGGAAATAAGTGCAGCAAGGAGCCTGAAGAGCAGTGTTGAAGTTGGAGAAGGCTTCATCTGGGATTGGGAAGGTAAGTTCAGCAAATGAGGAAAACAATTGTTGTATGACGGAGAGGTAGATGGAGAGTTCAGAGGCAGGAAACCTACACTTAGTAACAGTTATAGAGGGTGGCAAGAGGGACGAGGGTGCCAGGATAGAGGCAAAGACTATTGAGTGGCCAGCTGGAGAGGGGGCAGTAGAGATTCTGCTGGCTGAGATGAGAGAGGAAATGAGAATAAGATTGAGGGAGTTCCTGTTAGCGTGGGTGAGCAAGGAGTGGATGGAAGAGAAAGAGAGAAGGCAGGTAAAGTTGGTGGATGTGACCCTGGAGTAAGAGGAAAGGTTAAACTCATCTAAGTCAATGAAATGCTGATCTGGAGAGAGTGAATCGATTAGTGGGACAGGTGGTCAAAGAATTGGCCTAACATAGGTAAAGTACAGTGATAGTAGAGGTAATGTATGAGGGAGAATGGGTAGGGGATTGGGGTGAAGCATAGATAGGGAGTTTGGAATAAGAAAATAGAGCCACGCTACCAGCCCACCCATGACGCGGGGAGCAGAAGTTATATCGGGGGTAGGGGAGTGTGGCATACAGCCATGCAGTGAAGACATGCCTCACAGCAGATCCTGCTTGATTCTGCATTGATCGGTTGAATACGGCAAGACAAAATTGACATCTTGGGCAAAGAACGCGTAAAACACCAAGAGACTGCAGCGGAGTGCAACAGCTGAGCAATCGGCATCCCAGATACATGGAATAACGAGTATCCCCGACTGCATGGGAACATGGAGACAGCCAAGATCGTGACCGGCAGAGCATAACACCACTGAAAACACTCCCGAGAAGAGTACAGTGTACGCCGGAGACCTATATGGGAAACTGGAAGAGCAAGGAAGTGAAAGGGAGCCTGCTCGGCAGAGAACAGAGACCACAGAAGCCTAGCTAAAGAATGTGGAGTAACTGGGACCCCACGAGCCCACGAGACCGGAACGAGGCGGTAGCCAGATAGTGTGAAGCCGAGACCCCTTTAGACTGCGAGCAGGTACTCCAACTAGCGGGACCCAGCTGAAGACAACTGGTTAGGTGAGCGAGTAGGAAGCTGACAAAAAGGTTCCGCAATTGCAAAGTGAGTGGGCGAACACATTGCACCTAATCAAGCACATGTACTGAAAGGTAGCCCACAGAATCAGCCCAAATATGAACATAACAGATCCTGGAGGAGTACACAACAAAGCCTGCAGTAAGGAGCGTAGTCAGGGAACGAAGATGGCACAGGAGACGGGCGAGCCAGAAAGAGCACGAAAACACAATTAGGGGTAAACGAGAGACAGACAGTGCTATGCCACAGGAGGACATTTGAAAATGCTGGGAGGAATAAAGACCCAGGCAAACAACCAAGTCAGCCAAAGCTAAGCTAAACTCTTGCCTACAGCACCACCCTACTGTGTAAGTGACACCAGGGGGAGGAAAGTGCCACAGACCTTACTTAGCACGTGATGCGCAGTGGGTAGAGATGCACGTAGAGCTGCAACCTACAGGCTCGCCTGCTAAGGAGGTTAGACAAAATAGGGGCCAAGCAAGCAGAGGGTAACCAGACAAGGCAAGAGACAGGTTGTGCCTGTACAATAAATGGCGTCCAAAGGTGGCAAAACAAAAGGCAAACAGACCACTATGGAAGCATTCACCAAAGGACAGGACAGCCCAAAAGTTGGAAAATCGTTGGGGCTGGCTAAAAGCATGGAGGATACACTGGTCAACAGGGAGCAGCAAATACTAGCCACCATAGCTGCTCTGAAGACAGCTCTTAAAGTGAAAATTGATGCAGTAATGGTGGATGTAGGATTGTTGTGACAAGATGTGCGTGCACTGGCAGAATGCACAGGTCAGCTGGAAATACAGGTGAAAGACAACACCAATGTAGTCTCTCTGTGACATACAAGTGAGACAGGTGTGAGTTAGAAATTGATGGTGTGAGTATACCTTACACCGAAATGCACCTGAAATGTTCTCATCCGCATTCAGGGTATATGTGCCCATACCTTTATAGGTCACATTGTTGCTTTCCTGTACATTTTTAACTCACACCTGTCTCACTTGTATGTTCCTCCACACACACGCACACATATAAGGACATATAAGGACCTTAAGTTATAGTGATGAACACATATTGAACACCATCAGAGGTCCCTCCTTTGTTGATCAAACAGACAACACAGGAGAATTCCTGAGGCAAGAATACCGGGATGTGGGAATCAGGATAGATGGTCTAAGGAATGTAGTATCTATGTATGTGGATGACACGCTATTGTATTTACATAACCCTGAGGATAATCTGCAACACATGTTAGATGTACTGTATAACTTTAGCGTGTTGTTTGGAATTACGATCAACAAGAGCAATTCCTGCCTATTCCCGCTAGCCAAGCTCGCTACAGGAAGCAGTGCAGAGCTACCGATATTATCACTCCTGTGGAAGACAGATACCTTACCATATATCTTGGGCTAGATGTTTATCACACCCCAAAACAGGAACACACATACAACACTGTAAAAGCGCTGCAGGGACTAGTAAATTTGATACGATTTTGGGGGCAGTTGCCACTGTCGTTAATGGGGAGAGTGCCACTATTGAAAATGCGAGTGCTAGCTAGAATCCTGCATTGCTTTGTGAATATTCCCTATACTATACCCAAGCCATTCTTTAACAAACTAGAAAAAGAGTGCAGGAGTTTCCTATGGCAAGATGGCAGACATAGAGTAGTGCTGAGCACTCTCCAGAGGCCCTATGATAAAGGGAGGCTGAGAATTCCAGATTTTGAACTATATTACTTAGCAAGCCAGATGCAATAGCAGTTGACTGGCTAGAGGATGATCCCACAATGGACACAGCACTCTTAAAGCCAGCAATACTACACCTACACTTAAAAAAGTTATTATGGGTGTTCCCAACAGAACCACAAGAATACCCACACATGCTGAAATTGGACAAACAGAACAGGTAAAAATCTTAAAATCAGGGACCCATTGTCGCCAAATATACCCCTAGCGGCAGTGATGACGGATAACATGGGGCTAAGGGCCAACGTATAACTTCATTTGGAGACGTGTGGGATTATAACAATAGGGGATTTTTGGAGGAAAGGTTCCTTATTAAGTTTTCATGAATTGCAGGACATAACAGGTATACAGGGAGGACAATACCTTCTCCACCAATCTATTGTGAATACAATTAAAGGGAGATGTCCAATGATAGGGGGGACATGATTGAATGTGAGTAAGTGGAAACAATAATTAATATCTCAGAGGCATTCCATATCAAGGTTGTCTTACCAAAGACACCCTCACAACCGACCTTAAGTCCTCCGACCCCTCAGTATTAGCAGACATCTATAAGAGCACCATAAACACTGCCATAGACACCATTGCCCCACTACAGAACAAAAAAGCCAAAACAGTGAGACACACAAACACTTGGTTCTCCCCTGAACTTAAACAACTCCGCTCACAGAAACGAAATGCAATGAACACTTGGCAGAAATCACCCTCCCCAGCCACCCTTTCCTCATACAAAACAATCACCACTCAATACAAAAAAGCCATAATCATAGCCAAGTCAGCTTCCTGCAATGAAAGAATTGCTAATGCAAGCTCCGAATCCAAAGAACTCTTTGCCATTTTCAAAGAACGTACCACACCAGCTACCAAATCACAAGATATAGTTAAAGACCAAACATAGTGTAATTCCATACAAGCCGCCCTATTGAACAAAATGAAACTCCTACAAGCCAAAATCAAGGAGCACCACAAATACCTATCACAGCACCCCCAAACAACCACCACTACTGACCATCTGCCCACCCCCAGCCCAGTGCCCCTCTCCACTAAAGCCCCCATAACCCTCTTCAAATTCATGGAAGTAACAGAACAGGAAGTCATTGAGCTAATGAACAAAATTAAACCATCCAACTGCAAAAGAGACCTCTGTCCAGCCAGTCTCATTAAAGACTGCACCAAAACACTCGCCCCCTTTCTCAAATCCTTCATTAACACCTCCTCCAACGCCAACTCAGTTCCAGACAGTCTAAAAGAAGCCTGGGTACGCCCCCTTCTAAAAAAAACCTACCATTGACCCAGAAGTTGCTAATAACTACAGACCCATCACCACTGTGCCTTTCCTGCTCAAGATCCTGGACAAAGTTGCTTACACGCAAATCCAGGAATATCTTGAAACCAATCTTATCCTAGGTAAAAGACAGTCAGGATTCCGACCAGGCTACGGGACAGAGTCAGCCCTATTCGACTTAAAAATACAACTTGGGGACATCATGGACAAAGGCAAACCAACGCTCCTTCTCCTACTGGATCTGTCCGCCGCCTTTGACCTTGTCAACCATGATATTCTAGGCACGCACCTAAAAAATGAAGCACATTTCTCCCCAGAAGCTATCGCTTGGGTGGCCTCGTTCCTAAATGGTAGACTCTTGAAGGTCTTCTCAGACACTGCCTCGCAACTCCCACTATCATCTACTGCAGCGTCCCGAAGGGCTCCTGCACTGCCCATACACTCTACAATATATTTACCCTTCCACTCTTCAATGACCTCGACTGTCGTAGCATAGCGTACACCAATTACGCGGACGACACGCAGGTACTACTCCCACTAACCGGGACCTATGATGAAGATGTGACAGCCTTAACTAATATCTACACAGCCATCCAAACCTGGATGGCTGCCAACGGCCTCTGCTTAAATGGGGCTAAAATCAAAATCCTCATAGTAAGGACCAGCGAAACTCTCAACAAACTCCCTCCACAATATAAAACCTTTAACATCGATAACTCCATCATCACAGTCTCCAAGACTGTCAAAACACTAGGTGTTCACCTAGATGCCTCATTATCCATGTCCCGCCAGGTCAACACCATAGCCTCCTCCTCAGCACTCAGCACCAAGGTGATCAACACAGTCAAACCTTTCCTCTCCACCAAAAATTGCCTATCCATCGCCAGAGCCACAATAGGTACCAAATTGGACTACTGTAAAGCCCTTTCCCTAGGTACCCATGCCAACAATATAAAAAAACTCCAAATCACGCAAAACAACGCGCTCAGGGCAGCTCTGACCATTCCTAAAAGGGAACACATCTCTCAAGCCAGGAAGGATGCTCATAGGTGCCTTACATCAGATGCCCCACCCTATCTCTCTGAAAGAATCACCCTCAACACCTCCAACAGACCCACCAGAGCACACTGCGCCAACCAGATCTATATCCCCACGTTCAAAAGAACTAGAGCTGGAGGGTCTAACTTCCAACACCTTGCACCCTTAAACCCAAAAACTGGAATTCCCTGCCAACCACACTAAGGAATGAAGAATCATACACTACCTTTCGTAAAAACCTAAAAACCTTTTTATTCTGCTAATGTTTTTCAAACAAACATGCACGGTTATGCTTGCACTGTAACCAAAGTAAAGTATAACCTCTGCCTCCTAACACCTGTCATTGTACTACTTCTACCGAATGTTACATCCTACCTATGTTAAGCTCAAGCCTTCTGTAACAGTGCCACAATGCCTCAGAGCAGCTCTGTGCGCTTTAGAAATGCAAATAAATTTAAAAAATAGGATGTGTTCATAGAAAACCACTCAAGGAGAGAATTGCGAACCAGGGAAACATGGGAATCAGAACGAGGTGAGGCCTTCAGAGAAAGAATGGCAGAAGCTATGGCATTTTCACAAGGTCTCCAGAAATGCTAGATTTCAGCTGTTTCAATTGTACGTAACACAGAGAGTTTACCTAACACTGAGAATAACTGGATTCAAAGGAGCCGGTAAATAAAGCTTCCTGAAATGTAATGAGAGAAATGCAGGAATGCTACATATGTTTTGGGAATATGCTGTCATAGCGAAGTTCTAAAGGGGTATTGCACAAAAATTATCCAAAGGGCACATAAAACTAGACATCCAATCCCCGGAGGCATGCATACTGGGGCTCTTCTTGTGGAGAAAGAAAGGGAAAGCGCTGGGGAAACTAAAAGATTTTGCATACGTACTGGCCAAAGGCTGCACAGCAATGGAATGGAAATCAGAAAGGTGGTGGAGGGACTTGCAAAAATGGACAATAGCAGAGATGAGGGTATGTAAACAGGCAATTGGTGGGCAAAATCAAGAACCCAGTGGGGACATGCTACGATGGACAGAGCTTACACTAACCCTGTTCAAACAGAGAAGGAAAGGGCATAGAAGAGTCACATGAAAAGGCTCAATTGAACAATGTGTTATGCATGGGAGGGAATGAAGAGGAAACAAGATACTACAGTCTGGCTAGTTGGGGAGTGGGAGGTGGGTGGGGGAATTTTTAGGTTAACAATAGGTAGTACATGCAATGGTAAAGGGTATTGAACAGTGTTTATTTGTATTGTATTGTATTGTTATTGTATAATTGTGGAATGTAAACACCTATATGGTGTTGTTAAAAATAAATACAAATATTAAAAAATAAATAAAAGGAAAAGAAAGGTTATATGGGGATAATTGAAGGCAGCAGGTGTAGCAGAATTAGAGGGAGATTCAGGTTTCAGTGAAGGAAATAATTTCAAGCCAATGGGAACCAGAGTCCTTATCCCAAGAGAGGATTATCTCACTGTGAGGTCCCACTTATCGCCAATGCTAGCAGAATATTGTGTAGCAGGCTTAACTCCCTAGCCTCAGAGAGAAGTCCTCCCCTCTGGGGAGCAGTGATAAGATCCTGGGAATCATCACATCTGGTAACACCTGAGAATGCTGCAGCCCCATAAACCCATAACCTTGGTATTCAGTACTTTTTTCCCCGTATCCATAGAATTCCTTCTATGTTTTTTAAGGCTTATGAGTACTGCGAAGTACACGAAGGAGAGGTCTGCCACCAGACACTTCGGCATATTGTTAGCATGTGCATGATGTCACGCTTTGACAGTTGATTTAAGTTAAATCTAAAAAAAGGACATTTTGTTCCAATGAAAATTAGAGTTTGCCATTGCAGTCAGATTTGTAAACCATTGAATAACCTAAGATTTGCAACTGTTTACAAAGCTCCTTTAAACATTTCACAAACTAAGTGTTTACTTAAGGTTGCACAGTATTTAAATGGGTGTGCACCTTGTTTGCCGATGTTTCACAAAAATATAAACTGCATGCAACATCTTACATTTACAATGTTTGCTCTATTGTAAACCTAACCAAAATTATGGTTTGAAATGTATACCCATTTTTGTCAAACATTAAAACAAATGGTATGCAAAATTGTCGTAAACTATGTAAATCTTTTGTTAATGGTTTACAGAACATTTGTAAACCTTTCAAACCATAGGTTAGGTATGGTTTACAAACAAGCAAACCATTGTAAACACAAGGTTTTGCCCATAGTTTACATTGTTGTAACATGTTTGCAAATGTAGTGTTCACTCATTCAAATGTTGTGTAAAGTGCAAGTAGACATTATGATTGCAAAATGTTTACATTAGCTGTGTAAACTGTTGAAAGTTGAGGTTAGGCAATGGTTTAACAATCTGAGAACATTGGTAAACTATCGTTTTCATGCAGAGTGACCCCCCCTCCTCTCCAGGAATCGCCTGTGGTGCCCCTGCAGAGATTTCCCTAGTGTCCCTTGGGCCTGGGACTAGTACGCACATGTACTGGCTACAATCCCACAGAACACCCGCCGATTTTTACAAAGTGTCCTCCTAAATGGCCAGCCATCCACTGGTTTGAGAGACACTGGGGCAAGCATGACAGTGGTGGACAGGACTCTGCTCATGCCAGAGGACTATGTAGGTGCTCCTCTGAGAACTATCCGGTTAGCTGGTGGGCCTCGCAAATAATCCCCTGTAGCCATGGTCACCATACAGATTGAGAACAAGACAGTGACTTCCTGTCCTGGTTCAGGACAATGTACCTGCCCACATATTGTTGGGGTTGACCTCTGATGTGCTACCCCTGACTGCTGCTGCAGTCACTAGGCCTCAGGTCAACCAGGGTCTGACTGATAGTCAGTTACCAATGCCAAAGGGGAGATCCAAGGCAAAACAGAAAAGCAAGAGGACCAGCTCTGTGAAGGGGGCTCCTTCTCTTCCTGCTGGTTCAGCAACACCCACTGTGATAGAAAGCTCCTGATGGGCTAGGCCAAGTGGTAACACTAGACTCAACTCCCGACAGAAGACCCTCCTCAGGGAGAGGTACTCAACCCAGAGGATCACCCTGAACTTCAATGCCTGCTGGCTGAAGGTGAGCCCTCTAGGAGAGAATTCTGTAAGGGTCAGAGAAAGTGCCACTCTTTAGAAGGTCTAAGGAAACAGGTGGAGGTCCAGGCACAAGGTGAAGTGCCTAGGTCATTCTAGATCTATTGGGAGGGTGAGCTCCTTTGTAATGAGCCCACTAAGCCTGAACCTGGTGCACTCAAGAGGTTGGTGGTACCCAAGGTTTACAGGCCCTTTCTTCTGTAGTTGGTGCATGACGTGCCCTTAGTCGGACATCTCGGCACTAAGAAGACCAGCCAAAGACTCTCTGCACATTTCTACTGGCCCAGGGGGGAGTAGAAGGGGGATCCCACTGCTAGACCTGTCCCACTTGTCAGTTGTCTGGCAAGACAGGAGGCAGTTTCATTGCCCCACTGCAGCCTTTGCCATCAACATTATTGATCCCTTAGACTCTCCCACATCAGGTGGACAAAGGTTCATCCTGTTACTGGTTGATCATGCCACTAGGTATCCTGAGACTATACCCCTTGCACCATAACTGCCAAGGTGGTTGCCAGGGCTCTCCTGGGCATTTTTACCAGAGTTGGTTTCCCTAAAGAGGTAGTCTCTGACAGAGGATCCAACTTTATGTTTAGTTACATGCAATTGACGTTGGA
The DNA here is from genome assembly GCF_040938575.1 of Ambystoma mexicanum. NCBI lineage: Eukaryota > Metazoa > Chordata > Amphibia > Caudata > Ambystomatidae > Ambystoma > Ambystoma mexicanum. The sequence goes on along the minus strand of NC_090933.1, from coordinate 857,613,172 downwards.
GGAATATGGGGTAACCTACAAGTTCTCTACACCCTACAACCCCCAGACCAATGGTCTGGTTGAGAGGTTTACCAAAAAAATCAAAGGCATGTTGGGTGCTTTGGGAGAGCCCCTAAGGAGGAAATGGGATCTACTCCTACCATGCCTGTTGTTTGCCTATAGAGAGGTGCCTCTAGAAGGTGTTTGTTTCAGCCCCTTTGAGCTTCTCTTTGTGCATCCCGTGAGGGGGCCCCTTGCCTTAATCAGAGAAGGATTAGAAGCCACACCTCCAGGTTCTGCCAAGCAAGTGGGGGACTGTGTCTTAGGCCTCAGAAGGAGGATGGCACCGATGATGGGCCAGGCATCAGCGTATCTTAAGGCAAGCCAATAACTGAATAAGTACTGGCATGACCTTAAGGCCTCACACGTGGATTGGACTCGAGGCCAGGGTATCCTTGTTATGGAGCCTACCAAGCCTAGGGCTCTGGAAGATAAGTGGACTGGACCCTTCAGGATAATCTCCAAGATGGATGAGGTCAACTATCTTGGTGACATAGGAGTCCCTGGGGTAGACCCTCAGGTATTCCACGTTAACAGGCTCAAGCCTTTCCACACAAGAGAGGAAGGCTCATGTCTTCTGCTAGACTTAGAGCAAGAGGAGGATGAGAGTGAGCCTCTTCCTGATTTGCTGCATAGCATCCCTTAGGATGGCTCAGTGGAGGGAGTACATCTCCCTCCTGATCTGACACCAGAGCAGCAGAGGACCTGCAGGGCTTTGCTCCGGCAGTATTCCCCTCTGTTCTCACTGACACAAGGCCTCACCCCGAAGTGCAGGCATGAAATTGACCCTGGTGACAGTGTACCTGTCAAAAGCAGATGCTATCGGCTGTTAAGAACCACATGATGAGCTTGTGGACACCATAGGTGCTGCTAAGTTTGGAAGCACCTTTGACCTCACCTCAGGCTATTGGCAAATAGCTTTGAAGGATCATGCCAATGAGAAAACTGTGTTCTCAGCACCTGAGGGGCTTTACTAGTTTAGAGTCATAACTTTTGGGTTGAAGAATGCACCTGACACCTTACAAAGGTTGGTCAATCATGCACTCAATGTGTAGGAGGCCTTTTCTGTGGCCTACCTAGACAACATTGCTGTCTACAGTTCCACCTGTGATGAGCATTTGACTCATTTGGATAAGGTGCCACAGGCCTTGAAAAGGGCTAACCTCCTTATCAAGGCCACCAAGTGCCAGATAGCTCAGGGGAAGGTCACTTACCTTACCTTGGTCATGCTGTGGGAGGGGATTGAATCCAACCTCTCCCTAGTAAGTTACTGGATATACATGACTGGAGACTCCCACCACTCAAGACCAGGTGAGAGCTTTCTTGGGCCTCACTGGGTACTACCAAAGTCTTATGGAAGACTATGGCACCATATCTGCCTCCCTGACAGCCCTGACATTGCCCAAGCAACCTAGGAAGG